>NC_082688.1:69607992-70210804 GCF_949987515.2 Delphinus delphis
CACTTTCTTGCCATTTCTGATTACATGAAATATCTTTTTCTATCCCCTTACTTTCACTCTGTGTGTGTCGCTCTGAAGTGAGTCTGTTGTAAGACGTGTATAGACAGGTTTTGATTTTTTATTCAAACAGCCACTATGTCTTTTGATTGGAGCATTTAGTCCACTGACATTTAAAGTAATTACTGACAGGTATATACTTATTGCCATTTTACTACTTGTTTTCCAGTTGTTTTTGTAGTTCTTCTCTGTTCGTTTCTTCTTCTGTTTGTTTCTTCCCTTATAGTTTGATGATTTTCCTTAGTAGTATGCTTGTGTTTCTTTCTAGGTTTTTGGTATCTATTGTAGGTTTTTGATTTGTGGTTCATGTTGACCTATAACCATATCTACTTATTTTTAACTGGTAGTCATTCAATTTTAAACATATTCTAAAAGATACACCTGTTTTTACTCCCGTACCCTACATTTTGTGTTTTTGATGTCCTATTTTACATCTTCATTTTTTTAATTGTAGTTATAATTGCTTTTACAATTTTTGTTTGTTTGTTTTTTTATTTTTTTTTTTGCGGTACGTGGGCCTCTCACTGTTGTGGCCTCTCCCGCTGCAGAGCACAGGCTCTGGACGCGCAGGCCCAGCGGCCATGGCTCACGGGCCCAGCTACTCCGCGGCTTGTGGGATCGATCCTCCCAGACCGGGGCAGGAACCCACGTTCCCCGCATCGGCAGGCAGACTCTCAACCACTGCGCCACCAGGGAAGCCCCTGCTTTTACAATTTTTTGGCTTTTAATCTTCATGCTAGTTTATTTAAGTGGTTGATCCTCAGTCCTTACTATATATTTGCCTTTCATTGTGGGATTTTTCCTTTCTTATAAATTTTTACTTCTTCTTATAGCTTTTTCTTTAACACTTAGAAAAGACCTTTTAACATTTCTTTAGGGTAGCTTTAGTATTGATGAATTTTTTTAGTTTTTGCTTGTCTGAGAAGTTTGTTTTTATTTCAGCTTTAATTCTGAATGATAATCTTGCTGGGTAGAGTATCCTAGGTTGCAGGTTTTCCCCTTTAAGCACTTTGAATATATCATGCTGCTCCCTCTGGCCTGCAAAGTTTCTGCAGAGTAATCAGCTGATAGCCTTATGGGGGTTCCCTTGTATATGACTCTTTGTTTTTCTCTTGCTGCCTTTTAAAATTCTCTTTTTGCAGACTTCCCTAGCAGTCCAGTGGTTAAGACTCTGAGATTCCACTGCGGGGACATGGGTTTGATCCCTGGTCTGGGAACTAAGATCCCGCTTAACACGTGGCATGGCCAAAAAAAAAATTCTCTTTATTTTCTACTTTTGCCATTTTAGTTATGATATATCTTGGTGTGTGTCTCTTTGGGTTCATGTTGTTTGGATTCCCTCTGTGCTTCCTGTATCTGGATATCTGTTTCCTTGTTCAGGTTTGGGACTTTTTCAGCCATAATTTCATCAAAAACATTTTCAACCCCCTTTCTCTCCCCTGTCCTTCTGAAACCACTATAATGCCAATGTTGGTATGCTTCATGTTTTTCCAGAAATCTCTTAAACTGTTCTCATTTTTTAACATTTATTTTTCTTTTTGCTGTTCTGATTGGGTAATATCCATTATTCTATCTTCCAGATCATTTATGTTCTTCTGTATCACATAGTCTGCTATTCAGTGAGTTCTTCATTTCAGTTACTGTATTCTTCAGTTCTGATTGGTTCTTTTTGTATATTTTCTGGTTCCTTGTTAAAATTCTCACTGTGTTCATCTATTCTTTTCCCTAATTTAGTTAGCATTCTTATTACTAATACTTTGAATTCTTTATCTTGTAAAGTGTTTATTTCTATTTCATTATTTATTTTCCCAGGGGTTTTGTCTTGCTCTTTCAATCAAGACTAGTTCCTCTGTCTTCTTACTTTGCTTAACTTTCCCTGTCTCTGTGAAATTAGATGAAACAGTTACCTATTGCAGTCTTGAAGAGGTGTCCTTATGTGGGAGTGTCTGTCTACAGCCTGTGTGTGCCCAGTGCCTTTGGTGGGAGAGCTGGATTTGATGTGAACAAAAGCCATGCGTTTCCTCAGGGTATGCTGACAGTTATCATCTTGCAGGAAGTAGGGTTGGAGATGGAGGAACCAGGGCCAGAGCCAAGTGTGAGGTGTGGCTTCCCCTCTGCTCATTGGCCATTAGCACCCTATCGGGGGCAGGGTCAGGTCCAAAGTTGATGGAGTAGAAGCCCTGAGGTTCGGGTCCAAGCTGTCTCTGTTCCCTTAAATGTGTTTGTCTCCCACTCCCAACACTGTACCCTTGCCCCAGAGAGGAGGAGTGCTGGAGGAAGAGGGGCCCATGCCAGCATGTGATGGGCTGGCCACAGAGGTCCAGGCTGCCTCTAATGTGCCCCCTGTGCAGGCACCAATAATGACAGCCCCAGCTGTGTCTGAGTCTCTGCTGTCCCTCACAGCCAGTTACTACCCCCAGCCTCTGCCACCCCAGCCCTGTTGAGAAGCTGTGCTGCAGGGTAAGCAGGGCTCCGTTTAGCACTGGGCATGTGTCAGGGTGTGGGTGCAGCAGTCTGGCTTCTGTCAGAGATCAAGACTACCCCTGATACAGTGCCTGTGTAAATGCCAGCAATGGCTGCCCACACTGTGCTCAGATGTTGCCCTAGTTCCAAGTTTCCTCTGCATCTCAGTACTAAGATATGAGCTCTCTCCCTGGTGATGGCAGCCCTTTCTCTAGTGTGGTAGAGTAAGCGGGACTGGAGCATTTGCTTGGCTCAGGCTGAGGCGTATGCTAGGCTAATTGCAGAAAACTGGGCAGCCACTGGAACCATCCTCAATCTGTCCTTGCCACGCTGCCTCAGGAGCAAGCCAGTCCTTGCATGTTCTTCACAGCCCTCCTGTTAGTTCCAACAGCTCTACAACCAGCCAAGGGGGCTTGTCTTCCCTGTGTCCGACACCAGGACTGGGGCGCCCAATTTATGGCTTGCAGGCAGGGGTCTCCTCCTATGTAATCTCCCTTTTCCTCTGAGTCCCCTCCCAGGGGGCACAGGTCCCTTCTCTTCCCTTCCAGATTCTGTGTGGATCTTTCTTATATCCTTGGTTGTATAGGAATCTTTCTGCCAGTTTCCAGTTAGTTTTCAGTGAGAATTATTTCACGTGTTGATGTATTTTTTATGTGTTCATGGGGGGAGGTGAGTTCCATGTCCTTCTACTCTGCCATCTTGATTGATTCTTTCTAACCAATTTTTTTTGACGCAGTAAACATACCTATACAATTGTTGTTCTTTAGTGAATGAGATTAAGTAGAATTCTCTTAGCTTTTGGTAATTATGGTTGATATGATGATAATGAATATAATATAATCATACAAGCAATGACTCTATTTAGTGTATATATGATCATGTCCTTGTGCTAAGTAAGCACTTTTCATTTCTGTTCCTCAGCAACTCTTCCGTATAGGGATTATAACATTTATAGATGAGGAAAATAGACCTCAGAAGGAGGTTAGATAACTGCTCAGTGTCTTGGTTTGAGAATAATGTTCTTTTGGCTAAACATTTATTTAGCAGGCAGTAAACATCATTACTGTTTAGGAAGTGATGTGTACTAAGGATAGTCTTTCAGACTGTGTACCCTGTAGTTGGCAAAGCTCTTAGGGTTTCATGGTAGGGTCCTATTACAGCAGGGAAATAGTTCACATAATCAAGGACTTTTGTTTTTTACTGCTACAGTCAGTCATCTGGAAATGGAAAGTATCACTTTAATAATTATATTACTTTCATAATAAATAATCCTACCATTTGGGAGTATTTCCTTTTTATTATTTTTTTCAAACAGAAATCTACTTGTTTCTGAAATTAAGTTTTTCTTCCTAAGAAATTAAGTTTTTCTTCCTAATTACCACTAAGAAGTGGTCGTTTTGTCTGTGATTCCATTATGTTCTCCACCCATCCTTTGCTATTCTAAGGCTCTGCTATCTATAGATGCTTATTAACTCATAAGAAGTGATTTTTCTCATTTCACTTCTGTAAGATATCATCATTAACTGTAGTTAGTACTGGAGATATAAAAAATTGTTGCCTGATTTGGTAGAAAGCATCTTTGTTTTTAGGCAGACATACCATGTACCTCCTATATACCAGTTATTAGCTGTGTGTCCTCTGACTAATTTACTTAACCTCTTTGAGCCTTATTTCCTCAAATGAGGATAAAATGGGATTACAAACAAAAGAGACCTAGCATAATGTCTACCCATGTAGGGTTCTTTAAATACCAGACTTGTTCCTGAAAAATTGGTTATAGTCAATGCCCTCAAGGAGGGTCTAAGTAGTCTTTTTAATTTCTCCTCTAAAACTCACATAATATATGATGGTGACTTAGTTACTTAGTTTCTTTTTCCAGATGGTATCCTAACCCTTCACTACTAAAGCTTTGGTACTTTTTTCTATATTTAAAGGAGACCACTTGGGATTGTTGCATATGTAGCCCCAAATCCATTCCCTTGATCCAAACCACTACTCATAAAGATAATTCTGAACCCACTATCAGACTATCTTATAGTCTGAATCCATTCAGGAGGCTATAACAATAACATAATCTGAGTGTCTTATTAACATCAATTATTTATTTCTCACAGTTCTGGAGGCTGGGAAGTCCATGATCAAGACGCTGGCCCTTTCACTGTCTGGTGAGGGCCTACTTCCTGGTTCATAGCCAACTGTCTTCCTTATAGACAACTGTCTTCTCACTGTAATTTCACATAGCCAGAGGGCCAAGGTAGCTCTCTGTAGTCTGCTTATAATCCCTGGCATGAAGGCTCTACCCTCATGACCTAATCTCCTTCCAAAGACCCTATCTCCTAATACCACCACCTTGGGGATTAGGATTTCAACATATGAATTTAGGGGGGTGGGTACAAACATTCATTCTATAGCAACTACCTTCTTATGTTCCATTGTCCTCTAGAGGAATTGAGGCATCATGTCTAAGTATTTTATTTAATAAAGCCTGTGTCTTAATTGGTACCCCAATACTCCTTTCCTTTGCTTGGTTAAAGGCATTTCTCTTTCTTATTGTGTTTCTCTCTTTCCACCCCCTCTCTCTTTTAATGTTATAAAATCCAAATCCCTTATAATATTTTTATCAAAATTCACTTTTAAGAAACTTAACTGAAATATTGCAAATGAGATAAGAATTTAATACATTGTCCTTCTAACAAATAGATACTAGCCTCTTTAAATCTTTTTTGTAATAAGATGGGCATTCATAAGTCAAAAACCGATACCAGTAATCAGTTAACTTCCTTTTATTACAAAGAATACTTATTTCTTTATCCCTTCTTTTTCATCTCTCTTTCTTGTCTAGGGGATGAACCCACTATTTTATTGTTGCTTACTAGTCGTGAATAAGTGTTATTTACCATGTTTTCATTATAGATATTACAAATGTCTGGAGTTGTGGAATTTGTTGAAACTGACTGCATCACAGTTAATTTTGGTTATAAATATATTCCTTTTTATGTTTGGTAATAAATAACTTTATGTTCATCTAAATAAGTATAAATAATCTAGTCCCCCTTGATGGACCTTGCTTAAGCCTTTCCAAGCTTTTTGTGTGTGTATTCATTATTTGTGGAGCTGCTGCTGTTGTGTCCTGTGATGTGTGTTTAAGTTGTAAAATATACTCAATTTGGTGGCCCTTGCCAGTCCACATTCAGTAATTTTGGGCTAATCTTTTGGTTTTTTGCCAGCATGCTATCTACGGAAGCCAGCCTGCCTTCTATGAAGCTATTTATTCTGTCTTCTAATTGGTATCATGTGTGAAGCACTGATGGCTGCCAAGAGTTTCAAGAATGAAAATATTCAGCATAGTTATAAGTCTTCTTCCCAGAAACATTTGGAAGAGATTTCTCTATTTCTCTGTAGATCCTTGACTATCAAATATAATTAAGAATATAGAAAGACAGCCTAAAACAGTGAAATTTTAAAAACGAAAAAGAATAAGAGTAAATTGAATAACCCTATGTTTAAGAAAATATTTACCTTAGTTGGAAAACCATCCAAAATTAGCGTTCACTGGGCTTTCCCATCCTTGCCTTTGTATAATGAGTGGAGCTCTTTTTCCTAAGGTTGACAATGGACTCTTCAGTTTTGAAAGTCATCATCATGAAATTCATTTGTCCTTGGTAGGGTCAGATTAAACCTACAATTACTACTGCTTAATCATTAATCATGGTCTCCAGTGAGAGATTGAAAGGATGGATTCCATCTGAATGAAGACAATATATTGTCTTTTGTATCTGGCTTCTTTCACTTAACATATTTATAAGGTTCATTGGTGTTATAGCATGTATCAATGCTTCATTTCTTTTTATGGTTGAATAATATTTAATATGACTATCTTACATTTTATTTATCCATTCATCAGTTGATGGACATTTGGATTTTTGCTGCTTTCTGGTTATTATGAATAATCCTGCTATGAATATTTTTGTACAGGCTATTGCACGGACATATGTTTTCATTTTTGAGGGATATACACCAGGAATAAAATTGCTGGATTATATGGTTAGTTTGTGTTTAACTGTTTAAGGAACTTCCAGAACTGTTTTCCAAAGTGGCTGTGCCATTTTAGATTCACACCAGCAGCGAGTGAAGGTTCTAATTTCTCCCCATCCTCAGCAACACTTGTTATCTGCTTCTTTTTCGAACTGTAGCCTTCCTAGTGAGTATGAAGTGGTATCTCATGTGGCTTTGATTTGCATTTCCCTGATGACTAGGGATATTGAGCATCTTTTCCTGTGTTTATTGGCCACTTGTGTATCTTTTTGGAGCAATGTCTATTCAGATCCTTTGCATATTCTCTTCTCCATTGCTTTTAACTTCTCTGGTCAACCAAGTTACATTTCATTCCTATAGGAATGATTAGTAAAACAGTTTTGTCTTCTTGCTTCTAAGTAAAGGATACTTGGGAAATCGTGAACTCTTTTATGGGCCTTTTACTACAAAGAGAGCTTATCAAGCCATATGAAATATCAGAGAAAGACACGTTTTACTTAGCTATTTTGTCCACATATGACATTTTCTTTGTTTTTATGTGAAATTAGCAGAGTGCTTTCAGCTGGAAAACTATTAGAGATATTTTAATAATAGTAGTAGTAAGCATCTATTGATTCGTTGAGTGCTTTCTATATAGTAAGCACTATATACTACAATTGTTATATTTATTATTTGATTTAATCTTACTGAAAAAAAGCTCACTATGTGATAAGGTATTGTTTTCTTCTGGGAGGCTGACAGAGGTTAAATAAATTGCCCAAAGTCATCCAGCTAAAATGTGGTAGGGCCAGGATTCAAACACAGGTGTGCCTGAATTCAAAGACTATGTGTTAATTACTATTTTTTTTAAACACAGCTTTATTGAGATATAATTCATATACTATCACTCTATGTTTTTGCTAGTCATGTTTGTGTTCAGTTGACCTTGTCATGCTGTGATATTAAATGGATAAATCTTTTTGTGAGCATTAAATTTATGCTCTTTCCCTCGTACTTGTCTGTTTCCTTTGCAATATGTTAATGCATAAGATTTTAAATTATTTAGGCTTTGCATAGAGATCCTAATAAAAAAGATATTTGAGCCAAAATAGATTAATTTTTAGTGTTTTATGGGTTATTGTTAAATTTTATATTTTATAGCTCTATTGAAATGCTTCTGTCCTACTTTTAAAGACATTAGGTTTTTATAGCATCACATTTACTTCGGATAATGAAAAAAAAGTATCCCATATCAACGTCTCACAAAACCATTTTGATTTTTCCATTTTCCTTCCCATTGTATTTTCTTTACACACATGTATTTTACACTTTGCATCTTCTCAATTTACTTTACATTTTACTAGAAAGATTTTTGATGTGGCTGCAGGTTTTAATGGCTTAATTATTTTCCATTGAGTGAAAGTATCATATGTAATCAAATAATTCATTTTAG
The DNA here is from genome assembly GCF_949987515.2 of Delphinus delphis. NCBI lineage: Eukaryota > Metazoa > Chordata > Mammalia > Artiodactyla > Delphinidae > Delphinus > Delphinus delphis. The sequence goes on from NC_082688.1 coordinate 69,615,980, forward strand.
ATTGGATTTTAAACTTGCATCCCATTTTTCTCTCTTTATAATTAGTCTAAGAACTAATTACATATGTAAAGTTTTTCCTTTCTTTTGGATTATTTTCTTGCCCTAAACATTTTAGAGTTTTATGGATTTTTTATGATCTTATTAAATAGTTAGCCTACTTTTTAAGTAACTTTCCATGTTTACTCGAGCATGCAAGAGAAAGGTGTAATGTAGCAATTTGTACCCAAGTTTCTGGCAGTATTATTTGTTACTAGAGAGAACAATTCAGTTATATCATCACTCATTGAGTCTAGGGCAGCCTTTATTCTTGTTATGATCATTCTGCTTGTTACCAGGAGCCCAGGGTCCCTTTTACCCAAAGATTACAAGGAAAGAAAAGGTCTAAAATGAATATTCTTTCCTCACAGTGAATTTGTCCCATGTAGGCTTCACTTTGGGGCTTTGGAGAACTATTAATTAAAGAGGGGTGGAAGTGGTTTAATCCATTATAGACTTTCAGGTATAAGTTGTAAAAAGTTAAATATATATTTTTACTAATTTTATTCTTAAATCATTGATGTATTGTTATTACGAGTGCTTTTAAAAGATGTTTTTGAAATTCATCTTGTTGACTAGAGATCATATTTAAATCCATACTTTTTATTTTACACTTCTAAGAAAATGTTGTCATTGTTTTGCTTTGTGGGTTTATGGGTTGTAAGTGTAAAAGGGATCTTGTTTATCTCATAATTTCATAAAGTTTGTTGCCTGTTCCAGAAGATGTTCAAATAGAAGGGTTGGCAGCCTTTCAGCAGTGTTCTGCCAAGTTGTCGTTTATTCATTCTCTGATGAGTAGACGTGGCGAGGAGAGCAAGGGAAAAGGAGATGGCGCAGCTTCCCCCCAAGCCTGTGTCCACTGCAGCACACATGTTGGGCAAGAATTCCCTAGGCAGGACACCAAAAGCATCACCTTTAAAATAAAAATACTGAAAACTGAAGCCAGGTTGTGCAAGGCTCTCCGGATATAAAGATTTATGAGACATTTTCAGCCTTCTAGGAGCTCACAGCCTAAGTAGGGGAGAGCATTGTGTTAAGTACACTAAATGTATTGATATTTGAAATTCAGAAATAGTGCAGAGGAGAGATACAACATCAAAGGAATACTTCTCTAAATTTTAAGCAGCAACATCAGGTGGCAGAGGGAAAGAATGTTTAGGACTAGAAGAAAGAGGCTCTACGGATCACTAGTATCTTTGGTTTTTCTTTCTTTTTATGGAAACAGTTGTATTGAGATATAATTCACATGCTGTCCAACTCACCCATTTATAGCGTAAAATTCAGTCACTTTTTGAATATTCTGAGTTGTGCATCCATCATCACAATCACTTTTAGAACATTTTTATTACCCCAAAAAGAAACTTCACACTTTCCATACCCCCATGCCCCCCCCCACCTCCAGCCATAGGGAGCCACTAATCTATTTTCTGTCTGTATAGATTTGTCTATTCTGGACATTTCATGCAAACGAAGTCATGCAATATGTGGCCTTTTGTGACTGGCTTTTTAAAAAATATTTAATTAATTCTTTTGGCTGTGTCGGGTCTTAGTTGCGGCACGTGGGATCTTTTGTTGTGGCGCGCGGTCTCTTCATTGCAGCGTGCGGGCTTCCCTCTAGTTGTGGTGGTGGGTTTTCTCTCTTTAGTTGTGGCGCGCAGGCTCCAGGGCACACAGGCTCTGTAGTTTGTGGCATGCGGGCTCTCTAGTTGAGGTGTGCGAGCTTCTTAGTTGTGGCGCTCTGGCTTAGTTGCCCTGTGGCATGTGGGACCTTAGTTCCCTGACCAGGGGTCGAACCCGTGTCCCCTGCATTGGAAAGTGGATTCTTTACCACTGGACCATGAGGGAAGTCTCTGTGACTGGCTTTCTACTTAGCATAATGTTTTCAAGATTCATCCATGTTATAGCATGTATCAATATTTCATTCCTTTTTATAGGTAAGTAATATTGCACTGTATGGGTACACCACATTTTATTTATCCATTCATCAGTTGATGGACATTTGGGTTGTTTCCACTTTTTGGCTATTATGAATAATGCTGCTATGAACATTCATGTTCGAGTTCTTATGTGAACATATATTTCATTTTTCTTGGGTATATATCTAAGAGTGAAATTGCTGGATCATATCACTCTATGTTTAAACATTTTAGTAGCTGCCAACCTATTTTCCAAAGCAGCTGTACTGTTTTATGTCCCATCAGCATATATCTTTTCTTCTGCTCTCCCCAAATAATGCATATACTCCTTGGTAGGCACTGCCACTGAAGTATGATTAGCTGTTACCTTCATTCTTACTAGAATTACATAATGTGGATAGTCACTGAAGAATAAGAATACCATAGAATGTGTTCTGTCATTTAGGAAGCTAGCTGGGAAAGAGGAAACAGGAGCTGCCTTAACCAACTTTTTCTTTCTGTCTCTGGGGCATTGTTGCCTTGCCACTTGAAATGATTTTGTCATCTGTCATTGGTAGATTGCCTGTCCTTGTCTTAATAGTTATCATCTTTGACCAGTAATCAGTAACAATTCTGAATGGTTTAATGTTTACCATAGTAGGGATGTTTGTCTTTATGTAAACCACTAACATTTATATAAATCAGAGTTTGAAAACTTATGGCCTATATTCTTTGATTATCATAGGATTAATACTTTATATTAATTCCAATATTAATTAAAAATAAAAATACAGGTATCTACCCTCTCTTGATAAGAGAGGAAGATCTTACAGAACCTGGGCTGCTTTTCCATGTGGGATGGAGGCCTTGGTGCTAAGTAACATTTAACAGCCTCCTTCAGAGGAGTGTGTACTCTAATTTGCAGCACTTTCCTTGGCTTTTAGATTTACGCTATCTGCCTGACCCAGGTAGTCCTTGTAAGTGCATCCCTTATTTTAATGTTACAAATAACTTTTTTTTTTTTTTTTTTTTGGTGGTACGCGGGCCTCTCACTGTTGTGGCCTCTCCCGTTGCGGAGCACAGGCTCCGGACGCATAGGCTCAGCGGCCATGGCTCATGGGCCCAGCCGCTCCGCGGCATGTGGGATCTTCCCGGACCGGGGCACGAACCTATGTCCCCTGCATCGGCAGGCGGACTCTCAACCACTGCGCCACCAGGGAAACCCACAAATAACTTTATATAAGTAATCTCGGTTTGTCTGTGCAACATCTCTCCCTTCTTTCCAAACCACTCTTCAAAAAGGACGTCATATGATTGGCTAGTAAACATGGAAAAATGTCAACATTGTTGGTCGTTGGGAAACATATATACCAATGAAATCACTAATCTTAAAAAGAGTGACAATACCAACTACTGCAGAAAGTATGAAGTAATTTGATATCTCATACATTACTGTCAGGGATATAAAATGATACAACCACTATGGGAGGGTATTTGGCAGTTTCTTAAAAAGATGAACATAAACCTACCTTATGATCCAACATTTCCACTTCTACATACTTACCTGAGTTAAATGAAAACATGTCCACAAAAAGACTTGTACAAGAGTGTTCATTTCAGCTTTATTGATTATAGCATATTTGGAAACAACCCAAATGGGTATTGTATTTGTACAGCGGAATGCTATTCAGCGATAAAAAGGAATGGACCACTGCCACTTGCAGCAAGATGGCTGATCCCAAAAGCATGCTTGGTGAAAGAAGCCAGTCACAAGAAGTCTATACATCTAATTTTTATGAAATTCAAGATTAGGCAGAATTTATCTGTGAGGGTAGAAATCAGCATAGCAGTTGACTTGGGGTGGGGAGAAGGGTAGACTAGAAAGGGACATGAGGAAATTTTCTGGATTGTGGTCTGTATCTGCACTGTCTAATATAAGAGCTGTTAGCCACAGAGACTAGTAAGCACTTGAACTGTGGCCAGTTCAAATTATGATGTGCTGCCAGTGTAAAATATACAACAGATCGAAGCCTTAGTATGAAATAATATATAAAATATCTCATTGATAATAGTTTTGAATCAGTTACATAAAATGATAATATTTTGGATAGATTGGGTTAAATAAAATATATTCAAATTAATTTCGTCTGTCTCCCTTTACTTTTCTTAGTGTGGTTACTAGAAAATTTTCAGTTGTGTATGTGGCTCACATTATATTTTTCTTTTTTAAAAAATTTATTTATTTTATTTTTGGCTGTGTTGGGTTTTTGTTGCTGTGTGTGGGCTTTCTCTAGTTGTGGTGAGAGGGGTCTACTTTTCGTTGCAGTGTGCGGGCTTCTCATGCGGCGGCTTCTCTTGTTGCGGAGCACGGGCTCTAGGCGCTCGGGCTTCAGTAGTTGTGGCACGTGGGCTCAGTAGTTGTGGCTCATGGGCTTAGTTGCTCCGCGGCATGTGGGATCTTCCTGGACCAGGGATTGAACCTGTGTCCCCTGCACTGGCAAGTGGATTCTTAACCACTGCACCACCAGGGAAGTCCCCGTGGCTCACATTATATTTCCATGGTCTGCATCTTGATGGGCATGGTGGTTACAATAGTGTATACATTATCAGGATTCATTGAACTGTTATATTTTAATAAAACAAAACTATAAAAGCTGCATTTTTCATGCTAGTGAATATGTTTGGCATTTGGTATCCATTATATTCTGTATTGCACTTCATAATAATCTTGTAATATAGGTGCTATTGCTCATGAGTCTGGGAAGTCAAAGTAACATCCAAATTAACATAAATATGTGATAACATGGAGATTCGAATACTCTTTGGCTTAACTATACTTCTTGTGCTTTTCCACTCTATCATGTTGCTTTTCCACTTGTGATAAAAGTGTGAGTGTACTTTGTGGACAGTTTAAATTTTGCTCCTTCAGCCATTGATTTCTCAACCTGTGCTCTGGGTGGTGGTGAATGAGTCATAATATTTCAGAAAGATAATTCTTTAACTGCATAGGAATCTAATAACATTGCTTCTGATGTTTCAAGGAGGAAAGTGACCTCCAGGCTAAACAAATTGCCCACAGTTGGAAGAGAAACAGCTTTTGGTGTGTGCAGAAATGAAAATCAATACATTGTACTGAAAAAGAGGGCTCATTCACTTTTAAGATTTTTCTCTCTTAAATCCTGAGATGGGAATGTGAGGCAGTGCTAGCCCTCTGTTTTCTTAATCAGCTGTGAGTCTGTTGTAGCAAAAATTAATAGGCGTTGCGGGATCATGAAGAAAAGCTCTTTCATCTTGCCCAGCTCCAAGAGGGTGTTATATTTTCAAAGCGGAGTATTGTACAATTGAGCAATAGATAAGGAGGGGAGGGGCCTTTCCTGGGGATTCTTGACCGCTGGAAGAGTTCACTTCAGGCCATTTGTCACAGCAGTTATTTTTCCGGAAATACCCTGTGCCAAGGTTATGTTTTGGCTATTCTATCCTCTTTTATTGATTTATTTTCTGAAATCATGGGGGAAGGTAGTTCTCCCTGCCCTCTCCCATCATCCCAACTCTTTGTCTAGCTGCTCCTTCAGTGCGTCATGGGGTGGGAATGATTTTCAGTGGGACTCATGTTTTCAGTGGGATTGTGTTTGGAAGGTTTAGGGAGTTAGTGTCGTATAAAAATGGCCAGTATAAATCCTGTATTTTGTTTAAGGATTTTTCAGTGTGATAAATATAATTTAATATGGAAATATGATCCATTGTTCCACAGTAGGTTTTCTCAGCTATGTACAGTAAGGGTTCTGTAGCCTACTGTGGATTCAGTATTTATTACTTTCTGGAACCTCTTTTGTTGTTTTTATGTTTTCGTTTGTGGGGACATTTGAAGGTGGGTTGCCTGTTTGACCTTGCAGAGGAGTTGATTAAGTTTCGTTTGCTATGCATTAGAGAAGGAATTTGCTGGTCTTTTTGAACTGAGCTCTACATTATTTGTAGTTGGGGCATGTTTTTTGATGCCTTCAGTTCTTCCTGGGCATGAAAACGCTTTTTGTACATTTGTTGAATCTATTTCCATGCTGAGCTTTTTATGTATTACACAATGACTCTTTGCAGTTGAAAGTTGTAGTTTGGCTTTATTTTTAACTTTAAAAGGACAGCAGGAACTTGCCTTTTATTAAACATTTGTGGACATTATAACATTTACTTTGTCACGCTGTGAGTAGATTTTTAAATATGGTTTTTCATTTTCAAAATAAAATTTTAACTGACTGTGGTAGGTTTGTATAATGGAATGCTATTCAGCACACGTGTGAAATGTGTGGGAAAATAAAAATATTGGCTTTTTAAGTAGAAAAGATTTAAGTCAAGTATTATTTAATTGGTTGTTTTAATTTCTTTTTACAGACAGTATTTGTAGAGTATGAAAAGTTGAGCACTAATCAAAAGAGAAAATTTGAAATTTGAGGTCTCGAAATTTTATCATTTTCTGTTTTTGCTTTTATGATTCAGTCCTCTCTCCTCTGCTGTCTGCCCTTTGCCATACCCAGATTTGCTATGATCTTTTAGATACTTCACTCCGAACATTTTACATTCTCAACTTTCGAAGTTATGACATTTAAGAGCTCCTTCTCCCCGCCTGTTCATTATTTTAATCCCATTTCCTGTTTATTTTGTGTTTAAAGAATTTTTGTATGAAAAGTTTTCCCTCTTGAATTGGAATCCTGGTCTCTGAGGATTATTAACTGATGTGAGTAGTCTGTGACCAAACAGGAACGCTGTTCAGGGTATCCAGCCGTGAGTTTCCGGCTCTCAGTCACAAACGCAGGGCATTCTTTAAAAGATCAAACAAGTTGGACACTAGGAGGGTTTTAATGATGCCAGTTAACATCAGAAGAGCTGGGCTCAGTGGTTGCAGATTGTGCGCATCTGAATAAATGCCACTGAGCTAGAAATAATGACGTGACTAAAATCATGCTAATTGTGTGCCATTCTGCCATTCCAGTGAATCAAATATTGGTTTAAGCTTATACAAGGGGTGGGTTTTTCTTTGGGGGGTAAATGGGGACATGGGGTGTAGAGAGGGAATCGTTGAAGGAGGGTTGTAGATTAAATGACATTAGATGTTTGAAAGGCTCTATGGATTTTGAGAAGTGATTGAAAGCATTATTTTGGTACCTTCCAAGAAATCTGCATATACCCTTAAGTGACCTAGAATTTTTGAAAAACTTATTCATCGTATACCCATAAATGAACCTAGAATTAAACTTTTATTAAAAATGGCATTGTTATCTGTGGTGCTTAAACTCATCTCCATGGTATATAAATGTGTTGATCTTACCCTCTCATTGCCCAAGATAAAATATCGCTAAGAGACTCATTTCCAGAAATACTAATGTTGCCAGATTAGTCTTCACTTTGATTAGATGACTAAAATCATGTGTTAGTGAAAGGTGTAGGAAGTATTGGGAATTAAGACAGTAAGCTTTTGGTAAATCTTTGCATAGGTACAGAATTACTCGGAATGCCTCTTTAACATGCATAAAAATCTAGAAGTAGTATTTAAAGGAGATAAGGTATACATTTTGTTTTAAGGTTCTTTAGTTTTAAGTTGGAGAGACTTTTCAGAGTTGACAGAAAAGGATTTGTTCAAGTCTGTGGACTGTACTATTAATTGGCTGTCTTTCTAATGGCTTTTTTTATGTTTTCAGTATATATCACTTATCTTTTGTGATTTAGATGACTTCATACCATATAGGACCTGTTGTCTGGTTTTTGAGCTTTATTAAAAGCTGGGCTTAGATCTTCTCATAGTAGTATGATGGAACCTGTTGCTCTAAGTTCTAATTCAACAGTAATGAGTAAGATGTTCTCAGAGGTACCATTCTTTTGGCTTCAGAGCCATGGCACACTGCCTCTACTTATGTAAGTGGTCATTTGAACAATTAACTTGCTTAAACAATTGACAAGGTCATATGACTTTGATCTGAAATTGTCGAAAACAGGTCAGACAAAAGAATGTCATTGACTTTGTTTCATCATGTTACACTTACAGCTTCAGTTAGAGTGTATTTCCTTCTCTTTCACTTGTTTGCCTCAGCTACTCTGTCTAAGTTATGGACTTCATAGAAAAATGAATGGCAGTGATTTCTAGTGTATAGAGTAAGGTCTTCAAAAGTTTGTGGATAACTTGAGCTATGAAATCAGAATCTCTAGAGATGAAGCCTAGGCTCTTTAGTTTTTAATGAGTTCCCCAGTGACTTTGATATCCAGTGAAGTTTGGGAGCAATTGTCAAGAGCAGCAGTCTCTAAGGTGTTTTGTGTATAAGCCCAGCCATGAGGTATGGGAAGAAGATATTAGAATATTTCTTATTTATCTTTTATCTCAAAAAAGAGTAAAATTAGGCTCAAATAATATTTAATATATGGATTGATGGTTTCTTTACTTGCACTTCCATCAGATGGTCATGTATCACCTAGAGTAGCCAGGTATCCTAAAGGAAGAGTGGGAGTTCCACAGTGAAGACTGGCTGTACCATCATCTCTCCTTTGTTAGAATATGGCAATCCATTACAGTTTATGCATATGAGTTAAATGAATTTATAGGATATATACATACATACACACATACACACATATATATATATAGTTGTGTCATTTTATAGGTATTTACATACATATGTGTATGTATATGTATGTGTGTATATATATATACATATATATATGTATATGGGGTTGTGTCATTTTATTAGACATGCTGATTCCAGATACGGATTGTTGAGAAGTTTATCTGAAGCACTGTTAACCTTGACTTTATGGAATTTCTTCATTCCTTTACGTATGCCTGAGGACAGCTATACACAAATTATTTGCCTTTTATTTTTTGAGCCATGTAATAGCTATATTTTTCTGACAACAGTGTCTTTTTAAGAAAGTTACAGCATTATTGAGATATAATTCACATAACATAAAGTTCACTCTTTTAAAGTGTACAGTTCAGTGATTTTTAGTATATTCACAAAGCTGTTCATCAACCACCACTATCAAAGCATTTTAATTAATTAATTTTATTTTTGGCCGTGCGTTGGGTCTTTGTTGCTGCGCACGGGCTTTCTCTAGTTGCGGTGAGCGGGGGCCACTCTTCATTGCGGTGCATGGACTTCTCACTGAAGTGGCTTCTCTTGTTGCAAAGCATGGACTCTAGGTGTGCAGGCTCAGTAGTTGTGGCTCACAGGCTCTAGCACAGGCTCAGTAGTTGTGGCACACGGGCTTAGTTGCTCTGCAGCATGTGGGATCTTCCCAGGGCTTGAACCTGTGTCCCCTGCATTGGCAGGCGGATTCTCAACCACTGCGCCACCAGGGAAGCCCCTATCAAAGCATTTTTAAATCATTCCTGTGTTAAGCTGAATAATGCCCCCCAAAGATATCCAGGTCCTAATCTCTGGGACCTATGAATGTCATCCTATATCATAAAGGGGACTTTGCGTATGTGATTAAGTTAAGGACCTTGAGATGGGTAGATTATCCTGGATTATCTGAGTGGTATCCTAAATGTAATCACAAGTGTCCCTGTAAGAAGGAGACAGAGAGATTTGACTACAGAGAAGAGAAAGTGTGATGTGACAACTGAAACAGAAGAAAAGGTGATGTGATGATGTGAGGGAAGAATCATGAACCAAGCAATGCAGGCAGCTTCTAGAAACTAGAAAAGGCGAGGAAACAGATTCTTTTCCAGAGCCTTTAGAGGTAACCTTGAATTTTACCCTCATAAGACTCACCTGGACTCTGGCCTCCAGAACTGTAAGAGAATGAGTTTTTGTTGTGATAAGCCACTAACTTTGTGGTAATTTGTTACAGCAGCCATAGGAAACGAATACAACCCTCAAAGAAACCCCAAGCCCATTAGTAGTCACTTTCAATTCCCATCTTCCTACAGTCCTTGGCAACTGTTTTCTGTCTCTGTGGCTTTGCCTATTCTGGACAATTCGTGTCAATGGAATCACATAGTATATGCCGTTTTGTGTCTGGCTTCTTTTACCTAGCATATTTTCGAGTTTCATTAGAACTTCATTCCTTTTTATGGCTCTATAATATTACATTGAATGGCTGTAGCAAATTTTGTTAATCCATTTGTCAGTTGGTGGACATTTGGGTTGTTTCTACTTTTTAGTTATTATGAATAATGCTGCCATGAACATTTGTGTACAAGTTTTTACGTGGACTTACGCTTTCAGTTCTCTTGATATGTATCTAGGAATAGAATTTCTGGGTTTTATGATAACTATTTTTAACTTTTCAAGGAACTGCCAAACTGTTTTTCCAAGTGGTTGCACCATTTTACATTCTTGCCAGCAATATGCTAGCATTCACATTTGCCACATCATTATCAACATTTGTTATTGTCTGTCTTATTATAGCCATCCTATTGGGTATAAAGTGGTATCTCATTGTGGTTTTGATTTGCAGTTTCCTAATGACTTATAGTGTTGAGCATCTTTTCACGTGGTTATTGGCAGATTATATCATTTACAGTATTTTATACTGAGGTTGAGTGTGTCCCTAAAAGATATTTGTATTACATAGAGGTTTCAACGGTTTTGAACTTAAACATGTTTTATAGTAAGAACAATTGTTTTAGATTTTCCTACTTTGCATAATATTTTCATTCCTGTAGTTCATGTGTATAAAATAAATATATATATATGCTGGTGTGCTGAATTTTTTTTTTTTTTTTACCAGTAGAGATGTACAAATGATCATGCTTATAGGTCACTGGTCTAGAGGATGCTCCAGTGGAACTTATGTTAAGATGTCTTAGAAAGGTGCTGCAACAAGCCATCATTATGAAGAGATCTACTAAAGACAACTCTTTTTCTCAGATTTTGTTTTGTTATATGATATGAAAATGCTTTGAAGGAGTAGGGACCTGACTCTAAAAGAAACTAGGATATATCATTCACTGAGAGGAATTGCCTTTAAGGAGTAGTTTAGGAACAAATATCATTATGTAACAACCACAAAAACAGGGAGAACAGCTATTCCATTTATTGAGTGCCTCTTGCTGTCAAGGCACCTACACTAAGTGTATGACATACATCATTTAATTATTACAACATCTCTATGAGTTTGGTGGTCTTGTCCTTATTTTATACGTGAATAAGCTAAGACCCACAAAGTACAAGTAATTTTCCCAAGGGCATGGAGCTAAGAAGAGGCAGAGCTGGGATTTAAAAACAAGGCTAATCCCTTGCCTTTTATTCTGTATCATATGATGTAATTAACTTGTCACTGCTTTTCCCATCCCCCACTCCCTTGCCCATTTCTACCCCAAAAGGGAGGGAAAAGCGGTAGCCTAATGCCACTTGATAAATAAAAGGAGCTGAAGAAGAACAGCTTAGAGATATAGAGAGCAAGAGAGTTTGCATTTAACCACAGAAAACTAAAGAACTGCTTAGGATTGGCTAGGGTTTAGAGTCAGCAGTTGCAGAACAGTATTAAAGAGGGGCCTGATTCTAAGTTACATGTGGAAGATGTCCTTGCGCCAGGCAACACAACCTGCTTTCTGAGCCAAACCTATGGAGGAAAGGATAAACTGACAGTTTTTATTTATATTTATTTATTCAACTAAAGTTGTGTGTCTACTGTGCACAAGGCACCATTAGATGCTAGAGATACAATGATGTAAAGGAGAGACATAGTTTTTACCCCCAGGAAACTTTCATTCTAAGTTGGGGGCCCAGAGCAGATGATACTTTACCATTTGTGGTACAGCTACTTATTTGCAGTTGTGATAAATCCTACAAAGCAGGAGTATAAGTTCTGTTAGAAAAGTTTAGTGAATTTAAGGTAATCTAAGAATGCTAGTAAAATTCTTATTATTAGGGGGACATTTCCTAGTTAAGTTAATAATGAAGTTTATTGAGTGATTTGTTTCTCTTTTGTGAAATTTTCTTACCCATTAGGTTTGTGTCCTTCACTCTTTGCCCCACGGCATCCCTCTGTATTTAAGCATAACTTACTATAAATGTTTGTTTCCTTGTTTATGTTTCTGTGAGCTACTTTGGGGTGTAATAAGCTCTTTTTATTCATCTCTAGTCCTAGTTCTTAACAGCTTGTTTATGAGACCTCTTGCATTGCCCAGGAAAGTTATAATTTCATATTTTCTATCCCGGTGTCTCAATGAATTTTTACTTTTAGAATATGCATATTGAGTTTTTACAGTATTTTTTCTTGCACAGCTCGTTTGTTATTCAAAATTAGAAGAGAAGGATAAGCAAAATTTGAAACAAAAAAATTGCACATAATATCACTATCCAGACATGACTCTAAACAATTTGCTATATATAATTTCATACCTTTTTCTATATGTACATGTATATCTATGGATTTTTAAAAAATGAGATTGTATTGAGCATACTGTTTAGTATAACCTGATTTTTTCATCTTAATATATTGTGTACATCTTTTCCTGGCATATGTACACACGTATTTTTTATGCCTACAGAGTATTTCATTGTACATTGCATTCTTCATACTTTTACCAATCTTCTATTGATGGATATTTTGTTTTCAATTTTTTTTATCATCTTCAGTGCTGTGATGATCATCCTGAGAGCTGTCCTTAGCGCTCACCTCTAGTTATTTCTTAGAATAAATTTTTAGAAATGAAATTGCTAGCCCAAGGGTATATAATTACCATCTGTAAAGATTTCTTCCTGTTGGACTTCTACCTGCATTATATGGTAGTGCTGCTTTACCTATACTTTTTTCTACATAGGATATGAATTATTCATATGTCTTGATATTTGTTTTAAAAAACATGGTTAACTGTTATAACTTAATTTTTCATTCTTTCACTTATGTACTAAATGTGAGCCCTGGCTGTGGGTTTGTCATATATGGCCTTTATTATGTTGAGGTAGGTTCCCGCTATGCCCACTTTCTGCAGGGTTTTTATCATAAATGGGTGTTGAATTTTGTTGAAAGCTTTTTCTGCATCTGTTGAGATGATCATATGGTTTTTCTCCTTCAATTTGTTAATATGGTTTATCACATTGATTGATTTGCGTATATTGAAGAATCCTTGCATCCCTGGGATAAATCCCACTTGCTCATTGTGTATGATCCTTTTAATGTGCTGTTCGATTCTGTTTGCTAGTATTTTGTTGAGGATTTTTGCATCTATATTCATCAGTGATATTGGTCTGTAATTCTCTTTTTTTGTAGTATCGTTGTCTGGTTTTGGTAACAGGGTGATGGTGGCCTCGTAGAATGAGTTTGGCAGTGTTCCTTCCTCTGCAATTTTTTGGAAGAGTTTGAGAAGGATAGGTGTTAGCTCTTCTCTAAATGTTTGATAGAATTCACCTGTGAAGCCATCTGGTGCTGGACTTCTATTTGTTGGAAGATTTTTTTTTTAATAATTCTTTTTTTTTAACATCTTTATTAGAGTATAATTGCTTTACAATGGTGGGTTAGTTTCTGCTTTATAACAAAGTGAATCAGTTATACATATACATATGTCCCCATATCTCTTCCCTCTTGCATCTACATCCCTCCCACCCTCCCTATCCCACCCCTACAGGTGGTCACAAAGCACCGAGCTGATCTCCCTGTGCTATGCGGTTGCTTCCCACTAGCTATCTGTTTTACGTTTAGTAGTGTGTATATGTCCATGCCACTCTCTCACTTTGTCACAGCTTACCCTTCCCCCTCCCCGTATCCTCAAGTCCATCCTCTAGTAGGTCTGCATCTTTATTCCTGTCTTGTCCCTAGGTTCTTCTGACCATTTTTTTTTCTTTTTTTAGATTCCATATATATGTGTTAGCCTATGGTATTTGTTTTTCTCTTTCTGACTTACTTCACTCTGTATGACAGTCTCTAGGTCCATCCACTTCACTACAAATAACTCAGTTTTGTTCCTTTTTATGGCTGAGTAATATTCCATTGTATATATGTGCCACATCTTCTTTATCCATTCATCTGTTGAGGGACACTTAGGTTGCTTCCATGTCCTGGCTGTTGTAAATAGAGCTGCAATGGACATTTTGGTACATGACTCTTTTTGAATTATGGTTTTCTCAGGGTATATGCCCAGTAGTGGGATTGCTGGGTCGTATGGTACTTCTGTTTTTAGTTTTTTAAGGAACCTCCATACTGTTCTCCATAGTGGCTGTATCAATTTACATTCCCACTAACAGTGCAAGAGGTTTCCCTTTTCTCCACACCCTCTCCAGCATTTATTGTTTGTAGATTTTTTGATGATGGCCATTCTGACCGGTGTGAGATGATATCTCATTGTAGTTTTGTGCATTTCTCTAATGATTAATGATGTTGAGCATTCTTTCATGTGTTTGTTGGCAATCTGTATATCTTTGGAGAAATGTCTATTTAGGTCTTCTGCGCATTTTTGGATTGGGTTGTTTGTGTTTTTGATATTGAGCTGCATGAATTGCTTGAAATTTTGGAAATTAATCCTTTGTCAGTTCCTTCATTTGATAAAATTTTCTCCCATTCTGAGAGTTGTCTTTTCGTTTTGTTTATGGTTTCCTTTGCTGTGCAAAACCTTTTAAGTTTCATTAGGTCCCATTTGTTTATTTTTGTTTTTATTTCCCTTTCTCTAGGAGGTGGGTCAAAAGGATCTTGCTGTGATTTATGTTATAGAGTGTTCTGCCAATGTTTTCCTCTAAGAGTCTGATGGTGTCTGGCCTTACATTTAGGTCTTTAATCCATTTTGAGTTTATTTTTGTGTATGGTGTTAGGGAGTGTTCTAATTTCATTCTTTTACATGTACCTGTCCAGTTTTCCCAGCACCACTTATTGAAGAGGCTGTCTTTTCTCCGCTGTATATTCTTGCCTCCTTTATCAAAGATAAGGTGACCATATGTGCGTGGGTTTATCTCTGGGCTTTCTATCCTGTTCCATTGATCCGTATTTCTGTTTTTGTGCCAGTACCATACTGTCTTGATTACTGTAGCTTTGTAGTAATAGTCTGAAGTCAGGGATTCTGATTCCTCCAGCTCTGTTTTTCATTCTCAAGATTGCTTTGGCTATTTGGGGTCTTCTGTGTTTCCACACAAATTGTGAAATATTTTGTTCTAGTTCTGTGAAAAATGCCAGTGGTAGTTTGATAGGGATTGCATTGAATCTGTACATTGCTTTGGGAAGTATAATCATTTTCACAATGTTGATTCTTCCAATCCAAGAGCATGGTATATCTCTCCATCTATTTGTATCATCTTTAATTTCTTTCATCAGTGTCTTATAATTTTCTGCATAGAGGTCTTTTGTCTCCTTAGGTAGGTTTATTCCTAGATATTTTATTCTTTTTGTTGCAGTGGTAAATGGGAGTGTTTTCTTGATTTCACTTTCAGATTTTTCATCATTAGTGTATAGAAATGCAAGAGATTTCTGTTCATTAATTTTGTATCCTGCTACTTTACCAAATTCATTGATTAGCTCTAGTAGTTCTCTGGTAGCATTTTTAGGATTCTCTGTTTATAGTATCATGTCATCTGCAAACAGTGGCAGCTTTACTTCTTCTTTTCCAATTTGGATGTCTTTTATTACTTATTCTTCTCTGATTGCTGTGGCTAAAACTTCTAAAACTATGTTGAATAATAGTAGTGAGAGTGGACAACCTTGTCTTGTTCCTGATCTTAGTGGAAATGGTTTCAGTTTTTCACCATTGAGGACAATGTTGGCTGTGGGTTTCTCATATATGGCCTTTATTATGTTGAGGAAGGTTCCCTCTATGCCTACTTTCTGGAGGGTTTTTATCATAAATGGTGTTGAATTTTGTCGAAAGCTTTCTCTGCATCTATTGAGATGATCATATGGTTTTTCTCCTTCAGTTTGTTAGTATGGTGTATCACGTTGATTGATTTGCATATATTGAAGAATTCTTCCATCCCTGGGATAAATCCCACTTGCTCATTTTGTATGATCCTTTTTATGTGTTGTTGGATTCTGTTTGCTAGTATTTTGTTGAGGATTTTTATCTAAGTTCATGAGTGATATTTTCCTGTAGTTTTCTTTCTTTGTGACATCTTTGTCTGGTTTTGGTATCAGAGTGATAGTGGCCTTGTAGAATGAGTTTGGGAGTGTTCCTCCCTCTGCTATATTTTGGAAGAGTTTGAGAAGGATAGGTGTTAGCTCTTCTCTAAATGTTTGATAGAATTCGCCTGTGAAGGCATCTTGTCCTGGGCTTTTGTTTGTTGGAAGATTTTTAATCACAGTTTCAATTTCAGTGCTTGTGATTGGTCTGTTCATATTTTCTCTTTCTTCCTGGTTCAGTTTTGGAAGGTTATACCTTTCTTAGAATTTGTCCATTTCTTCCATGTTGTCCATTTTATTGGCATAGAGTTGCTTATAGTAGTCTCTTATGATGCTTGGTATTTCTGAAGATTCCGTTGTAACTTCTCCTTTTTCATTTCTAATTTTATTGATTTCAGTCCTCTCCCTCTTTTTCTTGATGAGTCTGGCTAATGGTTTATCAATTTTGTTTATCTTCTCAAAGAGCCAGCTTTTAGTTTTATTGATCTTTGCTATTGTTTTCTTTGTTTCTAGTTCATTTATTTCTGCTCTGATCTTTATGATTTCTTTCCTTCTACTAACTCTGGTTTTTGTTTTTTCTTCTTTCTCTAGTTCCTTTAGGTGTAAGATTAGATTGTTTGAGATTTTTCCTGTTTCTTGACGTAGCCTTGTATTGCTATAAACTTCCCTCTTAGAACTGCTTTTGCTGCATCATATAGGTTTTGGATTTTTGTTGTCAAAATGAAACACATCGTTGTGTTTTCGCGTCATTTTTTTCTAGGTATTTTTTGATTTCCTCTTTGATTTCTTCAGTGATCTCTTGATTATTAAGTAACGTATTGTTTAGCCTCTATGTGTTAGTGTTTTTTATGATTTTTTTCCCTGTAATTGATTTCTAATCTCATAGTGTGTGGTGAGGAAAGATGCTTGTTATGATTTTAATTTTCTTAAATTTACTGAGGCTTGATTTGTGACCTAAGATGTGATCTATCCTGGAGAATGTTCCATGTGCACTTGAGAAGAAAGTGTAATCTGCTGTTTTGGATGGAATGTCCTATAAATATCAATTAAATCCATCTGGTCTTTTGTGTCATTTAAAGCTTGTGTTTCCTTATTAATTTTCTGTTTGGATGATCTGTCCATTGGTGTAAGTGAGGTGTTAAAGTACATCACTATTGTTGTGTTACTGCTGATTTCCTCTTTTATAGCTGTTAGCAGTTGCCTTATGTATTGAGGTGCTCCTATGTTGGGTGCATATGTGTATTTATAATTGTTATATCTTCTTCTTGGATTGATCCCTTGATCATTATGTAGTGTCCTTCCTTGTCTCTTGTAACATTCTTTATTTTAAAGTCTATTTTATCTGATATGAGTATTGCTACTCCAGCTTTCTTTTGATTTCCATTTGCATGGAATATCTTTTTCCATCCCCTCACCTTCAGTCTGTATGTGTCCCTAGGTCTGAAGTGGGTCTCCAGTAGATAGCATATATATGGGTCTTGTTTTTGTATCCATTCAGGGAGTCTTTGTCTTTTGGTTGTAGCATTTAATCCATTCGCATTTAAGATAATTATCGATATGTATGTTCCTGTGACCATTTTCTTAACTGCTATGTGTTTGTTTTTGTAGGTCATTTTCTTCTCTTGTGTTTCCCGCTTAGAGAAGTTTCTTTAGTATTTTTTGTAGGGCTGGTTTGGTGGTGCTGCCTTCTCTTAGCTTTTGCTTGTCTGTAAAACTTTTGATTTATCCATCATATCTGAATGAGATCCTTGCCAGGTAGAGTAATCTTAGTTGTAGGTTCTTCCTTTTCATTGCTTTAAATATATCATGCCACTCCCTTCTGGCTTGTAGAGTTTCTGCTGAGAAATCAGCTGTTAAGCTTATGGGAGTTCCCTTGTATGTTATTTGTCATTTTTCCCTTGTTGCTTTCAATAATTTTTCTTTGTCTTTAATTTTTGCCAGTTTGATTACTGTGTGTCTTGGCATGTTTCTCCTTGGGTTATCCTGTATGGGACTCTCTGTGCTTCCTGGACTTGGGTGGGTATTTCCTTTCCTATGTTAGGGAAGTTTTCAACTATAATCTCTTCAAGTATTTTCTCAGGTCTTTTCTCTCTCTCTTCTCCTTCTGGGACCCCTGCAATGTGAATTGTTGGTGCATTTAATGTTTTCCCAGAGGTTTCCTAGGCTGTCTTCATTTCTTTCATTCTTTTTTCTATATTCTGTTCCGTGGCAGTGAATTCCACCATTCTGTCTTCCGGGTCACTTATCCGTTCTTCTGCCTCAGTTATTCTGCTATTGATTCCTTCTAGTGTATTTTTCATTTCAGTTATTGTATTCATCTCTGTTTGTTTGTTCTTTAGTTCTTCTAGGTGTTTGTTCTTTAATTCTTCTAGGTCTTTGTTAAACATTTCTTGCATCTTCTCAGTCTTTGCCTCCATTCCTCCTGGCCTGTGTTTATGGGTCGTGTAGTCATCACCAGCCATATATTTAGTTGATTTGGCAGGAGTAGTTGTTAATTCCTGGCTTATGCTCTGTTCGAGGAGGAGCAATAGCCATTTTGAGCAATAAGGTTGTGTAAAAAATTCTGTGGAATTATATTAGGTTTGCCATGTATGGTTGAAGATTTTGGGCTCCATTTTGTAAAATAGGAACAGCTATGGTAAACTTCCAAGTTTTCATATAAAACAATATTAATTTAGGTGGGTGGGCAGAAGAAACATTAATGCCAATTTTTAGCAAAGTTTGAGCACCTTGCCTAACGTCATTTTAAAGATACAGTAATTTTAGTTGCCATATGAAAGTAAATCTTTATGTAATCTATAGGGAAGTGGAAGAATCAATTAATTTTAATTATAGAAAAATGATTAAGGCTTAAATTCATAAAATGCATATATATTTCCCTTAACATATGACTCAAATATTGTATGTACGTAGTAGAAAAGTCAGAAGTTTTGACTGAGGAAAAAAAGATTAAGAATCATCTCTAAACCAGAGTATATGTATAACAGAGAAAGAGATCATACTATAGATATTGTTTTGTAACATGTTTTTATTCAGCTAGCGGTTTATCATGGACACCAAGTCATGTAATAATCTACTTCTGACAGCTAATTGAATGAGCATGTGGCTGTCCTGTATTTAATGAATTTCCTATTGTGGGATACTTAAATTGTTTTGTTTTGATTTTGACTTTTCATATGATGCACCATACTGTGATAAATTTTTTTTATTGAAATATAGTTGACATACAAAATTATGTTTGTTTCAGGTGTACAACATAGTGATTCAACATTTAACTACATCATGAAATGATCAAGACCATAAGTCTAGTAACCATCTGTCCCCATGCAGAGTTGTTACAACATTGACGATATTTCTTGGTGTGTAATACGTCCCTGTGACTTATTTATTTTCTCACTGAAAATTTGTATCTCTTAATTTTCTTCACCTGTTTCGCCCACCCCCCAAACCACCCATTTGTTCTATCTGTGAGTCTGTTTTCATCTTGTTTTGTTTGTTTTTTGGTTGTTAGATGCCAAATGTAAGTGAAATCATACAGTATTTGTCTTTCTCTGCTTGACTTACTTCACTTAGCATAATATTCTCTAGGTTCATCCACATTGCTGCAAATGGCAGTATTTCATTCTTTTTTATGGCTGAGTAGTATTCCATTGTATAAATATACCACATCTTCTTAATCCAGTCATCTTTTGATGGGCACTTGGGTTGCTTCCATGTGTTGGCTATTGTAAATAGTGCTGCTATCAACATTGTGGTGCATGCATCTTTTTGAAATAGTGTTTTCATTTTTTCTGGATATATACCTAGGAGTAGAATTCCTAGGTCATATCGTAGTTCTATTTTTAGTTTTTTAAGGCACCTCCATACAGTTTTCCGTAGTGGCTGCACCAATTTGCATTCCCACCAGCACCATACCAGGGCTCCCTTTTCCCCACATCCTCTCCAACATTTGTTATTTGTAGACTTTTTGATGATGGCCATTCTGACAGGTGTGAGATGATACCTCATTGTGGTTTTGATTTGCATTTCTCTAATAATTACTGATGTTGAGCACATTTTCATGTGCCTATTAGCTATCTGTATGTCTTCTTTGGATAAAAGTCTATTTAAGTCTTCTGCCCATTTTTTATGTTGTTTGTTTTTTTGTTATTTAGTTGTATGAGCTGTTTGTATATTTTGGAAATTAAGCCCTTGTTGGTTGCATGATTAGCAAGTATTTTCTCCCAGTCCACAGGTTGTCTTTTTGTTATAGCGATGGTTTCCTTTGCTATGCAAAAGCTTTGCTTTTAATTTTGTATCTGCTGAACAACTTTTCAGCAGGTTTTTTTGGTGGTTGGGGGTTTTAAGCTATTTTGATTGAATTTCTGTTATTTTTCTTTTTTTACCTTGGAGTCTAAATTCCATTTATCTGAACAGGGGAAGGAACTGGCCTTTAAAAAAAAAAAATCCCTCTGGTTATTTGGGGGAATAAAGCACTAATTTTCTTGTCAAAGGATATTTCTGACACATTCTTAGTGTGAGGTTTGCTAGTTCATGCCAGGAGAGTGTCCAACATGAAATAGATAATTAATTCAGACAGAATCTAGCAAAAATGAAAACTGAACGTCCCTGCAGGGAGCTCTTTTGTCATTCTTTCTGTTCCTGCAGAGAAATCAATGGAGTTTACATTGGAAGATATTGTTCCCTTTAGGGGGAGGTGTCTCAGGGAAGCTGCAACTTCTGACATGGTGGAATAAAAGAGAAACCTAAAATCCCAGGCCGCTGAGTAGTGATTCCCTTGGGTGGCTTGATAATCTAGATCAATCTGTTTAGTCAATGCCTTTCTGTTTTTACTTGTAGCACTTATACAGTTCCAAGCCTCTTCTATTCAGATGTTAGAATTATAAGTCTGTACTACAAACTGCCAAACAGTTTTTCTGTCGTGCCTCCTTTAGAAATGTCATTGTGATATTAGGGATTGTTAGTATGAGAGTAGCTTTACCACATCAAGTACACATATTTTTGATTCATTAAGCCACACTTTGGGATTTAGATATGTGCCTTTACATTATTTGCCATCAACAGTACAGAAGTTGAGCAACTCTAATCATCAGAATTACTGTCCTTTAGATTATAAGGGACTTGAAAAAAGGCAACTCAATATTTATTCTTATTTTTTTTTTTACAACACTGCTTTGATAATACACTAGTCTCAGACATTAAAAGACTGAAATTGCTTAAATAAACCTGTGCTAGTAATTTTTTTATACCTATAACCTTTAACCCCATATTATTAGGTTAAGAAAGAATGTTATTTTTCCCATTGTTTCTGCTCCATTGATTATAGTGCCTAAGACTCCTCTTATCCCATGTTATTGTATTTTGGTAACAGAAGCATCCTGTTTTATGAATTGTGTGTGCTGAATTAGCTTAAGAGGGCTTCACTGCATGGTGATGACTTGAGTCCTCTAATTGTGAAGGCAGTTTCTTTTACCTTCATTATGAAAAGGGCAAATAAGGCGGTTTTCATAACCTAAATGTTTTTAAAAAGCTTTCCCTCTGTTGGAGTAAAGCATCAGGACAAAAGGAGTAGGCTCTTCTTGGGAATTTCTAGAAATACCTTTTGGAGGTAAAATTAGAAGATAGCTATGTGTTCCTCTGCGAAGAAACAAATTCATTCTTACAGCTCAAGAACTGAAGCAAAGACTGATTCTTTTGCGATTCATTATCTTTTCCATTGGCAAGCTTCTTTTACACTGTATAAAGCACATTTGCGTACAATTGCCTCAGTATTGTCTTTACTGTTAACCTTGTGCTATACATAGAGCAGGTGTTAGTAATATTATTTCCGTTTTGCAGCTGCGGACACAAATTGAAGGAGATTAATGACTTTGCCATAGTCCCACAGCTACCAAATGGGAGAACCTGGGGTTTCTGACTCTAGTCATGTGCTCTTTACAGTATATCATGTTGCATCGGATCTTCGTAATCTGTGCTGTTTAGTGTCGCTAAGGTTCTTGTGGAAGAATAACATGGAAAAAGTATCATTCTCCCCAAGAAACAAAAATGGCAACAAAATATACATAACGTAAGCATTCAGAATGGGAAGAATTCTCCAAAATCTCATAGACAAACTAAGCAAGATGTTCTGAGTCATTAATCGGTAAATATTCATACGCTATGTATGCATAATACCTAGGTATTGTTCCTTCTATTTTGTTTGTTTTTGCTTGTTTTGCCCTTACTGTTGAATTGTGGGCTTAGTATTGTAGGCTGATAGTTTTCCTTGTATTTTATTTGTTTTTGCTGTTTTGCCCCTACTGTTGAATTGTGGATTTAGTATTGTAGGCTGATAGTTTCCTGTGGATTTAGTATTGTAGGCTGTTAGCACTTTTAAGATCTTATTGCACTGTCTTTTGGTCTTGTTAATTTTGAAAAGTTTGTTGTTACTCTAAATTGCTCCTTTGTAGATAGCCTGTATTTTCTTCCATTTATCTCTGAAGATTGTCTCTTTGCCTTTGGTTTTAAACAGTCATATTATAATGTATAGACATATAAACTTATTTTTAGTGTGGCTTATTTGATTTTATTTTTCTGTGCAAATCATTTGGGTTATGTATTATGGGAGTGCTTTTTGAGAGTGGTCCAGGTACCCCCAGCTCACTGCCATTTTTTGTTAATTTCTCAGCTCATTGGTTTCTAGTCCAACCATTACACTAGGGTGCAGCCCTTCAAGGGTGCTGGTTTTATGTGGGGGTCTCAGTTCTGACTCTCTTCCATCTATAGAATAAAGGCAGTATCTCCTCTTACCATGTGGACATTTAAACTATTAGGTTATGGAAACTGACAACTTCCTTTCAATACCACAATGCAGGTATTTCCCTCTTTGTTTCCGGCACTGGGTAATTAACCCCACCCCCATTTTTCCTTTTCGGCTCAGCTATATATAAAAGAATTTTCTTCTTTATCAGTCATTTCAAGTAGGGCCCACATGTTGTTGGAGCCAGAAGTCAGTCTATTTTTTGAAAACAGACAAGTCATTGGGTAATAAACAGTAGGCCGAAACAAGCCAGTAAAGACCAGGAACATGAGCTTGACTAATCTGATATAATATGACAGATTGCACAGGTCAACAGGCTGGTGGATCAGATCCACAGGGTTCTAGTAGATGGACATAGCAAGATAGTAATCGGTTGAATCCAAAGCCCTCAGGGCTGGAAGATCTCTAAGATCTAGTCAAGAATAGCCAGGGTTGCGAAGGTCAAAGGAAGCAGGCTTCTTTATTAGAGGCTTCCCTGCTCCTGATTATGTATAGGCAAGCCTGGATTTAACGTATATTCCCTGCAGGTATACCTTGCTTACATTTAAGGCACAATTCATGGCTGGGATTCTGGAATATCTTCTCATATTCCACATGTAGAGTACCATTTCAGGCACTAGTTTTCAAACTTTCTAGGAGGAAGACTTTTAAAAAAATTAGTAAACCTTAGTAAATACTTAGAGGATACTTAGAGGATATAGCCTCACTCCCCACCCACCATCCATGGACAAGGCAAGCCCTTTTTGTACTCCCATAATTGGTGGCCAGAGATCTTTTTTGTTGATCTGCAAAGTGCATCAGAACATGTATGAGACCATACTTCCTCCTGGTATTTTGATTTACGGAAATGTTTGAATGACAAACCTGTTGTTAGCAGACCTTTCATCTGAGTTACAGTCCTTTTTCCCTCGTGCCTGCAGGATATTTCTTTCTAGATGTCTTTCCATCCGCTCCAATTAAACATATCCATCCCCCATCTCCTGCAAAGGTGCTCCTTCTTCAGGTTTCCCCTCCATTTAATTGTGTTGCTTTTTATTCACCCAAGTCTCTAGGCCCAAATCATCTCACTTTATTCTCCAAGTCCTTTTAATTCTTTTATTCTCTATCTCAGATTTACCATTCCTCAGGCTCCAGTACCATCAGTAGTTGATAACTACTGATAATCTGATATAGTTATTACTGTGCTAGGTGAGCGGGGTGGGGGGGGGGTGAGAACTGTAAGATGTGGTCATTGTCTTTACAGAACTTAATATCTAGTTGAGAAGACAATTTATATTTACAAAAATAGTGAACAATACCAGGCAGTATGGAATTAAATGTTAAGTTGGGTGGTACAGAGTTTTAAGTGCTAGAAGTTAGAGGAAAGGAAGGGATAAAATGAGGGCCTGAATTGTAAGAGAAAAGTTAATTTTAGAATTGAGATTTGAACTGTCTTGAAACACGTAGGTTGGAATTAGATAGGAATTTAAAGTGAGGAGAAAGCATGGATAATACAATTTTTGGAAAACTTTTGAGGTTCTTTATGTTAGGGACTACTGACAAATAGGAATTAGAGAGGTTCATGAGTGCTTTGAGTTTGGCTATAAGACTACCAGAAGAATCTTTCAAAAATAGTATTTGAATTTAGTTTATTCCCCAACTCAGAAATCTCTGGAGGCTTCCTTTTCCTTTTGATGCTGATCCAAACTGCTTTGGTATTCTAGGTACTCTTTGATCCATCAGCCTTGCTTCACCAGGACTCGTGCTTTTTATGTCTACAGCTTGCTTTATTTGTGTTTGACTTATGCTTTCCATTTCCTTGTGGGATGTCTGCCTGATTTCTTTCCATTCCTTCTCCAAGTCCCATCTCTAGACTTTTTGCCTCCTGATACTGTAATGACTCCCACCCACTGAAATAGCTTTCCTCCCTGGGTTCCTCCTGAAACTGTTTTCTGTTGAAAATAGTTCAAAATCTAATCATGCACCTTTTGTTTCCCAATGATTTAGAATTACAGACATTTCTCTTCCTTTTTGATATGGTGGTAAATTCTTTGAAGGGTTAGATTATATTTTGTATTTTATTGTTCCTCTTAGTGCTGTATACTACTCTGGGTATATACTCGATGTTGAATTGATAGCTTTTAAAGAATTGGTTTCTTTTTTATTTCAAATACTGATGATTTGTAATATTAGAGCTACTTTGTATAAATGTACCTACTGTCATGCCTGACAGTACTGCCCTTAGTGAATGCTAGTGGAATCCAAATTTGTAGTGGATCTCAAGTCAAAGAACATTTTTCTGCTGTTTCATGGAAGGTGGAAAATAAGAGCAAAAGCACTGAATCCAAGTTTTCTGAGATACTCTTTCTGCTGTCTTCTTTGAGTCTCTCCTTAATCTGTGTCTTTAAGTATATATTATTCATTTATCTTTAACATCTTTTCACTTGTCAACTCATGTAGTGTTTCCTAAATAATTTATGTTTGTAGATGAAGATAAATTGTGTGTGTTAATTGAAGCTTAAGAGAAGAGATTGTAGTGGTTTAGAAAGATTAATCCTTGTTAAACTCTATCTGATTGATCTGTGCTGCCACTCTTCCTGCCTGAGTTTTAAAATTTTAATCAAATATCTGTAAGTGAAGAAATCATCCATTGTAGTTGGAATTGAACTTAAGAAGATATTTGAATATCCTTAAAAACAGATCTTGAAATGGCTTAAGAATACTTGGTTTAAGGGAATTGGGTCAAGCTAACAATAACATTTTTGTTAGTTTTATTTTAGCATGTAACAGCCTCTTAAAAATCTGAAATGACTTTTTAAACAAAGTTTTAAGTTATTATTTTAAATAATAAAATTATTCACCTACCTCATTTAGAAGTTTGTAAGATGATTTGAGAGTGTTTGATTTATGTATGCTAACATCCCAATTTTCTGAGTGGTGATACAGTTTCAGCAAGACTAGAAAACTATGAGAACTGTGAATACCTGGATTTAGAAATGTTCTAGCATTATCTCACCCTTCTTGGTTTCAGAGAATGGCTATTCAACAATGTTTGTAGCTAACCTGGAGTGAATTTTGTGTGTATTTGTGCGTGAGGGAGAGCGACAAAGCTTTGCTTCTTTGGTTAACCAGAATAAAGTAAAAAAGCAGTAGTGTGAGGCAGGCTGGATCTTCTTCAACAACAGTTTATATTAGTTTAAATAATTTCTTTTGAGGGGTGATGATTTATCAGATCTTAACTGCTAGGAGTGTTCTTGTTCTTAAGTTTCCTTATAATGAAAGACAGTACTCTTTACTAACGGCATCGTATGAGCTGGGATTTTGTTAGGCATTGACTTTTGTATTTGCTTCACAGGTGGTTTGTATTCGCTCCACTTGGAATGCTCTCTCCCCAAAGCTGAGTTGTGACATGAGACCTCTCATTTTGAAGACCCTCAGTGAACTGTTTTCTCTGGTTCCTTCCTTAACAGTCAATACAGCTGAATATGAGGTATGCATTCAGAGCTCAATAAATTGTCTGTTTCTACATTGGGAAGACATGTGCTTTATCATAACTTTTGGGAAAAAATATTCGTATCTTTTGTTTGCCAAAAATCATTTAGCACTTTTTGTTCTGTGAACATGTTGATATCTTTATGGACTCCTAGGAGTAGGAGGATATCCACCCTTATCAGTCCTCTGTCTTTGAGATTTATTTACGTGAAGGATGCCAAGTTTTTATTATGAAAGTATAGTCAAGATTTTTTAAAGCCCATATGTTAAAATAGTGTTTCTTAAAATAATAGAATTCACGAGGCCAACAGTTTAAATGCATTTTGTTGGTGTTTTAAATTCTAAAAAGTGTTACAAAGGCTTTAGTAAGGCAGGGCAGACTTCTGAGTAGTATAGACATAGTGTCATTTGTGGGTTTTTTCTAGCTTAGGCATAGAGATTTGATTTTTTACGTGTTAGTTTATTAGTTTACATTTTCTATATATAGCTTTGCTTTTCATGTATACTCTTCAATGAAGACGATTGTAAAATCAACCTGTCCTAGGAGAGGAAAATAATTTTATGAACTAGGCAATGTTTGTCATCGTAATGAATTGAAACACTTGGTGGAAGATGTTTTGCTGTAAGATTCACGTACTTCTGTTTAACATTTTCTCTGTTATCTCTTCTTTGAATGAAATGAGAGGGTGGCAGATTCATTTATATCTCCACTTTTGTAGCCATATCCCCTTTCAAGCTCACCTTTTTATTGACTTTTCCTTCAAAGAGCCTCAGTTGATTTCCACTTGAAGTCTTGGTGAACCTTTAGTTTGATTTAGTGCTTCACAGACTTTGATAAACTGGCCCTCTGTAAGATTCCAAGAATAGTCCCTTACTTGTTTTAGATCACATGAGAAGACAGGATTGTAGGATAATACTTCTAATCATTCTAAATGCTACACAGTGAATAAAATCAAATTTGTCCTTACCAAGGACACAATACCTAGCATGGTACATAATGTATATTCAGAACCTAGTTGTTGAATGAATGAATGAACCAATACAGGATATTGTGAGTTTATTCTCACATTTGGGCTTTTGTTTTGGGATATTAAAAAAGGAATCAATTCGAGACTCCTAGAGTATATAGTTCACCAACAGTCTTTTTTATGGCCACTGTTCGTGGATACATACCCCATGTTGTCAGAAAATCTGCCAGGCTACTGATAAGGAGCCCATACTAAAGCACAAAATAAGGACTTTGTATGCAGTGATACGTATATTTATTTTCTGTCTTCAAGGGCTGAACTCATATACCTTTGTATTGCTTGTACTTTCAGTTTTTCTTACATTGAATTTATGAAGTGGCTTGTGTGTTTTTTATGTTTGCTTACATTGGTAAGCTGTAAGTTGTCTTTTGGACGATTTTTTTTTCCTTCAAATTTTACATTCCTTTTCAGTGACATTTTATTTTGGTTTATCTTCATGCTTATAATAACATTAGGATTCCTCTGTTACTCAGATAGATGGCTTGGGGACCATTTCATCCATCAGTTTCCTCCTAGTAGGGAGATTACTTCAGTGATCAGAGCCCACCTGGCAGCAGAAGTAAAGAAACATAGGGAAACCCCTCTCCCATCTGTCGCTCTGTCTCTCCCTTCCTCCCCGCCTCCCCCACTTTCTCCCTCCCTCCCTTCCTTTCTCCCTCCCTCCTCCTGTCTCTTCCTGTGTGTGTTTAAATAATTTGTTTTCTATTAAGTGCTTAGAGTTTGTTCGTATGTAAGCCCGAGTTGAATATAGTTTTCCCAAAACATTTCTTAGGTCGTTGCTATCCCTAGTCACCTCAAATGCCTTGTGTTTACCAAAAGTGAAGTCCAGTTTCTTTATATGGAGCCAATAAGGTCTCTTAGAATTGGCCTCATTCTGCTTTTCCGCCTCCTGCACTCCAGGAAAACCAAACCATTGTAGATTCCTTCTCTGCTTCCAAATTTTTCCATTGCTTTTCCTTTGTTCATGTTGTTCTCTCTGTCTAGTATTACCTTCTTTTTCACCTCTAATTTTAAAGTCTATTTTAGGAAATAAAGAATTGGTTTAAGTTATCTCATCCTTTGAGAATTTTTCTTCAACAGGAGTCTATTGCTCCCGAAGTTCTTTATCTATACTGTCTTAAGAACATTTATTTCTATTTTATACTACAGGTATATGTATACATATATTTTCTCCATTAACATATAAGCTTGTTGAAAATAGAGTCCATGTTTCAATTTGTATATTTTCTGAATTGCTTTGCAAAGTGCTTGATCATTCATTCATTGACTCAGAATATATTTATTAGAACTGTGCTAGGCCTTAGAGATACTAATAAACAATAATAGACACTATTTTAAGTAGTTATTATATTCCCCAGTGCTCTTCCAGTTACTTTATATCAATTAGTTCTAATATCTGATAGGAAGTTATTATTTTTCATTTTATAGCAAAAGAATCTGAGGTTTTAAGAGGTCTATCCATTCATTAAACAAATATTTATTGAGTATCTGCTACATGCAAGACAAGTAACTGAACCAACACTGTAGTTTCTAAGTGAAAGCTGTTTTCTAAACCCAGGACTTTCTAGCTCCAAGGCTATATTTTTCCATTATACCATGTTGTCAGTCCCTGCCTTCTGAAAGCTCAAAAGCTGGTAAAAGATATAGACATAAGCAATAATAATTATAATAACATTTGATGAGCACAGTTACTCAAAGGGCTACGAGAGTGTGGTGGTGGAAGTGACAAACATTCTTAGGAGAAATCTAAGGAAACCTTATTTAGTCGGTGCTATTAGACTAGGATCGTGAAGAATTAATAAAATGTTGCTTTTCATTGACGTTTTTAAGAGAATATGCAAACACAAGGAGGTATAGAAGAACCTCATACGATTAGCAGGGCAAGAAGTTAGATGTGGCTGAAATTAAGAAGACATTGAGTGTTGGAAGATAAATGGCTTTTTATGCTCAATGAGTTATTAAATATTTGTCATTTGAGGAACTGGGCTTTATATTCTTTATGTACTGGCCTTTGAAATGAGAAAGACAGCCACCGCTTTAAGGAGTGTACAAGCTAGTAGGGAGTTGACCACATACACAGATAATCACGTTAGATGCTAAATTGTGCCATGTGCCGTATGGCCGCCTAGAGAAGGGAGAGCTCTCTTCTGGGTAGGGGGTTAGGAATAGAGGCATGAAAAAGGAGAGTGACATTTGTACTAAGACTTGAGAGATCAGTAAGAAATGGTTAGGTTTCTAAATTCAATAATCTTAAAATATCACCTTGTTTAACATATCCATATGTTTAGATGATGAGTGTTTCTGAGTATTTTCATTTTATGAATGACGGATAAGTACAGATTAAGTCAGTTGCTAGTGGTATAATTTTTTAAGTGATTTAATTTCTACATTTGCTACTTTAGATTGTTTGCTCTCAATTTTATCTTTGTCTTAAAATTTTATTCTGTTGTTTGTTGATTTTTCAGAATTTTAAAGTTCAAGTCCTCAGCTTCCTCTGGAACCACACTCAAAACAAGGTACTGTCACAAGGGCGTCAGTGAAACAGAACCAAACTGGGGAAAGAACTGTGAAATAAGACTCTTAGGATAAAAATATAACTCCCTTGAAATGATGCCTTCTTGGTTTTAAAAGAATTGTGACTATTAATAAATTTAGGTTTTAAAAGTTATTCTTAATTTATGCCGGTTAATACATTTTCACCATAAAATGCACTTGTTACTTTGTGACACTGACAGATATGAAGAGGGACTGTTGCCATTGTCTCTCCTTTTAAAGGTCCTTCCTCTTTCCTGCTTTGCCCCTCCCCCACCGATAAGCACATCAAACAAAAAGTCCGCTCCATTTTTTGTTTGTTTTTTAAAAATTTTTATTGGAGTATAGCTGATTTACAATGTTGTGTTAGTTTCAGGTGTACAGCAAAGTGAATCAGTTATACATATACATATATCTACTCTTTTTTAGATTCTTTTCCCATATAGGCCCTTACGGAGTACTGAGTAGAGTTCCCTGTGCTGTACAGTAGGTCCTTATTAGTTATCTATTTTATATACAGTAGCGTGTATACTCTCCATTTTTCGAATGTCATTTCCAATCAAGGAGTATAGAGCAGAGGGTGTTGGTGATGTTCCACCTGGCTCATGAGTGAAAAAGCTTAGATTCCAGAAGACCAGCTCTCCCAGGGAGTAGCCGGAGACTCAGAGTCCACTTCCAGGCCTATCAAACTCTATACCCTCGTACTCCTTCCGCTAAACCATACCACCTCATGGGGACTTGAGCAATTAGGAGTTATTTTATGTTTAATGTCCCAGCTAGGATAGAAATGTGGTTTTTCTGATGCCTCTGTCCAGTGCTGTTTTCTCTCTATTTTTAATTGGGACGTACTAAGCAAGGCTTGAATACCATTTCCAAAGCACTGACTATAGAACTTTGAGGTTGGTCGGGGAAGATTTTCTTTCTGCCTCCAGAGTTGATGTTTAATATATGTTGTTTCTTTTGTTTATCTTACTTTTACTCTATCTAGGACCCAGTTGTAGCAAATGCTGCATATAAATCTCTGTCACACTTCGGTGCCAGGGAGCACACCATTCTTCATCTGCCTGAACAGGTAGGTTTTTCTGCTTTCTTACCGGTATCTCTTTACTGCTACGTTTTATAACTTTACTTATATCCCCTGCTTAGGGAATTCTTACCTGTAACTCTAGATATGTTGTCCATAAAAGATAAGAATTTATATTTATAATTTGTTTAATCTGTAGTAGACTATAGAGGTCTTAGACTTCACAGATAATGAATGAAGCAGATGGAAGGTGAAAATGAAATCTCTATAAGGTGACTTGGTGTATGACTGCATTGCCCTGTGCCCAGGGCAAGGTCTGTGTCACTATAGGAACCAACTTACCCAGTGAGTGCGCCATCTTGAACTTCACATCCAAGCATGGCCTGCTCAGAGTAAGGTTTTCTACCACCTGAGCAACCAGAGATCTTTATTTGTGATACAGAATTGAAGTGCCGTCGGAAAAAAATCTGCTATTTATTTGTTTACTTTGAAATGATATATAGGTTAGTCCCAGAGAACTGGATGAAGAAAGTATCACTCTCTTTTAAGGGTTAACACACTGTGAGACATTATCTTAGTTTTTAGACTAGACTAAAAACATACAACCTTTTCTACTACCTACCTAGTATAACCAGCTTTAAATTATCAGGTTATATTAAGGAGTTAAGTGTATGATTTCTTTCTTTTTTAAAAATATTTATTTATTTATTTAATGGCTGCATTGAGTCTTTATTGCTGTGCGCAGGCTTTCTCTAGTTGTGGCGAGCGTGGGCTACTCTTCGTTACAGTGCACGGGGCTTCTCATCGTGGCGGTTTCTCTTGTGGCAGAGCACAGGCTCTAGGCACGAGGGCTCAGTAGTTGTGGCTCGCGGGCTATAGAGTGCAGGCTCAGTAGTTGTGGCGCATGGCCTTAGTTGCTCCACAGCACGTGGGATCTTCCTGCACCAGGGCTCGAACCCGTGTCCTCTGCATTGGCAGGCAGATACTTAACCACTGCACCACGAGGGAAGTCCCTAAGTGTATGATTTCACATTTAGTGTTACTGTAATTCAAAGGCATACAAATGGTTATTTAATGCCTTTAGAGTGTAAGGAAGACATTGTTTTAGAAGAAGTTATGCGTAACATTACCCAGAATCTGTCCTTGAGGTGAAGTGGCAAGTTTTATTGTGAATTTCTTGGGATCCTCAGGCATTAAAATGAGTTGACTTTTTCTTCTGGGTTGAGCTTATGCAGAGACTAGATGCCAGTAGTAACCAGGCAAACTTCTGTTCATTGAATTGAATTGGAGGGACTGAAGATAGGCTCTTGTAAAACCAAATCCTAAGTGAGGCAGGATTTCCCGTGTCACTGAGAATTCGAAGACAGATCGGCCAGCTTGTTGTGCAGTTATCACAAACAGGAAGCCGTAACAAAAGATGTCCTATGACTCGTAAAATTTAAAAAGATGGGATTTCAGACTACACCATGGTGACTAGCAATACCCATAGCTTTTGAAAAAAAGAGAGAGAAAGGTAAAGAAAAAGGAAAAAATTACATGTAAATTTGGTATGTAAACTCCTACCAATAGATTACCTACACTATCTGGAAAGATACTTTTTCTTATTTTATATATATACATACATATATATTTTTTGGCTGCACTGGGTGTTAGTTGAGGCACGTGGGATCTTCATTGCCACGTGCGGGATCTTTGTAGCAGCACGTGGGTTCTTAGTTGTGACATGCATGCAGGATCTAGTTCCCTAACCAGGGATCGAACCCTGACCCCCTGCACTGGGAGTGCAGAGTCTTAACCACTAGACCACCAGGGAAGTCCCTATATTATTTTAAATAAGCAATTGGTAATTTAGATTACAACATAATGATTACCTTTATTTTTAGCTATTATTACTGACACATTCCAGCTGGAATGATAGCTTTTATTAAATAACTCCCATACACTCTTGACTGTTTAGTCTCTACCTCTTTAAATAATGTTATGTTTCTATTTTATCCTACTTGAGGGTTATGTTTAGTTTCTGGTTGTCTTTGTTAGAGTTATTACTCAGCTAAGTGCTGTACGCAGTCAAATATTAGATACTTTCTTAATCTAACGCTTCTATATCCTCTGATCCCTGAATAACCATAAATAGCTCTTTATACCTTCCAACATAAAGGGTAGTGATGTACTATATATGCTTGGGTTTTCACTAGCAGAGCGTGAAGAGCTGTAAAGGAAGTCTCTAAGACTGATTTTAGCCATGCTTTTCAACCTTTTTTCTGCCCTAACCCGCGTCTAGGATGTGATTCCCTCTCATATGTAACAGAGGTTCACTACCGTGGATATTCTTAACTGAGATTAAGATGAGAGGACATATGGTTTAAAAGAGTCCACCCCATTTCAACCCCCAGTTTCTGATATAGAGGACCTTCCTCCGCATGGAGAATCATTACTTCCAAGACCACACCATGCATTGTTCTTCTTCTTTTTATTAATTACTGATTTTCAGTTTGGCTGTTTGAATATCTAAGAACTAAAAGTCCAGAAAATGGTCAGTATGTTCATATTCCAAACAAGTCCCTGAAGGCTAAGGGTGCAACCCCAGATCCCACCTCTGTTTTGTAGATAGTGGCAGTGATGTGAAACTGTGGCTCACTTTCTACAAAAGCATACTTTCAACTGTTTCAAAAGTCTCTGCCAGGTAGGGACTTCTCTAGTGTAAAATCTAAGATTCCTCCTTGTTGTCAGAGTTTACTCATTCTGCACCAGGGGCAGTTTGGTTTACTCACAAAACTGAAGGCTACTTGTATACCTTTCCAGTGAAAGGTGTACAGGTTCTCTTTTTCTACTTGTGGAAACTTGTGAAATAATCTTTTAACAGAACATACAGTGAATTTCAAGTAGAAATTTTTTTTTAAAAAGAGAATTTTTTTAAAAGATACTATCCACATGGTGACTTTTGCGGATTATAATTCAACTACTTTTGTAAGTACACCTTTAAATTTATCAAAGAAAGATTTCTTGTTCATTGCTGCATCAACTTAAACTGTGAAACTTGTTGAAAGAAAGCTAACAGGCTGGTAAACAGAAGGCATTAAAGGAGTGACAGACATCAGAAGGAATATTTAGGGTTAA
Organism: Delphinus delphis; assembly: GCF_949987515.2. NCBI lineage: Eukaryota > Metazoa > Chordata > Mammalia > Artiodactyla > Delphinidae > Delphinus > Delphinus delphis. Next base: position 69,649,910 of record NC_082688.1, read on the forward strand.
ACGAAACAGTACCACCTAAGGTAAGATGGAAAATATCAATGGAGAGTAGAGCTGAATGAGATATCATGTGAGCCAGGGATTTGAATAGCAGATTCATTAACTCATCTTTCTTGTCACTGGTTTGTTATTAGGAAGTTTTGTGGGATCGTTGATGATAGACACTTAACACTTGCATTGGTTTAGTGATTATTTATTGGGCGTATACTAAGTGCTAGGCTGTCTTATGAGCTGGGAATGTTGAATGAAACCATGTGTGAGGTGAACGTGATAACCACTACACTACGGAAATAAGGCCAGTGAATGAATCCATGTGTTTGTTGGTTTGTAAAAATATTATTGTTAATCACTTGAAACATGCAAGTCTAAAGTTGGTCAAAAAATTTCGGGGGGGGCTTCTTTGAGGACCTGTTGATTTCAGTGTTAAAAAATAGACATGAATGATTTTTCCCTTTTAGTTTGTATTTCTTTGTCTTTTTAGCTATTTATCCTTCTCCTTTGCCTTCTTTAGTGCCCCCTGACACCCCCAAAATGAAACAAAACAGAAAAACAAACCAAAAAAACTACAAAGAATGGTTTTTCTGGTAAAATAGTCAGTAATTGATAAACATTTAGGTTGACTCTTCTCTCTGACTTGGGTTCTTTAAAAAATGCTTGGCTGCTTAAAAATTAAACTTTTTATTATAGAGCTCTTAAGATAGTGTTGTTGATTTCTGGAGTTAATTTGAGAAGCGAGTAATATAAAAGAACTTATTATGCACCCTGGGTTGGTATTAATGTGGTGTAACCTGTTCCGCTTTGATTTAAGTGAATGTTATTGATTTCATCAGAAGCTGTTTCTCTTCTTAAATGAATTTATGCAGATACTTAACGAGTTCCAAATAAATCCTCTGTTTATGCACAAACTCCTGGATTTTCTTAGGTTGCACACACAGAAACGTGGTTGAAAGGTTATCTGGCTCAGAAAATGTAGTAAGTAAGGCATTTTGTAGGATAAGCTTTCCAATATTCAACTTAAAGCAGATTTTAAAAGTAATTTATCATTTTATATTTGGCTCTCCCTTTAAGTTTCTTCAACAAAGCTTAGCTACAATTGGAAGCGTGTAGTTGGTGTGCGTATGTGCGTGTGTGTGTGTGTGTGTGTGTGTGTGTGTGTGTGTGTGTTCTAAATAGACAGTTTTTTCCTGGATGTTTGAGTAGCTAATGTAATATAGTTAGCAACATTTTATAATTTTAACAAGTATTTTTTCATATGACTTCCCTTGATTTTCCTTAGTTGTACTTAGGTTGATCTTATTCACTTGTTGCATACAAACAAAGGGAAAAGACTGAGACTAGTATAGGGAAGCTGGAACAAATATTTCTTTAAGAGATGAACAGAGGAGTAGGGAAATGCCATGAAACCAAAGTCTAACAATAAGTGCTACTTAGTTCAGAGAATCAGCTCACCTTTGAAGAAACAAAATTGAAGGTGTAATCCTACCATTATAAGTAGGCAGAGTATATCATCTATACTTAAATTACAGTACATTGGGGCTTCCCTGGCAGTGCAGTGGTTAAGAATCTGCCTGCCAACGCAGGGACATGGGTTCTAGCCCTGGTCCTGGAAGATCCCACATGCCGTGGAGCAACTTAAGCCCCTGCGCCACAACTACTGAGCCTGCACTCTAGAGCCCGTGAGCCACAACTACTGAAGCCCACGTGCCTAGAGCCCGTGCTCTGCAGCAAGAGAAACCATGGCAATGAGAAGTCTGCGCACTACAACGAAGAGTAGCCCCCGCTCACTGCAACTAGAGAAAGCCCATGAGCAGCAACGAAGACCCAATGCAGCCAAAAATAAATAAATAAAATAAAATAAAATAAATTACAGTACATCTTTAGTGTCTTTGTTAACATATATGTGTATGTAAGATGCAGACATATGTTGTTTATCGCACAGCAGATAAATTAATATAGGGGTGCAGTTATGTGAATGCAAAATTAGACAACTTAAGATGGATGAACGGATCTTTTTTTTTAAAATCCCCAACCTAGTAGGTCTTCTTTAGTGGCTGTCGGAAGTATTGATGGCCTGTGTGCTGTGACTCACTGAGCAGTTAAACTGGATAGGCTAAAATGTGTGCAAAAATCAGATTCCTTTTATACTACATAATTCTGGAATTGGAGCATTGGTCACTTGGCCTAGTTCATCCACCAGCTGAGGTCCCTCTGAAGGTCGTGGCAGCTTCCGCCTCTATTTCCTATGCTTCCGCTTGTGCTGCTGCCTCTTCTGCTGCCCCTCCTCCAACCCACACTCTCCCCTCCCCTTTCCTCTCTTTCCTATCGCCTCCCTTCCTCCCTTCCTCCTTCCTTTCTTTTTAAATAACTTTGCTGAGATATAATCTGCATTCCATACAATTCACCCATTTAGAGCATGCAATTCAAGTGGTTTTAGTGTATTCAGAGAACTGTGCAACTAATCACAGAGCTGCCACAATCTAATTTTAGATCGTCTTATTAGCAATCAATCCCCATTACCCCTTTCTTTCCCCCCAGCGCTAAACAACCTTTAATCTACTTTCTGTCTCTGTAAATTTACCTGTCCTGATTCCTATAATGAAATCATATAGCATGTGATCTTTCGTGACTGGCTTCCTTCACTTAGCATAATGTTTCCAAAGTTCATTCATGTGGAACACATATCTGCACTTCATACCTTTTTATGATTGAATAATATTCCATCGTGTAGGTGTGCTGTATTTTGTTTATATGCTCATGGATATTTGAGTTGCTTCCATTTTTGCTGTTACAACTAATGTATTCACATTCGTCTGAAAGTTTTGTGTGATCATTTGTTTTCACTTCTCTTGGTCATATACCTGGGAGTGGAATTGCTGGGCCATACAGTAACTCTGCATTTTGCTTTTTGAGAAACTGCCAAACCGTTTTCCAAAGGGGCTGCACCGTTTTACCTTCCCACGAACAGTGTGTGAGCATTCTGATTTCTCCACATCCTCACCATCCCTATGAGTTTTCATATTAGCTTAAGTGTTTACCGCTGGCTTCCACCTCCCCGAGTCTCCTATCACTTGTGAATGTGACATGTAGCAGAGCTACCCAGTGCTCTGATGCTCTGGTGCAGTATCTGGTGTTATTCATGTAGCCTCCAGCTGTAAGCATTGTTGTCTGTTTCCCCCCATATGCTGTTCAAATATTATTTTCAATTTGTACTATAATGTGTAAAAAGTCAGGAAGCAAGGTAAACAGACCCAGAACCAACTCCTTTTTTTGAAACTTTTTAGGCAACTAGGACTAGTTAAAATCTCTAAGATACCTCTTGATGATACCAAATGTGGCAAATTCCAAGTATATACACAGACCAGAGACACTCAGAAAACCCTGCTTGTCAGAACCAAAAGGTTTGCAAAGGTGCCAGGGTTCCTCTGGTGTGCGCTGATATCAACAAATGCAGGCATGCCCTCTGCGGAGCATGCGTCATTGCTATCTCTGTAATTATGGCTGGCTCAGTCCTCTGAGAATTAGATCCTCAAGACTGAATCAGAATTAAATCTTGTCTTGGAAAGTGCTTGGTGGTCAGGTTGCTTTCACTCCTTCACTACTGAAAAGAACGCTAGTTATGATTGAAAGGCTTCATCGGAGTTGAGGTTATTATACGTGAGAAGCATTTTATCTCTGTTTGCTTTTATCCCCCTGCAAGAATCCTAACTCAGTGCAGTTCCTAAACGGAACAGTGCTTTGGGGACCTATGAAAAAGGCAGTCTGCAGGAATTGTTAATTATTTCTAAAAATAACTCCGGGAGACAGGCTAATGGTAATGACTGGGTTCTGGCACTTTATGGTTATAGCAACCACATTTATATATTTTGATTTCCTCCCCTAATGCTTAATTATCTCCATGTGGGCATTATCATGGTGTGTCATTGAAAGTATTAAAAATTTAATTAATTGCTTGACAGTTATAGCTTGTGGAAACTACAATAGTGGTAATCTTTTTACATTTTTAATTTTTGGTTCAAATAAACCTGACTAATCACAGAGTAACCACAAAATCTTCAAATGGCAAATTAGACACTATAAAGTATAGCTACCAACTGCAGATTTTAGTGTTTTTATATTCCATAGCAACAAACTGCTAAGTCTAAAAAAAAAAGTCAGCTACAGCATTCTGTGTCTTCCTGATCTCTACTATGTATATTCTACTAGAAGATTTTAAGCTTTGTCATAGAAATATGGCTGAAATCACAAATTTTTAAAACATGTATTCAGACAAGGCAACTATTTAATTATAAACTACAGAAGTTCAATATATTGAATGTGTGTTTGCATTTTATTGTCAGATGGTATAAAATTTTATTAGTTTTCTATAGTAATCATTGCTTAGGCTGGTTTATGGTGATTTTCTTACTATATTACCATTAGTTCTTTACATGGATCTGGGAGTGTATCTAATAAGATGATTAGAGTTTACCATTTAGTTAATCCGAAAATGAATAGATTTTTAAAATTAATTTTAATGGTCTTTTGGCATTGTAGAGCAATGAGTCTAAATTTTTTAAAGGAAAAGATTTTACATAATATTTTAGTATCGCCTTCTCTATCATTTCAGGTAAGACCAGAAATCCAAATTCCTGATGACCTAGATGAAGATGAGGAGGGTGATGAAAAGGACGTGGATCTTTCCATTCCTGGTTCTTGCTATCTCAAACTGTTGTCACTCACTGCTCCTTCCGTTTTACCAGGTGACTCCTATTTTGTGTCAGGGAAGCTAGCATTTTTTTAGTGATTTTAACTGATTAATTGTGCTCTTTTGTGATGAACACATATTATAGCTTACTTTAATCTTAAATACTTATTTTCTATGTGTCTTATAGGGACTGCTTGAGGTAGTATGGTGTTCAAAAACACACTGAAAAATGTTAGACTCAAGTAAAAATAAACTGGAGAACTAGTTTAAACAACCATTTTCACTGAAAAATTTAAATTCATCTCAAAAGTTAAATTTATTCTACAAGACAAATTTTCAGTGAGACTTTAAGTCACTGATTCAAATTGTTCTTTAGCTTATTTATATAAGATAACTGAAAAGATCATTAGAATCTTCAGAAATTTCCTGGGTAGTTTCATCATTAGAAATATATTCTTCCTAAAGAAATGGTGGTACCAGTATTTGAGAGCTATACATTAATGCTTTTAAAAAATAGATTAACTTTTATGGTCGTTCAATTTTTTTTTCCAGCTTTGATATAAAGTGTACAGGACCTTGACATTTTAAAAAATTATTCTAATTATACCTAGTTGTTCTAATTCAGTAGTAGCCAACATTTTCCCAAGCATGCATCTATTACCTTATTCTGTCCCAAATCTACCCTGAATGTTCATGGATGTAAAAATTTAATTTCTCAAAATTAAGTTCGATAAACACAAGAAATGTCATCTTTATCTTCTCAGTCATAATCTCAGTAGCCTGTAATGTTAGAAGTTTTTATCCCTGGTTTCATCCCACATGGAGATTCCTGAGGAATTCAGCCAAGTATATAGTAGTACTTCTTGCTAGACAAAGCTCCTGTCCCAAATTCCTGCCTCCTTTCATTAGAGAAAACTGAACGGTACAACTTAGACAGAGTCCACCTTTTCTTTTCTCCTGATGTCCAGAACAAGCCTTAAGGACTTGTTCCCTTTTTCTTTCTCCTGATCGTCCCCACTTCCTACCTGAAGGCTCTTCAGAGTCTAGGACCTCCCCTGCGGTTAATAGTAAGCCCAAGGAAGAAAAAAGCCATCAGTTATCCAAAGTTCCTCCTGTATCCCAGAATAACCTTAGAGTTCAAAGTCCTCTTGGGGTTTTACATTCGTGGTATTTTACTTTCATTTAAACTACTCTCAGGGCTGGAATTATTTGATAATCCTTAATTCTCTGAAGAGCTTGACAAGTAGACAAATTTTCATTCCTGGGTTAGTCTTCGTGTAGATGTGTACTTATCTCTTGACGTGTATCAGCTTTTACCAGAATAGGGTGTCTTCTGAGAAAGCATGAAATTCTTTCCTCACAAGTGCATGATTCTTAGGTCCATTCTGAAAAGTCTATACTCCTCCCAAGCTTGAAGCAGTCGTACATGTGCATGTACATACAGGAATTGAAATGTATGACCTGCAGTTGGATATTACTCACACTTTTCATTTAGATGATGTGTTGATCAGGGTCTTCGCAGGAAATTCAGAGAGAGTAATTGAGAGTTTAATAAAGGGACTGCTTAAAGGTGTGTTGTCAAGGTTAAAGGAAATTCACAAGCAATGGTGAGTCATCTAAGAATGGTTAATGTCCCTCAGCCTGAAGAGGTAAGGGAAGGGAGCAGTTAGGAGAATAAGAGAGAGCTTCTGTGTCATAAGAAGCTCCTAAGGGGAGCAAGGCCCTTCAAAAGAGGGATGCAGACCACCTGGGGCAGTCCTGCAGGAGGGTGTCTGGGGATTACATGCTCTCACCTCTGTTTGCACCCTGTGATCTCCTGCCGGTGTCTCCCATTGGATGAAGCCAACTAAAAGCCAGAGGACAAGGGAGTCTGATGATGCAGTTGTGAAAGGTTATTCTTCCGGGGCACAGAGTAGGGTTGAGAGTGTGGATCTGGAGGGGTAAATAGAAAACATACTACACAGGTGTTCTCTGGGCTTTGAATGGAGAAGCTTTGTTGCACCTAGGAAAGTTCTATATAGGAATGACAGAACTGGGTACATAATACAGGTTCCAGTGAGTACTCTGCCTTTAATTTAATCGTGGTCATTTAAAGGAGACTTTTAGACCTATTCAGAATGAAATTCTAGTTTAGGTAGACAGACTCTTGCTTTTTGTTCCTATAATAAGAGGCACCTGTGGTGGTTTCCTTTTTTGTTTTCCATATGATTTGTTTAGCTTTAATTTTTGTTGTTTTTGTTTCTGCATTGGGCAACCTCTAGTGGTCCTTAGGAAAATAACACTTGAATATAAACCTATAGTGCTAACCAGGTATTTTGTTTGGATACCCTATTGTCTTCTGATCCCACATTACTGCATTACCTTATAATAAGTGAAGATGTCAAGCAATAAAGAGCTTGGGCTTAATTAGAAGGAACACAAACAAAGAAATAATGAATTAATTTTTTAAAATACGTGTACTGATATTACCGCAGAATGGTGGATAGTCATAAAGGGCCTCTCTGAAAATATCTAAATGACAGGAAGGCGCCAGTCACGTGGGCATTGGGGATTAGTGTGTTCCAGGTGGAAGAAATGGCAAGTGCAGTGGCCTTGACTTAGATATGAACTTTGTGTTATTGAGGAGTGGAAAAAAAGGCCTTGTGGAAGTGTGTCTTTAACACAGCTAGGAAGGAAGGTGGGTGGTAGAGATGAGGTCACGGGGAGAGTCAGGGGCTAGGTCATAGAAGGCCTTGATCATTGTCAGACGTCTTGACGTTATTCTATGTACAGTGAAAAAGCATTGAAAGATGTTAGGGAAGGAAATGTCATAAAACTCTAGCTTCTTTCTGGGTAGAGGATGGTTTAGAGGAGTGGTCATGAGGAGAAGAAACCAAGAACTAGTTTTTAAATTTATCCAGATGAGGAAGAGAGAAGATAATGACTGGGCAAGTAGCAGTGAAAATGGAGAGAAACTGATGGATTTGAGATATATTTTTAAAGGTAGATCTGAAACGACTTGCTGCATATAAGGAGTGTGAGAAAGAGAGGAGTTAAGAATGACTAAGTTTTTAAGCTTGAGTTACTGGGTGCCATATTCTAGTTTGGGGAAGACTACAAAAGGGCTGGGAATCAAGAATTGTTTTTACTTTGTGAAATTTGACATGAAATATAGCTAAGTTGTTGTTGGTGGTGTGTGTGTGTATGAGTTAAGAATGAATGTTTCTCTTCTAGCATACTATATTCACTCTACTTTTGGTCTCCTTTTATTTCTTTCAGCTTTGGAGGAATTTTTTACATCACTTGTGAAGCAAGAAATGGTGAATATGCCCCGTGGGGTGTATCACTCTGCATTAAAAGGAGGTGCCCGCTTAGATCAAGGAAAGACTGTAGCAGGAATCCCCAATTTTATGTTGAAAATGTATGAAACAAACAAGCAGCCGGGTTTGAAACCTGGCCTTGCGGGTAAGCACAATACATAGTATCACGGTACAGGATTTTAATGTGATGATTTAAGTTTCTCTTCCAAGTAGGGTGTAATAGGGCATGGAAAGGCATTGCTGCTGCTGCTAACGTCTAGACACAGCTGGATAAATTACAAAAATGAATCACATTTTAAAGCCATCAGAGAACTGTAGAAACAAAGACATAGATAAAACAAAGAATAGACTGAAGTTATGGAATGGAGAGAACATTTTAGATTGTTCCCTATGGACCTGTCCCACGCCCCAGCCCCTACCCCATGGGAGATATTCACTGATTCTGGTTGTGGGCTGGGATTGTGTATTGGCCCAGGAAGAGGCCTGTTGGAGGATAGAGAAACCAGTAAAGCTTTTAGTGGTTTCATGGGACTAGGCTGACGTGATGATTAATTTTATGTGTCATCTTCATTGGGCTAAGTGATGCTCAGATAACTGGTAAGTATTATTTCTGAGTGTGTTTCCAGAAGAGGTTAGCGTTTGGATCAGTAGACTGAGTAAAGAAGATCACCCTGAGCAGTGTGGGTGGGCAACATCCAATCCATTGAAGACCTGAATAGAACAAAAAGGTAGAGGAAGGGTGAATTTGCTCTCTTTGCTTGAGCTGGGAGATCCATCTTCTCCTGCCTTTGGACATTGGTGCTCCTGGTTCTTGGGTTTTCTGACTCAGACTGAATTGCACCAGAGGCTTTCCTGGTTCTCTAGTTTGCAGACAGCAGATCATGGGACTTCTCAGCCTCAAAAATCTTGGGAGTCAATTCCCATAATAAATCTCCTCTTGCTTATCTACATATCTGTACCTATATATATCCTGTTGGTTATGTTTCTCTGAAGATTCTAATACAGGTGACAAACTGGTGATCTTCCTCATAAGCAATTTGGTGACTTTTGAGTTTGCACTGAAAGTTAAAGAACTAGGCTGATGCTTCTGAGAGGCAGTGAAATCTCCAGTCTTGTGTTGCTTAGGAAACAAAAACTGGCTAGGAGAATGGGCCTGAAAACAAAGCACACAAGTAGTGAACTGATACTGAGATCTACAGCTCTTTTCACCTGGATGCACTTACTACTGTTGGCCTCAGATAGAGGCTGAAATTCAGGCTTGACCTTAACAAGAGGCTGGTGCAGGAGGCAGAGAAGCCAACAGAGATCATGACATTTATGTGGTAACCTGAGTGACAAGACTGGGGACTTGAGACCCTGCAGACACACAGCCTGTTTCTCCCTTAAGGTATTTGTCAAATTTTGCAGCTTTGTGGGAAGTTAAAAGCTAAGCTGAAAACTTCCCAGGACAGATACAAATCTCTGAATCTCCCATAATCTTTCTGTATTGAAGAGTCAAAGACCGATTAGACTGTCAGTTGAAAATCTTGAGGAGGCATGCCTTAGGAACAGGGTTGAAACAGAGGTAGACTGAGATTTACCAAACCTATAGTCAAGCCTAACTCAGTTAAATCCCTCATTCACCTGGGATGATCTGTTCTTCACTCTGTCTGCCTAACAGAGGAGAAAATCCTCTGATTAAAAAAATAATAATATCATTTACACTTTCTGTGGTTCTTTCATATACTGTCCAGTGAAAAAGTGCTAGACATATGAAAAAGGAAGAAGCTGGAAATGAAGGGAATATTTCATGGAGATAAAGAAGTCAGTCCATTAGAAAAGTACCACAATTCTAATCAATGTGCCAAAATAACAGAGTTTCAAACTATATGACAAAAATTAGCAGAACTGGGCTTCCCTGGTGGCGCAGTGGTTGAGAGTCCGCCTGCTGATGCAGGGGACACGGGTTTGTGCCCCGGTCCGGGAAGATCCCACTGAGCCTGCGCGTCCAGAGCCTGTGCTCCACAATGGGAGAGGCCACGACAGTGAGAGGCCCATGAACCGCACCCCACCCCCCAAAAAAAATTAGCAGAACTAACTAAATAGACAAATCCACAATAGCGGAAAACTCTTAAACAGCTTTTTCAATGGTATGATGAACAAGCAGACAAAAAAATCAGGTTCACAAAATATATGAATAATACTATGAACAAACTTTACTTTAAAGTGACATGTGGAACATTGTATCTTATAGTGATAGAATTTGTATGCTCTTTAACTGTACATTGGAAACTTATCAAAATGGTCATATAGCAGACCATACATTTCAACAAATTTCAAAATATTGAAGTCATTGAGTCTGTCCTCTGATAACAATGGGATTAAGCTAAACTAAATAACAAAAAGATAACTGGAATTTCTCCACTCGCCTGGAAATTGAACAGTACACTTATAAATCATCCATGGATCAAAGAAAAAAATCAAAATGGAAATCAGAAAATATTTTGAACTGAATGATAATGAAAATATGCCAAATTACAACTTGTGGGATGCAGCTAAAATCGTGTTAATAGGTGATAAAAGCTCTCCAGAAAGTGGGCATAGAGGGAACCTACCTGAACATAATAAAGGACATATACAGCAAACCCACAGCAAACATCATTCTCAATGGTGAAAAACTGAAAACATTTCCTCTAAGATTAGGAACACAACAAGGATGTCCACTCTTGTCACTATTGTTCAACATAGTTTTGGAAGTCCTAGCCACGGCAATCAGAGAAGAAAAAGAAATAACAGGAATACAAATTGGAAAAGAAGTAGTAAAACTGTCACTGTTTGCAGATGACATGTACTGTACATAGATAATCCTAAGGATGCCACCAGAAAACTACTAGAACTAATCAATGAATTCAGTAAAGTTGCAGGATACAAAATTAATGAACAGAAATCTCTAGCATTCCTACACACTAACAGCGAAAGATTAGAAAGAGAAATTAAGGAAACAATCCCATTGACCATTACAACAAAAAGAATAAAATATGTAGGAATAAACCTACTGAAGGAGGTAAAAAACCTGTACTCAGAAAACTATAAGACACAGCTGAAAGAAATCAAAGATGACACAAACAAATGGAGAAATATACCATGTTCTTGGATTGGAAGAATCAATATTGTGAAAATGACTCTACTACCCAAAGCAATCTACAGATTCAACGCAATCCCCATCAAATTACTAATGGCATTTTTTTACAGAACTAGAACAAAAAAATCTTAAAATTTGTATGGAGACACAAAAGACCCCGAAAAGCCAAAGCAATCTTGAGGGGAAAAAATGGAACTGGAGGGGGCTTCCCTGGTGGTGCAGTGGTTGAGAGTCTGCTTGCCGATGCAGGGGACACGGGTTCGTGCCCCGGTCCAGGAAGATCCCACATGCTGCGGAGCAGCTAGGCCCGTGAGCCATGGCCGCTGAGCCTGCGCGTCCAGAGCCTGTGCTCCGCAATGGGAGAGGCCACAACAGTGAGAGCCCCGCGTACTGCAAAAAAAAAAAAAAAAAAAAAAAACACCAAAAAAACCCCCTTAAAAATAGAATTACCGTATGACCTAGCAATCCCACTACTGGGCATACACCCAGAGAAAACCATAATTCAAAAAGATACATACACCCCAATGTTCATTGCAGCACTGTTTACAATAGCCAGGTCATGGAAGCAACCTAAATGTCCATCGACAGACGAATGGATAAAGAAGATGTGGTACGTATATACAATGGAATATTACTCAGCCATAAAAAGGAATGAAATTGGGTCATTTGTATAGACATGGATGGACCTAGAGACTGTCATACAGAGTGAAGTAAGAAAGAGAAAAACAAATATCGTATATTAACGCATATATGTGGAATCTAGAAAAATGGCACAGATGAACCAGTTTGCAAGGCAGAAATAGAGACAGAAGTAGAGAACAAACATATGGACACCAAGGAGGGAAAGTGAGAGTCGGGGGTGGTGGTAGTGGGAAAAAAAAATCTTTTGAAGTCTTATAATTTCCATTTCATTAAAAATTATCTGCTTTACCTGTAAAAAAAAAACAACAACAACAGTGTTAGTAGGAAATTTGTACCCTTAATGCATATACTGAAAAAAGAAGAAAGGAAAACAATTATACTTTAAAAAGCTTCTATTTCAAGAAACTTGGAGAAGAACAGCAAATTAAACTTAAAGAAATGATAAAGGAAGGAATAATAAAGGTAGGATTAAAAATCAGTGCAATAGGAAACACAGGAAATAAAGAAAATAAGCAAAGCCAAAGGTGATTCTTTGAAAAGTTTAATGAGGACTTCTCTGGTGTTGAAGTGGTTAAGAATCTGCCTGTCAGTGCAGGGGACACAGGTTCCATCCCTGGTCTGGGAAGACCCCACACGCCACGGAGCAACTAAGCCCGTGCACCACAACTACTGAGCCTGCGCTCTAGAGCCTGCGAGCCATGACTGCTGAGCCTGTGTGCCACAAGTACTGAAGCCCACGGGCCCTAGAGCCCACGTGCCACAACTACTGAGCCCGCGTGCTGCAAGTACTGAAGGCTTTGCTCCTAGAGTCCTTGCTCCACAATAAGAGAAGCCACTGAAATGAGAAGCCCGTGCACCACGACGAAGAGTAGCCCCCACTCACCACAACAAGAGAAAGCCCACGCACAGCAACAAAGACCCAACGCAGCCAAAAATAAATAAAAATTAAAAATTAATAAATAAAAAACGCTGCTAGTTTTAAAAAAAAGTTTAAGAAAATTGATAAAGCTGTTGTAAGGCTGGACAAAAAAATAGAGAAATATAGATCACCTGTATCAGGAACAACAAAGGAGACATCACTTCAGGCCCTACAGCATTCAAAACATTAAAGAATATTTTGAAGAACTTTTAGCCAATGAATTTCACAGTTTAGATGAGATGTAGAAATTTGTCAAAATATAAAACTTTGCAAAACTGACAGAAGGAGAAATAGACTATATGAATAGTTTGATATGTATTAAAGAAATTGAATCTGTAGCAACCTTCCCACAAAGAAAACCTAGGTGCAGATGGCTTCCTTGGTGAAGTCCTCAAAAAACTTAAGGGAGAAATAACAGTGGTCTTTATAAACTTCAACTGAGAAAAAAAAAAAAGAAGAGAACACTCTTGATTGAGATCAGCATAATCTTGACACCAAATAGAAGAGAATAGTAAAGGCCAGTCTCTTCCATGAACATAGTTGCAAAAATCCCCCCAAAGTATGTTAGAAAAGGGAGGAAAAAAGGGAGAGTGAATGTATGTGAGTGCAGGTATGAAGGAAAACTAGTCCACTTATGGGTAGAAACTAAAGGAACCCATATTATTCAGGAGTTCACAAAGACTGACATGCACAAGCATTTCTCTTTCATTGAAATTTGTTTTTAAAGAAAAGCTTAATAGAATTTCTAGAAGTAACAGTTCACAAAATTTAAAATAAGACATGATTTGAAATTTTCTCATTTATTTACAAATGAATAAGGCTTGTCAGTAAGTGATCGTTTCAATATGGTAACTTCTTATAGCTCTATTTTTTATTCACAGTTAAAAATCATAATTTGTTTAGCATATTCTTTTAATTTCTAAATCTCTCTATACAGATTGATTGAATATGGATTACTGAGGCCCTAATTAATGAGTTTTGCCATAAGCAATGTTTTTTTTTTTTTTAAGGTGGTATGCTATTTTGTTATGATATTTCAATGTATCAGAGTAAAGATGGCAAACCATTGAATAGACTGATGGCCAATAGAGGGAGAAGTTTCAAGCAGACTTCACTCGCTCTAGTGCATGAGGTAGGTGCCTTCCCATGCTCTGTAACAGGTTCTTCTTGCTTATATATGTTTTGCGGTTTCCCTCCTTCACTTTATGCCCATGAGATTTAGTGTGTGTTTGGGAATTATTTTTCTCTTTATCATAATTAATTTAAGTGGCTTTTAGAGACAACCAGAATAGTGGAGCCAACTGAATACTAAAATATTTTGAGATATTTCTCAAAGAAACTGGCATGCTTCCCCACTGTTCAGCCTATTAAGGAGTAGTATCTTGGAATTTGGTTTATTTCATCAGTATTTAACTTCCGTATTTCAGAATAAATACCAATTTATTATTTAAAGAAGTAATTTTGCCTCTTTCTTAATTGTGATCCTTTGAAAGTATGTACAGCACCAGTGTTTATATTTTGGGAATTAACAGTAAATAATAGAGTTTAGGGGAAAAAAAAACAAACAACCTATGGTTTTAGTGTTTATTTAATTTTTCTTTTAGACTACCCTTTTAAAATAAAGTTATGTTATTTTTTGCTTGAAATCTGATCGTTGCAGATGGTAGCAATACGAGAGGGAAGAGGGAAGTTGTAAAGCACTTGGGAAATTTGTTTTTTTGTTGTTTTTTAAAATTTTATGACAGTTACTCATTCAGTTATATATAAATTAAAATGTATGAATGAATAACAAAACAAAATATCACAGCAAAGAGGTTTATTTTACATAATTTAAACATAAGTTATATACAAATTATAAATGAAAATATATAAATTGTAAAAATTTTAAAGGATATGAGGTAAAAATAGTGCTGCTACAGTATGTTTGTATTAAATCTTATTTTGAGACATAATTTATAAATCTTGGCATCACTAATTTGATTTGATTATATTCTGTGTCATACCAATTGCCACCAATTAGCATAGCCAGGTTTTTTGTTTATTTGTTTTTTGGCCGTGCACATGCATGGCATGAGGGATCTTAGTTCCCTGACCAGGGATTGAAGCCGTGCTCGCTACAGTGGAAGTGCAGAGTCTTAACCACTGGACTGCCAGGGAAGTCCCAGCATAGCCAGATTTTATAGACCCACCTCTATCCTAGCCACCCATATTAGTTTTATATATTTAGTTAGAATTGAAATTATGTAAATACTTGGTTCAGAACCTTTTTTGTCTAACACAGTGTCTTTATTTAACTAAGGAGGGAAGAAAGATCTGGGGAGAGCAGTGTTTCTCTGGGAAGAGAGGTTTAATTTCATAAAAGAGGAAAAAGCATAGGTAATTTCTAGATTTGTTCTCCCTAGCATATTATTTGTTGGTATGGAGAAGAGAGAGATTTGGTACCTTTTTGGGTTTTAAAGCTGTGGACTTAACGTGGGTAACCAAATTGTTAAGTATTAATGGAAGCCTAACTTTAAAACTACCATCAGAAAAGAAACAAAAAAAGTGTTAATGTGGAGGTAGCAGAAGACACCTAATAAATTCAGAAAATGGAATCAGAACTTATGAGGTGTACCTTAGATGTGAACAGAGAAAATATTTGGGTTATGATACTTGTTGCTTGTATTTTAGAATGCCTAGAAAATTTCAAGAGATGAGAAAAGATCATAATTTTAGGAGTCAATTGGAAGACACATTAGACAGAATTCTGCCAAATCTATGGTAGGATTTTGTTTGGATTCATTTTCTGCTTACTATAATCCATTTTTTAAAAAAAGAGATAGAGAATGAGCCATGCAGTTTCTCAGACTATCTGACAACAAATAATAAGAGTTTTAAGAGCTAGTTAATAGGTATAACAATTGCAATAATAATAGCTAATAACCAGCTCAGATGCTTCAAAATTTGCCATGCATATATTAATTCATTTAATCTCTATATTCACACTATGAGGTTGGTACTGTTAATGTGCATGACACAGGTAAGTAGAGGAGCCTGGAAATTGAACCCAGGAAGTATGATTACCCAGTTCTTGAACTACCTTGTACCATCCCAGGGTAATCAGAGAACAATTTTAAAATACCTTTGGTTTTTTCCAGGATGACTCTAGTATTTCCTAACTCTCCTCCTTTCTTCTAGTGTTTCTTTTGTAGCAGTTCCTTTGGTATTTTTCCAGCTGAAGTTTCTTCAGACTTTGCTTTGGTTCCCATCACTGCTCTGTTCTGAGTCTTTTTGTTTTTAAAAAGCCTGTCGTCATTATTTCAATCTGTGTATTAATTTACCCATTGATGGACCTTTGGGTTGTTTCTACTTTTTCCAGATTATGACTAAAGCGGCTATAAACATTATCATACAGGTGTATGTGTGGACATCTGTTTTCATTTCTTTTGAGTAAATAACTACCTAAGAATGGGATTGCTAGGTCTTTTGGTGAGTGAATATAAGAAACTACCCGACTGTTTTTCTAGTGACTGTCCCATTTTGAGTGCCCACCGGCAATATAAGGGAGTTCTGGTTGCTCTGCCTTCCTTGCCAGTGCTCAATATGGTCAGCTTTTTAAATTTAGCAGTTCTCATAGTGGTTAGTGGTTTCCCTTTTGTGGTTTTTAATTCGTGTTTTTTTTTAATGACTGCTGATGTTGAACATCTTTTCATGTATTTATTCACCATTCATATTTTTTCTTCCATAGAGTGTTCTGTTCTTTTGCCCATTTTTAATCCAGTTTTTTTGTTTTCAAATGAGAGTTCTTTATATATTCTGGATGTTTTTTAAATTAGAAATGTGTTTTGCACATGTTTTTACCTACTCTGTAACATTTCATTTGTCTTTTGAAGAGAAGATCTTTAGTTTTGAAGAATTTCTCAAGTTTTTTTATGGTTCTTGCTTTTTGTCCTACCCCAAGTCTCAAAGTTTTTCTGCTTTTTTTCCCCCCGTGTTCTCTTTTTTTTTAATTAAAAAAAAATGAGGTATAATTTATGTACCGTAAAATTCACTCATTTAATGTGTGCAAGTCAGTGGTTTTAGTATATGCACAGAGTTGCATAGCCATCACCGCAGTCAATTTTAGAATATTTTCATCATAATGAAAAGAAACTCTGTACCCATTAGCAGTCACTCTCCATTTTCCTCACATCCCAGCCTTCAGCAACCACGAATCCACTTTCTTTCTGTGTAGTTTTGCCAGTTTTAGACATTTTATATAAATGAGATCATGCAATATGTGGGTTTTTTGGTATGGGTTTTTTAACTTAGTATAATGTTTTCAAGATTTATATGTACTATATAGTATGTATCAGTAGTTCATTCCTTTTTATAGCTGAATAATATTCCATTGTATGAATATATCATATATAGTTTATCCATTAATCTCTTGATGGATCGCCTGAGTTTTCTTGTAGAAGAAGCTTTATGGTTTAAGATTTACATTTTAGCCTATGATTATTTGAGTTAATTTTTCATAAGGTATGAGTTATACTTGTTGAGTATACCATCCTTTCTTCACCTAGGCACCTTTGTCAAAAAATCATTTGTCGGGCTTCCCTGGTGGCACAGTGGTTGAGAGTCTGCCTGCCGATGCAGGGGACACGGGTTCGTGCCCAGGTCCAGGAAGATCCCACATGCCGCAGAGCGGCTAGGCCCGTGAGCCATGGCCGCTGAGCCTGTGCGTCCGGAGCCTGTGCTCCGCAATGGGAGAGGCCACAATAGTGAGAGGCCCGCGTACCACAAAAAAAAAAAAAAAAAAAAATCATTTGCCCATATATGTATGGGTCTATTTCTGTACTTAATTTTGTTTCATTGTTCTAAGTGTGTAGACTTTCATCAAAACCACACAGTTTCACTACTGTTGCTTTATAATAAGTCTTGAAATCAAGTAATATGAATCTTCCAATTTTGGTTTAAATTTGGCTGTCTTAAGCCCTTTGCTTTTCCACATAAATTTTATTTATTTATTTATTTATTTATGGCTGTGTTGGGTCTTCATTGCTGCGCACGGGCTTTCCTTAGTTGCGGCGATCGGGGGCTACTCTTCGTTGCGGTGTGTGGGCTTCTCATGGCAGTGGCTTCTCTTGTTACAGAGCATGGGCTCTAGGCACATGGGCTTCAGTAGTTGTGGAGCACAGGCTCAGTAGTTGTGGTGCATGGGGTTAGTTGTTCCATGGCATGTGGGATCTTCCCAGACCAGGGCTCGAACACGTGTCCCCTGCATTGGCAGGCAGATTCTTAACCACTGTGCCACCAGGGAAGCCCTCCACATAAATTTTAAATCAGCTTTAAGAAGCTACAAAAAAAGCCTGCTGTAGTTTTGGTAGAAATGCAAATTGAATTTGTAGATCAATTTGGGAGAGAATTGACATCTTAATAATATTAAGTTTTCAACCTATACACAAGGTATATTTCTCTATTATCTTAGATCATGTTTTATTGTTTTCTTACTACAAATCTTGCACATATTTTGTTAAATTTAATAAGTATTGCATATCCTTAAGTATTTTTATGCTAGTAGGATTAGACTGTTTTTTGGTTTGTCTTAATTTCCAACTGCTCATTGCTAGAATATAAACATGTTATTGATACTTTTTTATGGCCTTACTAAACCCACTTATATTTTCTTGTAGCTTTTTTGTAGATTCTTTTTGTTTTTTATTGTAATGTTGCCTATGAATATAGATTGTCATACTGTTTTTCTCTTGGATCTGTATGCCTTTGATTTCTTTTTCTTGCCTGATTGCACTGTGTAGGACCCTTTGGTGTGGTTGAATAGCAGTGGTGAGAGCAGAAATTCTTATCTTGTTAACAGTCTTGGGGGGAAGCATTCAGTGTCTTAATATTAAATATGATGTTATATTTAGTTTATTTTAGTGTAGAGATTTTGTAGATATCCTGTGTTAGGTTGATGAAGTTTCCTTTTATTCCTAAATTGCTAAGGGTGTTTATTACAAATAGATGTTTAATTTTGTCAAATATTTTTTCCCTACATTTATTGAAATGATTGTATACCTTTTTGGTTTGTTGATATGATGAATTATTTTATTACTATTATTTTTGTGGTATGCAGGCCTCTCACTGTTGTGGCCCCTCCCATTGCGGAGCACAGGCTCCAGACACGCAGGTTCAGTGGCCATGGCTCACGGGCCCAGCCTGCCGCGGCATGTGGGATCTTCCTGGACTGGGGCATGAACCCGTGTCCCCTGCATCGGCAGGCAGACTCTCAACCACTGAGTCACCAGGGAAGCCCCATATGATGAATTATTTTGATTGATTTTCTAATGTGAACCAAATCTGCATTCCTAGGATAAACTCACTTGATTATAATGAAGTATTCTATTTATTTATTGCTGAATTTGATTTGCTAATAATATTTTGTTAAGGATTTTTGCATCTTTGCACCTAGGAAGGGTATGGTTCTATAGTTTCCTTGTAATACCTTTGCCTGATGTGTTATCAGGATAATGCTATCCTAATAAATAATTTTTCCTAAAATGGGCAGTAGAATTTTCTAGTGAAAATTCTGGGCTTGGAGTTTTCTTTAGGAATGTTTGTAACTATGAATTCAGTTTATTTAATACAGTTTATTTAATACGTGAAGGTATTTATCTATCCATCTATCCCTACTAATCCTGAAGTGGGGACATGACAATTAGCGTGTCTCTCTCCTATTTTAAAGTGTAAATTTTATAAAATCAGGGAGTTTGTTTTGGTCATGTGTTGTTCCAGTGCTTAGTATTCCTGGCACAGAGTAGACACTTTGTAAGTGATTTTAATCCTATTGAAACTTGGATGTGTCCTATACTTTATACGTGCATTTAGTGGGATCGTTTCCTTTTTCCAGAAATGTTGCTATTAAATTGATGGTCAATCTAATAATTGTTGAGGTCTTACTAAGAAGTGACGTTATTGTCATTTGAACAAGCTATTATATACTGTTGGTGTTGTTATTCATTTATATGGTTTAGCCTCCCCTCTCTGCCAAAGGTTACATATACCTATAGGATATTCTATGGCCCTAATGCATACAACTATAGATGGGTGAGTGCGTGAATGGATGGATAAAAGAACTTGGTTTTGAATGTCCCAGTGCTCTGCTCTTCATATTTTGAAGTGTATTTTGCTTTATGTAATTGTCAATATTTCTCAATAACTGTGTTAGTTAAATCAAGTATTTTCAGTGTCATGGAGAACTAGCTATTTAATCTGTGATGAATTCTTTTGGAAAGCATTATATCCCCTTCTTCCTAAAAACTGTTTTTGTTTTTCATTGACTTTTCTTAAAGTGAAACTCTCCCACGTTATACTTTCGGAAGGATCACAGATCTAAGTCTGATTTGGGTTTGACCTGACCTACCAGGAGCAGTTCTGTATAATCACTGTCCTGTTTAGATTTCTCTAAAACTGAAGTGCCCGTTCTCTCTTTGCTCCTTTGAACAGGGGACAACCAGGGGTCATTTCAGCTCTACTAGGGCTTCTCCAAGCTCAAGTGACTGTCCTCTTCTGCCCTGATTTTTTTTTTTTTTTTTGCGGTACGCGGGCCTCTCACTGTTGTGGCCTCTCCCGTTGCGGAGCACAGGCTCTGGACGCGCAGGCTCAGCGGCCATGGCTCACGGGCCCAGCCGCTCCGTGGCATGTGGGATCTTCCCGGACGGGGGCACGAACCCGTGTCCCCTGCATCGGCAGGCGGACTCTCAACCACTGCGCCACCAGGGAAGCCCTTCTGCCCTGATTTATAACTACTTCTCATCCTGAGACTAACTTGGCTCCTGTTGATGAGGAAGCTGAAGGTGAATGACAGTTTCTTTCCCTGAAAGTTGCTGACTGTCTTGTCCTCCTTTGGCACTTCTAACTCTGACATGATACTCTCACCTAAATTGGATGATACTTATTTGTCCCTGGATGAGAATGGCAGCCTTGCTTCATTATTTCCTCCATCTTTGGGCACATGCAAATTTTCCTGATCCTGCTGCTACCCAACCATATTTATGCCTCAGCATTAGGTAATGAGCTCTTTTTCATTTTTATGTCAGAGAAGCCTTTATCAGGCTTATTGGCAGCACTACTCTGAATGAAATCTTTTTTCTTCTTTCTTTCTTTTGAAATTGATCATCATTTGTTTTGTTTTGCCTTATAAATTAATTTTTTTCTTCTGCCTTCTTTACATTTTTTCCCTAGATACCCAAAAGTACATGTGATATAACCCATCATTTGCCCTTTTCTTTCAGTTCCTTCTTTATTTAAAAACATATTTCTTATGAAAAACATGGAGTATGTTAGCATTCATGCAATATGAAACAATTAGATGAAAATTTTGAATAATAATTGTGAGAAGTGGTATCTGTGCTTATTACACATTCCCCTTAGAAAACACTGTGAAAAGTATTGTTTGCTGTATTTTAGAAACTCCATAATTACCATGTGATGTGAGTTGTTATGGTAACAGCGTTTTCCCCCTTCCTATTAAATAACAGAGTAAATGGTTGCTTGAGATGTGATTGAATTGTCAGCTTTCAAGCTAATGTTATCCTCATGGGAAGGGGGAGTGGGGGGAGAGGGGAAGAGAGAGATAGACTAAGCTGGAGAGAGAACAAGGGGGGGACGGAGGGAGGATGGAAGGAGAGAGAGAGTTTTAAATGTCCAGAAAGCACCTACAAAGTGATGAGTGTCATTTTACTTTAAAAATGTGTCCTCTATAAGCCCTCCCTTCTTGTCTCCCAGTCACTATTTGTCAGGGGACAGGAATAATAGAAAATTTATACTGTGCAAACAAGATTACTATTGACAGACAACTGAAGCCTATGATTTCTTATTTATAAACAGTGGGACATTGAGTGGCTTTGGGGGTCTCTAACACTAAGTACAAATGGTTTTTCTTCTGGGAATGTGGGAGAAGTGTGTGTATGTCACAGACCAAATGTAGTGGCTCAGTATTGGTGTGTCCGCGTAGCAACTGAAGTTAAATACATTTATTCTTTTGATAATAATATATACATCTGGTTAACATGAATATGACTTACTTTGTGAGATTGCGGTTTTAAAATCAATAACAAACACTTTACCTGTTGATTTTTATGTGCTGCTCTACCTTATCCCATTCTAGTTTTACAGTCAAACAGCCTCACCAAAGCTTGTCTTACTTGATTTAAATTATTTATTGAAGTGCTGTTAAAATGGGTATTTTCTTATAAATGAATAATTGTATTTGTTAAGATCACTCAAGAGGTAGAAAACATTACCAAATTTCTGGGCAATATATTCTGAACATAAATTATCTAATTAGGTAGCCGTGTAGTTCCTTCAAGAAAAACATGCATCAGTGAGGAAACAACATCTCCTTTTTCATTCTGTCTTTTGACATTCCCGCTACATTTATGAATTGTGTTTCTAAGCAGGATATTTCTGTTGACCGAGTATTTCACGTATATGTCATTAGAACTTGTATGATACAAATTAAAAAGTTTCGTTAGGAAATTTCAAAATACAAAGTTTATAATACCCGCTTTAAAATTTCGCCTTGTCAGTCACTGTGTTTTTAATCTGGAATGAAACATTTCCCAGCCAGAACATTTTGGACATGTTCTGTAAAATTTCAAATAACTGTATTCTCAACAACTTGTGTTTGTGTTTAGCCGTGCCTACTAAAAAACGTTTTCTAACATTGTGATTTTACACATCATAACTTTCTGTGATTACTTGTTTATGACAGTGTGGCTTTCACATGACAAGATTTTGCCTTAAAGCTAACACTGTACGTTTAATTGGTTAAACTCAGCAGGTATTTAAGTGAACACTTAAGTGCGAGATACTGTTGTGGGTTTCATGGGAGGGATTCCGGGATGAATAGGATATGATCTCTGCCCTTGGGATTGTATGAGATTAAGGTCCATGAAAGAATAGTCTGAGATGGAATCTGTTGAGTATAACGGGAGAGGCATATAGTATATTTCCAAGCATAGGGATGGGAGAAATTATTTCAGAAAGTAGAGGTGAGAGGAAGACTGGGCATTAAAAGCAGCAGAAGCAGTCAGTGAATGCAAAGGTCTTGTAGAATATAGGACAGGCTTGGGAATTGGTTTATAACCCAAATCAACCAGAATACAGGTTAAATGAAAGAGAGGAGCAGAAAATCAAGTGGGGAAATTGGATGAGGATCTTAACCAGCAGGGCAGCAGAGTTCTCACATAACAACAAATTCTTTCTTTTTTTTTTTCTTTTTTTTGCCGCTATGAGTGGCATGTGGGATCTTAGTTCTCTGACCAGGGATCGAACCTGCTAGGGAGGCTCCTACAATAAAGTATTTCTTAATTTGATTCTAAGATACTTTGGACACAGCACAGAAGAATTTGGACTTTATTCTTTAATGAACCATCAAAGGTTTTTGAAAAGAAGTTCTGAGTTAATGTAATAGTAGCAACACCATTCAGGATGTATTAGAAGGAGGAAAGATTTTAGGCTGTTAAGAGATCAGTTAGGTGGCCTCAGTAATCAAGGCAGGAATTAGGACTCACCCAGTGAGGAAGTAGGGACAAACATAGTAAACATTTTAGAGGTAGAGATGACAGTTGAGTTGGGGGCAAGGGAGAAGTCCAGGATAAATCAGAAATTTCAAACCTGGTGATTGTAATATTGATGGGGTAATATTGATAGGAAAAGGAAAGATAAGAGAAAGAGTGGATTTTGAATGATGATGACAAAGAAGTATACAGAGGGTATTAGATGGTGGGAGGTGAATGTTTGAGAAGTGTATGTTCTAAAAGTAGCCATTTTCAAACTATGTATTTTAAATTTTATTGAGTTATATGCATACAGTAGGTTTCTCGCCTTTTAGTATATAGTTCTATGAATTCTGAGACATGAACACATTTGTCTAATCAGTACCACAGTCACGATGAGAACAGTTCTATCACCCGAAAATCCCCCCATGCTCCTTTGTAGTCAGCTCCTCCCCCGTTCCCCCATCTCCTGACAACCACTGATCTCTTTTATGTCCCTCTAGTTAAAACTGTGTTTTAAAAAGTGCTAGAGACCACCACAAAGTAGACTCAGATGATCAAGAGGGCTGAACGCCAAGCCCTCAGCCTTCACCCTTACTTCATTTACACAAATTTTGCTTCCCTGTTTTATATATTTGCATTTTACTTAATATTTGGGGTGGGCTGGAAAAATTACACAGCTAAATACTCGAAAACTTTTATTCTACAGTGTTACTGCTACCACTCGAGCCACCATTGTCTCTTACCTGGATTTTTGCAGGAGCCTCTGAGTAGATTTCTCTTTTGACCTTTGCCCGCTACAGTCTGTTCTCAACAGAGCAGTCAGCATGATCCTTTTACGATGTAGATTAGATTGTGTCATTTTTCTCAAAACCTTATAATGGCTCCCCCTTTAGTAAGAGTAAAGGCAAGTCCTGAGAAGTGACCTAGGAGGCCCTGCTTTCTCCTGTTAATTCTCCAGCCTTCTCTTTTTACACTCTCCTCTTTGCTTACTCTATCTGTGCTAGTTACCCTGGCCTCCCTTCTGTTCCTAAAACAGGTCAGCCATGTGCTCACTTTAGGGATCTTTGCCTTACCTTGTGGGGTTTTTTTTAATTGAGGTAAAATTCACATAACATCAAACTAACCATTTTAAAGCTTAAAGTGTACAATCTACAATCCAGTGGTATTTAGTACATTCACAGTGTGCAACCTTCCCCTCTGTCTAGTTCTGAAACATTTTCATCACCCTTAGATGAGACCATGTATGCATTAAACATTCCCTCCCACTTCTTCCTCTCCCTGCCTCCTCCCCACCCCTGGAAACCACTAATTTGCTTTCTCTCTCTATGGATTTACCTGTTCTGGACATTTAATATAAATGGAATCATTTAACATGTGACCTTTCGTATCTGGCTTCTTTGACTTTCACATAATGTTTTCAAGGTGCATCCACATTGTAGCATGCGTTAGTACTTCATTCCTTTTTATGGGCAAATAATATTCCATTGTGGATTTATCATATTTTGTTTATCCATTTATTCATTCATGAACATTTGGGTTATTTCTGCCTGGCGACTACTGTGAAAGTGCTGCTTGAGCATTCACGTACAGTATTTGTTTAAATATGTCATTTCAGTTCTGTTTGGTGTATACCTAGGAGTGGAATTGCTAGGTCATTTGGTCATTCTATGTTTAACTTTTTGAGGAACCACCAAACTGTTTTCCACAGCAGCTGAACCATTTTACGTTCCCACCAGTTCTTCATTTCCTTCAAGTTTTCACTCAGGCTTCATCTTCTCAACGAGATACCCTGACCGCCCTATTTAGTCCTGTGACCTGCTCCTGTCCCCACTCTTGCCTTATTATCCTTCTTTTCCCCCTTTACCCTACTTGCGTATTTCCCTAACGTAGTCTCTTTTTTAGGCATGTGCAGTAATGTTTCGTTATACTTAGTACTACCTCTTAGACATAGAGACTCTTACTCTTTCCTAAGTCATAGAAGCTGCTCACCTTAGCAGTCCATTAGACACCTGTTATTCACTGCAAGGGTATACATAGTTAGCCTTAGAAAAACTGTATTGCATGTGTTAATTAAAACTCGCTGCACAGTGGTTGAGAACCCTGCTTTATCATCTGTTGAATAACAGGGTTGAAACTTCATGATTGGAATTAGTTTGTTCCTTGGGCTTCCTTCAAAGCCATCGCACCAGTATAGCAAATTATACATGATTTTCATACTTCAGTAATGCAAATTATATTTTTCAGCCTAGCAACATTAACCTCTATGGGGTGACTGAACACATCCTAAAATGTGTTTTTGTGAAACATGGTCAAGGAAGTCTTTTCTGCCTGTAACACAACTGGAGAGTAAGGGCATGACTATGTTTAAGCTGTTTCTCTAAGTCTCTCTTCTGTAAGGGAAAGAGCGAGAAAGTGCATTTTTAAAGAGATTTAGTCACAGCTAACTCCACAGAACACTAAGACTAGGTGTAATCTCATAAAACCTGGGGAGTTCAGGCAGGTGTCTAGGCTCAAGCATGTCTGCTTCCCTGCACCCACCTTCAGATGTGGTCTGAACAGCAGCAAGAGGGTTAGCTTTAACCTTCGGTTTATAGCCTCCTTGTAACTAGGTTTCCTGGCATGACAGTCTTTGTTCTTACAAGCTCAGCATTTGATTTGCTCATGTTCCTTTACATTTTTTCATATTACTTTCTTTTTTTAACTCAAGTTTAAGAAGCCAATTGAGATCGCTGTCTTTCCAAGAACATCCAGTGCTCTTTTTGCCAGTTTGCTGAGACTGTGGATATTCTCAGTTGTGCAATGATGTCCATGGATTATGTAGCAGCAAAATTTTAAAATATTTTGAGGTTCTGAAGTAAGAGATAAAAGTTTCAGTTGTGGTGTTTGTATCCTTTCTGTGAAATCCAGGTCTCAAAATGGAACTTAAAGATAATTAATGTATTTTTTGAAAAGGGTAGGAAAAAGCTAAAGGGAAGTCCCCACATTTTGGAAACAAAGAGCAAGGTCAAGGACTAATTAATGCCGCCAGAGCTTCCTGGTTAACAAGGGAAGAAGCAGGAATTGGTAGGCCCCTTCCTTCAAGGAGTTTTGTTAACATGTTGACAAGGCTTCCCCTACCCTACTCAATAGAGTGAGTACTTGATCAGAAAAGCAAGAAATCTGACTTTATAATTTTTTTTTAGGTTCATTTCGTGATCTGAGTATCTTTTTCATACAGTTTGAGTATCTAATTTTTTAAAAAGAAGCAGTGGGATGAGGAGTGCTAGATTGCAGACAGACTGATCTCTTTGTTCCCATAGATGCTTCATAATTTTGCCTTATAATCTATTTGTGTACGTTTCTGACTCTCCCTGCGCATTTCTGAACTCTGTGCAGTTACTGATCGATTTATAATCCTCACATCCTTCCAGAGTCCCTTGCGTATAGTAGGCCCACACTTAGATTGGGATTAAAGAAAATACCAGAAGCCATGGGAACCAACTGTATTCAGAGAGGCTGTTCTCTTCCCCATCACAAAGCACTTGAGAAAATTAATTCCTATAATACAGTAAAATCTCTTTAAACACTGTAGTTATCATGATTCTGGGGTAATTATGTAGAAATTTGTCCTTTTTGTGTGTTTGTTGTTGTTTTTTGTCTGTAAGACACAGACTAAAGTTTCCGTTGTTTGAGTTTAGATGAGATGAGTTACAGGAAACATGAAATGTGATGCACTGTGACTATTTTTTCTTGAGTGATCTTTCTTTAACAGAAGCAGACCTGGGAAGATTTGTCGCAAGATAGCAGTATACTAATAGGTAGAAACAGAAATGACTATGAAAACCAGATGTTTTGTCTGGGCCTGTCTTCAGAAACAGGATTTCAGTGTTGGCATATATCATTTTTCTCTTGTTTACCCACACTGATTAAAGGGCATTTATCTAGTGGTGTGCTCAATTGCTGTGTGCGGGACTCATTTGCATGCTCTTAACATCCTGGTTTCTACACAACATGATATTTCTGTTGGCAATTTAAGTTTATTACTTCAGAAATTGTCATATTGGAAGTCCAAGATGTGAGCGGTATTTATTTTTATTTAAAATTACTAGGGGGATTTGTTAGACAATACCTAGTTTCCTGACATTGGCAAGAGGCTTTACAGAGTTTCCCCCTGATTTTTGAGGGCATAGTTGTATTACACATACATCTTAACTTGTTATTATTGTAGGATTTTATTTGCTTTAATTTAGAAAATTCCAGGCTTACTGTATTTTGTCTTTACAGGACTCTAAGCTCTCCTTTGAAAATATCTGAAAGATCTTATTTGTGGTTCTGATCCTAGACTGTTTTGGTTTGTTTTAGAATCCAGACCGTAGAAAATGAAGGGAAAGAGAGAATTGATGATACAGTTTTCATTTTATTCTGTTTTAATACTGTGCAGCCTAACTTATGTCATGGTACATTTTCCCCACAGGTTCACATCCAGCTTTCCGAGTGGCACCGTGCAATTTTTCTCCCACAGGCCTGGCTCGCATATATGACTCGTGCTTATCATGCCATTTTACAGGTAATGAAACCATGGGGTGGCTTGCTCTAGGGCGTGTCTCTTAAGGTTTACTACAAATACGTAGTTAGTGTAAGAGCACTTAGGAAAATAGCACTATCAAAAAGGCAACGGTTATTTTTGCTCATAAAAGAATGTGAGGCATGCATATATGACTGCACTTAAATTTTAAATGTGATGCCCGCCCCCCCGCCAGATGTGTGTTCCATCCAGAGCTGCCTCTTGAGCGCTCCTCTCCGATGTCCTGCTGCTCTGTGAACGCCTCTCATTGTCCCAGATATCCGCAGTGGCTGTCCCACAGCACCTCAATTTGAGCGTGTCCCAAACTGGGCTCATCATTTCATCCTGTACCTGCGCCCTCTCGAGCTGAACTTGCTTTTACATCTCCAGCTTTGTCTCTTAACCCTTCCCCTGAATTTTCGGGCTTGCTCAATTTCTTTGTTTTCCCAAACTCAGCATGTCTTCCCTACCTCTTGGCTTTTACCTACACTGTTCCTTCTGTTGCAGGCACTGCCGTTCCCTCTCTGCCTATTCAAGGCTGGTTTTGCAGCTTTTCCCTTTTTCTCAATTCCAGGAATAAGTTTCACTTTGTATTTATAGTTGTCATAGTCGTGAAAGGGGCACATGTTGGAATGGCAAATTTCTACTTGTTTTTTTTACATGGTTTTTATCTGTGTGCCTTCCCTCTCTGTGTGCCTCCTTAGAACCCATGCTTCCCTTTTCAAAGCCCTTATCACCCTAGTTATATGTCTGGGGCCTCCCTCCAGTTGACTCTGTTCCTTAAAGCCAGAAGCTGTGTTTTCCTCTCTGTTGCGTCTCTAGAACCTGACATGATGTCTAAAACATAGTTAATGCTCACTAAATAAATGAATTACGCTCAATTTGACTTCTTTTATTCCAGTAATGTTATAAGTTGTAGCTTGTGAGTTTTTAAAGTTAGAAATAATTTTTAATCAGTTTGGGAATATATGAACATTTAATTGCATAAGGAAAAAACTACTAACTCAATCCTTTTTCCTAGCTTAAAATTCTCTGTTAAGGATGATAGAAAAAATCTAAATTACTTAAGTAATTTATGGCCCAAAATAAGATTTTCATGAAGGCTTAGGAAATGAGGTGTTATGGTTAAAGGTAACAGCTGTCCTAAAGGATAGAGGTGGGGCCGGAGGAATGACTAAGCATCTCAGCATTGATGTTCTCAAATTAAAACCTTGCTACAACATATTCATTCTAGAATTTATAAAGTACTAATGCATCTTCAGAGATTCTGGTTCACTGGAACTGAATAGGAGATCAGGAATCTCCATGTTTACCAAGCTGCCAGGTGATTTTAATTCAGTCTATCAACCCTACTCTGAACAACAGTGTTTTAGATGGTTCCCCAAACTAAACTGGAATCTGCATTTTAAAGACATTCCCTTGGAACCATTGTACCCTTTTGCTTGGCCTACACACTTTTTTATCCTCAGCAGCATCTGGCCACTTTGTTTTGAGTGGATGCATAAGTGAATGAATGAATTACCTCTACACACCCTTAACCAATTATAGTTTTTATTCAAGAAGAGTGAGATTGCTCATCAGAGTATGCACTTTTTCGCACACTCATTTTTCCCTTTGTAATTTTGCAGTGTTTTCCTTCACCAAACATTTATGGAACGTACTTTACTGGCCAGGTCCTGTGCCGGGTGTGTGGGATAGAAAGAGGAATAAAGCACTCCTTCCTCTCAGTGAGCTCCCAGTCCAGTGCAGGAGACTAACGTGTCCACTAGCAATGCCAGTACAAATCTTTGATGCTTTAATAGAGGATGTACTCCAGTATAGGCACCTGGAGCCGGCAAGAACAACTCCTCCTGCAGCATGTACTGAGAATTTTATTTAACTCTTAGCATAAAGAAGGTGAAATTGAGTAGAATTATGGTATAACATGCAGATGACAAGCAACTGATTAAAAAAAAAAACCCTCGGTGGTTTCTTTTTTATAACAAGAGCTACCATTTATTAAATAACTAGTGTCTGTCCAACATTTAATGTATAGTATTTCAATTCATCTTTACAGAAGCTCTTTGAAGTGGATGTTGGTAGCCTCACGTAGAATGGGATTATAGATGGGGAGGCAGGGTTAGCTAGGAAAGCAAAGCAAACTGCACAAAATCTAACAGTCAGTAAATGAGAGAACTGGAACTTAACCTGGATTTGTCTGATTCCAGAGCCTCAGCCTTGGCCACTGCATCATGCATTTTCCCTAACACCGTCATTAGTTGTTACAAATAATGCAAATTGGTTTAATATTTTAGAGGACAGATCAATTTATGAAAAGCCAGCTGAGTATTTTTAGTAACACAGGTCAATTATTCTGCTTTTCTACTGTTGTAGGTGATAGTGTGTATCTTTATTTATTTATCACTTAAAATCTCTTTCCTTTGGGTTTCTATCAAGTCTAGTTCCATTGAGAATTGGGGATTAAGAGGTGAAACTCAAAGTAGGGACTATAATAAAATTTTCAGTATTATTTGAAAAGTACTAAAAACAGTGCTTTTTAGGCTATCACTATTACTTGAAAGTATGCTGATGCATTTTAACTGTTCAGCAAGTCTTTTTAAATGAGCCCACACACTTAAACAGAATTTGTGGGATCTTAGAAGAATTAGAGGAACTGCCAAACTCCTCACCTATATCAAGAATTTCCATCCTGGAGGATAGCTCTTCGTTCAGTACAGGAGGTATAGTTACTTCCATCTGGTGTTAGACATATTTCGTAGCATTAGACTAGAGAATCATTTAGAGGAGCCATGTTTTATTCAATAAGCCTAGGAGATACGCTAAAAGGTGCATTCTACATTATTTCCCAGAGGTTGACTATAATGTGAATGTTTGCAATTTGAACGCTTCTAGTGGCTTTTGCTCAGGCGCCAGCTTCCAGCCTTATCTAATTTTTCCACAAGAACGTCGGATTTTGAATTATAAGCATATCAAAGTGGTTGACATGGGGAGGTATTTGGATTTCTTCTCATTATGTTGAAAAATGCAGATACGAGTTGATAGACAGTTCCACGTCCATTTTGGTAAAGTGCCCTCTACAGGTCGGCTTTACCTTGCTGCCCTTGTGGGATGCTGAGGAGGTTAAGGTCTCCAGCCTTTGGTTAAAGGGCCCTTAGGGACTCTGAATATGACCTCAGACAGGACAGAGGGGTTAAAACAGGTTGACTGCAGATACTTGTTTCCTGAGTTGGTCAGCTGGCTGCACAATAATCTGAAATCAAAACCGGTCAGGAATTGTGATCCCTAGTAGATTAGTCTTTGACCATTTGTAAAGGTTGTTTGTTTGTTTGTCTTTAATGTGAAGGTTTAGAGTTAGGTAAAATTTGCTCACTGTAACCAGCAAGCTTGTGGTTATCTAGGCTGAAGATTTTTTTTACAAAGGAAGAGGAATAGATAAATTAATAATTGGAATCTACAGGCAATCCAAAAAACTCAGTTCAGGACTTCCCTGGTGGCACAGTGGTTAAGACTCCACCCGCCAATGCAGGGGACATGGTTTGAGCCCTGGCCCGGGAAGATCCCACATGCTGCGGAGCAACTAAGCCCGTGTGCCACAACTACTGAGCCTGCTCTCTAGAGCCTGTGCACGCAATTACTGAAGCCTGCACGCCTAGAGCCCTTGCTCTGCAGCAAGAGAAGCCACTGCAATGGGAAGCCCACGCACTGCAACAAAGAGTAGGCCCTGCACGCCACAACTAGAGAAAGCCCGTGTGCAGCAACGAAGACCCAACACAGCCAAAGATAAATAAATAAATAACTTTATTAAAAAAAAAATCTCATTTCAAGTGATCATTTCAGCCTTTTCTCTCCCAGTGAGTGTCCCCACCCTACCCCCCTCCTTAACCACAGCTGTTAACCAGAAGCAGAGGTAACTGAGTTAAATGCCATTGGATCTCTGTTGTCAGTAGGTGAAGAATTGGATGCAAAGTAGATCTGAATAAATAGCCTAACAGGGGCTGGGTAGAAGGAATTAGAGACCTTTCAGAAGAGGAGATTGAGAAGAACCGAGACTCTGAGAAAGAGAAAATGAAAAATTTACTTAGTCACTATAGAATAGTTGTACTGGTTTATGGCTACAGGAGAGATCAGAAAAGTAGGCCTTCTCAAGAGGCTGCACATATACTGGCCTTTTTGTGTTTTGCTTATTTCTGAACAGATTTTTAACCTTTTAATTTCTTATTTGTCTTTTTTTTGGAAAGCATTATGGAAAGTAAATGTTTTAGGAGGAAAGAGGTATGATTTAAGAAGCATAACAAACAGAGAAGGCACTAAACATGATTTTCTATTTTGCCTACCCTCTTGGGAGGCTGCTATCAATATTAAATATTAATATCAGTATCTTGCCAGTTTGATCACCTCTGATACCTTGCTCCAAGAGACAGAGGGAGAATGAAAGGGTCAGGATTCTATCATTGAAAACACGGAGATGGGGATGAACATGATTGAAGTAAATAGAAACTATGAAGGATGTGAACAGAATGCCCATCAGATCTCAGAGTGCCTGAACTGGTGAACCCCAGGGCACTGTGTGCTGGAGGTTGTGCAAAATACAGGGACTCCTTAGATGGATAAAACCATCCTTGTACTCTTCAATGAGCTTACAAGCTAGCAACTGAGAGTATATGAGAGAAATACAAGGGCATGCAACTTTATAGTCTGGATATTATGTTTTGGGGAAGCTTTTACTCTTTGCGAGTGTACAGATTAAAAATATGAATTATTTCAAGAAGGATTTAGATATATTCGTGAGAGAATAGATTATAAGAAGATAATAAGGAGAGTTTGTTTTTGACAGCAAACCTGGTAATGGTAGCAGTTATTTGGTACCAGTCACTGCACTAAATAGACACTTTTCCACATTTTTTTATGTGATGCTCTAATACCATGAGTTAGGTGTTTGCTATATTTTACAAATGGAAATTGAAGCTTAGAGAGGTGAAGTAACTTGCCCAAACTTACACAGCAAGTAAGTGGAAATGACATTAGGTCAGGACATCCTGATTCCAGAGTCCACATCCTTAATCTAAAGCTATATTGCTTCCGTCTCTAGAATATATAGAGAGTTTAATTTTTCTTATGTAGAGCACACCTTAGAACTCTAAAATCAATAAGAAAAAGGCAACCAATAGAAAAATGGACAGAATAGGAAACCCAAATAGTCATTAAACATCTGGAAAGATGCTCAATCTCAGTAAACAGTAAAATGAAAATTAAAACCATAATGGGCCCCATTTTACACCTCCCAAAATGGTAAAAATTTAAAAACCTGGTAATTTCAAATGCTGGTGAGGGTGTGAAGCAGCCATAACTCTTATTTACCGCTAGTGAGAATGTGAGCCGCACGACCACTTCTGAAAATGGTTTGGTATTACTCAGTAATGCAATATGCAGTCTGAGTTCTTGTTCAGTTCAGGGTATATCAATAAACCAGAATTTCAATTACATTTAAATAATGTAATTGGGGATGGAGTAGAGGGGAAAGCATCTGGTCAAAATAATCCTGAGTATAAAAAAATAGAACAGATAATAAATATTTGAAGGCATTGCCCTTAAAGGGATGATGATATTAGCTATATTTTTATTGCATGGTACAGGTTGAGAATTATATCTGTAAGTTTAGTCAAGAAATAGAAATGTAATTTGCATCTGTTTGAGAATAACTTTTGTTATACATTACCTAAATCTTAAGTGTTATATACTTCCTACTCATTTCCTCCATTCTGTTAGAATACCGGTACCCAGACCCCAATCTTGGTATCATGTCAGTTGAAATTGTCAGCTGCTGACACAGGCAGATTTTTACAATATAGGGGATTTGTTGATTAGGACCTATGGACTTCAAATCTGCTTTTAATAGATATCCCCAAATGAAGTGCTCTGCACTAAATTTGCCAAACATACAACTTCTCCAGGATATGCTTATTTGGTGAATGTGGAAATCCCTGAGCAGTGATATAATTCTCTCTTCTCACACATCCTCTGTCAAAATCTGATATCTTATCAGGAACACCTAAGGCCAATTGGGAAAGGATTGTTACCTAAGTGTTTCCAAAAAAATTTTAAGATAATTTTGGCCATAGAGTTTGCATGCTGATTGATGCTGTGCTTTTTGCAGGGGAGGATAGGAGAGCTGGAGTTGCAGTTAAAACATGGAAAAGAAGGACCTGAGGAGGTGCAATACAAAAAAAGCACAGCCTGGCTCTGGTAAGGGGATGGCTTTCTGTGCTCATTATTTGTTATGGGAAATGAACTGTGAGGGAGAAGGTGACCACTTTAAAGGCTTTAATGTTGGAATTTTAACCTCTGTATGAGCCTGAAGGGCAAAGGGCTGAAGATGTGATAGGTGTATTTTCTATTTCCTCCCCAGATCAAAGAAGGAGCACTTTATTCATGGTTTTTAAATATTTTTACTGTTTTCTAAAGCAGTGTGGAAATGGTTTGTTTTTCCCTTTTTCCCTATAATTGATTGTTTTATATGCTTTTGAATGAAAATTGCGTTTTTCCCACTCATTTAGTCAAGGAATACCCTTCCACTCCCCTGCTCCTCCCTCCCCAAGACATCTTCATTATTAGGAGCAATTTTACCATGTCAAGGCTTTAATTTCTTTGGCAGATGTCCCCCAGTGAATTCCCACTATATTATCTAGAAATGTGTAAGTGCTGGCACATTAAAAGCAATTTAAATTGTTACATGGGTTGTGATGAATACCTTGTCAGATTAATGTTGCAGCAGCCTAAATCTAAGTAAAGTGCCCAGAATCTAAATAGCTTTTCCTGTAGCCACAGGTTTCTTTAATATAAAAATCTGTTCAAAGGTTACTTGGTTTCAGTTTTTTATTTACTAAC
Organism: Delphinus delphis; assembly: GCF_949987515.2. NCBI lineage: Eukaryota > Metazoa > Chordata > Mammalia > Artiodactyla > Delphinidae > Delphinus > Delphinus delphis. Next base: position 69,684,523 of record NC_082688.1, read on the forward strand.
AATTGGCATATGTAGAAAAGCAGAAGCTGTGTGTGTGTGCGCATGCGCACATGTACACATGTACAGTTAACTAATTCTATTCTAAGTTACATTTCCTAGATTCATTTAAAAAATGGCAATGCAGTTTAAAACGTTATGACATTGGATTTAAGGTTAGAGATTAAGAATTTGGATTTCGCTTCCTATTTTCCTTTACACATAGTTTTAATTTCATCTTCTGAAAATGATAATTTGGGGAGTGGTCTGTTAGCAATACTCTTCCAAATATACATGGTGACATATGGAATGGAGGATGTGAGAGAGAGATGGAAGTCAAGGATAACTCCAAGATTTTGACTGTGAATAACTAAAAGTATGGAGTTCCCATTTACTAAGATGGGGAAAACTATAGAAAAGCAGGTCTGTCTAGGGTAGAAATCAGGTTTGAGACTTGCTAAGCCTGAGATACCTAATTAGATCTGCACTTTGGAGATATCAAGTGGGTTGTTGACTATGAGTCTAGAGGTCAGGGGTAAGGTCAGGGCTGGTTATATAAATTTGGGAATCATCATCATATCGACTGCATTTAAAATCACAATGCTGGATGAGATCATCTGGGGAATGAGTAAAGATAGAGAAAAGGTCAGAGGAGTGAGCCCTGGAGCACTTCAACATTTAGAAATGGGGGACATGATGAGGGAGCCAGTAAAGCAGATGGAAGATTAGCGTTGTAGGAAGAAAACCAAGAGAGAATGGAATCGTAAAAGCCACCTTAAAAGCTGAAGGAAGAAAGTGTTTCAAGAAAGGAGCAACCGATTGTGTCAGATGCTGCTCTGAGACTACAGAAGATGGAGACTGAGAGCTGAGCATTAGATTTGGCCTCTTGAAAGTCACTGGTGACCATGAAGGAGCTGTTTTGTAGGAAGAAAAGCCAAATTATAGAAGGGTCTAGAGAGTGGAAAGAGATAAACTGGAGTCATTAGTATAAGCTACTCTTCTAAATGAGTTCCGTTGTGTGAGAAGCAGTGGAATGGGGCAGTAGCGGCTTCTTTTTTTAAGATGGTAGATATTATAGTGTGTTCACAAGCTAAGGGGAGTAATACAAGTGGAGAAGGAAAAATTGGTGATGCAGCAGAGAGAAGGGAGAGTAGGTAAGAGGAGGGAACTAACGGAGGGTGTGGCTCTACCTAGAAGTACAGGCAAGTCATCATCTGTCAATATTTCACGTTGACCAGTAAAAGAATACACTGAATGCACTATACTCCATTTAGGAAGACCAAGATTGGACGATACGTTTTAGAGAAATTTACTGTCAAATGGTTTTATAAAGTACAAGTTTAAGGAGCAGTTTGCAGCTATCTGAAAAACTTGGTTCTTAAGAATGACTCATTCTCAAAGAGTGCTGAATAGCTAAGATTTTATTATATTTCAAATGCAAATACAGTTATATTTGCAAAACTTTTATGATAGTTATAAAAACTTTGAATTTATGAAACTCAAAATGTACAGTGAACATGTTATGATATCATCTTTGGAATATAAATTTGGCAGTCAATGATTGTTTTTCACTTTATCTCAAGACTCTTATATGAAAAAAACTGTGAATATTTTAATTGAACATACCTTCCTTTAAATCCACAAATGTAAGTATTTTCTTTTAGTTCAATTTTATAACAGACATTTGTCTTTTTATTGAGGTATGATTGACATATAATATTATATCAGTTTCACGTATACCATAGCAAACATTTTAAATTTTATTTTGCATACATACATAGTGAAAATTCTATTATCTACAATTTGAAAGCAGTAAATTGCTGTTTTGGTGAGCTCTTGTGCCGAAAAGAGAGAATGTTTTAGTCAGTTCAGACTGCTATAACAAAAATACCATAGACCAGATGGCTTAAACAACACAATTTATTTCCTACAGTTATGGAGGCTGGGAAACCCTTGATCAAGGTGACAGCAGACCTGGTGCTGGTGCGGGCCTGCTTCCTAGGTTTGCAGATGGCTGCCTTCTCCTTGTAGCTTCACATGGCAGAGAGCAGAGAGAAAGCAAGCTCTCTGGTCTCTCTTCTCTCTTCTTTTAAGGACACTAATCACATTCATGAGGGCCCCACCCTCATGACCTCCCAAAGGCCCCACCTCCAAATACCATACATTCAGAGTTAAGATTTCAACGTGTGAATTTGCGGCAGCAGGACACAAACATTCAGTCCATCACAGAGAATAATATAAAGGACACTTGTATACCCAGCACTCAGTTTAAGAGATGACACCATGAAAACACTGCCTACACATTAGTTGCATTCACCTCCTTCCCTGCCTCTACTAAGTAACCTAAGGACTAGGAAGATGAAACTGTCTTGGAAATGAAGCCCTCATTACCGTTCTTTCACCTTACACTAAAATTCTACATGGAAGTTTTAAGATCTGGAGTCATTGCCAGAGGTTCTTATTAATTGATGAATAAGCAAAAAGATTGGTTTCTTGCTCTACTATAAACTCTCATACCTATTTTCCATCTGTATCACAGGGTTCGAGACATGTTGACTGATGAGGTCACCAAAGCAGCTGCAAAGTAAGATCCATTTATTCTCTTACCAGGAATTTTCTATAAATAGTTTTCTTCCTCACAGTTACGAACAGTTTCTCCTTTTCTGGCATTTCATTACTTTAAGGATTTAAAGGACTTTTCAGTTATTTTTTTAAAAATCAGTTGTTATCCTTTCTCATATTCAGTTAATTCTTACTACATGTCTTTCTGTGAAAATACGGAGGAACCAGTACAGGCACATAACTTTACATCAGAGTAGTGCCCATGCTGTACACCTAACAAAATGCCCTGTGCTTTGGCTTAGATTTAAAGGATTGTGATTTAGTACAGGGGAGAAAAAATCTTTGCTAATGTGAATTATGTCTATTTTACAAACAGATGATTAAATCTCAACTGTGAACCAGTAAATAATTTAACGTAGTACCTCCTTTTTTTCTCCTGGTGTTATTGGGCCCAGGGTAGCTAAATATTGAATTTTTTAATACTAAAAACTAATGTGAAGACCCAGTAAAAAAGCAGTTTCCATCATATCCTTATGGTTGTTTTAACAAAAATAACTTGAGTGTTGCTATCTTGAGGCTTTTTATTTATCTTAAGCCAACTCTTACTAAGAAAATTATACCTTAGTGAACTTGCTTGATCAGTCTCTTCAGGTCCCTTTGTTAGCAAGCTGCCTAATTGTTCCTGGCAGTAAGTTACATACGCTTCTCCTTTTCACTATTAGCCTTAGCTTGCTGCTGTTTGACTTCCTTTCTTCTTATTCACCAAATAATATAGATATACCTTTGACCCAGAGAATTTCATACGTATTGAAAGTCTATATTATCTAGAAATATTTAACTACAGTTTATTTTTCGCATGTCCTAGAACCTTCTGTAGCTACACAGATTTTGCCTAAAAAACAAAACCCAAAAAACACCATCTACCTTAGAATTCGCTTTCCACCAGCAATTTCTTAAGCAGGTACTTCGCTCTAAAACCTGATCTCAATACCTGATCACTACTCAGCCTCATGTCTTCTGAATATAGTGGTAATCCTCCCCTACACTCAATTCCGTGGGAGGCAGTGGGAAATATCTGTTGACAAAATGAAAACTAAACTACAGAGAGGCTTTGATAGGGACTCATTTGTGTCTGTTTACCTAGTTTGGTGAATTGCAGACACAGTGGGAGAGCACTCAGCTGCTTATCGGAGGGGAGGAGGTGCTGGGATGGGGGGCTGCCTTTGGCCTTTACCTTTCATAGTTTGTTTTATTATGTAGTCTACTTAGTTCCTGTTAAAAACAGTGCTCTGACACTTGCAACAAAAGCTCAAATGCTGAAGAAACTAGCAGCTTTCTATTAAAACAAACTGTAATTTTGCCTCTCCAGTAGTTTGGGCAGATTCCATTCTAAAATTTTAGTTCACCAAGACTTTAATCTTAGATTTGCAAAGCATCATTTCATGACTAATACCTAAAAAGAGTGTGTTCACATTCTCAGTGGTATGGAGTAAAAATAATTTATGTTCTCATGGTGTTACCTTTTCATCAAAAATTTCCCAGTATTTTATAGACCTTATCTTATTAAAGCAATTCTGACAATACTAGGCATGACAGCAAGTGAGCAGGAGATAGTTAAGGTCCAGAGGCTGAGAGATTAATGATAGAGTGGAAGAAAAAAATCAGTCTGCTGCCTTCTCTTTACTTTTTCCCACTGACTTGCTCCAATCTTGTGAGGACCGCATCGCCATCTCCTGCCAGCTTAGCCTTCTATTCCTTGGACCATGGCTGCCACAGGCTACTTTGGGCCAATGTAGGGCTTATTTTGTTCTGAGGCATAAATTAAATGTAGGAAGTAAAACACTAGTCACAGCATTAGACTGATTTGCTCATTTGAGAGCATTTTTAAAAGCATCAGGGATAGGACTAAGGGAGAATCAGAACACAGATAAAACCTGATGATTGATGTAAATTTATTTTCATTGTTAATAATTAAATAGATTTGAACCTGAAGATAAAAATCCCCAAAGGCTTGGGTCACTTTACTAATATGTAATGTAATACTTTGTCCCTAAGAAAGCATCATGGTAGCTCATCCTTCCTTGAGCTTTTTAATTAGGTTAATGGCATCTGTTTGTTTCAAAGGACAATTTAATTAAAATGTCAGTGGTGTTGCCTAGATAAATACTGCACTGATGCTGACATGTTATTATGCAAATTAATCACTGCTGCTTGACTGGTAGGGGATAGTTATGTGATCAACAAGGTGAAGAGTTTTTGCTGAACCTATTCTAGAGTTTCACCTGGCCAGTTCCTCCTTGAATTTGTCTCACTGTGTATGTATGGAGTGTCTTCTCTCCATAACTCACTGCAAAGCAAGTGGGGAATGAAGAGATGTTCAAGAGCTAGTCACCGGTGGGAGGGAGACGCAGGAGGGAGGAGCTATGGGGATACGTGTATATGTATAGCTGATTCACTTTGTTATAAAGCAGAAACTAGCACACCATTGTAAAGCAATTATATTCCAATAAAGATGTTAAAAAAAAAAGAGAGAGCTAGTCACCGTACCTTTATAAAATGCGTAACTTGGCCTAAGCATGCATTGTGACTGTGGGCTAGTTTTTCCTATTCAAAGATTAATGTCCAAATATGCATTTAGTCTGCATCCAAAGATCTAATTACCAGTGACTTTAAATACATTTTACCCCATTTTACAAGAACAATACATGCTCAGGAATGTCAAGACCAGAGAAACTTTTGAAATACAGTGATTTGGGGTACTGTTTTAAAACTGAGGCTAAATTTTCTTTCAGAATTTCAGGGTTAAAAAGACACTTTTTATGTCATCTTGACTAATATTCTTGTTTTAAAAGATTTTGATACCCAATTTCTAGTGACCATCTAAGAATTTCTCCAGGGTGATAAATTCACTGAGAATTTAAAACTTTTTAAAATCTTACTTCAGGGATTCGTGCCCATTTTGTAGCAGAACAGGCTTCAAGGTATTCTCAGTTAAAGGAAAGGGAGAATATTAAAATAAAGGATTTTCTTTTTTTTTTTTTGCGGTATGCGGGCCTCTCACTGTTGTGGCCTCTCCCGTTGCGGAGCACAGGCTCCGGACACACAGGCTCAGCGGCCATGGCTCACGGGCCCAGCCGCTCCGCGGCATGTGGGATCCTCCCGGACTGGGGCATGAACCCGTGTCCCCTGCATCGGCAGGCGGACCCTCAACCACTGCGCCACCAAAAAAAAGATAAATAAATAAAGGGTTTAATTTTGATTTTGTTAAATGATTTTCTGGCTAGGGCACCCGGGCATGCCCCCATCTTGCCTTGCTTCCTGGGATTTTGATGTTAGCTATAGGAGTTCCCAGTAATCCTCACTGCAAAACTGCTTCAACCTCAAGGCTTCCTTTCTGTTTTCTCCCCCTGCCCCATCCCTCAGTGTAAATGTTGTTGTCTTATCAATGTATGATAGGCCTCATGGAGGAATGATCTAAGAAGAGATGAACAAAATGATCAAGAGTGCAGAGCAAGCCTTCACTGAGCTTAATCACCTGAGAGTAGGAGAGAGAAGGAAGGAAGGAATGGATGGATTGATAGAACTTGATAATGGCAAGTCCTGAGTTCCATTCTTACCAAATGGAAACAAAAATGCAAGAACACAGGTGTATACTAACCTTTTGATACTCACTAACTCACATGTTCAGTCATGACTGTGGCCTAGGGCTGGAGACACGAGGCTAGCATGGGGAGCAGGGCTGGAAATCTTCCTCATCCCGCCCATTTGCTCTATTCCTGCACCAGGGTAAGCAAGGGAGTAGTTCTTGGATGTACACACTCATTAAAGTTCAGGTCTCAAGTCCAGGTTTGGGGAAGGATTCTCTGCATTTCTGGGAACCCACAATTGTAGAACTCCCTGAGAACTGAACTATCCGATGGTAAGGGTGCTGTGTTGTCTGAGTTCTGTTACGATGAAGTCCGCAAGCCAAGAGCATCTCATCAGTGTCCCACTGGGGATTTTATTCTATAGGCTTACTTTGGAATTATGGAATAATACTAAATGTACATTTTCCAGTGGTAAGTGTATTTAAAAGATTCAGTTTTCTTGATACCAAATTCATAAGTCAAACTTAATATTTTATTGCCAATATTAGAAAACTACCATTTGAGTGATATAAAAAGATAACTCTCTATGCAAATAGTCTAAAAACAAGCTTTTTTTGCATCTTATCTAGGGTTTCTGAATTATGTTACAGACTGGCTTTAAGGTTGCTGGCTTTGGCATATTAAGAGAAAGATGGGGAAAATGATAATGACGGAGGAAAGCCGCCAGCGTGTCGAGTTGCTGTTAAAGTATGCCATCTGAAGTGGTTCACTAGAAGCTGATTCCACACACCAGTGCTTTAGAAAAGCCAGGGGCCAGTTGCATTCTGCTGGGCTTATTCACACAACTGTCCTTCGCCGTGTTTCCAAAACAAATCAGTACATTTTTATATTGGCCAAAGATGACACCGAAGAAGATGGCTTGGGAAATGTAAGGTCTGATGATGAAATAAAAATTTTGGGAAGAAGAAGCTTAGATGTATGAGCTTATTAGATTTTTTAGGTTACCCAAAGCATAATGACCATACATTTATAAGAAGAGTTAAAAATCAGCACTAGTGTCAGAAGGAGGAAAGACGCTGCTGGCATCAGGGAACCAACAGACCTGTGTTTACAAGGCTCTGGGAAGGGATGGAAGTGCTTTTGACCTCATCTGCCCTCCCTATAATATCACCTTCTCTTCTCCTGGTTAATGCCCCCAAATCCTCTCTTGGAATTTTTTTCTTTTTAAACAGAGACAGCCCAGTGGTCAAAGGCAACGCGCTGTTAGCCTTAAGCAGCCTTGCTGTCGTCGTTTCCAAACATGAAGCCAGCCTCTCCTCAGACTCTGAGGGTGTCCTGGAGGTGAGTTAAGGGTGATTAGAACCAGTTGACCTTTGGTTGTGTAACGTGTGAAAAGTGAGACTTCTCCTGAAGCCTGGCCCTGAATTTAGGAGGTTACAGTCATTGGCTGTGCTACCCTATGCATCTTTATACCGTAAGCTTAAGTGTCCTCTAAAACACTTTTCTTTGCTGCTTTTCTGTTTTGCTCTCTCCATCACAGTTAAGTGGTCATTTCCATTTGAAGGTACCAATTTTATGCAACAGGGCTTGTCTTTTTGTGATTACATCATGGTAACCAATCTTAGGAGGTTAACTAGGCTTACTGAAAGTGAACAGTGATGTCAAAAAAATGATAAATAAGCAGTGTTTACTGACTGAAAAAAATTGCACTTTGCATTTTAATTGTAGATGTCAGTGACAAAGTGCCTATTCATTTTTTGCAAGGCATTTATTTCTTAATTAAACATGTGGCAAGCTGGCCAATGTTCATTTCCAATGTACTTTTTCAGATAATTCATATCTGTCAAAATAAAAAGGCATGGATTTATTCTTCTTTTAAGCCCCGTTTTCTGGTAGCTATCATTATCTGGAGACAGTGTAGTCAAGTGGTTAAAAAACACAGGCTTTGGAGTAGGAGAGTCCTAGATTTAAATCCTAATACTTGCATTTACTAGCTCTCTGGCTTACTGTTGGTAACCTCACCTTTCAGAGCCTATTTCCCCATCTGTAAAATGGGGATAACAATACTTACCAGATAGGGTTATTGTTAGGATTAAATGAAGTAATATATGAAAGGCACAGTGGCTGGTAAATAGTCAGTAATAGTAACTATTATCATCAGCATCATCACTTCTTGCTGCAAAAAATTGGGCTTTATTCAATGCTATTCAGCCTATCTCTGTCCCCACAGAGTGCCCGATGGACCATTTGTATTCTTTTTTCATGGTAGGGTTTTTTGGTGGGTTCTTTTTGGGCAAGAAGCCAACTCTAATTTAAATTAAAAAGGAACTAGAAGAATAAGGAATCTGGAATCCCATGGAATTGAAGGCAAAGCTTAAAAACTGAGTTGGGAGAAGAACAGGAGGCAAGTTGGGGAGTCCACACACAGGTACTGATGAACCATTTCAGCAGACCACCCCTACTGGGATGGATCGGCTATAGTCATTTACTGTCTTTGCGTCACTCACTTAAGATTCGGAATCCCGTGGGTCTCATGCCTACACCTTCAGCAGGGTAGGATGAGTAGCTTGATTGAGCATTTAACCAAGCTTTAAATCGTGGAGGAGGGAATTCCCCAAGGGGTGCTCTTACCAATAAACAAGAGAATAATGCTGTGTGGCAAAAGCTACAAATGTGTATTACATGTGGGGAAGGGAAGGAGGCCAAGGAGTTATCGCATGAAGGATAAAAATGTAGTTAGTTACCATATGAAAATTTACCTTTAACCCCAGAATCTTATTTTAATAATGAGAAAGATGAAAATTTTTTAGAGTGGAAATGTTTCATATCTTTGAAAGAGCCGTGGAATACTTTAGCAGAGGCAACATGCTAGGTAGACCTACACCCTAAAAAGTACACATGCCTTCCTAGGATCCCTTCGTTTTGGTGTTATTTATGTCAGACTACCAGTTGTACAGGTCATTTGCCCCAGTAATAACTGGAGGTCTAGCTCAGAGTTTGAGCTCCAGGCCCTTCTATTCTTTATTCCCACAACCTTTGTCCTGTGTTGTGGCACATAGCACACAAAACATTGAGAAGCCTCACAAGCCAAAGATGGGGCTTTGCTTTTATTCTTGATAACCTTGCCTTTGGCTATTACTCAATATAAACTCAAGATGTCATTATTTGATTAAAGTTGAAGTTTTCAAACTTCATTCAAATCTGCATTTGACCAACAACTAAAGATCTTAAGAAGAAGGTCTTGTCTGATTCAAGGAATTAATTCCAAGGTTTCTTAACACCGCATCGACCTTTATAGTTTGCACCATGTGAGTTAATGAATGTTTTTTGACATCCATGGTCATGAATGATTTTTTTTTTCTTTATTTATTTGGCTGTGTCAGGTCTTAGTCGTGGGGCGTGGGCTCTTCGTTGTGGCGTGCGGGTTTTTTTCTCTCTCTAGTTGTGTCGCATGGGCTCCAGAGCATGTAGGCTCTGTAGTTTGCGGCACGTGGGCCCTCTCGTTGAGGCGCGCGAGCTCAGTAGTTGTCACGCACGCAGACTTAGTTGCCCCGCTGCATGTGGGATCTTAGTTCCCCGACCAGGGATCGAACCCGTGTCCCCTGCATTGGAAGGTGGATTCTTTACCGTTGGACCACTGGGGAAGGCCCTCAAGAATGATTTTTTTTTTTTAAAACCAAGTTCTCTTTTTACTGAGCTGGGTTTTGTTGTTGTCATTGTTTTGTTTTTTGCATTCTCTTTCCTCTTCTTTTCCAAACTGAAGATCATTTATGTTTTCTTACTTACTTGGCTAGGCAAATGTGATGATTCTTGAGTGATAAGTATAGTGATAGTAAGCAGAAATGCTAGAGATGGTAAAAAACATTTTGTCAGCTGCTTTATTGAAATGACAAGTCAGAAATGAGAAAGTTTGAGTTGGTTTCTCTGCACGTCTCTCCCTTTAACCACCATGTTACCCTCACTGAACACGGGAGAGCTCTAAGGAGCTCCCAGATCTGTTCTGTTTTGCAGCCCTCATCCTCTCACATCTGCTAAGTCTTGTATGAAAGGTAAGTCTTATTCACATTGGGGCACAGGTGAGGATGTGTATTTGTCAAATACCTATCTACTTCATGCAGTCCTGGCAGGTGAAGTTTAGTTTTTAATAACAGCACTTCATTCTTTCATACAGAAGGAGGTTGTACCCTGGTTCTAGAAATAAAGTTTAGGTTTTTTCTTTTTTCCCATTATCATTTCATGTTTCCCTTCATCTGCAGGTTCAACCTAATTTCCTTTCAATGGAAGTGTGGGTTTCCATGGTGTTTGATACTCTTCTGGTCATTGTCGATAGCCATTACCAGCCCAGAGGACAACTTTTCTCCTGCTTTTATTATGTAAGTTCGAGAAATAAAAAATGGTTAAAAAACTCAAGCATTGATTCTTATATCAATTGTTCATGTGAAATCCATAATATAGTGTAAGTCTTAGCCTTAGCTATACATTAGATATAAGTCTCTGCCTTGGCTGTACCTTAGAGTCACCTGGGGAACTTTAAATATATATATACATATTGAAAAAAGAAATACTGATGTATAGGCCTCATCTCTGATGTAATTGCTTGGGAATGGGTCCTGGGTATCAGCATTTTGGAAGCTTTCTAAGTTATTCTGATGTGTAATCAGAGTCAAGCGCTACAGTTGTAGTAAAATAAACATTGGCTGAAGACGGAGGACCGTGAGTTTCTGGTCTTAGTGCTTTTCATTGCAGAGTATGTGACCAGGGGAAGTTCAGTTAAGCTGTCTGGACCACTGTGTCCTTGTTTATAAAATGAGGTGATTGAGCAATATTAACTACAGTGATTGTAGCCCCAGCTTCACCTCTTATTAGTTTTGTGACTGTTGACCTGACACTTAACCTATCATCTTATTTTCCCTTCCTGTAAAATGAAGGTAAAAATGAATGCTTTGCCAACTTGGTAGAAGATTGTGAGGATCAAATTATATAATCTACAGGAAAATGTTTTGAAAATGTGAAATGCTCTATAAATACAAAGTAATATTGTTGATCATAAAAAAGCACCTGTTACTTAGTCATTCTCTTTCTTCATGCTTATATGCTAAGATCTGAAGCAAATTGAAAACACACTTTGTTGGTTTAGGTTTCATTTTCCCTTTATTGGCTGTAGTGCATGCTTTATTTCTGTATCTGCATGGAATTATTTTGGTTCTGCCTTATCACTATCCATTGCTTAGGGAATTATAGGGATCATGGGACAATCAGCTGAGTGGCAGAGGATTACAGTTGATTTGAATTAAAATATAGCACAAGTCCTGAACTGTTGCTAAGATCACGATTTTAGCCTGAAACTTCATTGCCTTAGGTCTTCTTTGTACAACATTTTGTGTGCCTCTGTCCTCCTGCCCTTAGGAGGACCTGGTATGTATCCATCTGGGGCTTAGGGTCTGGAACTAGATTTTTTTACTATACTTGAGGACAAAAAATGACTTACTAGATAACGTAGAATTAAATTGGAAGGTAGATTTTGCTCAAAGAAGTACTTTGTTTACGATGATTTGTTTTCTGTCAGAAGTTTTCTTATTTCTTTAATGATGGATGAAAACCTTGTTAACTTATATGGAGGTCTTTGCAGTAGCTGTCTGGTTCAGATATTCAGCAGGACAGGATATTGTATTAGACTTCTAATAGCGCTGCTTAGTTCTTGCAATCCAATCAGAATAATGTCTTTACTAGCCAGCTCGGGGTTGCCTCTTACCTTTGTGATTCTTGCATTATTATACTTTTTCAAAGCCCTGTTTCAAAAGCTACTTTCTTTATTTCCCTTGTCTTAGCAGCTGGGTCATTTTGAGTAGTATCGTCATTGTAATAGTGCTATATTAACTTAAAGAATCCCTTAGTTCATGTTGCTTTTTATCCTTAAAGTACTAAAGCTTAGAGAGCAAACGAGTATAGAATTAAAAACACTTTTTAATGTGTTTTGACTGCAAGGGACAACACGGCCTTTATGGTGTGTCTGAAAATTTGAAGTGGGTAATACTGAGGAATGATAAACGGTCTTTCTTCCCCACTTGAGACATATTTATAAATTATATAATGTCTGGTGGAGCTCTCTAACACAGGACTCTCGTAGAAACTGTTCACATTCAGCTGCCCTGTCATTTTATTAGGGTTGTTATTCATTTCTTTTCCCGTAATTACATATAGGGAAGGAGCATATAGAGCTCTCCGTTTCATTTTGAATAGCTGGTTATTGCTTTGTAACCAGAGGCTTTTAGGATTTCAACTTCCTTTTTAATTAAAAGGAATTAACCCCCTGTAGGAAATAATCCATCTACTGGGAAGCGTTCCCACCAAAAATTTTGGGAGATCTGCCAATAGATCCCTGTGCCAAACTTACACTTATCCCTCTGTAACTAAACTTGAGCTGCCCTCACCCTAACCCCTTTTCTTTTCTCTCCGAGAAAACTCCTGGCTTTCTGGACATTCATGATGTGGCTTGGTGGTTTCTGCAAACTTGGATAGCTTCACTTGGGGTTTCTCATTATATACACATGTAGGCTTTGAAAACACTGATATTGTTTCAGGCTTTATAGTGAGGGAATTCACACCCTTTAAAAGGAGACACTTGTAACTTGGTTTTTCAAATTTAAAAGGGTATTATTAGTCAACCGATTGCTTAGTAGCAAATTGTTTTACTAAGAGTAAGAAGGTAACCCGTAGGTAAACACAGAAATAGATTTATTAAAAAAATTTTTTTTTTGGGTGGCAAAGGTGGATTTAGGAGAAGCTTGCACTGTTGTATAGCGCTTTTGTGATAGGTGTGCGTCCTTCATGTTTTAAACAAAAGGCCAACCCCCTGTTTTCTTTCTTTGGCATGTCCTAGAAATCCTATTCTGGTGAAAACACAGCTAGTGCCATTGCACGTTCTGCGGCCGCCACGGCTTTGTCTCTCCTTGTGCCAGTTTTCATTATCTCTTGCAAAGAGAAGGTTGAGGAAATCCTGAACATGCTGACTGCCAGGTTACCTGGGAAACCAAGTGCTGATGAGTCTCAAGCCGTGCAAATCCACATGGGCCTTGCTTTGGGGATGTTTCTCTCTCGCTTGTGTGAGGAGAAACTCAGGTACAGTTTATTAAAATATTCCTGTTTTTCCTCTTTGTGACTTAGGTGGAGGATTTGTCCCTCTCTCTCCCCCCATCCCCCGACGCTCGCGCTCTCTCTCTCTCTCTCTCTCTCTCTCTCTCTCTCTCTCTCTCACACACACACACACACACACACACACACACATTATATCTGAGCAATTTGTGGTGCTCCACTTTTTGAGATGTGCAGCTTGATCCTTTATTCTCCTTTATGAATGAATTTCTCTCTCTAAAATACCATAGACATACATAGACATTAATGTGTTTTAAGGGTTCCTCTTTTTAAAGTGATTGATTACTTGAAAATCATTTCATGCTTAGATGAAAGCCATGTGTAATAGACATGAGGAAAGTCTAATCATATGGTGCTATAAATTTTAAAAAGCTTCTTTTTTTCCCTCTGGTTTATAAGGGTGAAAGTAATTACTTATTCTTTGTTGATATCACTATAAAATGGGAGGAAAAGATCGGGGTACCCCTGTGCCTGAGGGTGCGGGAATCACTGAATCACCTGAGAACTGCATGTACCCAGTTTTAAATATTGCTTTTATCCTGCGCCCTGGCTACATTTTTGTAATCCTTAAAGAGTCTTAATCTCTGCATATTATACTGTGTGCTTTATTCAGTTTGATTGCTCATTTTTAGACTGCTAGCTTTACTCTTGAATGGAGCTAATAGAATATCAAAGACCCAGGTGGAAAATTCCACTAAGTGGGAAAGTTTCCTGGTGCACGAATCTACTTTAGTTTTGTTGCTCGTTATATTTATTCTTTATTTTATTACCGATCTTAGAATTTTATATATCCAGATTGATTGTACTGTGGTACAACACGAGTATTTGGGGATCTTGAATATTTAGATGTCACTGATTTGGAATTTCAGCCCATTTTCCTGCATTGGAAATAGTAGGGATTGTGGGGAGAGGCATTCTGTTCTGATGTTAGCTGTCCTTAAGCTTCACTAGTTGGCAGAAATTGTCTGTCCAAAAGCAAGAAATGGTGTTGATGTGGGTAAATTGGGTGATATTATGCTATATTTAGATTTCTGTTTGAAACCAGTGGTTAAGTTTACATTTGTAATTTACATAGTTTTGTGCAAACATCCATATGTGAAACCTTTATGAGAACTGCTATTGATCTAGGGAAATACTGTATTTCAGATGATCATTTTCAGCCCTTGGAAACATCTGTTGGATGATTTGGGAAGATTGGCTTAGTCTTTGTGATCATAAATGAAACATTTCCAGAATATTCATTTTGTTCTATTCACCAGTATTAGTATACACAGGCCTGGTTCTGGACGTGAACAAAAAGCTGCCCTTTGCATGTGAATTGACTGTTACATGTCTTGTGTGTGGGACAGAACACAAAGTATTTTTATAGACTTAAAACGTGAAAGTGATTTTTTTTTTCCCCTTTGCTTCTATGCTACAAATGGCGGTCTCTTCACCATCTGTGTTCATGTTCTTTCTTCAGTATCTTTTCAAGCTACTTGTTTTACAACTAAAAATGAGCCATGGCAGTTTAATTCCAGGCAACTCATTTCATCCTATCCTGGCTCTGGCTCCCTTCTTCCTTAGTTTAGGAGGAGATGCTGCTGGTTTTAGGGCTTGACAAGCTTACATTTGTGGTTAATTTAATTATGCTACCTGGAGAAACCTATGGTGATTCCCCTAAAGCATCCTTTCTGGTTCCTAGATTGCCTTCCACCCCTATCTACCCTACTTGACTTTGCACCTGCAGGAAACCCTGGGGAAGGACACCAGGAAGCTCTTCCTGAGGCGACCTGCCCACAGAATAACTGCAGATTTTAACTTTGCCATAATGATCCTGTATTTGATAGCATTCTCCTTCTGCCTGGTGTGTTGGTACTGCAGCCATTAATATAATTATTCATGGTTCCCACCTTCCTAATTTCATAGAGCAGAGGAATCTGAAATATTTGCCTTTTAGTACTAATAAATATTTTACTAGATAATGACAGTCTCACCAGATAATGACATTTTTGGAGAAAATTTCTATTTTTCTAAGATTAAAGTGTTTTGAGGGCTACTAACTCTGAATAATCAATGACATCAAATAAGTAGCCCAAAGTGGCCCCTTAGGAGAATAGGATCAGGACAATATCTTGGTATCAAGAATGAAAAGTCACTTTGTAGCAAAGAATTTTGACATTCAATCCATCTTTCTTTTTATTTTATTTTATTTTCTTTTGCTGAGGCTTATGAAAAATCTCCTGAATTTAAATTCCTGTCTAGAATTTATTCAGAAAAGTATATTATTCCAAAGCTTGCTTCTGTCATAACTCCCAGAGGATACTAGTAGGATCTCTTTAGCATTTGTTTAGGATATTTAAGTACATTTTACTCCAGAGAACAACTATAATAGGACTTATTTAGTTAAAGCTATTAAAATTGTGTGTACCTGTGTGCATGTTTTCTCATTGCAAAATGTACTCCTTCACCTCAGGCAAAACCACTATAGTCTTGGTTGGAGAAGATATTATTTAAAGTGCGCTCTGGCTGGCTGGCATTCCTGGGGCTGCATTCCACTCAGCATGGTCTGAGGCAGCAGCAGGAGAGCTGACATGTAGGGACCCCTTGATAATAAAGTGTCGGTGATGAAGCCCACAACTCTGCCTGAAAAAACAGACGTAGACCTACCTTTTAAGTTTTATTTTACTCTAAAACTCATAGTTCTCACCAAGACAATTACAAAAACCACATCAATTACTGTATAAAGGCAGAAAAATATAGGGCTGGGTTTTACCCTCCTTAAAAAAAAAAAAGAATAGAACTGAAAACTTCCATATTTGAGACATGAAATCAGAAGTTATAGCCTTTGCAAGAAAGATTTGGAATGATTATTGATAATATCAGCTTAATGGATTAGTAAATATTCTGAAGAAAATCACCTTAGCATTCCTAGAAATAATTTTTTGGAATTCTGAGCTTTGTTCTTATTTTTCAGTGATTTTAAAATTTGAATGAACTGAGAAAATGCAAAAGTAGCAGTTTTAGGGTTTATTGGTTTGCAAGTGATTATAATGTACAGAAACCCAATTATTGAATAAATTCTCTGACTCAGTTTCTCTGTCTACAAAATATATGTGAATCATCAATATTGTTATTTGCTACTTTTATATATTTTTTAAAGAAATGCATTTTCAATAAAATATTGAGAGCAAAATATTACATAGTAAATATTTTGGACAGTTGAATGATTTTAAATAATTCATTTTTCCCTCTTGGTCTTTACCCAGTGATATATCTGGCCAACAGATGAACCTTCTTCTGATGAAGTCTTTGGATGCCCTGGAAAATTGCTGCTTTGACACTAGTCTTGAATACAAGTATGTTGATTCCGTTCCTTCTCTGATACTCAGAGATTGGTTCTTTCTTTGCCATAAATTTTACATTCTATGGTGAAATATTTGTAGGACCCGGTCTTGAATTCCTTTGTGTAGAGATTTCAGTAGTAATAAAAAAAATCTGTAATTAAAGTTTACTTGTTCTGAAACCCATGTTTCAGAAATAGGCGGTTTGTTTCCATACAAAGCAACAAATGTCATTTTGTGGCTGTCATTAAGTTACCCATACCTTAGATTCTGTCTTGTACTTTACCATATGAGGCATCTATCTGGGGACTTGTATGTATGACAACCTTTTTAAAATCTGTTGAAAATATTCTTTCAATTTGATTTGACTAAGAGAGTCTTTGACTCGTGATTTGGATTTCCCTATGAAATCCAATGTCAGAGGAATCAAAATAGAAACAAGCAGGTTACACCAGAGGTTCCCAACCTCCTCAATATTAGTAGATCCCTTCTCCCTGCAAACTTCATGCTTTTAAAATATTTTGTCTGTTAAACTAAATATCTTAAGAGTTAATTTATTTTCTCATTCCAGTCATGAAAAACAACAAAAACAAAAAGGAATAATCAGAAAATACAAAACAAAATGGTGTTAAACATACTCATTTAGTGAGACATTGAATGTTTTAACTCATCCATGTGGCTTGTGTGGGAAAACATATTGTTTTATTAGGCCTTCTGAAATATTGACACCATTGAGAATCTGGATTGTACCTTTTTGGATTTCCCTATGTTTTGGAACTTGAGGTTTGGATCTTCTGGGGTTGAAGTTACTAGGAAACTCA
This sequence comes from Delphinus delphis, assembly GCF_949987515.2. Classification (NCBI taxonomy): domain Eukaryota; kingdom Metazoa; phylum Chordata; class Mammalia; order Artiodactyla; family Delphinidae; genus Delphinus; species Delphinus delphis. Next base: position 69,701,944 of record NC_082688.1, read on the forward strand.
ACAGAGTATAAGCACTAACCTCCAATTTATTAACTCATTTACTTCATGCTATTATGGGCACTGTTCAAATATGAGTTAAATCAGTGTTTACCAAAAAAATCAGTGTTTAAATTTCTGGCCTTTAGGAACTTATGATCTAAAGTTACATTCGTGGATGTAGCCTGTTAAGTTCAGACTAACAAAAGCATAAATGGTAGAAGTACTGCAAGTATCATGTATTTCATCATGTGTAAATAAAGTCAGATCTTCACTTAGTAGGTGGTGGTTATGAGATCTTTCACATGCAGGCTAAGGTTGGATAAGAATGCTTGAAACACACTCACTTTATCACACTTTAAAGTTGAACACGTCAGAGATGAAATGACTTGTTAAGAGTGTGGTTTTGAGTATGGGCAAAGAGAGTTCGGTGGCATGATTCAAGTCTCTTAAATTTAGAAAATGATTAATGGAAGGGATAGGGTCATTTAACTGTTCAGGGGGCCGGTAAAGAGTTGAGTTTTTTGAGCCTAATTCATGTGTTGGTGGTGCTGCCTTTTACAGCCAAGGAGTAAGGTAAGTTTCTGTCCTTTCCTGTCCCCTCTCCCCCTCTTCCTTCTTTCTCCTGCCTTCCCACAAAGGTGTCCAACATATCTGTAGCTCAGGGTATTATAAAGCTGGGGAGAAAATGGTGATTAACATGCTGCGCACTTTCAGCCAGCTGGAACAATCAGGAGTGACTCTCACGTATCAGCTCCATGAGTTTGCAGGAAGGTGTTTGAGTGAAGGGAGGGCCACACGGATCACTGAATTATCCAAAGTATGGGCATTTATGCATTTACAACCTTCATATGTCTAAGCATATGTAACTTCAAAATTAACTTTTTATATTAACAAGGTTCTTGTTTCTTCATTCTTACCTTCTTTCTTGATTCTTACCTTCTTAATAAACATGTGTTTGGGAGAAGGAAAGGTGGGCCTCCATAGGGTATTGAGCCTGCAGATTCAAGTAGAATAGGGTCGTCAGAAATTTCCTGTCCATTTAGTAAAATCTTGCTTGCCTTTCAGTGCCAATTAAAAGCCCAGGTCCTTCAAGAAACCCTCCCTCTATTCTCTCCAAACTGTGTTTTTCCTAGTTAATGAAGTTTAGTATTTTGTCATTGCTAATGCTTTGTGGGTGTCCACGCTTAGGTAGGTCTCTCGTTGGTTTTGGGTTCCACTAATACTTACTGAGCAGCGCCGTATTTTGCTAGGCCTTTTCACATCCGCTTCTCATGTAATTAAGCCCTGATTACAACCTAAATATTGATACTAAAGCAGGAGTCACCATCACTTCAGTTTACAGATGAAGAACGTGAGTCTAAAATAGGAGACTGGTCCAAGGTCACGCACTAAGTGGCAGAGCCAGGAGAGAAACCTAGGTAGTCTGACTTCAAAACCAGCTTGCCTTCCCTTGCTTAGCACAGCATGGAGAACACATTTCAGTAGAAAGAAAGCAGTTTGACACTTGACAGTGTGGTGTTGATTATTTTTTCTGACATGTGGATGTTGTCTATCATCGAAAGCAGAAGAGAGATTCTAACTAGGCCCAGACCTGGTTCATAGCATAAAGTATTCCCCCATCCAATGAGCTTGCAGGAGTCTGGGGCAGTCCTCTCTCACCTGAAATATCGGAGGCGTTACCCAAAGGTAGTTAATAGATCTGGGAGCGTGCTATCTCGAGTGATAGAATTCACCCAGAGCAAATTTACCACGCTTCCTTGGTTTAATGGATGTGTCCCTGCTGAGAGAACCGAGCACCTGGTGTGGTGTTTGGGGTCCTATCACTTACATTTTGCTGCCATCTAGTGGTACTTATTACACCATTTCAATCTTCACAGCCATAACTAGTCATGTTATCCATCAATGACCTGAGCATTGGTTAATTACTGTTGAGCTTTTACAAATATGATAACATTTGTATAGCACTTTGTAAAGGGCAAAGCACTATACAAATGTTAGCTGTTATTAGAACTAATTATTAGATGGCCTAGTACTTAATCTGCAGAATAGCCTACAATAAACTAGGGAATTGAAGATTCATCTCTTGTTAATTTTAGAAAAATATATCATGTCCCAGTTGATATAGCAACACACATATCGGAATTATGAGCATAGCTTTTAAGACTCAGAATTTCCTTTGCCAGTGATATTTTAATACACTTGGATAAGAGATTCAAATAAGTAATGACATAATGGGGCATATCATCCTCTTTATCATTTGTTAGTATTCTTCTAGGAGATTTATGTTAGCAATTCCCAAACCTCAATTTTATATCTAACACAATTTATTTCATCTGTTCAGGACACCAACACTTAAGTCCTTTTTGTCTTCAGTGGACAGAAAGATGTGAAAGCTATCTCTGCCCAAGTTATTCTTGGTTTAGGGCTGGTAGAACAGTGAAGCTAGAATGAGGGAAATGTGTAGAAATGCTGAACTAAGCCCCTAGAAGAATCTTTAAGACTTAGGACAAAAGATACACACATTAAAATGTAGAAGATTTGGAAGTCAGCAGGGAACATCAGGAATGAAGCTTTAGGACTACCTTCTTGGTACATGCTGGAACAAATGAGACAAAGTAGAAGGAAACAGTTCAGATGGTCAATAGATGCACACAATCTAACGTATTTTTGTTGGCACCCATATGTACTTAGTTAGACTATATATTCGTATATCATAACAGTCAGCTAATAACCAAATGAATAGAATCGTTAGTGACTGTTAACCTTGCCCAAGAATAATTCTGCTGTGATATTTTTTAGGTAAATGTAAACTAGAAACCGGGATGTCTTTTTCTAGACCTTTGTGCCCATGTGCCTTGAGATGGTGAAAGAGGAGCTTCAGTCCAGGGGATAGAGATTTTTGTGTGCCCAGATAGCCAGAAAAGCAAGACCTATTATTTGAAGAAGATGAACCCCAGTAGTTAAGTGAGCTTTGAGAAGAATCTTTTTGCCTCATAAACCTGACACCTCTTTCTTAAATTAGTCAGGCAAAAAATAGAAATCGAGTCTTCTTGATTGAATCTTGGATGATATATTCAGTGAATTTTACCACTCATAAATTTTGCCTCCAACTGAACATGAAAATCAAGCCTTGGGTTTTTTTTGGGGGGGAGTTCCCCCCTATAGATTTTTCTCTCCACTTTAGATTCTCTTGAAACTAAAGAGAATTTGGTCAGTTCTTCAGCGTTCAGTAAATGTTGGTTGAATGCCTCTCCCTGTCAAGCAGTGTTACTAGGTGCCACAAATACTGTAGTGAGGAAAAAACAGAAAAGGTACCTACCCTCATGGAGCTTGCAAGCTAGTGAAGGATGTGGTCAGTAATCAAATCAGCTCCCAGATAATCTTCATCAGAGTGTATCATTAAAATTGTCTGAAGTAAATTAGTACAAGGTACTATGGGAAAATATTAAGGAGGTTCCCTGCTGGGCCAGGGCAGGTATCCCTGAGGAAGTAACATTTGAAATCCTAAGCATAAATAGCAGTTACATAATTAAAGAGGGAGCAAAAGTTAAATTTTAAAGTATTAAATGATATTTGTCTAACTATATCTTTGGTCTGATTTCAGGTTTTCATATGCATCAATATAGAAAGATGGCCAAAAAAAACCTTTCCTGTAGAGTCTAAATGAAAACAAAGACTTTAAATCCATTCTAATCAGCAGCAGCCTTTCCTCTTTCAGAAATGTGATTTGTCTCAAAAGCACACAGTGTTCAGATGTTAGATGCTGATTTAACTCATTGAAATATGCATTATGCTAGTTGAGCTGGTTGTTAAGTTCCTGTAAGCAGGAACAGCAGTTCTGCCTGACTTGGATTAGTGCTGCAGTAGCTTCCTGACAAAGGATTTTCTAATGCCAGATCGTTGTGCAATAGAACCTAGGAAAACACACCTGAGACATGTTGCCTTCTCATAATCATTCCATCATGGCATCACACAGGGTGCCGGGAGGGGCCTGGGTTTGGCAGTTGGAACAGAAGGTTGGAAATGAAAAAACCCTGTCTTCTGTCCATGCTCTGCTGGAAACTCTCTGCATGACCTTGAGCAAATCCTGTAGCCTGTCCATCCTCTTGGGCATCTCTTATCGGATGTGGAAGCTCCGCTGGCACAGAGGTGTCAGGGGAAGTAACTAACATGTTCAGGAAACTATGTGAAGGTCTTGACGCCAGCCAAAGCGATAGATGCTATATAAGAGCAAAATGACATAACATACGGGCATTGAAATATGTTATTGGAGAAATGCCCTGGAATGTCTTCTTAAGCAGTAGATATCAGGAAGAGAGGCAAGCCAAACCAGAGTGAGGATGATTTCTGAAAAAGTCAGCATTTCCTCAACTTGAAAAACAACAATGATGATAAAAACTTTTTCAAAAGAGTAAAAAATTACCCCCAAGCCACATTTATCTTATCACACGAACTAGAAGTTTTCTGGGAGAACAATTCTTTTCTTTAAATGGATATGTATTCTTTCAGGAGAACTGGGGCACAAAGCCCAAGATTCCAATTGAATTGTCACATGGGGTAACTTTTGACAAGCCTGTCATTTGTCCATTTTCTCTTCTGACCCAGTGGTACTCGGAGGGATCAGAGGGGAGAAGAGGATTAATGTCATTGTGCACAGACAAATACACAGTTTCTTTGAGACAGAAATTCCACTTGTTGAAGTTGACTAGGAAACATGAAGCACTTAGCAGTACCTCGTAATTATGCCTTGCATTTATCTGCCCCTCCTCCCCCCGTTATTAATCAGATGGCCTCAGCTCATATCCTGAAATTTAGGCTTTTCTGTCTTTATGCAGTTAATCATAGTGCACTCAGCATGATTGGGGGGGGCAGTCAGTGGAGAGAGGACCACGGCATTTCTCTAAGTGCAGAGATAGAACTGGTTTGACTAATTTTTACGCCTCCTTCTCTTACAGAGTTTGTCAAACTATTTCATGTATTTATTTGTTTTCTCCATTGGGTACATAGCACTGGCATGGGCCACGGACACATTTTGATTGGGGGGGGGGGGGCGTTGGTCATGGAATACACCTGTACACCAGGCAGCAGAATTAGAATCCAGCCATCTTACCTCGGGTTGTAGAGCACTGGTAACTCCCATGATAAGTGAAGAGCAATGGCGTGGATTTCTTACGATTTTCACTCCTCATCTTTTTTTGGCATCCAAGCACGGGCTGTGTACTGGGAGTTGGACTTGTCCTGTCCCTCATGAGCCACAGCAGCCGAACAGAGTCGCGAGTTCATGTGGCAGCCTCGCTTCGGAAGCTCTCCGTGTACCTAGATGACAGCGGGGGCCAGAGCAGAACCTTTCAGGAGGTAGGAGACCAACGTTCCAGTTTCCTTCCCTCTGCTGGCTTTTGTTTTCCTCTTGCTGCTTATTTTCTACTTCTCCTGTTTTGGTAACTCTGAAATTAAATCCTTCCTCAATTTCAGCTGGGCTAAGGAGAAAATCTGAGTGGCAAACAACCTACATTAGATCATAAGGTTTTCAAATAGTGCAGCTATTTAAATCAAGTTAGACTTACATGTGGCATGTAAGAGCCTTTAGTGAATACAAAAACCTGACTCAGTATCACTAGAAGGCAGTTTCTAAGAAGAGCTGCAATTTCTGGAGGAAGGTTAAATGGAGATTTTTTAGAATTAGCCTCCATCCAAGTATAACTTTAAGAAATGGCCAGGAATAAGCTTAAGAAACTGAGGATCGAAAAGGCATTTGATTTTTTTTAATGTCAGTTAAGCATGAAAAATTATTGAGGAAATTCCCTTCACCACACTTAATGAAAAGATTTTTCTGTGATGGTGTAAAAATATGCAGAATTGGGATCCTGGGCTCTGGTCTGTGTGTTGACTGGGTCGAGCAGGACATCTGAGGCCTGTGTGTCTGTGAGCCCAGGTGAAGCCGCGCCGCTGCAGGGCTCTTCTCTCTGGGAGGAGCCTGGGCCGACCTCTTGGCCTCACTAGATTCTCCGTCTCATTAGAGCAGATCCTATTTTCCCCCGGCCTGCCCACGAGCTATTGATGAGCACATAATGGCTGCTGTGTTTCCCTGCTCAGCTCCTCTGCTTTCAGCAATAGGACTTGTTGAATCAGTGAATTTCTTTGGGGCACAGAGGGTTGCAGTTTTGTTCTAAGACATGCACCACATTTCCATTTTTAAAGCAGTGCAGAGCACAGTTGGAAAGTACTTTTTTTTTTTAAGCCGAAGGAGAAAATGTTACAACCACGGAGCAATTTGATTAATAAATGAAAGCAAGGTTTTTATAATTGATGCATCTGTCTGCCTTGATGGTTTGATTTAGAAGGCCTCGAGCAAGCAATTTCGGTTGTTCCTCCCCTCTGATTTTTATTATCCAATTTCTACCTTAGAAACTGCCTCTTTTTTTCATGCTGTTATCAATCAGTGTGAGGAGTTGAACATTTCTACTTTGTCTTAACAGCATCTTTGTGAGGAAGGGATTCATCATGAAAATGCAAGGTAGCAGGGAGGGATGAATAACCTTGATTTCGACAAAATGGAAGCTCAAATAGTTGGAGTGACTTGCTTAAAGTTACTTAGCCAGTCAGTGGTCAATTTGGGATATACACTCAAGTATTGTTTCTACTCCCAACATTAAAAAAAATTTATAATTTGTTCATTTATTCATCTATTTATTTATTCATTTGCTTATTAAAATCACACTCGTGCTCTGAAGTGAGTAGTATTATCCCTATTTTACACAATTTATCCGACTCTAAAACCCACCTTTCTCGTCCGTCATGCTCCACTACTTCTACTAGGGAATCTTCATGTAGCAGCGTTTCACTGCTTTTGAATTTCCTCTCCAGTTTGGCCTTGGATCAGAGCACATGGCCATTAGTAGTATCCACTGGTGATGAAAATCTACTTCTACTGTTGAGGGAACTTTTTGATTTAGCGTCTAAAGACCCAGGTTTGAATCTCGCCTCTGTCACTTGCTAGCTATGTGTAATTGAGCCTCAAAGATTTTATCCAGAAAGTAGCCATAATGACCCCCATCTCATAATATTGTTATGAAATATAAGTTAGGCAGCAAAACAATGCCCCGTCTATAGTGGGTATACTCGAATCCAAACCTTATGCCAGGGATAAGTTTGACAAAATATTCGTGTCAACTAAACCGTGTTCTTTTATTTCCCCTCATGAAAACACGTGTTTCTCTTGTCTTTTCTTCTCAGGTCCTTGCCTATACCCTCAGCTGTGTATGTACATCTGCATTCAGTGCCGGAATTATTGAGGCTGTAGAGGCTGAAGATATTATGAATAAGCTTCGACTGTTGGTGGAGAACAACCAGCAGGTTGGAATTTCTGGTTATTTCTCAGTGGGTCTCAGGCTGCTGCTAAGTCTTAATTCTAATTTACTCTGAATTAGACTATAATGTGGTATGGTTTGTGCCCGGAACTGAGGAACTTCTAACTCTTGTCTTGTCCACAGCTATAGCCAGTATCCACAGACATCTTTTTCTCTCTTTATCCCCTATAGGCATTTTTTCTTTTTTGGTCTGAGTACAAAAGTCTTTACTGGCTCTCCAGCTATTGCTCTGTATTTATAAAATCTTAAAACACGTGGCTAGGGAATATAAGAGTTATGTAAGGCTAGAAACAAAAATTCGTAACGATAGGAATACATAGAGTAATCTGATAGAGTAAAGCCTCAGCAAGTTCAAGGCAGAGAAACTCTGCTCATGACTAAATATATAAGAAAATTTAGATTCCTGCAATTTAAATGAAATACCCTTAAAATATTCCCTCTGAAATATTAGTCAACCTTCAAAAGGAAGAAAATTCTGACATACACTATGACATGGATAACCTCTAGGACGTTATGCTAAGTGAAATAGGCCCGTCACAAAAAGACAAACACTGTATGATTCTGTTTATATGAGGTATTTAGAGCAGTCAAAAGCATAGAGACAGAAAGTGGAATGGTGATTGCCAGGGGCTGAGGGAGGGGGAATGGGGAATTATTGTTTAATGGGTACAGAATTTCAGTTTTGCAAGATGAAAAGAGTTCTAAAGATGGATGGGAGTGATGGTTGCACAGCATTATGAATGTACTTCATACCACTGAACTGTACACTTAAAAATGGTTAAGATGGTAAATTTTATGTTATGTGTATTTTACCATAATTTTAAAAAATTGAAACAAAAATGTTCCCTCTGATCACACAGGCTCTAGAATTTCCCTGTTTGTATTTTGTTTGCTCAGTTCTTTGTTTTTTAGATTTCTCCAAAGTCTTAATATTGGCCATAGTGGGTTACTGCAGGATTCAGTCCAGGTTTTAAGCCTGTGCTGTTTTGTATTATTATTATTTTATGGTTGTATGCCTGCTCACTTACAGTCAGAATAGATTTTGCATTGAGAATCAACTATACTTCAATAAAAAATTAAATTAAATTAATGTAAAATTAGAGAAAAAAGAATAGATTTTGCAAACACCAAAATATAGAAGTTTGCATATGCTGTGCTCATTATAGAATATTTTCTCCTCTTGTTTGGGGGTTGACCAGGCTTGGGTGATTTACCTTGGTGTTTTCACCCTAACCTCCTTCTTAGAATTTGGATTGTTTGACCCAAGTCAATCAGTAGTGCAGTATTCTTTTCCTAAAATAAACGACTTACTGAAGCCAAATTCCATACAATTAGACTGCAGTTTCTGTTGCAGACTGGTATAGATTTAAAAAATCTGCAAATCTCTGATTTTCAGATGGAAACAGAATGTGTCTATAGGAGAGGGAGCCCTTAAATGTGCTTGTTTTGCTGTATATGAACATTCCTGATCTGTGCCATTCTTCTTTTTTTCTTACCTCTTCTTTTAATTTATTTTTAACAGACTTCAGGTTTTGCCCTGGCATTAGGAAACATAGTTCATGGTTTGTCTGTGTGTGGACATGGAAAAGCTGAAGACTTGGGCAACAAACTGCTCCCTGCCTGGATCAGAGTTGTTCTAACAGAGGTAGAAGGACCTCCTGCATGTTATTTTATAGTTTTATAAAGGAAAAAGAGCTACTTTATTGGACCATTTATAGGTGCTGCCAAGATATATAGCTTAACCATAAAAGAATAGGCAATTTCAAATGAAAGAGACACATGTACATTTTTTTCCTTTTTAATTTAATTTTATTATTATTTTTTTATACAGCAGGTTCTTATTAGTTATCTATTTTATACATATTAGTGTATACATGTCCATCACAATCTCCCAATTCATCCCACCTCCACCACTACCACCTGCTTCCCCCCTTGGTGTACATACATTTGTCCTCTACATGTGTGTCTCTACTTCTGCCCTGCAAACTAGTTCATCTGTACCATTTTTCTATATTCTGCATATATGCATTAATATACAATATTTGTTTTTCTCTTTCTGACTTATTTCACTCTGTTTGACAGTCTCTAGGTCCATCCACATCACTACAAATAACCCAATTTTGTTCCATTTCATGGTTCAGTAATATTCCATTGTATATCTGTACCACATCTTCTTTATTCGTCTGTCGATGGGCATTTAGGTTGCTTCCATGACCTGGCTATTGTAAATAGTGCTGCAGTAAACATTGGGGTGCATGTGTCTTTTTGAATTATGGTTTTCCCTGGGTATATGCCCGGCAGTGGAATTGCTGGGTCATATGGTAATTCTTTTAGTTTTTTAAGGAACCTCCATATAGTTCTCCATAGTGGGCATATCAATTTACATTCCCACCAACAGTGCAAGAGGGTTCCCTTTTCTCCACACCATTTCCAGCATTTGTTGTTTATAGATTTTCTGATGAAGCCCATTCTGGTGTGAGGTGATACCTCATTGTAGTTTTGATTTGCATTTCTCTAATAATGAGAGATGTTGAGCAGCTTTTCATGTGCTTCTTGGCAATCTGTATATCTTCTTCAGAGAAATGTCCATTTAGGTCTTCTGCCCATTTTTTGATTGGGTTGTTTGTTTTTTTAATATTGAGCAGCATGAGCTGTTTATATATTTAGGAGATTAATATTTTGTATGTTGATTCATTTGCAAATATTTTCTCCCATTCTGAGGGTTGTCTTTTCGTCTTATTTATAGATTCCTTTGCTGGACAGAAGCTTTTAAGTTTCATTAGGTCCCATTTGCTTATTTTTGTTTTTATTTCCATTACTCTAGGAGGTGGGTCAAAAAAGATCTTGCTGTGATTTATGTCAAAGAGTGTTCTTCCTATGTTTTCCTCTGAGAGGTTTATAGTGTCCAGTCTTACATTTAGGTCCTTAATCCATTTTGAGTTTATTTCTATGTATGGTGTTAGGGAATGTTGTAATTTCATCCTTTTACATGTACCTGTTCAGTTTTGCCAGCACCACTTACTGAAGAGACTGTCTTTTCTCCATTGTATATCCTTGCCTCCTTTGTCATAGATTAGTTGACCATAGGTGTGTGAGTTTATATCTGGTCTTTCTATCCTGTTCCATTGATCTATATTTCTGTTTTTGTGCCAGTGCCATATTGTCTTGATTACTGTAGCTTTGTAGTAGTCTGAAGACACAGAGTCTGATTCCTCCAGCTCCGTTTTTTCCCCTCAAGATTGCTTTGGTTATTTGGGGTCTTTTGTGTCTCCATACAAATTTTAAGATTTTTTGTTCTAGTTCTGTAAAAAATGCCATTGGTAATTTGATAGGGATTGCACTGAATCTGTAGATTGCTTTGGGTAATATAGTCATTTTCGCAATATTGATTCTTCCAATCCAAGAACATGGTATAGCTCTCCATCTGTTTGTGTCATCTTTGATTTCTTTCATCAGTGTCTTATAGTTTTCTGAGTACAGGTCTTTTACCTCCTTAGGTAGGTTTATTCCTAGGTATTTTATTCCTTTTGTTGCAGTGGTGAATGGGATTGTTTCCTTAATTTCTCTTTCTGATCTTTCATTGTTAATGTATAGGAATGCAAGAGATTTCTGTGTATTAATTTTGTATCCTGCAACTTTACCAAATTCATTGATTAGCTCTAGTTTTTTGGTGGCATCTTTAGGATTATCTGTGTATAGTATTGTGACATCTGAAAAGAGTGACAGTTTTACTTCTTCTTTTCCAATTTGTATTCCTTTTATTTCTTTTTCTTCTCTGATTGCCGTGGCTAGGACTTGAAAAACATAAAAATATATGGTTTTTATTCTTCCATTTGTTAATATGGTGTATCACATTGATTTGCCTATATTGAAGAATCCTTTCATCCTTGGGATAAATCCCACTTGATCATGATGTATGATCCTTTTCATGTGCTGCTGGATTCTGTTTGCTAATACTTTGTTGAGGATTTTTGCATCTATATTCATCAGTGATATTGGTCTGTAATTTTCTTTTTTTGTAGTATCTTTGCCTGGTTTTGGTAACAGGGTGATGGTGGCCTCGTAGAATGAGTTTAGTAGTGTTCCTTCCTCTGCAATTTTTTGGAAGCGTTTGAGAAGGATGAGTGTTAGCTCTTCTCTAAATGTTTGATAGAATTCACCTGTGAAGTCATCTGGTCCTGGACTTTTGTTTGTTGGAAGATTTTTAATCACAGTTTCAATTTCATTCCTTGTGATTGGTCTGTTCATATTTTCTATTTCTTCCTGGTTCAGTCTTGGAAGGTTATACCTTTCTTAGAATTTGTCCATTTCTTCCAGGTTGTCCATTTTATTGGCATAGAGTTGCTTGTAGTAGTCTCTTCTGGTGCTTGGTATTTCTGCAGTGTCCATTGTAACTTCTCCTTTTTCATTTCTGATTTTATTGATTTGAGTCCTCTCCCTCTTTTTCTTGATGGGTCGGGCTAAAGGTTTATCAATTTTTTTTATCTTCTCAAATAACCAGCTTTTAGTTTTATTGATCTTTGCTATTGTTTCCTTCATTTCTTTTTCAGTTATTTCTGATCTAATCTTCATGATTTCTTTCCTCTACTAACTTTGGGTTTTGTTTGTTCCTCTTTCTCTAGTTCCTTTAAGTGTAAGTTTAGACTGTTTGTTTGAGATGTTTCTTGTCTCTTGAGGTAGGATTGTATAGCTATAAACTTCCCTCTTAGAACTGCTTTTGCTGCATCCCATAGGTTTTGGATTGTCGTGTTTTCGTTGTTATTTGTCTCTAGGTATTTTTGATTTCCTCTTTGATTTCTTCAATGATCTCTTGGTTATTTTGTAACGTATTGTTTAGCCTCCATGTGTTTGTGTGTTTTATGTTTTTTTCCCTGTAATTTGTTTCTAATCTCAGCGTTTTGGTTGGAAAAGATGCTTGATATGATTTCTATTTTCTTAAATTTACTGAGGCTTCATTTGTGACCCAAGATGTGATCTCCCCTGGAGAATGTTCTGTGTGCACTTGAGAAGAAAGTGTAATCTGGAATGTACAGATTACATTCCATTCCATGTAGATGGAATGTCCTATAAATATCGCTTAAATCTATCTGGTCTATTGTGACATTTAAAGCTTGTGTTTCCTTATTAATTTTCTGTCTGGGTGATCTGTCCATTGGTGTAAGTGAGGTGTTAAAGTCCCCCTCTATTATTCTGTTACTGTCAATTTCTCCTTTTATGGCTGTTAGCATTTGCCTTATCTTTTGAGGTGGTCCTATGTTGGGTGCATATATATTTATAATTGTTATATCTTTTCTTGGATCGATCCCTTGATCAGTATGTAGTGTCCTTCCTTGTCTCTTGCAACAGTCTTTATTTTAAAGTCTATTTTATCTGATATAAGTATTGCCACTCCAGCTCTCTTTTGATTTCCATTTGCATGGGATATCTTTTTCCATCCCCTTACTTTCAGTCTGTATGTGTCCCTAGGTCTGAAGTGGGTCTCTTGTAGACAGTATATATACGGGTTGTGCTTTTGTGTCCATTCAGCAAGGCTGTGTCTTTTGGTTGGAGCATTTAATCAATTCACATTTAAGGTAATTGTTGATATGTATGTTCCTATTACCATTTTCTTAATTGTTTAGGGTCTGTCTTTGTAGGTCCTTTTGTCTCTTGTGTTTCCCAAGAAACACTGCTTAGAGAAGTTAGAGAAGTTCCTTTAGCATTTGTTGTAGAGCTGGTTTGGTGGTGCTGAATTCTCTTAGCTTTTGTTTGTCTGTAAAGCTTTTGATTTCTCTGTCGAATCTGAATGAGATCCTTGCTGGGTATAGTAATCTTGGTTGTAGTTTCTTCCCTTTCATCTCTTTAAATATATCATGCCACTCCCTTCTGGCTTGTAGAGTTTCTGCTGAGAAATCAGCTGTTTACCTCATGGGGGTTCCCTTGTATGTTATTTGTCGTTTTTCCCTTGTCACTTTTAATAATTTTTCTTTTTCTTTAATTTTTGTCCATTTGATTACTATGTGTCTCGGCATGTTTCTCCTTGGGTTTATCCTGCCTGGGATTCTCTGTGCTTTCTGGACTTGGGTGTCTATTTCCTTTCCCATGTTAGGGAAGTTTTTGACTATAATCTCTTCAGATATTTTCTCGGGTTCTTTCTCTCTCTCTTCTCCTTCTGGGACCCCTGTAATGCGAATGTTGGTCCATTTAATGTTGGCCCAGACGTCTCTTAGGTTTTCTTCATTTTTTCATTCTTTCTTCTTTCTTCTGTTCTGCAGCAGTGAATTCCAGCAATCTATCTTCCAGGTCACTTATCCGTTTTTCTGCCTCAGTTATTCTGCTATTGATTCCTTCTAGTGTAGTTTTAATTTCAGTTATTGTATTGTTCATCTCTGTTTGCTTATTCTTTAATTCTTCTAGGTGTTTGTTCTTTAATTCTCCTAGGTCTTTGTTAAACATTTCTTGCATGTTCTCGATTTTTGCCTCCATTCTTTTTCCGAGGTCCTGGATCATCTTCACTATCATTATTCTGAATTCTTTTCCTGGAAGGTTACCGTTCTCCCCTTCATTTAGTTGTTTTTCTGGGGTTTTATCTTGTTCCTTCATCTGGTACATAGTCCTCTGCCTTTTTATTTTGTCTATCATTCTGTGAATGTGGTTTTCGTTCCACAGGTTGCAGGATTGTAGTTCTTCTTGCTTCTACTGTCTGCCCTCTGGTGGATGAGGCTTTCTAAGAGGCTTGTGCCAGCTTCCTGATGGGAGGGACTGGTGGTGGGTAGAGCTGGGTGTTGCTCTGGTGGCAGAGCTCAGTAAAACTTTAATCCGGTTGTCTGCTGTTGGGTGGGGCTGAGTTCCCTCCTTGTTGGTTGTTTGGCCTGAGGTTACCCAGCGCTGGAGGCTACAGGCTCTTTGGTGGGGCTAATGGTGGATCTGAAAGGGCTCACGCCAAGGAGTACTTCCCAGAACTTCTGCTGCCAGTGTCCTTGTCCCCATGGTGAGCCACAGCCACCCCCCGCCTCTGCAGGAGACTCTCCAACACTAGCTGTTAGGTGTGGTTCAGTCTCCTATGGGGTCACTGCTCCTTCCCCTGGGTCCTGATGCGCACAATACTTTGTGTGTGCCCTCCAAGAGTGGAGTCTCTGTTTCCCCCAGTCCTGTCGAAGTCCTGCAATGAAATCCCACTAGCCTTCAAAGTCTGATTCTCTGGGAATTCCTCCTCCCGTTGCCAGACCAGGTTGGGAAGCCTGACGTGGGGCTCAGAAACTTCACTCCAGTGGGTGGACTGCTGTGTTATAATTGTTCTCCAGTTTGTGAGTCACCCACCCAGCAGTTACAGGATCTGATTTTATTGTGATTGCACGCCTCCTACCATCTCATTGCAGCTTCTCCTTTGTCTTTGGATGTGGGGTATCTTTTTTTGGTGAGTTCCAATATCTTCCTGTCAATGACTGTTCAGCAGTTAGTTACTATTTTGGTGTTCTCACAAGAGGGAGTGAGCGCACTTCCTTCTACTCCGCCATCTTAAACCAATCTCCCCCAGGAGACACATGTATTTTTAATGCCTTATAAATGATAGATCCTGTTAAGCATTATAGTTTTGTTTTTTAACTGGCTATTTTGTCAGTGTGTTAATTTTAAAACAACACAGTGGTTTTGAAAAATAAAAAAATGACAAGAAACCACCTAGAATCTAACAACTTTAACCTGTTACTTTATTCAAGTCTGCTGCCATTCTCAGTTCAGTGACACAGGTTGTGTTGACCCTACAAATTTAGTACCATTTTGGCCAGTTGTTTTTCTTTGATATAATTTTTATCCACTTCCAACCCAAGGACTGTTTCCCTCTTGACATATTCTGATGCTTTGTTTTCAGGGCACCTCCACAATGCTGTGTTTGGCAGCTCTTCATGGCATGGTGGCCTTGGTAGGCTCTGAAGGGGATGTAATGCAGGTAAAAAAAAAAAGGGGGGGTGGGTGGGGGAAGAAACCTAAATGTGTACATAGTCACAGCAAGAAAAGAATACCCAATATCTCAGTATGCTAAGGAAAGAACAATATATGACCATGGTATTGTTTACAGTGGGCTTTCTAATGCCTTTATATATGGAAAATTGCTCTTGGTCAGGAATTCTTTCTATAGAGATATGTTCCTTATTTTATTTGGTTTGTAGGAATTAAACCTAGTCAACTTATCTACTTTCTGCAAAATTCTCTGAATGAGAAAAGTGATTGGATCCTAAGAAATTTAAAAAGCCATTCATAAGAAACTCCATTTTGCATCTGTGATGTTTAAGTTTATACCTATGTAATTATGCTTTCACTTTAAATTTTTTTGTGTAGTGGGCATATGTATATGTAAATTTAGAAGTAATTCTAAGGTGTTCCTTTGTTCATACAGTAAAGGTTTATTACGTGACTGCTACATGCCACACTGAACTGGTGCTAGGAAATCAGTGATTTCATAAAGCATGGGCACTGCCTTCAAGGAGCTCACAGCTTTTGTTTTTGAAATATAAGGATATAATGATAAATTATTTCACAGCTTAGATGATGGTAACTCATACACTGGGAATATCATTATTTACTTCTGGGGGGATGCGGGATGGGTGTTTCTCCTTTTTCTTTCAGCTGAAGTCAGAAGCCATCCAGTCCTCTCATTTTCAAGGCAGACTTAATGAAGTCATTAGAACTTTAACTCAGGTGAGAAGGGGAATTTCAGACTGTTGAGTGGGAAAACAGGTATTCCCCTTTGTGGTCTTTTTTCTTTTTCATGATATAAACTGTTTTACTTAGACAATGGGAAAATCTCTGGTTATTCATGGTGAGTTCAAGGGTCATTGGAGCATGGCTTATGGCCCTGCATAATTTGCTGATCAACACACACCACCTCTGGAAAAAAAGAAAGCTGGCATTTTTGAGTTAAGTTGGCACTGGTTTCTCTTAAAAATTAAAACCTGACCTTGCAAAGAATGTCAGGCCCTCCAGACAAGGAAAAGTGGAAGACAGTCAAAGGGCAGGGCATATATCTAAGCAGAATGGTCAAGAGGCACTAGTTCAGATGTCACTGGTAAAAGTATTTGGGTAAATTATGGTCAGCATTCTCCTTGTCTAAAGAATAAACATGTCCATCTACTGAGAAATGATTTTATATTTTCAGATTTTTATTTTTAAAAAATCATGATGTTCATTGAATAAACTTAAAATTACAGGATGAAAGAAGCTGAAAAAATATCAGTGATGTTCCTCCCAACCTGAAGCAGCTGCTACTAATATTTGGTCATATTTCTTTTTAAGCATTCTTATTTTCTCTGCATAGTTGTATTCTTATCATATGTAGAACTTTGTATCCTAGGCTTTTCACTTAGCATACTTGTTTTCATTCTTGCAAAATATAGCTGGTTATAATACTCACCACATAAAGAAGTTTTAGGAATTCATGGTTTTAAAAGCAAACAAATTTCTGAACAGAAGAAACTCTCTTTTGCATGTATGAATATGAATATTCTCCAAAAAAAATTCTACTGAAACATAAGTTGCTGTAACTTGGGGGAAAATCTATAAATGAAAACTATTATTTAAAAAATCTTATTATGAATGATAAAACAGTAATAAAGCATTATTCAAAGAAGAGAACAAAATAGTATCTCCTTCTACTTTTAAAGGTACTTTAGTGTTAAGCAACAATCGCCTCTTTTTACTTTTTGGATTTTCTTTTCTCACTTTTTGAAAATTCCTTTAGACCAGTCTGACTCAGTGAAAACTGAGACAACCACTGGTACATTCCATCATGACTGATAGATTCATTCATTCATTTATTCATTCAGCAACACTTGTTGATCACCTCTATGTCCCACGTTTAGTATACTAGACAGTTGATAGTACATCTTGTATATCTCATTACCAGCCAAGCCACCACCTCATAAAAGATTAGTGACCTCCTGTGAGTGGCCTTGTATTGAATAGAATTTGGATCTTGCCCCATCATTGAACTGTTACATTTCATTTATAGGTCATCAGTGTGTCTGGGGTGATTGGTCTTCAGTCAAATGCAATCTGGCTTCTAGGACATCTTCATCTGTCTACTCTGTCCTCAAATCAAAGTAGAACCTCGGGTAAGACTGGAGTCATAGAACACTGGAGCTGGAAGGAGGGATTGCTGACGTGGGGCAATGTGCTTTGTTAAGAGAGTTAATTTTCACAGCTACCCAAGCACAGTAATATCGGTGGTGGATATTACTGTCCCTCTTTTACATCAGAGGAAAATGGACTGTGGAGAGGTCTCCTGACTTGCCCAGGGTCACATAGCAGTAAATGGTAAACATGCGGTTTGAACTAAGATCTGTCGGCCACCAAAGCCCATGCTCTTTTCACTCTTTCTCTCTGCCTTCCTTGGAGATCGGTTTAGACATTGAGTCTAACCCCATATTTTACAAATGGAGAACCCGAGGCTCAGAAAGATCACATGACTTAGGTACAAGCTTAATGAGAAATTCAGAAACTAGGAATCAGACCCTTGAAGCTTGGAACAGAGTTCTTTTTATTTTACTAGATGTAATCATAGTTTGTATAATATTCATATTTCATTAAAAAACTCTTCATATATGGCTGGAATTCTTCTGGCTCCTGGTTTTGAGAAAATAATTGGGTAAGTACTCTTAAAGATGTATATCTCCTTGGCCTTGGAATTAAAATCCTAGGTCGTAATGTAACAAGGCTTTTTCTATTTCCAGCTTTTTAATAAAAGCAATAAAAATATTTGCAGTTCCCACATGCTTAACTTATGTGTGTACTTGGAGATCTTCCGGGGAAGGCATCACTGTAATGCACTGGGACCTATGGCTACTCCTTGCTCTTTATAGAATTTTGACCACTGGCTCTCTTGGACTCATGCCAGGGAGGTTTAGGTACCAAAGATTCCTCATTAAAACCTAGTTTCACATATCTCCTGACAGGTAGTCTACAGACAGCATTACCATGTGCTACTATAATTACTGTCTCCCTCATTTTCAATCACTCCTCAGCTATAGAAATAGGACATGGTTTCACAGCATTCCCAACATAATGAACTTTAGACAACTAGAAGCTGTCATACTAAAACTGGAAAAGGAAAAAAAAAGTAGTCATATTAGAAACCCTTGGTATTGCTAGTTTTGAAGTGCAGTGCTCTCACAAGGTCCTGGTAAAATAGCATGTGTATGTCAGGCTTTTGCTTTTTCACATAGGCTTTTAATTGTTATACTGTGGAGTACACGGTCTGGCCCACATATACTGAAGGCAGGTTGTAGTGAATCATCTTACACCCAGGT
The DNA here is from genome assembly GCF_949987515.2 of Delphinus delphis. Classification (NCBI taxonomy): domain Eukaryota; kingdom Metazoa; phylum Chordata; class Mammalia; order Artiodactyla; family Delphinidae; genus Delphinus; species Delphinus delphis. The sequence goes on from NC_082688.1 coordinate 69,720,572, forward strand.
TCTTTGGAGCAACATGATTGTGTGTCTGGAAAAGTTGAGCCATCTATCCCAGTAAAAAGCATTTCATGAAACAATTATGTGGAACTGGGAGGAAAAGAATCTGGGAAACTCCCAGGACTCAACAAGCATAAATGTCACTCCTTCATTGTTCCAGGTCAGCAGGCACATCTGGTTATTTGCACGTGTTGGTCACATAGAGGTCCCTGCCTTATGAAGTAAGAGACTAGCTGATATTAATGCTGATTGATGTATTTGCGTAGTTCATATATCTGACTCAGGGTGCCCTGAAATAGCCCAGAGAATGGTGGTCTCATCCTAGAAGCCCAGTAGACTCCTTGCTGACACAGAAGAAGTCACTGGATTGCAGCTCATTGATGTGCCAAAGTGGAAAAGGGTTTTTTTAAACCACTTCAGTACAATTTTTGTCCTCTGTGGTTTTTCAGCCTCCTCTAGATTTACCACCGTTTTAGATTTGCTTGCATAGCCTAAGTGATGACTTCAAGGCCAGTCACTTAACCTAATAGAATTAGTTGCAACCACAGAGTATTGTTCTGAGATTAATGGCATAAACACTTCTGCTTTGTCTCTAGGTTGATATGGCAGCATGAGATCATTATCTTTCCTTCATTAGTCCCACCAGGTTCATTGGTTAATTTGATCATTTTCTGTCTCCACAGTTCCTACGGACTATAGCTATTTGCCTGAAAGCAGTTTTATTAGAGCATCCATTGGCTTCTTCATTACAGGAGGAAAAAAAGGCAAGTGAGCACATTTCTTGAACTCTGTCATAACTGTCTACATGTCAAGTTTGTGTGCCCTCAGCTTGCTTCTGTAGAATTAAACAATACAAATCTGAAGGGGTGAATAATTTCTCCTGCCAGATCATCTTTGCAGTAGAGATGACTAGGAGACCAACTACACTAAGTGGTACATAAACATACACACTGTGTGTACTGTTGGAACTACCATACGTGATCTTGGGGGACATGTGAATATCTTAATCTTCCTTTTGGCAATTTCGAAAGTATAAGCGCACATTACTTTTCTTGTCAATTTCAAGTGAGTGTGACCTAAAAAGAGAAAACACACATGGGTGCTGTTTGTATTCCAGGACCAGACTTGGAGGTAAGTCTTCTCCCTGAACCTTGTGTGATCACTTTGTGTTGTTGGAATCACTGGCTCTAGTTCTTAATTTTAGTTTCTGCTGTTTTTCTCTGCACCAGTTGTCCCTTTGTGATTCTTTTTTGCTGCCACACACAACCTAAAGACAGAGATTGAGTGCCTTTTGTTTATAACTGGAGTCAAAATAATGCCACATAAACTATCAAATAAATGCTCTTTAATGATACACACCTACCATTTCATGCTATGAGGAAAAAATGGATCCGAAATGAGCATGTCATGGCTCAGGAACCAGTTTTATGTAATATTCTTTCACTGATGTGTGCTAGTTTCATTCTTCGTTGGGTTGGCTGTGTCAGTCTGGGCAAAATCAGTGCCTGTATTACAACAAGACCATCCCAGTTTTAGGGGAAAAAAAGTTTTTAAACCAATTAAAATGAAGACATCTGGGGACATCTGAAGTCATTGATTAATGAAGGTCATGGAAGGATAAAATCTCACCATTGGAAGGGACATTAAAAGTCATGTCCGTTGTCTAAGTTTCCACTGGGTACAGAAATCCCTGGAGCTTCCAGATTGTAAACTACTTTCATAGGTTGGACATGAATTCCCTTAGTTTCTGCAGTTCTAGAAATTGTGCATAATATTATCCTCAGGTCGCGACTTAGCATAATTTGCTTTTACATATCCTCAGTAAAAATTGGTATAAGGTTATGTCATGGTTGTACAAGATATGTTTATATATGAACATGTCATATATATATAATGTGGAGTTAATTGTTTATATTGCCATACATTAAGTGTTTTTAAAGTACAGAGATGTCTCCATTAGGAGGAAATTGAATTCTTACTAAAGGAACATCTAAAATTTCCATGGCTAGAATAATTCTAGGAACATATATTTTTGCTCTATTTTTTGTTAGTTTGCTCACTGATATCTTATAAAATTTTTAAATGATGATAGCGTGAGATATTTCCATGAAATATAAAACTCTTAAGACCAAATGAAAGACATACTCTTTTTCTTTTCTAGTGACTAAAATGTCATTTGGCTCCCTAGATTCATATTTCTTAACAGAAATGAATTTTCTGTGAATCTTGTGGAAAATTTTGTTAAATGTAATATTTTTATGATTATGCAGTCATGGTACAACAGGAAGTATTCTGTTCTAAAACTGAAAAATCAGGTGAAATTGACATCAGAAACATTATGTAAAATCTTACTATTAAAGCTATTTTAAGACATATAAATGAAATATTTTTAAAATACCATATTACTAGTCACATTTTTGGCATTCTCAGGTTGTGGGAGAGGGCTGCCTTCTTGTCAGGTTTACTGACTAGATTCAGAGGAAAATCCATTCAGCCTTACCCATTACTAATGATGACCCCAGAGGAGTGGAGGCCGTGGGAGGCTGACCTCCGCCTCGGAAGCCCATTTACAAAAACAAAACCAGACCCTGCTCTATGGGTCTAAATGGGATGGCCAAATGTGGAGGTGTGCATGCAAACAAGTGTTTTCTTCTTCAATATGCCCAGCTCATTTGAATTTTAATAACTCCCTTCTGAAGCAGCTTTTGAGTTTAAATGTTTGGGTGTCACTCATCAGAGCCCAGTGGTGCTGCTGATAGGAAGGATGACAACTTTGGTGAGCTCTTTAGAGGAAGAAATGGCTTGAGAGGATAAAAATCATGCTTGGCATAGGCAGAAGAGAGAAAACTTTAGGGATAGCATGGCTTCGTTGCCTCTGTATGCCATTTAGTAACTCACAAGAGGAAGAAAAATGTGATGAGTTATCCCTGATTCACACATATGCCAGGTTGAGATTGGATGTCATGATCTCAGTTTTAGCCAATCAGATTTGAGATAGTGAATATATTAATCTGCTTCAAATGTTTAGGGCTTTTCTCATTCTAGATACTCACTTTAGTACTCATACAACAGAACATAGCATATGTTCATAGCATCTATTCCTTCATACAGGCCTACATTTTAAAACCATGCCAAACAGATAAAATTCCTTCCAATTTTAAGACTGCAGTTAATAGTTTTGAATATAACTGTTTTTTTTGCTATACCCTATAACATTTTCTCTTCTTCCCTAATAGCCCTACCTTCTAGCAGATATAATATTCCTTAACCCTTGTCATCATCATAATCTATTCTATGGACATTTCTTGGCTGTGCTATGCTTAAAATTTGCTTATAATCTAATTCTGCCTATCATGGAATTATTTTTTATCTTAAGGGCCTCTAAATTTTGACTCTTATTTTTGCTTCTTTTCTGTACATTTATTCTTTTTCCTGATTTCTGATCTTTGTTTTTTCTCAACCTCATGGCATATTCAGATTTCATCAAGATTTTACCTACTTTTTAAACAAAACACTTAAAATGTATTAAAAGTACTTAATAAAAATAATCATTTATTTTTGGTGATAACATTTAGGTATTTCTACCTAATCATTTAGGATTATTCTTATCATTCTCTTGCTGGGGAATGTGACTTTCTAAGCTTTAATTTTTCTATTAGGCTTTAAAGTTTACAATAAGAAGTATTAATTCACAGAAAGTATATTTAAATCCTTGTAAGAAAGTCAGTATGACTGGCATTTCCTTCTCGATATGGATTCATTGGTCAGCGATTTGAGTGTATAAGTGTTGGGCTTGTACATATACTATCGATAGGTAGATGCTCAGTTGATCATTTTTGGATTACTAGCATGAGATATAATTGTTGATGAGTCTAGCCAAGAGAGCAGAATATAGAATAAATGATATGAGAAAGCTATTTCTATTTTTCTGATGAAATTATGGAGTTGGTTACCAAAAGTATGTTATTTTTAAGTATTTTAGTTTGGTAATAGTTTACCTATACAATTCTTTTTAAAAAGTTATTAGAAATGAATACATTTCTTCATACCAAAAATGGTATGAAGAAAAAGAAAGAATCCTCTTAATCTCACCACCTAGAGATAGCCTCAGTAGATATTCCAGTGTATGTCCTCTAGATGTGTGTGTGTTATATTATATTGAATCATAAAATGTATATTATTGTCTTTTTAAAAAATTTAACAAGTTTCCATGTAAATGGACATAATCACCACTCATCCCCTGAAAAGAAGGGTTGAGGAAGCATGAAAAGAATCCTTGCATCACTTTCTAGACAGGTTTTAATATGATATGTTTGGGGAGTATTTAATTTCTATTTTTTTGTTGTAAACATCATAAAAATATTTGAAAGGAAAAAAGTCACCAATTATCCCATGACTTTCTAACAGCTATTATCATTTAAAAATTTTACTTTTTAATTTGTTCCTGTTATGCACACACAATGTTTACATATTTACCAGTATACATAAACTTTGTATTTTTTAACTTAATATTATATTGTAAACATTTCCCTATTTTCCATATATCTCCATAATTATCATTAAAAATGATTACCATTATCATTAATAATGATAATGACTGACTGTAGAATGTTCCGTCAAGTCGATGAATCATAACTAACCCATTACCCTATAGATCATTTAAAATGTTTCCATTATAGAGAACATCCTTGTGCATATAGCTTTCCTTAGGATAAACTGTCAGCAATTTATTAGTGGCCAAGAGTCTGAGGATTTGATGACTACAGAGATGGCATGGCCTCATTGCTCTTCAAAAGGACTGTAGCAGATTTCAGTACCTCGGCCCTGTCTGAGTATCATAGTACAGCAGCATATCATAGAGGTTAAAAGCGTGGGAGCCAGACTGCCTGGGTTCATACCCCACTTATACTGCCTGCTGGCTATGTCACTTCAGGCAAGCTACTTAAGTCTGTAATCCTCAATTGCTTCTGTAAAGTGGAGAAAATAATCGAATCTTCTTTCTAGAGTTTTTTGTAAGGATTATGAGTTTATGAGCCATCCTCAGGCTGACGAGCTCGTTGTGAAGACAGAATATAAAACATGGACCTTCAACCACAGTGAATGCAGCTCTGGGTGCCGGGATAGTCAAAGGTGTTGGCAAGGAGAGGAAAGGAAGGCACACTGGCACAACTTCCGATCAGGCAAGAACAGCAATGGAAGTGAAGGCACTTGAGGAAGCTCAGGTTGGGAGTTCTCTGTGTCTTTCTGCCTGTGTCCTTTTTTGCATCCCTGCATCCCTGGTGGTGACTCTCTGGTGTCTGCCACAGGCAGGGGAAACCTTCAGTTCAGGAGGCAAGAAGTCAGAAGTCAAGGCGTTGGTAGGGTGGGTTCTTTCTGGGGGCTCTGAACGAGAATCTTTTCCACGCTTTTCTCACAGCTTCACTTTATGTAACAGTGCTTAGGAAACAAATAAAGAATAAACCCTTTCTAGTTATCATATTACAAAGCAAACCATCAGATAGATAAAACAAATGACTACAATAAAAGCCAGGCAGGTATAAAATGATACTTTAAGACTAATTTGCATTCATTGTCAGAAGGAATGAACATTTTTGTATGTATTTACTATTTGAGATGTCGTTTTTTTTTTATTAAATGTTAGATGTGCTTTAAAATTTATTTTACTTTTTATTTTAAAATAATTTAAAACTTACCAAAAAGTGAAAACAGCCAGATCACTTCTAATATTCCTTTCACCCAGAGACCCTATTCAAGTTTCCCTGACAGCCCAAATGATGGCTTTAGCAGAACAAGAATTTAATCCAGAATGTCACACTTGTCATCTCTTTGGTCCTCTTCAGTCTGGAACATTGCCTCGGTTGTTCTGTCTTTCATGACTTTAACATGTTTTAGGATTAGAAGCCAGTTGTTTTACAGAGCACTTTTCTGTTTGGGTTTGCCTGGTGTTCCTCACATGAGAGGTCAGTCACCTTTGGCAAGAATGTTACAGCCATGGAGGCCTGCTCTGCTCACTGCATCCCTTCGGGTGGTACACGATGTCTGTCTTCCTCCACCAAAGTGATGCTAACTTTGATCACTTGGATAAGGTGATCTCTTCCAGGTGTCTCCTCATTAAAGTTCCTCCTTTCCTTTTATCATCAAGAAATATTTTATGTGGAGATATTTTGAGACTTTATGAATATCCCATTTTCATCCTACTTTCACCCATTAGTTTGGGTATCCATTAATGTTTTCTTGACTGAGTTATTACTCTGGTGATTGCCAATAGGTGATTCTTAAAATTCCATTATCCCATTTACACTTTTTGGTAGGCTTTCTTCTGAAAGGAAAAGCTGCCTCCTTCCCTCCCTCCCTCTTCCATCCTTCCTTCTTTCCTTGCTTCCTTTCTTTTTCTTTCTTCCTTTCTTTCTTTCTTTCAATATGGACTGCTGAACTCCTATTATTCAATTATTTATTATTCAGTTGTGCATGATTTTGATCCTCAAATTGTTCCAGACTAGATCAGAAAGAGCCTCTTTAAGTTGACTCTTGTGTCCTTTTGAGATAACCTTATCATTCTTTGAGTACCTCCTTTTCTTTGTGGCACACAAAGATGTTCTAGGTTCATCTTGTATTATCCTCAGCCTTGTAATAGCCAGGTAACTCAAGTTTCTTCTCGTGGAGAAAGATATTTAGAAGCCAAGATCTTGGGTATAAATTACTGCATTGCTACTGTGATAATCACTGCTCCTAGGCCCTTTCAGTGGACAGTTAGGAAATTCTCTCTTTCTCTCCTTCTTTCCCTCCCTCCCTCCCTCCCTCTCTCTCTTTCTCTCTCACATATTGTCTATATTTATTCTTATATCTAGCTATATATATTGAAAAACTTGAGTTCACACCAATATCTCCAATTCAACATCACAGGCTTCCTTCTGCATTTCCTCCTTCTCATTTGTAACTTTCTTCTCTGACTTTAAGAAACCTGACTCCCATTATTCTCAATGTATTTGCCACAGTCCTGCTAAAGCTGCCTTCCTCTCTCCCAGGTCCTGATTTCCACTGAGCAGCCACCCTGCTTGGCAGCCTTCCTGGTGCTAAGGGGCTCAGGGATGTTTTTGTTTCTGATAACACTGGATGATATTGAAGTACTTGGTCCTAAGAAAGAACATCCTACCAACTCTTAGTATCTGACTGACATATTGGAATCATCAACTGTTTTCAACAGCTGTCTTGATTATAGAGTGGTTTCTGGCAAGGGGCTAAGCATCTGTTAATCTCTCAAAATATGTCATGCTGTCATTATGTCTACCTGTGTTTTCTAAGGACTTTGTCTAGAAAAATTCGACTCATCCTTTCCATCTTGTTTTAAACATCCTTTCCTCAGTGGAGGATAAGACAGGATTCCCTGATGTTCCCAGATTAGTATAGATTTCTTATGTGATACTTTATGTTTTTCATAGTACTTTACATATGTGAAATTATTTGCTTAATTATTTGTGATTCTTTGTTTAAAGTCTGTCTTTCCCAGTAGACTGTAATTTCCTCAAGGGCAGGAAGAACATGTGGGTTTTATCCTAAATGCTTAGTACAGAGTACTTGGCATGTAATCGTTTTCAAGTATTTGTTGATCTACCACTTTAAACATATATATGTGTGTGTGTGTGTGTGTGTGTGTGTGTGTGTAATCATATAATATATATATTATATATGTGTATATACATATATTATATATATTGCTTCTAAACAACGCTAATGATGGAGAAGGTAAAGACATATCCACACCATTACAAGCGACATGCTGGTGATGGGGAACAGACACACCAGTGGCTGTTAGCCTACTTGTTACCAGACTTTTCCTATAGGAGTTACACATATGCATTGTGGCATTGAGATCTGATCCTTTTTGTAGCCAGAGTATGTGTGATAATGGGTCCTGTTGTAATGCATTATGTTCGGATATGCCATTTATATCAGGGTTCTTTGAGGCTGTCAACTGGATGAGGGATTTAAAGCAACTTTGTACCGGATTTTAAGACATCTGGATCCTTTTAACAAGTACTGTTAGGTCTTCTCAGTTCCAAATCCATTGTCTATAAAGCATTCCAGTATTTCTTTTTGTCTAAGGCACTTGGGTGAAAGATAGAGCGCTGTAATAAGGGAACTGATCCTTCCCATAGCTTAGATTTGGATTCTTGTGTCCAATGCTAAAGATCTCTGGGGAGGGAACCATGTGACTCTGTTCTCCCATTTTGGGGCTCGCTCTCTCTCCATACCTCCCCGCAAATGCTTAGAACTACCAGGTATTTTCTCCATTCCTAACAGCTGCTATAATTTCTTTCATTCCAGTTGGTTTCAGAATTAGTTCCCTGCAAATATAGTGGAAAATTTTGTGTGATTCTAGCTATGCTAGTCCATACTGATTCTCTGCTTTTTTAAAAAGTGGGAAATGTATTGCATTATAGTACTTACTTGATTTTCACCCCTGTGCTCCATTTTACAAGTTCTCCTTGTTTCTGACACTTGCTTGTATATTAATTAGGTCAGTTCTAAAGAGTATGGAAGCAACATGTAAAGTGTTTAGATAGTAAAGTGCAGTTACTGGTGAAAGTTCTGTTGTCCTGTCAAGAGAGAGTTTGTTGTCTAAGCAATAAAGGATATAGAAAATGACCATATTTTACATTGGGTCCTGGTATTAGAGGACAGGTTGAATGTCTCTCCTGATTCTCTAGATCCTCTGGAAACTGCAAGTTTTCTGTAGTGAATTCTATAGAAGGACCTGGAATATAATTTTATATAGTTTTAGAAACACTTGATCTGAGAAAAAAATTTAACAGAAATCTGCTTATGAATTAAAGATTTACAATATAGAATTGGATTTATGTCCTTAATAGGAGTGAAGAGTAATTCTTTTTTTTTTTTTAGAATAATAAGCTTTTCCTACCTGGTAATGGCATTTCTAGAATATAGAACATTATTTTTATAAATTTATTTATTTTTGGCTGTGTTGGGTCTTCATTGCAGTGTGAGGGCTTCTCATTGCAGTGGCTTCTCTTGTTGCAGAGCCCGAGCTCTAGGCACACAGGCTTCAGTAGTTGTGGCTCATGAGCTCTAGAGAGCAGGCTCAGTAGTTGTGGTGCACGGGCTTAGTTGCTCCGTTGCATGTGGGATCTTCCCGGACCAGGGTTCGAACCCGTGTCCCCTGCATTGGCAGGCGGATTCTTAACCACCGCACCACCAGGGAAGCCCAGTGAAGAGTAATTCTATGTCCAGATATTTACTATACTATCTGCCAGTTCATTAGGCTATTTCTATGAATGGTGAGCCAAAAGGCCCCCCCAAGAGCAGCTTAAATTTTGTTGTCGTTGTTTTGTGAAATCAAAGACTCCAATTTGCAGCCAACTTTGTGTGTGGACAGCTGCCATATGTGGATAATCAGTATAGAGTTATGTGAATACCCAACCAGTTAATTCCTATCATAGCATTTTTATTTTTATCACACCTGATTTTTCCTTGTCTGTTTGTCCTGTCACTAGAGTATAAGCTCCATGAGCATGGTGACCTCTTCTGCCTGTTCAACACCGTCTCCACTGTCTGGTAGCTAATAGATACTCAGTTGAATAAATGAATGTGTTTAAGAATATATTTACTTTTTTGGTCAGAAATTCTTCTACTTGTAATAGCAATGGTTAACTCCCTGATAATATTTCCTATAATCCTAGTATTGCATCACAAGGTGGAATTGAAATAAAGCTTCAGTTACTGGTAACACAGCATAGAAGAGTGGCAGGTGTGTTGAGCTTTTAACATTTTCAAAAAGCAAAAAAGTATTGGTTGGAGGGGAGAGAAACAGCACTGGAAGGCACACAACTAGTTTTATTATACATTCCCAAGTTGGCAGAGGCAAAGGTACAGAGGTAGGTTTGTTGGGGGCTACCTAAGAAAATATGCTGATTCTTGAGATAGCTGTAGAAACATCAGAGAAAGGCCTGCATTAGAAGTATGGGTTTACTAGTCATCAACGCCTAAGTAGTCTGTGAAATTATGAGTAAATGAGCTTAGGCAGTGATAGCAATTATGTTAGGGTAATTTTTATTACAGAAAACAATGACTTGCTTCAAGTGACTCAGTATTTACTGCAAGGATTCATAGGTTTCCCAGAAATCTAAGGACAGAAACTATTCTCAACCCTCAGAGTATCAGGAGCAGAAAGATACCAGGCATCAAGACTTTATCTTGCTTTCTGTCTGCCTGCCCAGGGCTGCACTGTATCGATCTCTTCCGTGGATTCTGCTTTTCTCATCAAAGACTGCTTCATCCCTTTCTCTTCTTCTTGTGCTTGTGTGTGTGAGTGTGTGTGTGTCTGTGTGTGTGTGGTAAAAGACACATAACATAAAATTTATCATTTTAACCATTTTAAAGTGTACAATTCAGTGGCGTTTAGTACATTCACAATATTAGGCCACTGTCTAGTTCCAGAACATTTTCATCACCCCAAAAGGAAACCTTGTACTCCCTGAGCAATTGCTTCCATTCCCCCATTTCCCCCAGCCCCTAACAGCCAAAATCTGCTTTCTGTCTCTGTGGATTTGCCTATTCTGCATATTTCATTTAAATGGCATTATATGCCATATGGCCTTTTGTGATGGGCTTCTTTCGCTTAGCATAATGTTGTCAATGTTCATTCATGTGGTGGCAAGTATCAATATTTAGTTCCTTTTTTATGACTGAATAATATTCCAGTGCATGGATATGCATTTTATTTATCCATTCATCTGTTCATGGGCATTTGGGTTGTTTCTACCTTTTGGCCATTATGAGTGGTGCTGCTGTGGAGACTTGTGTACAGGTTTTTGTTTGAATACCAGTTTTCAATTCTTTGGGGTATGTATCTAGGGGTGGAATTGCTCAGTCATATAGTAATTCCATATAATTTTTTGAGGAACTGCCAAACTGTTTTTCCACAGTGGCTGCACCATTTTATATTCCTACTAGCAATGTATGAGGGTTCCAATTCCTCCACATCCTTGCCAACATTTGTTCTTTCTCCATGATTATTATTATCATTATTATTATCGTCCTATTGAATGTGAAGTGATCACTTAGTTTTGATTTGTGTTTCCCTAATGACTAATGAGGTTAAGCAACTTCAACTACTTGTTGGTATATCTTCTTCGGAGAATTATCTGTTCAAGTCCTTTGATCATTTTAAAAACTAGATTGTCTTTTTGTTTTCAAATTTTAAGAATTATTTGTGTATTCTGGATACTGGACCCTTATCATATATACAATTTGCCAATGTTTTATTGCATTCTCTAGGTTGTCTTATCAATTTGTTGATAATATCCTTGGACACACAAGTTTTTAGCACTGACAAAGTCCAATTCATCTTTTTTCCTTTTGTTGCTCATATTTTTGGTCATACCTAAGAATTCATTGCCAAATCAAAGGTCATGAAGACTTACCTCTATGTTTTCTTCTAAGAGTTTTACAATTTAATTCTTATATTGTCATTGACCCATTTTAAGTTAAGTTTTGTATGTGGTGTTAGGTAGGGATCCAGCTTCATTATTTACACCTGAATACCTAGTTGTCCCAGCACTATTTGTTGAAGAGACCCTTCTTTCTCCTATTGAGTGGTCTTAGGACCCTTGTCAAAAATCAATTGGCCATAAATGTTTGGGTTTATTTCTGGCCTCCCAATTCTATTCCATTTGTTATATGTCTATCCTTATATTTGCCAGTACCACACTGTTTTGATTATTGTAGCTCTGTAGTAAGTTTTGAAATTGATATGTGTGAATCCTTTAAATTTTCCTTTTTCAAGATTGTTTTGACTATTTGGGCCCCCTTGCAATTTCATATAAATTTGAGAATCAACTTTTCCATTTCTGCAAAAAAGGTTGTTGAAATTTTGATAGGTATTGTGTTGAATCTGTAGATAGCTTTGAGTAGTATCATCTTAACAATATTAAATATTCCAATCCATGAACTCAAGATGTCTTTCCATTTATTTAGATTTTCTTTTACTTCCTTCAGCAATGTTTTGTACTTTCAGTGTGTGTGTCTTTTACCTTGGTTAAATTTATTTCCCGATATTTTATTCTTTTGGGTACTATTGCATGTGGAATTGTTTCTTAATTTCCTTTTCAGATTATTCATTGCTGGGATATAGAAACACAAATAATTTTTGCTTGTTGATCTTATACCCTGTAACTTTACTAACTTCTCTTTTTCTGTGTATAGGATCACGTCATCTGCAAATAGAGATAGCTTTACTTTTTCCTTTCCAATCTGGATGCCTTTTATTTCTTTTTCTTGCCTAATGGCTCTGGCTAGAACATCCAATACAAAGTGGTGACAGTGAGCATCCTTGTCTTGTTCCTGATTGTAGAGGAAAAGATTACAGTCTTGCATCATTGAATATGATTTTCACTGTGGGTTTTTTCACAAATGCACTTTATCATATTAAGATAATTCCATTCTATTCCTAATTTTATGAGTATTTTTTTGTCATGAAAGAATGTTGGATTTTATCAAAAGCTCTCTGTGTCAGTTGAGATGATCATATGTTTTTCCTCCCTTCATTCTGTTAATGTGGTATATATTACATTGATTGGTTTTCTTATGTTGTATAGCACTTTTATTCCTGGGATAAATCCTGTGTGGTCATCATGTATAGTCCTTTTAATATGCCCTTGGATTCAGTTTACTAGTGTTTTGTTGAGAATTTACACATCTATATACATAACAAGGAGTGGTTTGTAGTTTTCTTTTATTGTGTTGTCTTCATCTAGCTTTGGTATCAGGCTAATGCTGGTCCCATAGAATGAGCTAGGAAGTATTCCCTCCTCTTCTGTTTTTTGGAAGAAACTGAGAAGGATTGGTGTGAATTCTTCTTTAAGTGTTTGGTAGAATTCACCAGGAAAACCATCTGGTTCTGAACTTTTCTTTGTTGGGAGGTCTTTGATTACTGATTCAGTCTCTTTACTTGTTATAGGTCTGTTCATATTTTCTATTTGTTCTTGAGTCGGTTTTGGTAATTTGTGTGTTTTTAGGTGTGTGAATTTGTCCATTTCATCTAGATTATCCAATTTGTTACATACAACTTTTTCATAGCTTTCTCTTATAATCCTTTTTATTTCTGTAAGGTTGATAGCAGTGTCATCACTTTCATTTCTAATCTTAGTTACTTGCATCTTCCTTCCCAATCAGTATACCTGTTATTTAATTTTCTTATCTTATTGTGTAAGCTAGGTCTTCCAATATAATATTGAAATGCCATGGCGAGAAGAAACATCCTTGCCTTGTTCCTAATCCTAGTTTTTCATCAATAAGTATGATGTTAGCTGTTTTTTTTAATAGATATGCTTTATCTAGTTGATGAAGGTTATTTTTTTATAGATAGGCTTTATCCAGTTGATGAAGTTCTGCTGTATTCCTAGTTTACTGAGAGTTTTTATCATGAATGGGTGCTGGATTTTGTCAAATGCTTTTTCTGCATTTATTGATATATATTCATATGATTTTTCTTCTTTAGGCTACTGATGTGATAGATTACATTAATTGATTTTCAAATGTTGAACCAGCCTTGCATACCTGGGATAAGTTCTACTTGGTTGTGGTGTATAATTCTTTTTATACATTGTTGGATTTAATTGGCTAATATTTTCTTAAAGATTTTTGCATCTATGTTCATAAGAAATATCTGTAGTTTTCTTATGTCTTAGTCTGGTTTTGCTATTAGGGTAATGCCATCCTCATGGAATGAGTTAGGTAATATTCCCTCTGCTTTTATCTTCTGAAAGAGATTAAAGAGAATTGGTATAATTTCTTCTTTAAATGTTTGGTAGAGTTCAGCAGTGAACCCATCTGGGCCTGTTGCTTTCTCTTTTGGAAGGTTATTAATTATTGATTCAGTTTTTAAATAGATGTAGTTCTATTCAGATTGTCTGTATCTTCTTGTATGAATTTTGGCAGATTGTGTCTTTCAAAGAATTGGGTCATTTCATCTAGGTTATCAAATTTGTGGGCCCTCCAGCATTGCATCAATTGTAGTTCAGATTTTCTTACCCCAGCACTGTTCCTGCAGCATCCACTCATGAGTCTCTGCTCTGATAAGCCATGACTCCCTGTATTCATCTGCCTGTCTCTCTAGTCTTGGAGGCAGCAGTTTGCCCTGTGTTCTTCCCTTTCTTAAGGATCCAAGAAGAGTTGTTGATTCTTCAGTCTGTTCAGCTTTTTACTTTTATACCAGAGTGGTAACTTCCAAACTCCTTACATGCACAACCGGAAACCAAAAGTCTCTCCTTTTTTTTAAACTTTTTTTAAATTATAAAAAACATTTAAAATTTATCATCATAACCATTTTTAAGTATACATTTATACAGTGTTAAGTATATTCACATCATTGTTAAACTAATCTCCAGAACTTTTTCATCTTGCAAAACTGAAACTTTGTACCCACTAAGCAATAATACCTACCCTTTTTCCCTTCCCCGACCCGTGGTAACCACGATTCTACTTTCCATATCTATTAATTTGACTATTTTAGATGCCAGGTATAAGTGGAATCATATAGTATTTGTCTTTTGACTGATATATCTCACTTAGCATAGTGTCCTCAAGGTTGAGGACATGTAGCATATAACAGGATTTCTTTTCTTTTTAAAGTTGAATACTGTTCCATTCTGTGTATATATCACATTTTGTTTATCCATTTTTCCATCAATGGACATTTGGGTTGCTCTTGACTATTGTGAATAGTACTGCTACGGAGGAGCTGAACCAAGATGGCAGAGTAGAAGGACGTGCTCTCACTCCCTCTTGTAAGAACACCAGAATCACAACTAGCTGCTGGACAGTCATTGACAGGAAGACACTGGATCTCACAAGAAAAGATACCCCACATCCAAAGACAAAGGAGAAGCCACAATGAGACAGTAGGAGGGGCGCAGTCACAGCAAAATCAAATTCCATAACTGCTGGATGGGTGACTTACAGACTGGCGAACACTTATACCACAGAAATCCACCCACTGGAGTGAAGGTTATGAGCCCCACGTCAGGCTTCCCAACATGGGTGTCCGGCAATGGGAGGAGGAATTCCTAGAGAATCAGACTTTGAAGTCTTGTGGGATTTGTTTGCAGGACTTCAACAGGACTGGGGGAAACAGAGACTCCACTCTCGGAGGGCACACACAAACTAGTGTGCACATCGGGACCCAGGCGAAGGAGCAGTGAACCCAGGGGAGACTGAACCAGACCCACCTGCTAGTGTTGGAGGGTCTCCTGCAGAGGCGGGGTGGAGGTGGGGGTTGTGGCTCACTGCGGGGACAAGGACAGTAGCAGCAGAAGTTCTCGGAAGTCCATTTCATCTAGATTATCCAGTTTGTCACTCCTTGGCATGAACCCTCCCAGAGTCTGCCATTAGTTCCACCAAAGAGCCCAGGTAGGCTCCAGTGTTGGGTTGCCTCAGGCCAAACAACCAACAGGGAGGGAACCCAGCCCCGCCCATCAGCAGTCAAGCGGATTAAAGTTTTACCTAGCTGTGCCCACCAGAGCAACACCCAGCTCTACCCACCACCAGTCTCTCCCATCAGGAAGCCTACACAAGCCTCTTAGCCTCATCCACCAGAGGGCAGACTGCAGAAGCAAGAAGAACTACAATCCTGCAGCCTGTGGAACAAAAAACATTCACAGAAAGATAGACAAGATGAAAAGGCAGAGGGCTATGTACCAGATGAAGGAACAAGATAAAACCCCAGAAAACCAACTAAATGAAGTGGAGATAGGCAACCTTCCAGAAAAGAATTCAGAATAATGATAGTGAAGATGATCCAGGACCCTGGAAAAACGATGGAGGCAAAGATCGAGAAGATGCAAGAAATGTTTAACAAAGATCTAGAAAAATTAAAGAACAAACAAACAGAGATGAACAATACAATAACTGAAATGAAAACTACACTAGAAGGAATCAATAGCAGAGTAACTGAGGCAGAAGAATGGATAAGTGACCCGGAAATCAGAATGGTGGAATTCACTGCTGTGGAACAGAACAAAGAAAAAAGAATGAAAAGAAATGAAGACAGCCTAAGAGACCTCAGGGACAACATTAAATGCAACAACATTCACATTATAGGGGTCCCAGAAGGAGAAGAGAGAGAGAGAAAGGACCCGAGAAAATATTTGAAGAAATTATAGTCAAATCCCTAACATGGGAAAGGAAATAGCCACCGAAGTCCAGGAAGCCCAGAGAGTCCCATACAGGATAAACCCAAGGAGAAACATGCCGAGATACATAGTAATCAAATTGGCAAAAATTAAAGACAAAGAGAAATTATTGAAAGCAGCAAGGGAAAAACAACAAATAACATACAAGGGAACTCCCATAAGATTAACAGCTGATTTCTCAGCAGAAACTCTACAAGCCAGAAGGGAGTGGCATGATATACTTAAAGTGATGAAAGGGAAGAACCTACAACCAAGATTACTCTACCCTGCAAAGATCTCATTCAGATTCAATGGAGAAATCAAAAGTTTTACAGACAAGCAAAAGCTAAGAGAATTCAGCACCACCAAACCAGCTCTACATCAAATGCTAAAGGAACTTCTCTAAGTGGGAAACACAAGAAAATGACCTACAAAAACAAACCCAAAACAATTAAGAAAATGGTCATAGGAACATGCATATCGATAATTACCTTAAACGTGAATGGATTAAATGCTACAACCAAAAGACACAGGCTTGCTGAATGCATACAAAAACAAGACCCATATATATGCTGTCTACAAGAGACCCACTTCAGACCTAGGGACACATACAGACTGAAAGTGAGGGGATGGAAAAAGATATTCCATGCAAATGGAAATCAAAAGAAAGCTGGAGTAGCAATACTCATTTCAGATAAAATAGACTTTAAAATAAAGAATGTTACAAGAGACAAGGAAGGACACTACATAATGATCAAGGGATCAATCCAAGAAGAAGATATAACAACTATAAATATATATGCACCCAACATAGGACCACCTCAATACATAATGCAACTGCTAACAGCTGTAAAAGAGAAAATCGACAGTACCACAATAATAGTGGAGTATTTTAACACCTCACTTACACCAATGGACACATCATCCAAAATGAAAATAGATAAGGAAACAGAAGCTTTAAATGACACAATAGACCAGATAGATTTAATTGATATTTATAGGACATTCCATCCAAAACAGCAGATTACAGTTTCTTCTCAAGTTTGCACGGAACATTCTCCAGGATAGATCACATCTTGGGTCACAAATCAAGTCTCAGTAAATTTAAGAAAATAGAAATCATATCAAGCATCTTTTCTGACCACAATGCTATGAGATTAGAAATGAATTACAGGGGAAAAGTAAAAAACACAAACACGTGGACGCTAAACACTTCGTTACTAAATAACCAAGAGATCACTGAAGAAATCAAAGAGGAAATAAAAAAATACCTAGAGACAAATGACAGTGAACACACGGCAATCCAAAACCTGTGGCATGCAGCAAAAGCAGTTCTAAGAGGGAAGTTTATAGCAATAGAAGCCTACCTCAAGAAACAAGAAAAATCTCAAATAATCTAACCTTACAACTAACGGAACTAGAGAAAGAAGAACAAACAAAACCCAAAGTTAGCAGAAGGAAAGAAATCATAAAGATCTGAGCAGAAATAAATGAAATAGAAATAAAGAAAACAATAGCAAAGAACAATAAAACTAAAAGCTCGTTCTTTGAGAAGATAAACAAAATTGATAAAACATTAGCCAGACTCATCAAGAAAAAGAGGGAGAGGACTCAAATCAATAAAATTAGAAATGAAAAAGGAGAAGTTACAACAGACACCGCAGAAATACAAAGCATCCTAAGAGACTACTACAAGCAACTCTATGCCAATAAAATGGACAACCTGGAAGAAATGGACAAATTGTTAGAAAGGTATAACCTTCCAAGACTGAACCAGGAAGAAATAGAAAATATGAACTGACCAATTACAGGTAATGAAATTGAAACTGTGATTAAAAATCTTCCAACAAACAAAAGCCCAGGACCAGATGGCTTCACAGGTGAATTCTATCAAACATTTAGAGAAGAGCTAACACCTATCCTTCTCAAACTCTTCCAAAATATAGCAGAGGGAGGAACACTGCCAAACTCATTCTAAGAGGCCACCATCACCCTGATACCAAAACCAGACACGGATGTCACAAAGAAAGAAAACTACAGACCAATATCACTGATGAATATAGATGCAAAAACACTCAACAAAATACTAGGAAACACAATCCAGCAGCACATTAAAAGGATCATCCACAATGATCAAGTGGAATTTATCCCAGGGATGCAAGGATTCTTCAATATACGCAAATCAATCAATGTGATACACCATGTTAACAAATGGAAGAATAAAAACCATATGATCATCTCAATAGATGCAGAAAAAGCTTTTGACAAAATTCAAAACCCATTTATGATAAAAACTCTCCAGAAAGTGGGCATAGAGGGAACCTACCTCAACATAATAAAGGCCATATATGACAAACCCACAGCAAACATCATTCTCAATGGTGAAAAACTGAAAGCATTTCCTCTAAGATCAGGAACAAGGCAAGGATGTCCACTCTCAATGCTATTATTCAACATAGTTTTGGAAGTCCTAGCCTTGGCAATCAGAGAAGAAAAAGAAATAAAAGGAACACAGATTGGAAAAGAAGAAGTAAAATTGTCCCTGTTTGCAGATGACATGATCCTATACATAGAGAATCCTAAAGATGCCACCAGAAAACTACTAGAGCTAATCAGTGAAATTGGTAAAGTTGCAGGATACAAAATTAATGCATAGAAATCTCTGGCATTCCTATACACTAATGATGAAAAATCTGAAAGAGAAAGTAAGGAAACACTCCCATTTACCACTGCAACAAAAAGAATAAAATACCTAGGAATAATCCTACCTAGGGAGACAAAAGACCTGTATCCAGAAAACTATGACACTGATGAAAGAAATTAAAGATGGTACCAACAGATGGAGAGATATACCATGTTCTTGGACGGGAAGAGTCAATATTGTGAAAACAACTATACTACCCAAAGCAATCTACAGATTCAATGCAATCCCTATAAAATTACCAATGGCATTTTTTACGGAACTATAACAAAAAATCTTAAAATTTTTACAGAGGCACAAAAGACCCCGAACAGTCAAAGCAGTCTTGAGGGAAAAAAACAGAGCTGGAGGAATCAGACTCCCTGACTTCAGACAATACTACAAAGCTACAGTAATCAAGACAATATGGTACTGGCACAGAAACAGAAACGTAGATTAATGGAACAGGATAGAAAGCCCAGAGGTAAACCCACATACCTATGGTCAACTAATCTATGATAAAGGAGGCAAGGATATACAATGGAGAAAAGACAGTCTCTTCAATAAGTGGTGCTGGGAAAACTGGACAGCTACATATAAAAGAATGAAATTAGAACACTCCCTAACACCGTACACAAAATAAACTCAAAATGGATTCGAGACCTAAATGTAAGACCGGACACTATAAAACTCTTAGAGGAAAACATAGGAAGAACACTCTTTGACATAAATCACAGCAAGATCTTTTTTGTTTCACCTCCTAGAGTAATGGAAATAAAAACAAAAATAAACAAATGGGCCCTAATGGAACTTAAAAGCTTTTGTACAGCAAAGGAAACCATAAACAAGACCAAAAGACAACCCTCAGAATGGGAGAAAATATTTGCAAACAAATCAACGGACAAAGGATTAATCTCCAAAATATGTAAACAGCTCATGCTGCTCAATATTAAAAGAACAAACAACCCAGTCCAAAAATGGGCAGAAGACCTAAATAGCCATTTCTCCAAAGACGACATACAGATGGCCAAGAGGCACGTGAAAAGCTGCTCAACATCTCTCATTATTAGAGAAATGCAAATCAAAACTACAGTGAGGTATCACCTCACACCAGAATGGGCTTCATCAGAAAATCTACAAACAACAAATGCTGGAGAGGGTGTGGAGAAAAGGGAACCCTCTTACACCATTGGTGGGAATGGAAACTGATAACAGCCACTATGGAGAACAGTATGGAGGTTCCTTAAAAAATTAAAAATAGAATTACCATATAGCCCAGGAATCCCACTACTGGGCATATACCCAGAGAAAACCACAATTCAAAAAGACATATGCACCCCAGTGTTCACTGCAGCACTATTTACAATAGCCAGGTCATGGAAGCAACCTAAATGCCGATCGACAGATGAATGGATAAAGAAGTTGTGGTACATATATACAATGGAATATTACTCAGCCATAAAAAGGAACAAAATTGGGTCATTTGTTGAGACATGGATGAATCTAGAGACTGTCATATGGAGTGAAGTAAGTCAGAAAGAGGAAAACAAATATCATATATTAATGCATGTATGTGGAACCTAGAAAAATGGTACAGATGAACCAGTTTGCAGGGCAGAAATTGAAACACAGATGTAGAGAACAAATGTATGGACACCAAGGGGGGAAAGTGGTTGGGGGGTGGGGGGATGTATTGGGCGATTGGGATTGACATGTATACACTGATGTGTATTAAATTGATGACTAATAATAACCTGCTGTATAAAAAAAAAAGGTACTAATAGGGAAGGACTCTAAGACACATCAATAAGTGAGAAAAATAAGGTGTAGTAGAACGGAGAGTTATAATATGCTTTATTTGCCTAAAAAATAAGAATGATTTTTCTGCTTTTTGAACTATGTGAATAAATTATTATATAATTTTGAAAACGAAACAAAAAAAAATAAAGTAACTGTTTTACTGTCAAAAAATAAAATAGTACTGCTATAGACTTGGGCATGCAAATATCTCATCGAAACTCTATTTTCAGTTCTTTTGGAAGTGGGATTGCTAGGTCATAAGGTAGGTCTATTTTTAATTTTTTGAGGAACCATCATACTGTTTTCCATAACAGTTCTATTTTATAATCCCACCAGAAGTTCACAAGGGTTCCAATTTCTCTACATCCTCACCAACACAGTTTTTTTCTATTTTTTTAAAAAATAGTAGCCATCCTAATGGCCATGAGGTGATATCTTACTGTGGTTTTGATTTGCATTTCTCTGATGATTAGTAATGTTGAACATCTTTTCATATCTTTGTTGCCATTTGTGTACCATCTTTGGGAAAATGTCTTCAAACTCTTTGCCCATTTTTATATGTTTCTCCTTTTCCCTTTCCCTATGCTTCTCCTTTCTTGACTGTTTGACCTTTTATTGACTCTGCTTCTCCCTGTTTTTCAACTTCTACTAATTGTTCTACTTTTCTTGCTGGCTCTGCATGTGCTTCTCCTTTTTCCTATGCTCCTCCTTTTTGTAGCTGTTTTTCCTTTTGCTGACCCTGCCCCCGCTCCTGCTTCCCCATTTTTCAGGGTCTGCAGATTCTGCTGCTTTTTCTGCCTCTGCTTCTCCTTTTCCTGTGCTTCTCCTTTCTACAGCTGTTTTTCCTTTTGCTGACTCTCCACTTATTTCTCCTTCCCTGTTTTCAGCATCTGCTGATACTTCTACTTTTCTACTGCTTTTTCTGACTCTGCTTCTCCTTTCTCCTGTGCTGCTCCTTTTTCCATGCTTCTTATTTCTGCAGCTCTTTTTTCTTTTGCTGACTCTGCCCCTACTTCTGCTTCTGCACTTTTCAGGGTCTCCAGGTCAGCTGCTTTTTCTGCTTCTGCTTCTCCTTTTTTCCTGTGCTTCTCCTTTTTCCTGTGCTTCTCCTTCTCCCGTGCTTTTCCTTTCTGCAGCTGTTTTTCCTTTTGCTGACTCTGCCCCCATCTCTGCTTTCCCCTGTTTCGGTGTCTGCTGCTGCTGCTTTATCTGCTGATTCCACCCCTGCTTTTCCTTTTCCTGCTGATGCTTTTCCTTTTGCTGATTCTGCTTCTCTTTCTGCTAATGCTGATTTCCCTTCTGCTGCTTATGTTGATCCTGCTGCTGCAGTTACTTCTTCTTGGTCTGCTACTTTTTCATACATCATTTCTGACCTCCTTGTAACTTCACTTCTATATGGCCCTCAATGGCTACTCCAACCCTGGCTTCACCTTATGGCTGCACTTAGAACTGCTAGAGTGTCTCATTTTTTTCAATTTCAAATTACCTCCCACCTGAAAAATAAAAAATAAAAAGAAAAGAACATGGCGCTATGTCACAGATAGCTGGTTAACCTATGGATTAGCTGTTATATCTGGTGCTCACCTGTGGAGCAGTCAGCCATGGCACCGGCTGAGGAGAAGAAGAAGCAGGGATCACATGGGACAGAATGTACCATTTAGAGCCACAGGGACTGAAGGTAAACAATTCTCCTGAGAAGGAGATGGACCTGAGTGGTAGTGATTGTCTCCTTTTCTAGAAGTGGATTAAGGAGTGAGTGAGCAATAAGGCAATAATGTAGAGTAAGTTACTCTTTGTAGGAAGCTGGATGAAAAGACATGAGAGAACATGGAAGAGAGTTAAGTAGCAATGTGGAATATTCCTATCCAGGCAAGAGGGAAAGACTGGAGACAAATAAGAGAGAGAAGAACAGAGGAAGCAAAGTTTCCAGCAAGTGAGAATTGAAAGGTTGAACACAATTGAAGCTGTGATACCAAATCCTTTGAAACTAGTAGAAAGGAGGGAAAGTTGGCATGTTCCAGTTTCATGATGCTGTTGAAGTATTTTATTATTTTTTTCCTTTCTGTTGCAGGTCCTGAATCTGTGCCTCCTTCCCTTCTCAAAGTTGTGATGAAACCCATAGCAACTGTTGGAGAAAGCTACCAGTATCCTCCTGTGAACTGGGCTGCACTCCTCTCTCCACTTATGAGGCTAAACTTTGGTAAATATCATGTTTTTAGGTCTTCAGACTCTGCTTTTAGGATGTGACCTGAATAGAAAATTGTGTGTCACAATTGGTAGTGACTGGATGGATGTCTGGGTACTTGAGGTTTGTCTTCTTGGATGGGACAGCTGGGTTACTTTTATTGAGTCACTTTCTAAATAGCTGAGGGGGAGGGGAAGGAGGTTTGAAGACACAGACCAGATGCACTCATCAAAACAATACTCGACTGAGATGGTGCATGTCTCTGGGCGTGTGGTGCAGGTCCCAGAAAGCCTGGTTTGATGGTTATCAAGCTGCATTTTCAGAACTCCAGGTTTCAAGGAAATGCCCTATGGGATGCTGTATTAGTTTGCTATTACTGCTGTAACAAATTACCACAGACTTAGTGGCTTGAAACAACACAAATTTATTATCTTATAGTCCTGTAGGTCAGAAGTCCAACATGGTTCTCACTGGGCTAAGATCAAGATATCAGCAGAACAGCATTCCTTCCTAGTTGCCCAGGGGAGTGATGTGGCCTGAATGTTTGTGTTCCCTGAAAATTCATATGTTGAGAACCTAAACCTCAATGTGATGGTATTAGAGGGTGGGGCCTTTGAGGGTGATTAGGTAATGAGGGTGGAGCCCTCATGAATGGGATTAGTGCCCTTATAAAAGAGGCCCCACAGAGCTCCCCAGTCCCTTCCACAATGTGAGGACACAGCAAGAAATCAGCAGTCTGCAACCTAGAAAAGGGCTTTCACCGGAACCCAACCATGTTGGCACCCTGGTCTTGGACTTCCAGCCATCGGAACTGTGAGAAATAAATTCCTGTTGTTTATAAACTACCCAGTCTGTAGTGTTTTGTTATAACAGTCCAAACAGACTAAGACAGGGAGAATCCATTCCCCTTCCTTTTCCAGCTTCTAGAGGATGCCCATACTCCTTGGCTTGTGGCCCCCTTTCCCCATCTTCAAAGCAAACAACAGAGGGCTGAAGACCTCTCATGCTGTCATCTGTCTGGTTCTCTGAAGACAGGAAAGGTTTTCCATATTTAAGGATTCATGTGATTAATGGGTCTATTTCAGTAATCGAGGATAATCTCCTTATCTCAAGGTCTTTAACCTTAATCACATCTGCAAAGTTCCTCTGCCATACAAGAGAACATATTCACAAGTTCTGGGGATTAGATATAGGCATCTTTGGGGGCCATTATTCTGTTTACCACAGGTACTTTGTGGTGAGAGGCAAAGGGAATGCACATCTCAGTTTGTCCACAGCAACCTCTAGTATGGAGTTAGAGTGTTAGCATAGGCAAATTTAGATGCATGTATTTGCCCCCCACCTCCAAAAAAAAAAAAAAAAAAAAAGAGGGAGAACAACTTTAACAGTGCTAGAAATTGTATATGTGTGTGTATTTGCCATGAGTGCTCTTTTACAGTAGGTGCTTACTTACATATGATATACAAAAAGATTTGTATACTTTATGTACAGTTTAAGGGATAATCAAAGATTATTTTGACTGAACACAATTTTCATTTGAATGCTTTCATTTGAACCTAATCCTATATAAGATATGATCTCACCATACTATGCTTCCAGATCTCACCATACTATGTTTCCAGAAAAATATGTTCCCCTGCCCCTCCCCTGCTTTTGTGTGCTATATGGAAGATGTTGGTGTTTTAGTAAAAATCCTTAGTAAAAAGAAGAAAAGGTCTGGTTGGGAAGATGCATCTGCCGACTGGGATCAGGCTTAAAAAGACTGGGTCACAGAGAACATGGATACATCTCTCAGGCCTTCCAGATTTGTCTATGTGCTGAATGTAAGATGGAGAGGAGAGAAAAACAGAAATGAGATTTTTAGCTAGAGTTTTCTCAAATTTTTAATAGTATTTGAGTGTTTAGGTTTGTCTAGACATCACAAGAGAACTTTCCTGAGCTATTTCAAGATCCTTGCCAGTTCCAAAACTCAAGCCTCTGATACAGCGGGTACGTTCTTTTGCTTCATAACTAAAAACGTCTCTTGAAATACCTTATGGTTTGCTGAAGTTCCATTACCTTTAGACATCACACACAAGTTCTTTTACCTTTAGATGTCTGATTTGAGACATTGAAGACTGAATATGAGTTAAGAGAAGCAGCTATATTACAGATAGTTTTTTCCTTTCTTCTTTTTCAGGTGAAGAGATTCAGCAACTGTGTCTTGAAATTATGGTGACCCAGGCTCAGTCATCCCAGAATGTCGCTGCACTGTTGGGAATATGGGTGATGCCACCACTGATCCATGGTCTGAGTGTATGTAGTAATTAAGGATGTTGAGCAACAGGAGGATATGGTTCTTTTGGGGGAGATCAACATTCATTTGTGTGTGAGCTCTCAAAGTCAAGAGTGGACTTCACAGTGAGGACTTGACACAGTGAGGACTTGACAATAGCTGGACAGCAAATTGGAAAATTGTGGGACACAGAACTCTGCCATAGCCATCACCATTCATGCTTTCAGCTGCCATTTATTACAAGAAAAAGGGACAGTGATGATCAGAGATATTAAAATTCCTTTCTCAAGACCATACAGGTAGAAAGTTGTACAGTTATTGGAACCTGGGTTTGTTTATATGATATGCAGTCATTTCAGCAGGTATTAAAAGAAAGGCAAATCCACACACACTGGATAAATGATCCCTCCCTTTCACAGAAAGGCAGCAATTAAGGCGAGCCTTGAAGGCTTGGTAGGATTTCATTAGGCATCAAGTTAGAGACACAAGGGAATGTAAGTGGGAAGGTGTATGTGGAGAGAGTAGAACATCTCTGCCAATGGTGTTCAGCTTGAGTAAAGTGCTGAGGGAGAAGTGATCTAGCCTGGTATTTATGATAGAGGGGGCCAGCACCTTCCAGGGTATAGAGGGGGCCAGCAGCTTCCAGGGCATAGAGGGGGCCAGCACCTTCCAGGGCACCTTCCTACCTTCTAAGGGTAGGTAGGAAGAATAGGGTGAGATTATTTAAAGATGTATAATTTTGGGTACATTTCAAGGTAGGACCCCCCAAAAAACCACATTCCATGATTCCTTAGAGGTTTACCAATTAATTATAAGCTAAATGATCTCCTCTTCGTTATTCTTCTATTCTAGGAGGCTTTAATTCTTTGAGGATAGTGCAAAACCCTCTTATTATTTCCTCAGTCTTTCTGGCTTTAGTCTCTACTCTGTACTTCTTTTTTTTTTTAAGCTTTCCTACATCTCCTGATTCTTTTTAATTGAAGGTCAGTGTTACTGAGGTCTGCGTCCTTTCCATCAGCTGTTATTACCTGTCTGCTCCAAACAGCTCCCATTTAGCTACCACTTAATGAGCACTGGTTATGTACCTGCTACTGGTAAGCACTCAATGAGTACTTTCAGACATCAGATTTAATCTCTCTTCAACCCTGACAGGCCAATTTTTTTTTTTTTTTTTACAGCTCTATTGAGTTGTAATTTATATTCCATAAAATATGGCTATTTTAAGTGTATAATTTGATGGGTCTTAGTACATTTATATATTTTCATCCATCACCAATAATATTTCCATCACTCCAAAAAGTTCTATCGTGCCTACTTATAGTTAATCCCCACTCCCAATCTCAGACTCAGGCTACTACTGTTCTTTTTGTCTCTATAATTTTGCCTTCTTTAAAGAACTTTCATATAAATTTAAATTTCATATAAACTTTAGAAATTCTTTAGAATGGAATTGTACAGTATTATATCTTTTGTGTCTGGTTTATTTCACTTTTGAGAAGTAGATTTTATTCCCATTTTATAGGTTGATGAACAGAAGCAACTGGAGGTTAAGCGAAGTTTACATAGCAAATAAATGGAAGAGTCGGCTGACTCAAAAGCCTGTGTCTTGAACACTGTTCTGTTAATGCTTCCTTCCTTTTGAATCATCTATAATTCTAACAGCCTGTTTTTTTGATCTCAGACATTTTTCTAGGTTTTAGTTATCCTTCCATTTCTCTTTTAGATCTGTCCTATTTCTTTTTTTTTGCATTTGTCCTTGATTAGGAACCTTTCTTATTATCTTTGTTAATTAACAAATTAAGTTTGTAAATTCATTTTTTAAATTATGTACCTGCTCATTTAAAAAATGATCTGAAATGGCATGTTTTTTAATATGAAATCTTCTGTAACTCATGAAGCTACATTGATCTTTTTTTGAAATATACTGGTTTTTGTCAGATTTTATTTTTTAAAGCACTTCTTTTAGACTTGCTGCTCCTTTAGTATCATACTTAATGTTTCTAAGAATTTTTGAAGCCTGCTTTCTCAAAGTCTGTGGCTCACAGCTATCATTAACTATGCCCCTTCTTAGCGCTCCTGAACTCTTAAGATGCTATGGTCAGTTCCATATGCTTGGCTGGTTCTTCTTTGCTCAGAAATGGCCCCAGAATGCCAGTTCCCCTCATTATTTCTTTATTCTTCCTCAGAAGAAGAAATGAATAATAATAGATATTCTGTTTAGTCGATTTCCAGCAGTTGAGCCTTCATCTTCAGGAGCTTTTCTTGCCAGAGAATGTGACCTTTTAAGACTGAATAGCAACTGTCATGTTCTTTTAGAAGTAGCATTTTGTTCCCCTCGCTGAAGAGATCCAAGGTTTAAGCTGAGTAGTTCACAGATGGATTGGCAGATACCATATATCCACACGAGTCACCCTGGATCAGAAGTCACCGCAGCCGCTAAAATTACATGCATCGGTGGTCCATTAGACCATGAAGCTGTGGGGAAATGAGGGTCTAGGAAACAACCTGAACTTTTTATGTTTCACCTGAACCTTTTATCTTTCAAACACAGTGATGACCTAGAGGTTTTGAGCATTACAAACCCAGACTTGCCTGTTTACATCTGACCTCTTCTGTTTTGCTTTCAGCTGAATATCAAGAAATACCTCCTGCTATCTGTGCCTTCGTGGATAAAACACGTCTCTGATGAACAGATCGTGGGTTTTGTTGAAAGCTTGATGGTGACAGTTTTTAAAGCAGCTTCCCCACTCTCCAAACCTGAGTTATGCCCGAGTGCCTTACAGGGTCTGAGCCAGGCCATGAAACAGCCCAGCCCTGCCTACCACCTCTGGAGTCTGCTCAGCAAAGCTACTGGGAAAATTTTTGACCTTCTGCCAAATAAGATTCGGGTGAGGAACAAAAATATTTACATTCCTGACAATTTATGTTTGGAATTTTTTAAAGCCTTTTGGCAAAGCAGGGAGGTATGTTTTAAGAATGTGGTGGGAAGGCTAGCAAGAAATAACCACGTTCTTCACTAAGAATGTTTGCTTCCAAGATCTAAATTGAGGTTGAATATTTAGAACCAAAGTTTTGAGCACGCTCAGAAGCAGGTTAACCAGTGCGGCACCAGAAGTTTGCTCTTAGGCCTTTTACCAAATGCCCGTAGAAGATGAGCACGTTCAGAAATCCTTACACTTGGACTTCCCTGGTGGCACAGTGGTTAAGAACCCGCCTACCAATGTAGGGGACATGGGTTCGAACCCTGGTCCAGGAAGATCCCACATGCCATGGAGCAACTAAGCCCTTATGCCACAACCACTGAGCCTGCACTCTGGAGCCCATGAGCCACAACTACTGAAGCCCACACGCCTAGAGCCCGTGCTCCGCAACAAGAGAAGCCACTGCAACGAAGAGTAGCCCCTGCTCGCTGCAACTAGAGAAAGCCCTGGCACAGCAAGAAAGACCCAACGGAGGCATAAATAAATAAATTTTTAAAATAAAAAAAAAGAAACCCTTATACTTTACACCTGGGGAGTCCTTGGGCGTATTGTCTGACCCACTATTTACATCAAGTGACTTAATACTAGCCTTGCCTCTCCCCCAACAGACTTCTGAAATGTAGTTGTACAAAAAAGTTAAAAATCCATTCGGAATGATGGGTTCTGATAAGAAGAAAATAGTACAGTCAAACAAAATACACGCAATAACAGGAAAGATGTTTTTTATTTTTTTATTTATTTTATTTTATTTTTGTGGTACGTGAGCCTCTCACTGTTGTGGCCTCTCCTGTTGCGGAGCACAGGCTCCGGACGCGCAGGCTCAGCAGCCATGGCTTACGGGCCGTCTTCCCGGACCGGGGCACGAACCCGTGTCCCCTGCATCAGCAGGCGGACTCTCAACCACTGCACCACGAGGGAAGCCCGAAAGGTGTTTTTTAAATGATAAAAATTGGTCACAAGTTTTGGCTTGGTTAAAATTAAAATCTCATCAGCTGCTGTTCGTGGAGATAAGCAAATCTAATGATTTTGTCAGAACATTGAGAATATACGTGTTATTTTACACTGTATTTTGACATGCTTTGGATTTTTCTTTACCAGAGAAATGATCTAGAGCTGTATATCAGTGTAGCAAAATGCCTCTCGGAAATGACAGACGATGAAGCCAATCGGGTTGCCCAGATTACTGAGGTAATAACATATCTATGTGTCTTTTTATTATTGAGGTGGAGATTACAATTGAGATGATTATAGTATCCTTTTGGCTGAAGCTAGCTTTGCTTCATATTTGTTTGCTACTGGATAATTTCAGGAAACCATCTTTTTCACTGTGGGGTCTCATGTCCAGCCTAGTATGGTTGGATATGTAGTAGTATATAAATGGATAGATGAATGAATAACTTTTCAACCTAATTAATCCCACTTTGTCAAGAACATTTTAGTGTTACTGATGAGCAAAAATAAGTACAGGACATCTTCAATACAAAATCCACAAGAATGGAAATATTCTGACCAAAGAACTTTCTGGTGCATGGTAGGCACATTTATTTTTCTTCACCTGATACTTATCCTTTTGAAATGAAGAAAGGTGGCTGATTGAAAAACAAACACTATTATCACTGACACAAGATAACAAGTACCTCTCAGACCCATACCGAATCAAAGGATGAATAAGCGAAAAGCAGCATAAGCGTAAAGTTGCCAGATTTAGCATATAATACAAGATACCTTGTTAAATTTGAATTGCAGATAAAAAATGAATAATTTTTTAGAGTAAGTACATCCCAATGGGACCTACTTATTCAAATGGCATCCCTGCATACCAGGTAATACCAAAGGTCTAGAGGACTGGGAGCCCTCACATCATGGGTGGTCATCTTATCATTTATTTCACTATATGGCAGATTGGCCTGTTAAGTTGAATCCTTGAATCCTCTGCATTGTATAGCTGTGATGCTCAAACTGTGGCCGACGGACCCACAACATCAGCCTGGCAAGTGATGAGAAATGAAAATTCTGGAGTCTCACTCCAGACTTACTTGATCAGAAACCCTGGAGGGAGGCCTAGTGGTGTGTGTTTTAACAGTCCCTCCCGGTGATTGTGGTTCATCCTAAGGTTTGAGAAGCACTGTTAGAATATTTGGAATATCGGCCTTTTGGAGATGTTTGTTTTAGGCAAGGATAAGCGGTATAAGGAAATGCTTGAGAGAGTGGACTCTGGAGCCTCACCACCCTGGTATGAAAGCCAGTCTCTCATTCACTAGCAACGTGACATTGGTGAAGTGTCATAACCTCTCTCTGCCTCGCTTTCCTGATCTATAAAAGGGAGATAATAGCGCCTACCTATTAGGGCTGTTTTGAGAGTTAAATGGCTTAATCCATGTTAAGTTGTTGGGCAAGTGCCTGACCCAAGGCAAGTACTCAGTAATAACTTATTATCATAATTATTACGTTCATGTAATTTATTACAACTTATTATATTCATGTTACATTGTTCGAAGTAATTAATATAATGTACTTTGGGGTACCTAGAGCTAAAAGTTGCTGTTATTCACTTGGGTTTCTAAAGTGCCATTCAGAAGATTGTCACTAGAACATTCTAAATCCTGTTCTGGTGTCCCCAAAAGTTAATGTGTTCCGCTGAGCCCTTGTTTTCTATTCATTTCTAGAAAGAACACAAGTAAGAAGAAGGTACAGGTGAAGAGCTCAGACTCCTTGGGTTTCAGCTCTTACTCTCTGTGGCAGTAAGCAAGTTGCCTAACTTCTCTGCTTCAGTCTCCTCATCTGTAAAGGAGAGATGATAATAGTAATCTATTGCTCAGTGTTAGAATTAAATGCGTAATTCAGTGGTCCTCAAACTTTTTGGTCTCGTGACTATGTTAGTGTCTTAAAAACTATTGAGGACTCCAAAGAGCTTTTATTTATGTGGATTATATCTGTCAATATTTACCATGTTAGAAATTAAAACTAGAAAAATTTTTAAAATATTTACTTAAAAGTAATAATAATAAACCCATTGCATCTTAACATATGTAAGAAAAAACTATTTTCCAAAAAACAAATTAGTGAGAAAGTGGCATTGTTTTATTTTGTAAGTCTCTTTATTGTCTGGCTTAATAGAAGACAGCTGGATTCTCACAGCTGCTGCTTCATTCAATCTGTTGTGATGTTGTTTGGGTGAAGTATGTGAAGAAAATCCAGCCTCACACAGATACGTAGGTGGAATGGGGAAGAGTGTGTTAACAGTCTTTTCTGATAATTGGGGATGTCTTTCTTTGATACTGTACCAAAGCTCAGCAAGTGTTGGTTTCTTATAGGTTAGTTGAAATGTGGAATCTGAAACCGTATCAGTGAACTTCACATACTCTGTTACATTAAAATCCATTGGTCCATTGCACTCTGGGTCTTTTACCAATGCATGATTTTGTAAGATATTATTGCAAGATTTGTAAGCTATATTGGTCATTTGGAAAATACTGAGTCACTAGATTTTGAAAATCTTCCAAATGTTGGTAAATTTCATTATAAAATATCAAAACATCACATTTGTCAGTATCACCAGTAACTTCATCAGAAAAGTCTTTTATGTATCTGCTACTAAAGTCATAGTAGCAGATACAGATTTTCCAAAAATCGAATTTTCACTTAAAAGCTCACATTTTATCATTGGCAATAAATACTGTCAAGTATTTTCCTTGAAGTGACAGCCTTACTTCCTTCACTTTTAAAAAATAATCAAATAGTTTTCATAACCGTAGTTTGTCCATCAATTATTCTTTTCAACTAAATGGCGTTCCATGAGTAGAGTGGCTATTTCAGCTCACAGCTCACTCTCACAACTTTCTCCTTGAGATGACCATCACACTTGGGGATGCAGCACAAGTTTTTTATGCATACTTCCCATTTGGTCATACAGAATATTACAAAGATGGACTCAAGGGCAGAGGTTTAACAAAACTAGTAATTTTTATTGTTTAAAGGATATTTTAAATGAAACTAGCTTTTTAAAAAATTGCAAGTGTCAGTGAAAAATACAATGAACATTACTACAGTTTGGGGTCTTATTATGAATATAGTTTGACCTCACAGACCCTCTAAAAGGGTCTTGGGGTGCCCCATAGGTCTGTGTACCACCCTTTGTGAAGTGCCAAATTAACACAGGTTAAGTGCTTAGCATGGTGCCTGGCACATAATAAGTACTGTATTTGTTAGTTATCATTATTATTATTTGTGTATCTTTACTAAATATCCTCACCAATTAACCCCTGAAATCATTTATGGTTTTTATGAGAAAACAGGAGGTGACATTACAACCATCTGTCTGTAGGTACATTTTAATATAGCATGCAGGCAGGTAGGTCACACAGTGCAGGAAACGAACAGTTTTAGCATTTGGAATGGTAATCAACTTCAAACTCACCCTTTCTCTTTTGCCCTTGCCCCTCACCCTTTCTCTTTTGCCTTGCCCTATAACAATTTCAGTTAATTTAATAGTAACTGAACAATTTACTTTTTTGCAGAACAGCTTAGAAAAGGCTGCCTTTGTCAGACTATACTTGGTCTCTCAAGGACGATTCCCCTTGATGGGCTTGACTGATGTGCTCAGTGTTGCTATTCGGCACCATGAAAAAGACACACTGGCCTGGATGATACTGCACAGCTTATACCAGGCACGGATTGTGAGCCACGCCAACACCGGTAAGGCCAGCTGGAGGCGAACATCAGGAACAGAAAGATGTACCTACCATCTTTTAGGTTGTAATTGTTTCCTCAACTTAACTAGTTTAGTGCTTCTTGACACAGGCGAGGCCTTGTTACCCCACATGAGTAGCACCTTGGATAGAAACCAGCAATTACAGCTCACAACACCAACTCTTTGGAGGTGGGAATGAATTCTACTGGTGACTTTTATCTTGTCTTTGGCCCTCCAGGCCCTCAGAGACATCAACAAGTTTATCAGGTTGATTCTGCCTGCTTCCTTTCTCAAGCAGATGGATGCTGATTGATTCTCCCTGATGTTTTCATGAAACGGCTTTTGGGTGGTCATTTTACAAAGGGAAAAAGAAAGCAGCAACAACAAATTAGTTATTCTATAGAAGAACTTCTCAGGAGTGAGAAGAATAAAATCTGGACACCCTTACTACGTCCTCAAGCCAGAAGCTGCAGGCATGAAGCTCTGCTGATGAATGGTGCAACTTTTAGACCATTTTAGACTTTATACTTTAATAATCATCTAAAGAGGGAGCTCCCTCATTTCTCCTCCATGCCTTTGGTCATATGCTTATAATTTCTCAAGTCTACATTCAGGTCCTGAAGGCATCTGGCTTCAGCAGATCAAACATGGCTGGGAAGCCCTTGTGACCCATCATCCCCATCTCTTGTATCTTGAAGGCTTTGAGAGAAAACTGACAAATACAATTGTAATACTCTTTGCAAGACTGTGTAGGAAATTTTGATTCATCCTCCTCTTTGGCAACTGAGAGAGTTGTCTCATGTCCACAGTAGCGCCAGCCCAGTGAAAAGTGAACCTGTGATGAGAAATGAGATTTTTTACTCTAACTCGAAAGTGTATTTATCAGGCAGAAAACTAGCAGGTACTCCCTATTAAGCATGACGATACATGAAGGAAACAAATGTGATATTGCCTTTGGTCCTAACTAGCTGGCGTTCAAATTTAGTTACCATTTTCTTCTCATGCACTAAATTTTAAGATGTTTCCAAGTAGTCTCTGCTGTGCTGAAAATCCTCATTTTTTTAAAGGAAAAATTAATATTTATGTTGATGTTTGTTCTCCAGTTAGCCTGTAGTAGCTGTGTTTTGTTTTTTGTTTGTTTTTAATGTCTTTAGGCTAGGTATTCTCTATGATTTTTGCATAAATTGGGAATATTTAAGCAAGGGAAGACTATAAAAACAACTAGTTATCAAGGATTTAACATTACTAACTAGTTGGCATGCCCAGTTTCTCCTAGTGTGTTTTCATGTTGAGCAACTCCAACAAATGCATTTCACCATTTTATCACAGATTTGAAGAATAAATTAGCTTTTAAAAATAAAGACCAAAATATGGCCATCTGATGTGAATAGTATCAAAAACTCTCTCACGGGTGAGCACAAGTCTCAGGTACCATAAAAGGACTTGAAACTGTCGCACAGAGTCCTCGGCGGGTGTTCTGCTTTAGTTATGACGGTAATCGCTGATCTGTTGTACACTGCAAAGGAAAACCATGGTCTGGTAAGAAATATCCTTCTGTTTCAGGCGTGTTGAAGAGAATGGAGTGGCTCTTGGAACTGATGGGTTATATCAGAAATGTTGCTTACCAGTCAGCATCTGTTCAGAACGTGGCTCTTAACGAGGTAAAATGTAGAGGAGCCATTTGTGGCTTCCTTAAAATATAGAGGATATTTACTCTCCCAAAAGAGGAACATGTTGCTGCTTGAAGCTTTCCTTCCTTCCTTCCTTTTATTTTTGGGAAACAAGGATGACAATTATCTGACGTCACAAGGAAACGGATGTTCTTACCAGGCTTTAGGAGATGCCCATGGCTGCCCTTTGAAAAATATTTTCAACAGAACCACGTTCCTTGACAGGCAGTACACAAAGGATTCTAGCTGGAGGGGGAAACTGGGATCCTGTGTACTTGGGCTGGACCCCACAAAGACTGGGGTACAGGGCTCTGGCCTCCGCACTGGCCCAGAGCACGGCTTCAAACACCTGGTTTGGAGGGGTTCCTGAAGTGTATCCAAGTAATCTCTGTTTGTGCCAATACTTAACATGCATATATTGGAGGGAAATTTTCACCCCACCTGCAAAATGACCTATGACCCAAAAAAGGTTAACCACCACTAGTACTGGGTGAGTAAAACAAAAAAAGATTAAAAAATGAAGGACAGCACTTTCCTACTCTCCTCATTTTCTTGACTCAGCTGCCCAATGTGCATTTTTTTTTTTAGTATTTTTTCCATAGCCATGTTTCATGGGTCTCCTGTTTGCTGTGTGAGCAAAATATGCATAACCTGGGATGTTGTTTGATATTCTGCCCAGCTCTTCTGCAGAGTTGTGTGTCTTTTTGAAATTTTCATTAGTGAGATTAGGCATTTTAAGAGATTGATGGGTACTTTAAAAAGTTTTTTTTTGAGTTAGCATAATCTTTCCTCTTTTTATTCTGATTTCCAGTTTGTATTAACCTTCTCTGCTTTCTTACAAAGTCTTTTGAAACTTAGAAAATACAGATAAACAGAAAGAATAATTTAAATCATAGAAGTACAGTAACTCAGAGGTAGCCCTTGTTACCACCATTTCTACAAGTGTCTAGATTAGACTATAAAATCTAAATGCATGGATTCTAAACAGATTTTTTTTAATGCATGTGGAGAGTCATTTTTTGTTTCTGTTTAAATACAGAATACACTATACATATTTTTGAAAATCAGTTGTGGCCACATAATAATAAACCTAAATACCCCTGTCTGTATCTTTCTTAATTAATTTTTAAATCTCTTTGAAAACACCAAAACAGAGGAATGTTTGGATCTCAGTATGATTAGGTGTTAAATAAATTATGTTTCTCTTGAAATGTTAGAACGCTAATAATGAAACTATTGGGCCTTCTGTTCTCACAAAAGAGGATCCTTCAAACCTTCTGAAACCCCAAAATGTCTCTTCATTAAGCATGGAAATAGTTTGCTATTCGGTCCAGTCCCTCTTCTGGGGTAGGGGTGGGGCAGGCAGAAGGTTTGAGTGAAGGGGAAGATAACATCGCCTCATGATGGGGGCTGTGTACGTGAACATGTGTTACTTTGCATTGTTAAAGCATGTGACCTGACCTTGTTCCTATTTCTACTGTAGGCTTTGGATTTCTTGTTGCTGATATTTGCAGCAGCAGTGGTTGCATGGGCAGACCACGCTGCCCCTCTGCTCCTTGGCCTCAGTGCCAGTTGGTTGCCATGGCATCAAGAAAATGGTCCAGCTGGGCCAGCTTCAAGGTTCCTTGGCAGGAGTCCCTTGCACAGGGTCACTGTGCAGGAGGCTGTCACTCTCCTTCCCAGTAGCATGCCTCTTCTGCTGCAGAAAGAGCCATGGAAGGAACAGACCCAGAAGGTGAGGTTGGCAGCTACCTGCTCGTCAGGGCAGGCGGCCATTTTCTCTTCAGCAGTTTCTGCTGTAGAATTGAGGTGGGAGTTTAGTGAAACCTGAGTCACACTACAGGCTTTCCTAGTCAGCCTCGAATCTCAGCCAGATGCAAAGCCTCAGCGATTGAGGCTAGCCCTGGCTCAGGGTAACCGCTGACTAAAAACAACAGTGACAACAGCAACAACTTGCTTACAGTTAGGGATGAAGTGGAAAGAAAAGCTTATACTTGCCTTCATTTATTGAAGACACATGTGTTCTTGATCCTGGGGATAAAAGGATGAATAAGTCTCTGAGAGCTCAGAATTTCAGAGTGAGGACAGACAGGAAAGCAAGTTCAAGGTTGCAAGATGGTATGATAAGGATACAGTGGTGATGAGCAAGGGAGGGGGGTGATCAACAATGTCTGGGGAGGGGTCCAGGAAATCCTCCAGGGAGATGCGAATCTGGAGTATCCATCTTTTACCATATTTAAGGTTCCCCACAGCTCATTCCATGCGATAGGTGTGTTCCAGGTGCTTCTGGCCTGTGTGGTACCGTGGCGAGATTTGTAAAGGCCTAATGTTATCACCTTTGCCCTCAGGAAAACCCAAACTATAGGAAGTACCTTTTGGTTTTTAATACTGAGTTTCCCCAGGCTACTAGCTGTCGTGAAGAGCATATGAAAATACGGTACATCCTTTCTCATTATGTGGCTCTGACCTGTCTTGAATTGTTGACTGAAAGATATTTTTGAACCCCATTTAATCAAAACTGGATTTTTACGAGGTTGAAAGCTTAAAGCCAACTTTGTGTGGCTTAATCTTAAAATCTGAACATTAATCTTTAAAAATATTTCTGAGCTGTGGACCCACAGTTTAGCCATGAACTTCACTGAGCATCTCAATTAAAATGCCTTTGTTTTCTTAAACCTGATAAGCATTAGTATTATTATCCCAAATTTTGTGTTTTCTTTTTCATTTTAAATGAAAATAAATTTAAATGTGGTATCCTATCCCCTTATTTCTGGCCTGGGACACCCTGTTCATTTTGGACTACAGTATAGACATCCTGCATCTATTATGTATTTGTAGTACCTGATTTATTTATTTACCAGTAGGATATGATAAAACAAAATTGAGGAAAAGAAAATAAAAAAGTTTTAATTAAAGTAGGGAATTAGGAATATTTTCTTTTTTTAGTCCAAAGTTAAAAATCCTAGTACCTACAACTAGTGTATGTGTTTTTCAATGAGTCGAGATTGGCAACATTCAGTCAACGAAATTATCCTCTATCTAATTCAAAAACAATTTTGGCTGCACCTGGGAGATCAGTCAAACTCATGAGTACTATGAGTTTCTACCTCATCTGCAGGATTTATTTGCAGCTAATACGCTTGGGTCTACCTAGTAAATTGTTTTATGCCTTTTCTCTTGCATTTCAACTTTGCTTCATATCCATTTGGGCACAAATTGTTCTTAGCCACAGAAACATATTTTACATCTGATGTGTTTCCCCATTTACCACCCCACCTAGGAGCCTAGGCCTGATACACACGGAACCAGGTGGCAGGCAGCATGATGTGAAGGAGGAGTGTGAGGCTTTGAAGCCAGGTGCACATGGGTTCAGATCTTGACTGTGCCATTCATTGGGAATGGACTTGGGCAAGGTTCTTAGCCTCTCTGGGGCCTCTCAGAGTGATAAGACGGAATGTTCATGGCACACAGGAGGCCCTCTGGGCCCATGCCTACCCCACTCTTAAAAG
Source organism: Delphinus delphis (assembly GCF_949987515.2). Lineage (NCBI taxonomy): Eukaryota > Metazoa > Chordata > Mammalia > Artiodactyla > Delphinidae > Delphinus > Delphinus delphis. Next base: position 69,758,543 of record NC_082688.1, read on the forward strand.
CTACAGCAAGTCCCAGGGTAATCAGCAAAGGAAGGAGGTTTGACTTTGCTGGGTCATTTAACTAAATGAGAGCCATTTCCAACTTTCCCATCTCTTGTGCCTGGTCCTGTCTCCACTCCACTCTCCCAGCCCAGGCAGGTATTGTCCAGGGACTACTGCCCTGATACTCGTATGTGCAGGCCCAAGGGTTTGAATGATGTCTTACTGATAGATTGTTTTCACTGATACCATTCTTCATTTTCACTCTAGTTCATTGACTGGCTATTCAGCATCATGGAAAGCCCTAAAGAAGGCCTCTCAGCAAAGTCCAGGGATCTTTTAAAAGGTATCACTTCCATGCTTTATGCCCATCCAGTGTTGTCTGTGCTGCAGAACAGCATCCTAGCGTATGTTGGCTCCTGAAAGGGCTTGTCTTGGTTCAGTTTAGAGAAGTAATATGAAGCTGTCACCAGTGTGGCATTCTTGAATTAGAAAGTGGTTAAAAAAGTTGCATTGCCTTTCGATTTGTTATTTAAATGGTTTTTAAATGTTTTATTATAATCGTAAAATATGACTTAAAATTTAGAAAATTCAGAAAAGTAAAAATAAGCAAAGAAGAATCCAGAATCCCACTGCCCAATGACAATTTTGATTGTTTTTCCTAAGTTTTTGCTCCCTCTGTGTATGAGTATTAACATTTTTATAATCATAGCCAATTGGAAAATGTACATACACACTTTGAATACTGGCTTTTGTACTCTAAAATTATTTTAAAAGCATTTTTTTTTTTTTTTTGGCAATACGCGGGCCTCTCACTGTTGTGGCCTCTCCCGTTGTGGAGCACAGGCTCTGGACACACAGGCTCAGCGGCCATGGCTCACGGGCCCAGCCGCTCCGCAGCATGTGGGATCTTCCCGGACCGGGGCATGAACCCGTCCCTGCATCGGCAGGCAGACTCTCAACCACTGCGCCACCAGGGAAGCCCTTAAAAGCATTTTAACCCATTCTTACACTGGCTTCATAAGTATTTTTAATGGCTGCATAGTATTTTGCCAAGGGAATTGGACATTTCCCATGCTTCCAGGCATTTAGATGATTTTCATGTTTTTTACACATCTCTATTGACTGTTAAACTATGACTATGGGATCCACAAATATAGATGATCTTTCTGTGAAAATTATGTAGATGTTTTTACTCAAATCTGAAAAGTCTTCTGGGCATTGGCTCTGTGGTCCAAGACAGCTTGTACTGTCATCCACATCTTGAGACTTGGGGGTCTGGATCCTACCAGTGGCTGCTGTTGATGCCCCTGACATGCTGTAAGCTACTGCACTGAAAAGCCTCACCTTGGGAAAGTTGCCTGCTGGCCTACTCTTGTGATAATTGACCGTATTTTGCTTTAAGTATGATTGCCTAACAAGTGAGAATTATCTAATGTGTTGGTTCTTGTCCTTCTCCCTACCTCCAAAGTAGGTGGGAGGGCCTGTGTAGGACGGTGATTCTGATCAACCACAGAACTTCACTGAGGATCAGGGCAGTGGTCTGACATATTTTCACTTGACCATTCCCTAGAGACTTGCTGCTAGGATTTCCTCCATTTATTTTCCTTGAGGAGTTTGGACTAATTTTTAATGGCCATGGGTCTATAATTCCATTTGTTGTTCCCAACATATACTGTCTTAGGTCATGAAGATACTAATTGATACCGATGAGGAAAATAGTTATTTGGGTCAAAGAAGTACATGTTCACTTGATCGTGTATTCAAGGGCTTACTAGAGTCACACACAATTATTATGTAGCTCTGGCTTACCCTCATTCCCTCACACTATTATATTTTTTTTAAATCTCAATATATTTACATTAGTATTCTAAAATAAGATATGTAATAATTTACCTAGAGGGGTTACATGTAACTTCCCTACTTTAAATCGATCTCTGAGGGACCCATGACAGCTAAGGTGTGTGTTCAAATATAGTTTAGTACAGTCATACTTGCTCCATTGAGCCCATGAACCTAACTTCATTACAGAATCAGGTTTTTTGTCTTTGTTTACCTTTTTTTTAAAAAAATAATTTATTTTTGGCTGCACTAGGTCTTCGTTGCTGCGCGCGGGTTTTCTCTACTTGCGGCGAGCAGGGGCTACTCTTCGTTGAGCTGTGCGGGCTTCTCACTGCGGTGGCTTTTCTTGTTGCAGAAGCACGGGGGCTCTAGGTGCGCGGGCTCAGGAGTTGTGGCGCACAGGCTTAGTTGCTCCGCGGCATGTGGGATCTTCCCGGACCAGGGCTTGAAGCCGTGTCCCCTGCGTTGGCAGGGGGATTCTTAACCACTTCGCCACCAGGGAAGCCCTGTTTACCTTTCAATTAAGCTTTTTTTAGTGGAAAAGTGATATTCATGTAGAAAAGTGCACAAGTAGATTTTTACAAAGGGAACACACCTATGTAATCAGCACCCAGATGAAGAAAAAGAGCATTGTCAGCATCCCAGAAGTCACTTTTTGTTTTAATTATGCAGAATTTCCCACTAACTGGTTTCAAAGTAACTTAAAAAAAAAAAAAAAACTTTCCTCAACCTTTATTAATCATTTTCTTCCATTAAAATTCTAAGGCTTGATAGGAATTCTTAAAGATTAGCTGAGTGAGAACAAGCCAGGTTCTATTGACAACCTTTTTGATCTAAATGACTTTTTCAAATGCAACTCCACCAAATGCAACAGTGCACTTTATTTTTTGTCCCCTTAGCCACCCTGCTGTCCTTGAGAGTTCTCCCAGAGTTTACGAAGAAAGCTGTATGGACCAGAGCTTATGGTTGGTAAACAGTTTTGCAGTAGCCAGCAGCATTCTCAGCTGGATGAGGAAAACCATACAGACAGAAGGAATTTTTCAGAATTCGTGTCTGGGCTTACTGAGACGATGCAGAGAGCTGAAGGTCATGAAAGGGTGGCCACACAACCGACAGCTTGAACCGTGCACGCCAGGACAGGGGCCACTGCTTCAGTACCCAGGCCATTTGAGACCGAAACAAGAACTTGGATTTTCTTTTATTTGGCTAGAGTTCAACATAAAGATTTTTTGTGAAAATCTAATTATATCATCTCCTCCGCACTAAATTCTAGTAAAATAATCCTGTGAATTTTGTGCATGTGACTTTTGTTTTAAGGCATGGGGAAGGTTTTGCTAGCAAAACCAAACTGTAGCGGTGACAGTGGAATCTGATCTGTTTCCCATGAAGTCTCCAGAGGATATTCATTGACTCAGTAAGTTGGACATGTTTTCTTATTCTTATTGCTAAAACACTCTCTTGGAACTGCTATACGCATTTAAATAATAAGCATAGTGTTAAACATTGCTAAATCAGACTTGTAAGTGGTGGCTATAATTTTTTTATGCTTGAGTCTCTTGAATGCAAGTGAAAGTTACCCAATTCAAAATAAGGAAGGGAAGGTGTCTTTGCTCATAGGTATGGTGGAAGCAACATGGGTGGACTCTGATTCAGCTTGAGTCATGTTGAGTCCTTGGGTGGGGTGGGGAGGGTTCTGCGTGACCAGGCCGGGGTCACATGTCTGTCCACCTGAACTGGGTTCCCCCAGAAGAAAGGTGATTAGGATGCTAGGCAAGCAAAAAATGGCAAATATCTCTTCCAAACATCGATCTTTTTTTTATAAGTACAAACCTCTGTCTTAATCAGGGTGACTGGTGGCCTAATGCCAAGTAAATGAAGGAATGTGACAGCATCCTCAAGGGTTGCATTTTAAACTCAGGGGTTTAGAATCAGCCAGGAATTTAATTTGCTCTGATTGCTAATTATTGTTCCTTCATGCAGCCATTAATCAGGGCTGTCCTTAGCCAATCATACAAATATACTGATGTATACGTATATGGGATTACTGGGGAGAAAATGTGTGCCACTGGAATAATGTACCTTCGTGCTTATCATGCCACAGCAGTGTCATGGAACTTTTAGTATTCCTGTGTGGCATGTACAATACCTTCATGTTGTCACCAAGCACACCTACCACTTAAGTTAAAAATAGCTCTAATTTTATTTTCCAAATATATGGATTTATGATTCCAGGTTCCAAATATTTGTGGTTCACTGTGTAATTCACACTGTTTCCAGGTCACAGCTCTTTCTTTTGCTGAACTCCGTAGGGTGCTGAGATACTTACAGAAAAGGAGGAAAGGAAGGCGAGCTCTCAGGTAGTACTTAACTACATCACCAAGTATTTCATCTCTATTACTTCTTTAGAGGCTGAGCTGGAGGGAAATGAGTTTGGAGGAAGCAGAAGTGTAGAAAATTTATGTGAGAAGCCAGCTTCTGTCTCCTTCCCACCCACCGTGGCTTTCTCATACTACCTACCAATGAGATGTTGACATTCTTCTAACATTTATTACACTAGTTGTCAGACTATATAAGTGACTAGAGTTTCACTTGTATTATCTTATTTAACCCTTGCAACAATACTGTGAAGAGGCATTATTTTCTATTTTTAAATGAAGAAAACACATCTAATAAGTGGCAGAGCTACTACACCTGGAACCAAGGTCCTAGAACCCCAGGTCCAATGCGCTTTCTACTGCATCAGGCTCATCAGCACCCACTTTCAGATGAAAACTCCTACCAAGTATTAAGCCTCATTCATGCTTAATATAGATTGCTGGAATCAGATAAAAGAAACACCCCTGCCTCATATTAATAAGCCTCTGGAATTGGGACGTTGGGAGTTACAGTGTAAAGGAGCAGGTCTTCATGGGTTGAAGGACATTACATTCCCGGGCCAACTAGCAGATGTGGATGGCAGTAAAGAATAGGGAAGAGGAAATGGGCACTGAAGAACTACTCTCACATTTCCCCCCAAATCAGTGGGCAGACTTGCTGATGCTCAAGGAGAGGGATAAAGAATCAGCCCAGCCTTCCAGACCCAGACTGTCTTTTTCAGTTTGGCCCAGTTTCTTCTCAGTCAGACTTTGTCATTGCTCCTGCCTTGACAAGAAAACAGAATAGTACAAAAGGGAGGAAATAAGATCTACCTGTACCCTCTCTTCCCTAGCTCCCTCTTTTTGTTTTCAGCAGTCTTGTGTTTAAGCGTCATAGGATTTTCCTATTCATAGGATTTTCCTATCCATTCCTATTCATTTGGATTCCATAAAGAGTCCAAAATGTCAAAATATAAATTTGAAGCTGTAAAGGTTCTAAACTCTAATTATTCTAAGATGTAGGTTACTGGCATAATAAGACCCTTTCTCCTGGTTACCTGAGCTCCAGTAAGTATTAAGATATTTCCTTGGGATATTTCAGTTTGTTCTCCAGAAACCAGAAGTCTCTGCTTTTTTGAGACCAGACGTTCCAAACTATATACAAAAGGAAAAGTTTCCTTATAAGTCATCTTCTGTTAGTTTTTGAAATCACAAGTTGCCAAGACAAATAGCATGCTAGGGTATACTAACAAATCAATGTGTGGGATTAAGGCTATGTTGTGTGTCTCAGATGTGTCCAAACACTGTGACTCTTCACTTGAAGAGTGTACATTTGGAACAGATGTTGAGATCCATGCAAGTGCCTAAAATCTTTGTGCTTTATTTGTAATGTAATGGCTCCATGGTAACCAAGAGGCGGTTAATCACCTTTTTTTTTTTTGAAGTTAATTGCCACAAGTTAACTTCTCCAAAATGATTTTAACCAAAGATGATATTATAATAATATAAGGAGTAAAACTTTAAGGACTTAACTACTGTCTTGAAACATCTTAGTCACTTTGAAAGTAAGCAGTAGTTTTAGATTTTTGGTAAACATTTTAGCAAATTGCTGTTTTAGAAGAGAAATCTGACCATGTGGTTAAGAGGATGGGGCCTTCATTAAGGCCAGAGTTGTAAGCTGGGTCTTTAGGTCTCTGACCTCAACCAGCCTATTCATAGCTGCAGGCATTTCAAATGGAACCAGAGGACAGAATGTGGCTGGGACAGTTCACATCCTTCACCACTCTTATGGAAAGATACCTCACAGCATCATCGTCATGTATAAATGTATATCATCACTGCTCTGGTGCTGGATATATGCTTTTATATTTTCTGGAAGGAAACACTTTATTCTACTCCTAGTAACTTTAAAGTCTCATCTTTTTAATGTATGACACATAAAATATTTATGAAGTTGTGAAATAATGTCCAGCCAAACTATTAGAAATGGAACTGAATAAAAATGACATTGATGACTCCCTGACTTTGGTTTTATTTTTTGTATGAAAGAAATAACCTACCTAACAAAGTAGTTGTATGCTGTATAAATTCTAAAATGTAAAAGAAATGCTTTCACTTTTGTATGTTTCACTAACAATAAATAGTAGCTATAATGCTTGAAACAGGCCTGACAACATGTATGTCAGGACTTGGGAAGATAATGGAAATTTCTTAAGTAAAAAATTATTATCTACATTCTAGAAGCAAGTGGCACATTAAGGAAAGATATTTATGTAAGTTTTTTTAAAAAAACCTATATATGTGTCTTCTGAACATGAAGCACCCTTTGAGATAAATCCAAAATAACTGCAACATCACCTAGTTAATCTATTTCTTAAAGTATAGTTTTTTTTTTTCTGGATGTAGTAATAGTAATCCATAAAGTCAGAGTTGCACAACAACTCTGAGTGTCTACTATGTACCACCATACAAGCTTCTGGGGTACAAAGTAAACAAGACATGACATTCCTACCCTTGTGGAGCTTACATTCAGAAAATATAAATCAGTAAACCATCATGTAATAAAGAAAAGCATTCCTACTTCTGTATGGCCCTTTATAATTTACAGAGGTTTGCTTTACCATATTTCATTTGCTCTTCACAACAGCCTTGGGCAGTTAAGTAAACTGGGACTCAGAGAGTCATTCAGTTAGGAAATACTGGTGCTGGAGTTGAAATCAAAGCCAGCATTCTTGAGAGGACTGCACAGGATGGGGGAGTAGAAAGGCCCTGAGCTCTCCTCCTCTCACATGCACACCAAAATTACAACTATGTGCAGAACACCCATTGATGAAAAAGACCAGAACCTACCAAAAAAGATCTTTTACAACTAAATATATCAAGAAGGAACCATAATGAGATGAGTAGGGGTAGCAGAATTGTGATATAGTCAAATCTCATAACCCCAGGTGGATGATCCACAAACAGGAGAATAATAACAATTGCAGAGTTTCTCCCAAAGGAGTGAGCTCCCTAGCCCAGGAGTCCTGCACCAGGAAGACAAGCCCCCAGAGCATTTGGCTTTGAAGGTCAGCAGGGCTTACTTTCAGGAGTCCCAGAGGGCTGAGGGAAATAAAGACTTCACCCTTTAGGGGCTCACACAAAATCTGACACCCTCCTCGACCCAGGGCGGAGGCAGTAATTTGAGCGGAGCCTGGGTGAGACCTACCTACTAATCTTGGAGAGCCTTGCAGAAAGGCAGTAGGCAACTGCAGCTCACCCTGGGGACATAGACACTGTAGGAAGCCATTTGTGGGAACTCCTTCTACCAGGTGGACACTGGTGCTGGCAGGCACCACTGTGGAATCCTCCCTCCAGCTTATTAGCCCCAGGACCCACCCCACCCTTGCCCAATAGTCTGTACACACCAGTGCTGAGACACCTCAGGCCAAGTAACTAACGAAAACAGGATGGTCCAAAACCTGTTGGATGCATCAAAAGTAGTTCTAACAGGGAAGTCTATAAAAATACAATCTTACCTCAGGAAACAAGAAAAATCTCAAACAATCTTACCTTACACCTAAAGCAACCAGAGAAAGGACAAACAAAACCCAAACCTAGTAGAAGGAAAGAAATCATAGAGATCAGAGTAGAAATAAATGAATTAGAGACGAAGAAAACAATGGAAAAGATCAATGAAACTAAAAGCTGGTTCTTTGAGATGATAAACAAAATTGAAAAACCTTTAGCCAGACTCATCAAGAAAAAAAGGGAGAGGACACAAATCAATAATTAGAAATGAAAAAGAAGTAAAAACTGACACCACAGAAATACAAAGGATCATAAGATACTACTACAAACAACTATATGCCAATAAAATGGACAACCTTGGGCTTCCCTGGTGGCGCAATGGTTGAGAGTCCGCCTGCCAATGCAGGGTACACAGGTTTGTGCCCCGGTCTGGGAAGATTGCACATGCCACGGAGCAGCTAGGCCCGTGAGCCATGGCCGCTGAGCCTGCACGTCCGGAGCCTGTGCTCCACAACAGGAGAGGCCACAACAGTGAGAGGCCAGCATATCGCAAAAAAAAAAAAACGGACAACCTAGAAGAAATAGACAAATTCTTAGAAAGATACAACATTCCAAGACTGAACCAGGAAGAAATAGAAAATATGAACAGACCGATCACAAGCACTGAAATTGAAACTGTGATTCAAAATCTTCCAAAAAACAAAAGCCCAGGACCAGATGACTTCACAGGCGAACTCTATCAAACATTTAGAGAAGAGCTAACACCTATCCTTCCCAAACTCTTCAAAAATATAGCAGAGGGAGGAACACTCCCAAACTCATTCTACGAGGCCACCATCACCCTGATAGCAAAACCAGACAAGGATGTCACAAAGAAAGAAAACTACAGGCCAATATCACTGATGAACATAGATGCAAAACTCCTCAACAAAATACTAGCAAACAGAATCCAACAGCACATTAAAAGGATCATACACCATGATCGAGTGGGGTTTATTCCAGGAATGCAAGGATTCTTCAATATATACAAATCAATCATTGGGATACACCACATTAACAAACTGAAGAATAAAACCCATATGATCATCTCAATAGATGCAGAAAAACTTCTGACAAAATTCAACACCCATTTATAATAAAAAACTCTCCAGAAACTGGGGATAGAGGGAACCTACCTCAACATAATAAAGGCCATATATGACAAACCCAAATAAACATCATTCTCAATGGTGAAAACCAAAAAGCATTTCCTCTAAGATCAGGAACAAGACAAGGGTGTCCACTCTTGCCACTATTATTCAACATAGTATTGGACATCCTAGCCATGGTAGTCAGAGAAAAAAAGAAAGAAAAGGAATACAAATTGGAAGAGAAGAAGTAAATCTGTCACTGTTTGCAGATGACATAATACTAAACACAGAAAATCCTACAGATGCCAGCAGAAAACTACTACAGCTAATCAGGGAATTTGGTAAAGTTGCTGGATACAAAATTAATGTACAGAAATCTCTTCATTCCTATACACTAACAATGAAAGAACAAAAAGAGAAATCAAGGAAACAATTATATTTCCCATTGCAACAAAAACAATAAAATACCTAGCAATAAACCTACCTAAGGAGGCAAAAGACCTGTATGCAGAAAACTTTAAGATACTGATGAAAGAAATCAAAGACAACACAAACAGATGGAGATATACCATGTTCTTGGATTGGAAGAATCAACATTGTGAAAATGACTATACTACCAAAGCAATCTACAGACTCAATGCAATCCCTATCAAATTACCAATGGCATATTTCACAGAACTGGAACAAAAAATTTTTTGATTTGTATGGAAACACAAAAGACCCCGAATAGCCAATCTTTTTTTTTTTTTTTGCGGTACGCGGGCCTCTCACTGTTGTGGCCTCTCACATTGCAGACCACAGGCTCCAGACGCGCAGGCTCAACGGCCATGGCTCATGGGCCCAGGCGCTCAGCGGCACGTTGGACCTTCCCGGACTGGGGCACGAACCCGCGTCCCCTGCATCAGCAAGCGGACTCAACCACTGCGCCAGCAGGTAAGCCCCCAAACAATCTTGAGAACGAAAAACAGAGCTGGAGGAATCAGGCTCCCTGACTTCAGACTATACTCCAAATCTACAGTAATCAAGAGAGTATGGTACTGGCACAAAAATAGATATATAGATCAATGGAACAAGATAGAAAGCCCAGGAAGATGGCAGAAGAGTAACACGCGGAGATCACCTTCCTCCCCAGAGATACATCAGAAATACATCTACACGTGGAACAACTCCCACGGAACACCTACTGACCGTTCGCAGAAGACCTCAGACCTCCCAAAAGTCAAGAAACTCCCCACGTACCTGGATAGGGCAAAAAAAAAAAAAAAGAATAAACAGACAAAAGAAAAGGGATGGGACCTGCACCAGTGGGAGGGAGCTGTGAAGGAGGAAAGGTTTCCACACACTAGGAGCCCCTTCGCAGGCAGAGACTGCAGGTGTTGGAGGGGGGAAGCTTTGGAGCCGCAGAGGAGAGCACAGCAACAGGGGTGCAGAGGGCAAAGCGGAGAGATTCCCGCACAGAGGAACGGAGCCGACCGGCACTCACTAGCCGAGAGGCTTGCCTGCTCACCCGCTAGGGCAGGCGGGGCTGGGAGCAGAGGCTCGAGCTTCGGTCGGAGCGCAGGGAGAGGACTGGTGGCATGAACACAGCCTGAAGGGGTTAGTGCACCACGCCAAGCCGGGAGGGAGGGAGTCCGGGAAAAGTCTGGACCTGCCGAAGAGACAAGAGACTTTTTCTTCCCTCTTTTGTTGCCTGGTGTGCAAGGAGAGAGGATTAAGAGCACTGCTTAAAGGAGCTCCAGAGATGGGCGTGAGCCGCAGCTAACAGTGTGGACCCACTTCAGACCTAGAGACACATACAGACTGAAAGTGAGGGGATGGAAAAAGACATTCCATGCAAATGGAAACCAAAAGAAAGCTGGAGTAGCAATTCTCATATCAGACAAAATAGACTTTAAAATAAAGATTATTAGAAGAGACAAAGAAGGACACTACATAATGATCAAGGGATCGATCCAAGAAGAAGATACAACAATTGTAAATATTTATGCACCCAATATAGGAGCACCTCAATACATAAGGCAAATACTAACAGTCAGAAAAGGGGAAATCGACAGTAACACATTCATAGTAGGGGACTTTAACACCCCACTTTCACCAATGGACAGATATCCAAAATGAAAATAAATAAGGAAACACAAGTTTTAAATGATACATTAAACAAAATGGACTTAATTGATATATAATTATAGGACATTCCATCCAAAAACAACAGAATACACATTTTTCTCAAGTGCTCATGGAACATTCTCCAGGATAGATCATATCTTGGGTGACAAATAAAGCCTTGGTAAATTTAAGAAAACTGAAATTGTATCAAGTATCTTTTCCGACCACAACGCTAGGAGACTAGATATCAATTACAGGAAAAAATCTGTAAAAAACACAAACACATGGAGGCTAAACAATACACTACTTAATAACGAAGTGATCACTGAAGAAATCAAAGAGGAAATAAAAAAATACCTAGAAACAAATGACAATGGAGACACGACGACCCAAAACCTATGGGATGCAGCAAAAGCAGTTCTAAGAGGGAAGTTTATAGCAATACAATCCTGCCTTAAGAAACAGTAAACATCTCAAATAAACAACCTAACCTTGCACCTAAAGCAATTAGAGAAAGAAGAACAAAAAAACCCCAAAGTTAGCAGAAGGAAAGAAATCATAAAGATCAGATCAGAAATAAATGAAAAGGAAATGAAGGAAACGATAGCAAAGATCAATAAGACTAAAAGCTGGTTCTTTGAGAAGATAAACAAAATTGATAAACCATTAGCCAGACTCATCAAGAAAAAAAGGGAGAAGACTCAAATCAATAGAATTAGAAATGAAAAAGGAGAAGTAACAACCGACACTGCAGAAATACAAAAGATCATGAGAGATTACTACAAGCAACTCTATGACAATAAAATGGACAACCTGGAAGAAATGGACAAGTTCTAAGAAATGCACAACCTGCCAAGACTGAATCAGGAAGAAACAGAAAATATGAACAGTCCAATCACAGGCACTGAAACTGAAACTGTGATTAAAAATCTTCCAACAAACAAAAGCCCAGGACCAGATGGCTTCACAGGCCAATTCTATCAAACATTTAGAGACGAGCTAACACCTACCCTTCTCTAACTCTTCCAAAATACAGCAGAGGAAGGAACACTCCCAAACTCAATCTATGAGGCCACCATCACACTGATACCAAAACCAGACAAGGATGTCACAAAGAAAGAAAACTACAGGCCAATATCACTGATGAACATAGATGCAAAAATCCTCAACAAAATACTAGCAAACAGAATCCAACAGCACATTAAAAGGATCATACACCATGATCCAGTGGGGTTTATTCCAGGAATGCAAGGATTCTAAAATATACGCAAATCAATGTGATACACCATATTAACAAATTGAAGGAGAAAAGCCATATGATCATCTCAATAGATGCAGAGAAAGCTTTCGACAAAATTCAACACCCATTTATGATAAAAACCCTACAGAAAGTAGGCATAGAGGGAACTTTCCTCAACATAATGAAGGCCATATATGACAAACCCACAGCCAACATCATCCTCAATGGTGAAAAACTGAAAGCATTTCCACTAAGATCAGGAACAAGACAAGGTTGTCCACTCTCACCACTCTTATTCAACATACTTTTGGAAGTTTTAGCCACAGCAATCAGAGAAGAAAAGGAAATAAAAGGAATCCAAATCAGAAAAGAAAATGTAAAGCTGTCACTGTTTGCAGATGACATGATGCTATCTATACACAGAGAATCCTAAAGATGCTACCAGAGAACTACTAGAGCTAATCAATGAATTTGGTAAAGTTACACGATACAAAATGCATGCACAGAAATATCTTGCATTCCTATACACTAATGATGAAAACTCTGAAAGTGAAATCAAGAAAACACTCCCATTTACCATTGCAACAAAAAGAATAAAATATCTAGGAATAAACCCACCTAAGGAGACAAAAGACCTCTATGCAGAAAATTATAAGACACTGATGAAAGAAATTAAATATGATACAAATAGATGGAGACATATACCATGTTCTTGGACTGGAAGAAGCAACATTCTATAAATCACTCTACTACCCAAAGCAATCTTACAGATTCAATGCAATCCCTATCAAACTCCCACTGGCATTTTTCACAGAACTAGAACAAAAAATTTCACAATTTGTATGGAAACACAAAAGACCCAGAATAGCCAAAGCTATCTTGAGAACGAAAAACGGAGCTGGAGGAATCAGGCTCCCTGACTTCAGACTATACTACAAAGCTACAGTAATCAAGACAGTATGGTACTGGCACAAAAACAGAAAGATAGATCAATGGAACAGGATAGAAAGCCCAATGTAAACCCACGCACATATGGTCACCTTATCTTTGATAAAGGAGGCAGGAATGTACAGTGGACAAAGGACAGCCTCTTCAATAAGTGGAGCTGGGAAAACTGGACAGGTACATGTAAAACTATGAGATTAGATCACTCCCTAACACCATACACAAAAATAAGCTCAAAATGGATTAAAGACCTAAATGTAAGGCCAGAAACTATCAAACTCTTAGAGGAAAACATAGGCAGAACACTCTATGACATAAATCACAGCAAGATCCTTTCTAACCCACCTCCTAGAGAAATGGAAATAAAAACAAAAATAAACAAATGGGATCTAATGAAACTTCAAAACTTTTGCACAGCAAAGGAAACCATAAACAAGACCAAAAGGCAACCCTCAGAATGGGAGAAAATATTTGTAAATGAAGCAACTCACAAAGGATTAATTTCCAAAATTTATAAGCAGCTCATGCAGCTCAATAACAAAAAAAGAAACAACCCAATCCAAAAATGGGCGGAAGACCTAAATAGACATTTCTCCAAAGAAGATATACAGACTGCCAAGAAACACATGAAAGAATGCTCAACATCATTAATCATTAGAGAAATGCAAATCAAAACTACAATGAGATATCATCTCACACCACTCAGAGTGGCCATCATCAAAAACTCTATAAACAATAAATGCTGGATAGGGTGTGGAGAAAAGGGAACACTCCTGCACTGCTGGTGGGAATGTGAATTGGTACAGCCACTATGGAGAACAGTACGGAGGTTCCTTAAAAAACCACAAATAGAACTACCATATGACCCAGCAATCCCACTACTGGGCATATACCCTGAGAAAACCATAATTCAAAAAGAGTCATGTACCAAAATGTTCATTGCAGCTCTATTTACAATAGCCAGGAGATGGAAACAACCTAAGTGCCCATCATCGGATGAATGGATAAAGAAGATGTGACACATATACACAATGGAATATTACTCAGCCATAAAAGGAAACGAAATTGAGCTATTTTTAATGAGGTGGATAGACCTAGAGTCTGTCATACAGAGTGAAGTAAGTCAGAAAGAGAAAGAGAAATACCGTATGCTAACACATATATATGCAATTTAAGAAAAAAAAAATGTCATGAAGAACCTAGTGGTAAGACAGGAATAAAGACACAGACCTACTGGAGCACGGACTTGAGGACATGGGAAGGAGGAAGGGTGAGCTGTGACAAAGCGAGAGAGAGGCATGGACATATATACACTACCAAATGTAAGGTAGATAGCTAGTGGGAAGCAGCCGCATAGCACACAGATATCAGCTCCGTGCTTTGTGACCTCCTGGCAGGGTGGGATAGGGAGGGTGGGAAGGAGGGAGACACAAAAGGGAAGAGATATGGGAACATAAGTATATGTACAACTGATTCACTTTGTTATAAAGCAGAAACTAACTCACCATTGTAAAGCAATTATACCCCAATAAAGATGTTAAAAGAAAAAAAAAAACAACTAGCAAACAGAATCCAACAGCACATTAAAAGGATCATACACCATGATCCAGTGGGGTTTATTCCAGGAATGCAAGGATTCTTCAATATACGCAAATCAATCGACCTGATACACCATATTAACAAACTGAAGGAGAAAAACCATATGATCATCTCAATAGATGCAGAGAAAGCTTTCGACAAAATTCAACACCCATTTATGATAAAAACCCTGCAGAAAGTAGGCATAGAGGGAACTTTCCTCAACATAATAAAGGCCATATATGACAAACCCACAGCCAACATCATCCTCAATGGTGAAAAACCGAAACCATTTCCACTAAGATCAGGAACAAGACAAGGTTGTCCACTCTCACCACTGTTATTCAACATAGTTTTGGAAGTTTTAGTCACAGCAATCAGAGAAGAAAAGGAAATAAAAGGAATCCAAATCGGAAGAGAAGAAGTAAAGCTGTCACTGTTTGCAGATGACATGATACTATACATAGAGAAGCCTAAAGATGCTACCAGAAAACTACTGGAGCTAATCAATGAATTTGGTAAAGTAGCGGAATACAGAATTAACGCACAGAAATCTCTGGCATTCCTATACACTGGTGATGAAAACTCTGAAAGTGAAATCAAGAAAACACTCCCATTTAACTGCTGCAACAAAAAGAATAAAATACCTAGCAATAAACCTACCTAAGGAGGCAAAAGACCTGTATGCAAAAAACTTTAAGATACTGATGAAAGAAATCAAAGACGACACAAACAGATGGAGAGATATACCATGTTCTTGGATTGGAAGAATCAACGTCGTGAAAATGACTATACTACCAAAGCAATCTACAGATTCAATGCAATCCCTATCAAATTACCAATGGCATATTTCACAGAACTGGAACAAAAAATTTTTTAATTTGTATGGAAACACAAAAGACCCCGAATAGCCAAACAATCTTTTTTTTTTTTTTTTCAGTACGCGGGCTTCTCACCATTGTGGCCTCTCCCGTTGCGGAGCACAGGCTCCGGACCTGCAGGCTCAGCGGCCATGGCTCATGGGCCCAGCTGCTCAGTGGCACGTGGGACCTTCCCGGACCGGGGCAGCATCCCGCGTCCCCTGCATCGGCAGGCGGACTCTCAACCACTGCGCCACCAGGGAAGCCCCCAAACAATCTTGAGAACGAAAAACAGAGCTGGAGGAATCAGGCTCCCTGACTTCAGACTATACTCCAAATCTACAGTAATCAAGAGAGTATGGTACTGGCACAAAAATAGAAATATAGATCAATGGAACAAGATAGAAAGCCCAGGAAGATGGAGGAAGAGTAACACGCAGAGATCACCTCCCTCCCCACAGATACATCAGAAATACATCTACACGTGTAACAACTCCTACGGAACAGCTACTGAACACTGTCAGAAGACCTCAGACCTCCCAAAAGGCAAGAATCTCCCCACGTACCTGAGTAGTGCAAAAGAAAACAGAATAAACACAGAAAAAAATAGGGACAGGACCTGCACCAGTGGGAGGGAGCTGTGAAGGAGGAAAGGTTTCTACACACTAGGAGCCCCTTCACGGGCAGAGACTGCGGGTGGCGGAGGAGGTAAGCTTTGGAGCCGCAGAGGAGAGCACAGCAACAGGGGTGCGGAGGGCAAAGCGGAGAGATTCCCGCACAGAGGATCGGAGCTGACCGGCACTCACTAGCCCGAGAGGCTTGTCCGATCACCTTCTGGGGCAGGTGGGGCTGGGAGCTGAGGCTCGGGCTTCGGTCAGAGTGCAGGGAGAGGAGTGGCGGCATGAACACAGCCGGAGCGCAGGGAGAGGACTGGCGGCATGAACACAGCCTGAAGGGGTTAGTGCACCACGCATAACCGGGAGGGAGTCCGGGGAAAAGTCTGGACCTGCCGAAGAGGCAAGAGACGTTTTCTTCCCTCTTTGGGAAGAAACTACCACTGGCATTTTTCACAGAAAACTACCACTGATATT
The DNA here is from genome assembly GCF_949987515.2 of Delphinus delphis. Classification (NCBI taxonomy): domain Eukaryota; kingdom Metazoa; phylum Chordata; class Mammalia; order Artiodactyla; family Delphinidae; genus Delphinus; species Delphinus delphis. Next base: position 69,775,178 of record NC_082688.1, read on the forward strand.
TTTCACAGAACTAGAACAAAAAATTTCACAATTTGTATGGAAACACAAAAGACCCAGAATAGCCAAAGCAATCTTTAGAATGAAAAACAGAGCTGGAGGAATCAGGCTCCCTGACTTCAGACTATACTACAAAGCTACAGTAATTAAGATAGTATGGTACTAGCACAAAAACAGAAAGATAGATCAATGAAACAGGAATAGAAAGCCCAAAGATAAACCCACGCACATATGGTCACCTTATCTTTGATAAAGGAGGCAGGAATGTACAGTGGAGAAAGGACAGCCTCTTCAATAAGTGGTGCTGGGATAACTGGACAGGTAGGTGTAAAAGTATGAGATTAGATCACTCCCTAACACCATACACAAAAATAAGCTCAAAACGGATTAAAGACCTAAATGTAAGGCCAGAAACTATCAAACTCTTAGAGGAAAACACAGGCAGAACACTCTATGACATAAATCACAGCAAGATTCTTTTTGACCCACCTCCTAGAGAAATGGAAATAAAAACAAAAATAAATGGGACCTAATGAAACTTCAAAGCTTTTGCACAGCAAAGGAAACCATAAACAAGACCAAAGGACAACCCTCAGAATGGGAGAAAACATTTGCAAATGAAGCAACTGACAAAGGATTAATGTCCAAAATTTATAAGTAGCTCATGCAGCTAAATAACAAAAAAACAACCCAATCCAAAAATGGGCGGAAGACCTAAATAGACATTTCTCCCAGAAGTTATACAGACTGCCAACAAACATATGAAAGAATGCTCAACATCATTAATCATTAGGGAAATGAAAATCAAAACTACAATGAGATATCACCTCACACCAGTCACAATGGCCATCATCAAAAAATCTAGGAACAGTCAATGCTAGAGTGGGTGTGGAGAAAAGGGAACACTCTTGCACTGCTGGTGGAAATGTGAATTGGTACAACCACTGTGGAGAACAGTATGGAGGTTACTTAAAAAACTACAAATAGAACTACCATATGACCCAGCAATCCCACTACTGGGCATATACCCTGAGAAAACCATAATTCAAAAAGAGTCATGTACCACAATGTTCATTGCAGCTCTATTTGCAATAGCCAGGAGATGGAAACAACCTAAGTGTCCATCATGGGATGAATGGATAAAGAAGATGTGGCACATATATACAATGGAATATTACTCAGCCATAAAAAGAAATGAAATTGAGCTATTTGTAATGAGGTGGACAGACCTAGAGTCTGTCATACAGAGTGAAGTAATTCTGAAAAAGAAAGAGAAATACCATATGCTAACACATATATATGGAATTTAAGGGAAAAAATGTCATGAAGAACCTAGGAGTAAGACAGGAATAAAGACACAGACCTACTAGAGAATGGACTTGAGGATATGGGAAGGGGGAAGGGTAAGCTGTGACAAAGCGTGAGAGAGGCATGGCCATATATACACTGCCAAACGTAAGGTAGATAGCTAGTGGAAAGCAGCCCCATAGCACAGGGAGATCAGCTCGGTGCTTTGTGACCACCTGGAGGGGTGGGATAGGGAGGGTGGGAGGGAGGGAGATGCAATAGGGAAGAGATATGGGAACATATGTATATGCATAGCTGATTCAATTTGTTATAAACCAGAAACTAACACACCATTGTAAAGCAATTATACCCCAGTAAAGATGTTAAAAAAAAAAACCCGAGAAAGACAAATATATGATATCATTTATATGTGGAATGTAATTTTAAAAAATGATTCAAATGAACTTATTTACAAAACGGAAACAGACTTTCAGATATAAAAAATACCTTATGGTTACCAAAGCAGAAACGTGAAGGGGGAGGGATAAATCAGGAGCTTGGGATTAACGTACACACACTACTATATATAAGATAGATAACCAACAAGGACCCACTGTCTAGCACAGGAAACTCTACTCAATATTCTGTGATAACCTAAAGAATCTGAAAAGTAATGAATATATGTATACATATAACTTAATCACTCTGCTGTTCTCCTGAAACTAACCCAACATTGTAAACAAACTATAATCCAATAAACTTTTTTAAAAAGACACACTGTAACTAAAATGGCAAAAATTAAAGGTAAAAAGAGAATATTAAAAGAAGCAAGGGAAAAGGAACACATTACATACAAGGGAACCCCCATAATACTATCAGCTGATTTTTCCACATAAACTCTGTAGGCCAGAAGGGATTGGCACAATATATTTTAAAGTGATGAAAGGAAAAACCAAGAATACTCTACCAAGCAAAGCTTTCATTCATATTTGATGGAGAGATCAACAGTTTCACAGACAGGCAAAAGCTAAAAGAGTTCAGCACCACCAAACCACCTTTACAAGAAATGTTAAAGGAACTTCTCTAAGTAAAAAAGAAAAGGACACAACAAGAAACATGAAAACCACGAAAGGAAAAAGCTCACTGGTAAAGGCAAACATATAGTAAAGGTAGGAAATCATCCATGCAAAAAGCTAGTAGGAAAGTTAAAAGACAAAAGTTGTAAAATCATCTATATCTACAATAAGCAGGTAAGAGATACACAAAACAATTATATGTAAAATATGATATCAAAAAGAGTAATTTTGAGGGGAGGAGAGTACAAATCCAGGATTGTTAAAATGCATTTGAAATTAAGAGATCAGCAACTTACAACAATCACATGTATATATAGATTGCTATATATAAATCTCACGTTAGCCATAAACCAAAAATTGATAATAGATACACATACAAAAAAGGAATCTATACATAACACTGAAGATAGTCATCCAATCACAAGAGAACAAAAGAAGAAAGGAATAAAAAAAGAACTACAAAAACAACCCCAAAACAATTAAAAAATTGGCAATGAGAACATACATATCAATAATTATTTTAAATGTAAATGGACTAAATGTTCCAATCAAAAGACATGAAATAGATGAATGGATACCAAAACAAGACCCGTATATCTACAAGAGTCTATCTACAAGAGACTCACTTCAGATCTGAAAGTGAGGGGATGGAAAAAAGGCATTCCATGCAAGTGGTAATCAAAAGAAAGCTGGGGTAGCAATATTTATATCAGAAAAAAAATAGACTTTAAAATAAGAACTATTAAAAGAGAGAAAGAAACACATTACACAACGATGAAGGGCTCAATCCAAGAAGAAGATATAACAACTGTAAATACATATGCACCCAACATAGGAGCACCTAAACATAAAACAAGTATTAACAGATATAATGGGAAAAATCGCCAGTAACACAGTAATAGTTGGGGACTTTAAAACGCTACTTAGGGCTTCCCTGGTGGTGCAGTGGTTGAGAATCTGCCTGCCAATGCAGGGGACACGGGTTCGAGCCCTGGTCTGGGAAGATCCCACATGCCTCAGAGCAACTAGGCCCATGAGCCACAACTACTGAGCCTGTGCGTCTGGAGCCTGTGCTCCGCAACAAGAGAGGCTGCGATAGTGAGAGGCCTGCACACCGCGATTAAGAGTGGCCCCCGCTTGCCGCAAGTAGAGAAAGCCCTCACACAGAAACGAAGACCCAACACAGCCAAAAATTAATTAAGAAAAAACCGCTACTGACATCAATGGACAGATTATCCAGCTAGAAAATCAATAAGGAAACACTGGCCTCAAATAACACATTAGATCAGATAGACTTAATCAATACATAGAGAGAGCATTCCATCCAAAAGCAGTAGAATACATATTCTTTTCAAGTGCACATGGAACATTTTCCAGGATAGATCACATGCTAGGTCACAAGTCTCAGTAAACTTAAGAAAACTGAAATCATATCAAGCTTCTTTTCTGACCACAACACCCACACACAATGTGACTAGAAATTACAAGACAAAAAAACTGCAAAAAACACAAACACGTGGAAGCTAAACAATATGCTACTGAACAACTAATGGATCACAGAAGAAATCAAAGAGGAAATAAAAAAATATCAGGACACAAATGAAAACAAAAACACAACAATCCAAAATCTATGGGACACGGCAAAAGCAATTCTAAGAGGGAAGTTTATAGCAATACAAGCTTACCTCAGGAAACAAGAAAAATCTCAAATTAACAACATAACCTTACATCTAAAAGAGCTAGACAAAGAAGGACAAACAAAACTCAAAGGTAGTAGAAGGAAAGAAATCATAAAGATCAGAGCAGAAATAGAGACTAAAAAAACAATTGAAAAGATCAATGAAACTAAGAGCCGGTTCTTTGAAAAGATAAACCAAATTGATAAACCTTTAGCCAGACTCATCAAGAAAAAAAGAGGGTGCAAATCAATAAAATCAGAAATGAAAAAGGAGAAGTTACAACCAACACCACAGAAATACAAAGAATCATAAAAAAGTACTATGAACAACTACATGCCAGTAAAATGGACAATCTAGAAGAAATGAAAAAAATCCTAGAAACATACAATCTCCTGCACTAAAAAGAAATAGAAAACAGGAACAGACCAATTACCAGTAATGGAACTGAATCAGTAATTTAAAAAGCTCCCAGCAAACGAAATGTCCAGGGCCAGGGAGCTTCACAGGTAAATTCTACCAAACATTTAGAGAAGAGTTAACAACCATCCTCCTCAAACTATTCCAAAAAATAGCAGAGGAAGGAATGCTTTTGAACTTATTCTATGAGGCCAGCAACAGCCTGACACCAAAACCAGATAAACACATCATAAAAAAAGGAAATTACAAGGTCAATATCACTGATGAACACAGATGCAAAAATCCTCAACAAAATATTAGCAAACCCAATCCAGCAAAACAGCAAAAGGATCATACACCATGACCAAGTGGGATTTAACCCAGGGATGCAAGGATTTTTCAATATCTGCAAATCAATCAATGTGACACACAACATTAACAAACTGAAGAATAAAAGCCACATGATCATCTCAGTAGATGAAGAAAACGCATTTTAAAAATTCAGCATCTATTTATGATAAAAACTCTCCAGAAAGTTGGCACAAGGAGAACATATGTCAACATAATAAAGGCCATATACAACAAACCCACAGCTAACATCATACTCAACAGTGAAAAGCAGAAAGCATTTCCTCTAAAATCAGGAAGAAGTCAAGGATGCCCACTCTCACCACTTTTATTCAACATAGTATTGGCAATTTAGCCACAGCAATCATACAAGAAAAAGAAATAAAAGGAATCCAACTTGGAAAAGAAGCAAAACTCACTATTTGCAGGTGACATGATGCTATACACAGAAAATCCTAAAGACACCATCAAAAAACTACTAGAGCTCATCAATGAATATAGTAAAGTTACAGGATACAAAATTAATATACAGAAATTGGTTGCTTTTCTCTACACTAACAATGAACTATCAGAAAGAGAAATTAAGGAAACAATCCCATTTATAATCATATCAAAAGGAATAAAATACCTAGGAATAAATCTCCCTAAGGAAGTATCATAAAAGACCTTGGAAAACTATAAGACACTGATGAAGAGATTGAAGATGACACAAACAGATGGAAAGATATAGTGTTCATGTTTTGGAAAAATTAATATTGTTAAAATGACCGTACTACCCACCCAAGGAAATCTACAGTTCAGTGCAATCCCTATCAAAATATCCATGACATTTTTCACAGAAATAGAACAAATAATTTTAAAATTTGTACAGAAACACAAAAGGCCCCAAATTGTCAAAACAGTCTTGATAAAGAACAACAGAACTGGAGGAATCTCACACCCTAACTTCAGACTATAGTACAAAGCTACAGAAATCAAAACAGTATGGCACTGGCACAAAAACAGACACACAGATCAATGGAACAGAATACAGAGCCCAGAAAAAAATTAATGCACTTATGGTCAATTAATCTATGACAAGGAAGGCAAGCATACACAATGAAGAAAAGACAGTCTGCTCAATAAGTGGTGCTGGGAAAACTGGACAGCAACATGTAAAACAATGAGATTAGAACATTTCCTCACACTATTACAAAAATGAGCTCAAAATTGATTAAAGACCTAAATGTAAGATTGGAAACCATAAACTCCTAGAAGAAAACATAGGCAGAACACTCTTTGAGATAAATTGTAGCAATATTTTTTTGGATCTGTCTCCTAAAGCAAAAATAAGTAAATGGGAACTAATTAAACTTAAAAGCTTCCGCACAGCAAAGGAAACCATTGATAAAATGAAAAGACAACTGACGGAATGGGAGAAAATATTCGAAAATTATATGACCGATAAGGGGTTAATATCCAAAATATATAAACAGCTTATACAACTCAACATCAAAAAAAATATATTAAAAATGGGCAGAAAACTTAAATAGACATTTTTCCAAAGAAGACATACACAGGGGCAACAGGTACATGAAAAGATGCTTGATATCATTAATCATCAGGGAAATGCAAATTAAAACCACAATGAGATATCACTTCACATCTGTCAGAATGGCTATCATCAAAAAGAATACAAACAAATATTGGCAAGGATGTGGAGAAAAGGGACACCCTCATGCACTCTTTGTGAGAATGTAAATTGGTGCATCACTGTAGAAAACAGTATATCTAAAAATAGAACTGTCATATGACCCAGCAATTCCACTCTAGGGTATTTATCCCCCAAAAAACGAAAACACTAATTCAAAAAGATTCATGCATCCCAATGTTCAAAGCAGCATTATTTATGATTGCCAAAATATGGAAGCAACCTAAGTATCCAACAACAGATGAATGGATAAAGAAGATGCAGTATATATACATATATATACATCTACATATATACACACACACACACACACACACACAATGGAATTCTATACAGAGATAAGAAACAATGAGAAACATTGAAAGAAACAATGAAATTTTGCCATTTGCAACAACATGGATGGACCTGGAGGGTTTTAGCCTAAGTTAAATAAGTCAGCGGGACTTCCTTGGTGGTCCAGTGGTAAAGAATCTGCCTTCCAATGCAGGGGACCCAGGTTTGATCCCCGGTTGGGGAACTAAGATTCCACATGCCACGGGGCAACTAAGCCCATGCGCCACAACTACTGAGCTTGCGTGCTTCAATGAGAGAGCCCATGTGCCACAAAAACTACAGAGCCCACGTGCCCTGGAGCATGTGCACCACAACTAAAGAGAAGCCCGCACACCACAATGAAGACCAACACAGCCAAAATAAATTAAATAAATATTTTTAAAAAATAAGTCAGAGAAAGAAATACTGTATAATATCACTTATATATATAATCTAAAAAATAAAATAGTGAATATAACAAAAAAGAAACAGACTCACAGATAAACAAACTAGTGGTTACCAGTGGGGAGAGGGGAAGGGGGAGGGGCAAGATAGGGGTAGGGGATTAAGAGGTACAAATTACTATGTATAAAATAAGTAAGCTATAAGGATATATTGTACAACACAGGCAATATAGTCAGTGTTTTATAACTGTAAGTGGAATACAACTTTTAAAAACTGTAAATCACTATATTGTTTACCTGATAGTGTACATTAACTGTACTTCAATAACAATAACGACAATAACAAGAGTGCTCTTACCTCTAAAACACATTATGTATCACAGGACCCCATGGTTCAGCTGAATACCACAAAGTAAGTACACAATGGATGCCTACATTTATCTGATGAATTAAAGCATATTTTTACTAGTTGATTTTCATATAGAATTGACTGGAACCTTTTTTAAGATGAGATTTAAAATTCCAGCTACACTTAGCAAAGATAGACTAATTTGTTAATAATTCCTATTTAGTAGGTTTAAAACTATATAAATATAAGAAAAAATGAATGCCATTATCTCAGTTCTACAGAGAACTATATTGTATGGTGGCTTTTATATAAATAGTTCTTATTAGCAGTTTTCTGTCCAAAGCTGAAATACTTTATACTCAAAAGCAGTGGTTGTCAAACTGTAGTGAAAATGAGGCTCATTTGAGGAGCCTGCCAAATGCAGGCTCCTGAGCTAATTACCAAAGCCTCTGATTCAATAGCTCTTTAGTGGAGCCCAGGAATCTGGATTCTAAATAGGCACTCTTGTTAATTCTGTGACTGTTGCTCCCTGGAATTACTTAGAAAAACTGCCTGGAGAAAAGTGCCATATCAAAATCAGCTTATCACTTAGACCCAGAAGAGGAAAGTAAAAATTATCTGAACAAAGGAACACATGATGTTTTCAAAGCAAAAAATAAACCAATGAGAGGAAGTTGTTAGGGAAAGGGGAGATAGCTTTTAATTTTAAATCACTTTAATACTTCAGCACAATAAAATGTGACTGTGTTTTCTCTGTACATAAATTTAAATAAATGTAAGATTCTTTCTCTGGAGAAACAGATGTTGATATTATCTCCTTCAACTTTTGAAAGAAATGCAGATTCTTGTAAGTGATAATCTGCTCAAGATAGGCAGATGTAGTTGAAAAACAAACGAAAAAAGTTAACTTATCTTAGGGAGCTCAGTGAGACATGGTACATTTTTTGACAACAAACTTGTATACAAGAAGCCTGGTAAAGGTTCTATAATGTTGCTCTGTGCCTGACATACTGCAGGCACAAAATAAGTTTCTTCATAGGCATGTGTATACAGCCGACTAGGAACCAACTCATTCTACTAAGGTTAACCTTTTAATTGAATGAAAATCTAAGACGAAGATAAGAATGTTTCCCGAAAAGCATACTGAAGTAAAATAAAACACATCTATACTGAACAGATGTGTTTTGAAGTGCTAGTTATTGGTTTTCATTCAAGTACCTTCTTAAAGGAAAATCTCATTGACTCTGATGATATTACTTGTGTGTTCTACTTGTATTTTTAGGTAGACTTCTGCTGAGTGATGAAATAAATTCTCCAAAGCAGTTTTGATTCAGTTCAGTTTTACTCTTTCTTTTTTCTCAGCACCAGAAGCACTGCTGATGTAATCAGTATTCCTTAGCTAGTGTAACTTGGAACTTCAGGCAATGCAACTTGGCATTTGAAACTCCAGAGACAGATAATTTAAAAAGTTATGTCTCATGCTTTCCAAATATCTAATGGTTCATATTTCATCTATATTAATTAGATTTCAGAAAGTAAGCCTTTGATGACACTGAACAAAATGAAATGAAGAATTGGTGGACATGGTTAAAAAAGATAGCCAAAGACATCAGCTTTGCAATCTGGGTAACACCCGATTAACTAGATGTTTACTGTCTCAGCTTCTTAATCTGGAGAACACGAACTTGAGGGAGAAAAGGAATTGCATTCTTATTTTCACCAATCTCTATCAGAATGTATTTCTTTCAATAATGAATACAGTCAACCAGCCACAGTAATAATAACAATTGGGACTCTGCCACCAAACGAAATCACAGATTTTTTAACGTTACAATTGTTGCACATATCTCAAATTATTGTGAATCATCATCTCTACTCCAAAATTACCAAAATTATAAATTTACTGTTTATTTTGGTTTTCTACCTCAAGAAGCAGGAAGATTCTTAAGGTAACTTGGTTTAAAAAGTAAAGTTATTACTTAGTAATGAAATTTTAATTTCTTATAATGACCCCATAAAGTTTAGTTTTCTACTTCTTTCTCTTCATTTTAGTGAGATATATTTCATGTATAATCATATATTTCAGCAATGTAGGTAGCCATCTTTATTGGAAGGAAGCTAGACTAAGTCATCTAAAGTTTGCAAAGGGGTTCTGTTCTCTTTACCCACTAAAGCTTTCATTTTTTTTAAATTTAGGCATGAAATAAGCAACATTAAAAGTGAAATAGAGAAGGGGGACCAAGATGGTGGAGTAAGAGGATGTGGAGCTCACCTCCCTCCACTAAAACACATCAAAAATACCTCTATATGTAGAACAATTCTCATGCAAAACTAACTGGAAACTGGCAGAAAAACTCCTATACAATCAAGGCTGCAAGAAAGATACTTACATAATTGGGTAGAATGGGAAGAAAAACATTGGGTTGAGACCTGTGCCCCTGGGAGGGGACTAAGAGGAAAATGGAGATTACACAGGCAGACGCTCACCTTTGGGAGTAAGATGGAAGAGCCACAACTGGGCGTCCCAATCCTGGGGTCCTACATGGAGGATACAAGCCCACTTGGCTGCCTGGAAAAATGCTAGGACAGATAGAAAAGCTGGAGAGGCCTAGACTCCACTCGTGAGGAGTGCACAGGGGCTGGCTTGCCAACAGACAGAGCTAACAGAGGTCTGCCTTAGTAGTTGCGATCTCACCACACTCCCCAGTCCAAGCTGAGGGGGGAGTGTGGTGAGGTAGCACCCACTCCACAACACAACTTGGCACTGGATCTAGGGCAGCCAGTTCCTGGGAAAAGACTCAACCTAGGGATGCAGAAGTGAACTGGGGGGCATGGGATGAGGTCCAGGTGGTACAGCAGCAGCCATTGTTGGTGCTGACTCAAACAGCACCCCAGAAGCCCAGGCTTCTGACAGCAGTGCAGCTGCTAGAATTCCTGTGACCAAGACACCATGATTCCCAGTCCAGCTGAGCAAATGCTCTGACACTGCCCACACCATGCCACAACATAACACTAGATCTGGGACTACCATAAGAGGGGAAAAGATGCAACCTTGGGCTGTGTCTGAGCAGAGCCAGAGACACATACACAGGTAGTGCATTGTACCTCTGTATGCACATAAGCCCAACTTATTTCAGCACTCCCCTCCTTTGGGGCAAAGGCCCCAGTGGAGGGAGAAGGAAAAACACAACATTTAAAGAGAACAGAACCAGCTCAGGCCCAACCCTTAGGGCTTCTGCTGTAGCAACTTGGGAGCAGACCCTGCCTGTGATAGGCCAATGAGCAGAGAGGAAGTCCTGTCTTACACCCTGCACAGACTCTAGTTCCTTCAACACCAGCCACACACCCTACCAAGCTGATAGTGACAAGCACACCCTGAGGAAAGATGTGACTGGTGTCCACACCAAAGACACTGGGCACACACAGTCTATTTAGGGACACTCCCACATAAAAACGCCCCTTCAAGACCATAATATATAAATGTTCCACCAAAATTCATAGAGACAGAGATAGCTAAGTGAAATGGAAGAGGAACTACACTCAATTGAAAAAGCCCTGAAAAAATAATGAAACAGAGATAATCAGTCTACCACAATGAGTTGAAAACATTGGTAATAAAAATGATAACTGAATTAGGAAAGAGAATTGATCTAAGCACAGATCATTTTAACAAGGAACTAGAAACTATACAGAAGACCCAATCAAAAATAAATAATTCAATTACCTATTTTTGATAAAGCACTCTAGAAGCACTGAATCTCAGACTAAATGACACAAGAACGCATATGTGACCTCGAAGATAGAGTAATGGAAATCACCCAGTCAGAACAGCAGACAGAAAGACAAATGAAAAAAAACCAAAGCAACACACAAGATCTATGGGATAACATAAAAAGTGCCAACATTCACATTACAGAGGTTCCAGAAAGAGAAGAGAGAGAGAAGGGGATCAAAAACATATTTAAAGAAATTATTGCTGAAAACTTCCCAAACCTAAAGAAGGAAACAGATATCCTTGTACAGGAATCACAAAGGGTCCCAAACAAGAAGAACCCCAACAGACTCACACCAAGACATAATTAAAATGGCAAAAGTTAAAGGGAGAATTCTAAAGGCAGCAAGAGAAAAACAGAGTCATATACAAGGGAACCCCAATAAGGCTATCAGCTGATTTCTCTGCAGAAACTCTGTAGACCAGAAGGGAGTGGCATGATACATTCAAAGCCCTGAAAGGGGAAAAACCTGCAACCTAGGATTCTCTACCCAGCAAGATTATCATTTAGAATAGGAGAGATGAAGAACTTCTCAGACAAGCAGAAATTAAAAGAATTCAGCAATACTAAACACACCTTAAATGAAATGTGAAGGGTCTACTCTAAATGGAAAAGAAGTAAGAATATATAGGAAAAGGAAAATCCCAATAAGGAAGGCAAATATATAATAAGGACTGAAGATCACTTAAATAAGTCAGTATGTAGATTAAAAACTAAAAATTTGTAAAGGCAATTATAACTACAATAAACAGTAAAGGGATAAGCATGAAGATGTAAAATATGGCTTCAAAAACACAAAATGTGGGAGAGGGGAGTATAATATGTAGATCTTTTAGAGTGTGTTTGAACTTAAATGACTATCAGTTTAAAGTAAGTAGATATAATTATGAGTCAACATAAATGAACCCATAGTACCCACAAATCAAAAACCTACCAAAGATACACAAAAACCAAACAGAAAGGAACTTAAGCACACTACAAAAGAAAATTATCAAACCACAATAGGAGAAACAAAAGGAAATGAACAGAGAAGAACTACAGAAACAACTGGAAAAAAGTAATAAAATGTCCATAAGTACATACCTATCAATAATTACTTTAAATGTCAATGGACTAAATGCTCTGATCAAAATACACAGGGTGGCTGAATGAATAAAAAATAAGACCTTTCTATATGCTGCCTACAAGAGACTCACTTCAGGGTGAAAGACACACACAAACTCAAAGTGAGGGAATGAAAAAAGGTATTTCATGCAAACAGAAATGACAAGAAAGCAGGGGGAACAATACTCATACCAGACAAAATAGACTTTAAAACAAAGCTATAACAAAAGATCAAGAAGGGCATTATATAATGATAAAGAGATCAATACAGAAAGAGGATATTACATTCACTGACATATACGTACCCAATACAAGAGCACCTAAATATATAAAGTAAATACTAACAGACATAAAGGGAGAAATTAACAGTAACGCAATAGTAGTAGGAGATTTTAATACCTCACTGACATCAATAAACAGATCATCCAGACAGAAAATCAGTAAGGCAACAGAGGTCTTAAATGACACAACAGACTGTTGCACTTAACTGGTATCTACAGGACATTACATCTGAAGAAATTAGAACACATATTCTTTTCAAGTGCACACGGAACCGTCCCCAGGATGGATCACATACTACATCACAAAACAAGCTTTAGCAAATTTAAGAGAATAAAAATTATATCAAGCATTTTTTCTGACCACAACAGTATGAAACTAAAAATTAACTACAGAAAGAAAAATGAGAACAGAACGAAGATGTGGAGACTAAACAACATGTTACTAAAAAACCAATGGGTCAACAATGAAATCAAAGAGGAAATCAGAAAATACTTTGAGACAAACATAAATGAAAACACAACTTTACAAAATCTATGGGATGCAGCAAAAGCAGATCTCAGAGGGAAGTTCATAACAATACAGGCCTTCCTCGAGAACTAAGGAAAATCTCAAATAAACAACCTAACCTGCCACCTAAAGGAATTAGAAAAAGAAGAACAAAGCCTAAAGTCAACAGAAGGAAGGAAATAATAAAGATCAGAGAGGAAATAAATAAAATAGAAGTTAAAAAAAAATAGAAAAGATCAATTAAACCAAGAGCTGGTTTTGTGAAAAGATAAACAAAATTAATAAACTTTTAAGCCAGGCTCACCAAGAAGAAAAGACGGAGGACCTAATAAACAAAATAAAAAAATGAAAGAGGAGAAATAACAGCCCATATCACAGACATACAAAAAAAATCATAAGAGAATACTATGAACAGTTATATGCCAACAAATTGGACAACCTAGGAGAAATGGACAAATTTCTAAAAACATACAGCTTGCCAAGACTGAGGCAAGGATAAACAGACAATCTGACAGACCTATCACTAGAAGTGAAATTGGATATGTAATAAAAAAAAACCTCCCAGCAAACAAAAGTACAGGACCAGACCGCTTCCCAGGGGAATTTTACCAAACACATAAAGAAGAACTAATACTGCTCTTTCTCAAACTATTCCAAAAAATTGAAGAGGAGGGAACACTCTCAAATTCATTCTATGAGTCCATCATTACCTTGATATCAAAACCAAGGACACTACAAAAAGAAACAGAGAAAATTACAGGCCAATATATTTGATGAATATAGATGCAAAAATCCTCAACAAAGCAGCATTAGCAAACCAAACCCAACAATACCTAGAAAGAATCATATACCATGATCAAGGTGGATTTTTCCAGGGTCACAAGGATGTTTCAACATAAGTAAATCAATGTGACACACCATATTAAAAAAAAGGAAAGATAAAAATCACATGATCATCTCAATAGACATAGAAAAAGCATTTGACAAAATTCAACAACCATTCACAATACACACTCTCACCAAAGTGGGTACAGAGGAAACATATCTCAGCATAGTAAAGGTCATTTACAAGAAACCCACAGCCATTGTAATACTCAATGGTGAAAAGCTGCAAGTATTCCTTTTAAACTCAGGAACAAGAAAAGGATGCCCACTCTCATTGCTTCTATTTAACATAGTATTGGAATTCCTAGCCACAGCAATCAGACAAGAAAAAGAAATAAAAAGCAACCAAATTGTAAAGAAAGAAGTAAAACCGTCATTATTTATAGATGACATGATACTATATACATAGAAAACCCTGAAGTCTCCACCAAAAAACTGTTAGAATAAATGAATTCAGTAAAGTTGCGGGATACAAGATTAATATACAAAAATCTGTTGCTTTTCTATACACCAATAATGAACCATGAGAAAGAGAGCAAAAAGAATAATCCTGTTTAAAATCGCATCAAAAAGAAAAACACCTAGGAATAAATTTAACCAAGGAGGTAAAAGACCTATACTCTGAAAACTATAAAATACTGATGAAGGAAAATGAAGATGATACAAAGAAATACAAAGATATCCTGTACTCTCACATTAGAAGAATTAATATTGTTAAAATGGCCATACTACCCAAAGCAATCTACAGATTTAATGTAATCCCTATCAACATACCCATAACATTTTTCACGCAACTAGAACAAATAATCCTAAAATTAATATGGAACGACAAAAGACCCCAAATTGCCAAAGCAATATTGAGGGAAAAAACAAAGCCGGAGGTATCACCCCACAGGACTTCGGACTATACTACAAAGCTCCAATAATCAAAACATCATAGGGGACGAGGGGAAGATGGTGGAAGAGTAAGACGCAGAGATCACCTTCCCCTCCACAGATACACTGGAAATACATCTACACTTGGAACTCCTACAGAACACCTACTGAACGCTGGCAGAAGACCTCAGACCTCCCAAAAGGCAAGAAAGTCCCCACGTACCTGGGTAGGGCAAAAGGAAAAAGAATAAACAGAGACAAAAGGGTAGGGGTGGGACCTGCACCAGTGGGAGGGAGCTGTGAAGGAGGAAAGGTTTCCACACACTAGGAAGCCCCTTCGCAGGCAGAGACTGCAGGTGGTGGAGAGGGAAAGCTTCGGAGCCATGGAGAAGAGCACAGCAACAGGGGTGCAGAGGGCAAAGCGGAGAGATTCCCGCACAGAGGATCAGTGCTGACCGGCACTCACCAGCCCGAGAGGCTTCTCTGCTCACCCTCTGGGGTGGGCAGGTCTGGGAGCTGAGGCTCGGGCTTCAGTCAGAGCGCAGGGAGAGGACTGGGGTTGGCGGTGTGAACACAGCCTGCAGGGGGTTAGTGCACAACAGCTAGCTGGAAGGGAGTCTGGGGAAAAGTCTGGACCTGCCAAAGAGGCAAGAGACTTTTTCTTCCCTCCTTGTTTCCTGGTGTGCAAGGAGAGGGGATTAAGAGGGCTGCTTAAAGGAGCTCCAGAGACGGGCGCAAGCCGCGGCTAAAAGTGCGGACCTCAGAGATGGGCACAGGACGCTAAGGCTGCTGCTGCCTCCACCAAGAAGCCTGTGTGCGAACACAGGTCACTCTCCACACCTCCCTTCCGGGGAGCCTGTGCATCCTGCCACTGCCAGGGTCCCGGGATCCAGGGACAACTTCCCCGGGAGAACGCACAGCGCGCCCCAGGCTGGTGCAATGTCATGCTGGCCTCTGCCGCTGCAGGCTCACCCCAACTCCGTACTCCTCCCTCCCCCTGGCCTGAGTGAGCCAGAGTCCCCAAAGAAGCTGCTCCTTTAACCCCATCCTGTCTGAGCGAAGAACAGACACCCTCCAGCGACCTACATGCACACACAGGCGGGGCCAAATCCAAAGCTGAGCCCCAGGAGCTGTGAGAACAAAGAAGAGAAAGGGAAATCTCTCCCAGCAGCCTCAGAAGCAGTGGATTAAAGCTCCACAATCAACTTGATGTATCTTGCATCTGTGGAATACATGAATAGACAACGAATCATCCCAAATTGAGGAGGTGGACTTTGAGAGCAAGATTTATTATTTTTTCTCTTTTTGTGAGTGTGTATGTGTATGCTTCTGTGTGAGATTTTGTCTGTATAGCTTTGCTTCCACCATTTGTCCTAGGATTCTATCCATCCGTTTTTTTGTTTTTGTTTTTTGGGGGGTTTTTTGTTTGTTTTTTCTTTAAAAAAATTGTTTTTCTTAATTCTTTTTTATTTTAATAACTTTATTTTATTTTATCTTCATTTTATCTTGTTACTTTTTCTTTCTTTCTTTCCTTCCCTCCTTCCTTCCTCCCTCCCTCCCTCTCTCCTTTCTCTCTCTCTCTCTCTCTCTTTCTTTCCTTTCTACTTTTTCTCCCTTTTATTCTGAGCCATGTGGATGAAAGGCTCTTGGTGCTGCAGCCAGGAGTCAGTGCTGTGCCTCTGACGTGGGAGAGCCAACTTCAGGACACTGGTCAACAAGAGACCTCCCAGCTCCTCATAATATCAAACGGCGAAAATCTCCCAGAGATCTCCATCTCAACACCAGTACCCAGCTTCACTCAACGACCAGCAAGCTACAGTGCTGGACACCCTATGCCAAACAACTAGCAAGACAGGAACACAACCCCACCCATTAGCAGAGAGGCTGCCTAAAATCATAATAAGTTCACAGACACCCTAAAACACACCACCAGACGTGGACCTGCCCACCAGAAACACAAGATCCAGCCTCATCCACCAGAACACAGGCACTAGTCCCCTCCACCAGGAAGCCTACACAACTCACTGAACCAACCTTAGCCACTGGGGACAGACACCACAAACAACGGGAACTACGAACCTGCAGCCTGAAAAAAGGAGACCCCAAACACAGTAAGATAAGCAAAATGAGAAGACAGAAAAAAACACAGCAGATGAAGGAGCAAGATAAAAACCCACCAGACCTAACAAATGAAGAGCAAATAGGCAGTCTACTTGAAAAAGAATTCAGAATAATGATAATAAAGATGATCCAAAATCTTGGAAATAGAATAGAGAAAATGCAAGAAACATTTAACAAGGACATACAAGAACTAAAGATGAAACAAGCAATGATGAACAACAAAATAAATTAAATGAAAAATACTCTAGATGGGATCAATAGCAGAATAACTGAGGCAGAAGAACAGATAAGTGATCTGGAAGATAAAATAGTGGAAATAACTACTGCAGAGCAGAATAAAGAAAAAAGAATGAAAAGAACTGAGGACAGTCTCAGAGACCTCTGGGACAACATTAAACACACCAACATTCGAATTATAAGGGTTCCAGAAGAAGAAGAGAAAAAGAAAGGGACTGAGAAAATATTTGAAGAGATTATAGTTGAAAACTTCCCTAATATGGGAAAGAAAATAGTTAATCAAGTCCAGGAAGCACAGAGAGTCCCATACAGGATAAATCCAAGGAGAAATACACCAAGACACATACTAATCAAACTGTCAAAAATTAAATACAAAGAAAACATATTAAAAGCAGCAAGGGAAAAACAACAAATAACATACAAGGGAATCCCCATAAGGTTAACAGCTGATCTTTCAGCAGAAACTCTGCAAGCCAGAAGGGAGTGGCAGGACATAGTTAAAGTGATGAAGGAGAAAAACCTGCAACCAAGATTACTCTACCCAGCAAGGATCTCATTCAGATTTGATGGAGAAATTAAAACCTTTACAGACAAGCAAAAGCTGAAAGAGTTCAGCACCACCAAACCAGCTTTACAACAAATGCTAAAGGAACTTCTCAAGGCAAACAACACAAGAGAAGGAAAAGACCTACAATAACGAACCCAAAACAATTAAGAAAATTGGAATAGGAACATACATATTGATAATTACCTTCAATGTAAATGGACTAAATGCTCCCACCAAAAGACACAGACTGGCTGAATGGATACAAAAACAAGACCCATATATATGCTGTCTACAAGAGACCCACTTCAGACCTAGAAACACATACAGACTGAAAGTGAGGGGATGGAAAAAGATAATCCATGCAAATGGAAACCAAAAGAAAGCTGGAGTAGCAATTCTCATATCAGACAAAATAGACTTTAAAATAAAGACTATTATAAGAGACAAAGAAAGACACTACATAATGATCAAGGGATTGATCCAAGAAGAAGATATAACAATTGTAAATATTTATGCACCCAATATAGGGTCACCTCAATACATAAGGCAAATACTAACAGCCATAAAAGGGGAAATCGACAGTAACACATTCATAGTAGGGGACTTTAACACCCCACTTTCACCAATGGACAGATCATCCAAAATGAAAATAAATAACGAAACACAAGCTGTAAATGATACATTAAACAAGATGGACTTAATTGATATATAGTTATAGGACATTCCATCCAAAAACAACAGAATACACATTTTTCTCAAGTGCTCATGGAACATTCTCCAGGATAGATCATATCTTGGGTCACAAATCAAGCCTTGATAAATTTAAGAAAATTGAAATTGTATGAAGTATCTTTTCCAACCACAACGCTAGGAGACTAGATATCAATTACAGGAAAAGATCTGTAAAAAACACAAACACACACATGGATGATAAACAATACACTACTTAATAACGAAGTGATCACTGAATAAATCAATGAGGAAATTAAAAAATACCTAGAAACAAATGACAATGGAGACACAACGACCCAAAACCTATGGGATGCAACAAAAGCAGTTCTAAGAGGGAAGTTTATAGCAATACAATCCTACCTTAAGAAACAGGAAACATCTCGAATAAACAACCTAACCTTGCACCTAAAGCAATTAGAGAAAAGAACAAAAAACCCCCAAAGTTAGCAGAAGGAAAGAAATCATAAAGATCAGATCAGAAATAAATGAAAAAGAAATGAAGGAAACGATAGCAAAGATCAATAAGACTAAAAGCTGGTTCTTTGAGAAGATAAACAAAATTGATAAACCATTAGCCAGACTCATCAAGAAAAAAAGGGAGAAGACTCAAATCAATAGAATTAGAAATGAAAAAGGAGAAGTAACAACCGACACTGCAGAAATACAAAAGATCATGAGAGATTACTACAAGCAACTCTATGACAATAAAATGGACAACCTGGAAGAAATAGACAAATTCTTAGAAATGCACAATCTGCCAAGACTGAATCAGGAAGAAATAGAAAATATGAACAGACCAATCACAAGCACTGAAATTAAGACTGTGATTAAAAATCTTCCAACAAACAAAAGCCCAGGACCAGATGGCTTCACAGGCCAATTCTATCAAACATTTAGAGAAGCGCTAACACCTATCCTTCTCAAACTCTTCCAAAATATAGCAGAGGGAGGAACACTCCCAAACTCATTCTACAAGGCCACCATCACCCTGATAGCAAAACCAGACAAGGATGTCACAAAGAAAGAAAACTACAGGCCAATATCACTGATGAACATAGATGCAAAAATCCTCAACAAAATACTAGCAAACAGAATCCAACAGCACATTAAAAGGATCATACACCATGATCCAATGGGGTTTATTCCAGGAATGCAAGGATTCTGCAATATACACAAATCAATCGATCTGATACACCATATTAACAAATTGAAGGAGCAAAACCACATGATCATCTCAATAGATGCAGAGAAAGCTTTTGACAAAATTCAACACCCATTTATGATAAAAACCCTGCAGAAAGTAGGCATAGAGGGAACTTTCCTCAACATAATGAAGGCCATATATGACAAACCCACAGCCAACATCGTCCTCAATGGTGAAAAACTGAAAGCATTTCCACTAAGATCAGGAACAAGACAAGGTTGCCCACTCTCACCACTCTTATTCAACATAGTTTTGGAGGTTTTAGCCACAGCAATCAGAGAAGAAAAGGAAATAAAAGGAATCCAAATCGGAAGAGAAGAAGTAAAGCTGTCACTGTTTGCAGATTACATGATACTATACACAGAGAATCCTAAAGATGCTACCAGAAAACTACTAGAGCTAATCAATGAATTTGGTAAAGGAGCAGGATACAAAATTAATGCACAGAAATCTCTGGCATTCCTATACACTAAGGATGAAAAATCTGAAAGTGAATACAAGAAAACACTCCCATTTACCACTGCAATAAAAAGAATAAAATATCTAGGAATAAACCTACCTAAGGAGACAAAAGACCTCTATGCAGAAAATTATAAGACACTGATGAAAGATATTAAATATGATACAAATAGATGGAGACATATACCATGTTCTTGGAAGAATCAACATTGTGAAAATGACCCTACTACCCAAAGCAATCTACAGATTCAATGCAATCCCTATCAAACTACCACTGGCATTTTTCACAGAACTAGAACAAAAAATTTCACAATTTGTATGGAAACACAAAAGACCAAGAATAGCCAAAGCAATCTTGAGAACGAAAAATGGAGCTGGAGGAATCAGCCTCCCTGACTTCAGACTATACTACAAAGCTACAGTAATCAAGACAGTATGGTACTGGCACAAAAACAGAAATATAGATCAATGGAACAGGATAGAAAGCCCAGAGATAAACCCATGCATAGATGGTCACCTTATCTTTGATAAAAGAGGCAGGAATTTACAGTGGAGAAAGGACAGCCTCTTCAATAAGTGGTGCTGGGATAACTGGACAGGTACATGTAAAAGTATGAGATTAGATCACTCCCTAACACCATACACAAAAATAAGCTCAAAATGGATTAAAGACCTAAATGTAAGGCCAGAAACTATCAAACTCTTAGAGGAAAACATAGGCAGAACACTCTATGACATAAATCACATCAAGATCCTTTTTGACCCACCTCCTAGAGAAAGGGAAATAAAAACAAAAATAAACAAATGGGACCTAATGAAACTTAAAAGCTTTTGCACAGAAACGGAAACCATAAACAAAACCAAAAGACAACCCTCAGAATGGGAGAAAATATTTGCAAATAAAGCAACTGACAAAGGATTAATCTCCAAAATGTATAAGTATGCTCAACATCATTAATCATTAATGCTCAACATCATTAATCATTAGAGAAATGCAAATCAAAACTACAATGAGATATCATCTTACACCAGTCAGAATGGCCATCATCAAAAACTCTAGAAACAATAAATGCTGGAGAGGGTGTGGAGAAAAGGGAACACTCCTGCACTGCTGGTGGGAATGTGAATTGGTACAGCCACTATGGAGAACAGTATGGAGGTTCCTTAAAAAACTACAAATAGAACTACCATATGACCCAGCAATCCCCCTACTGGGCATATACCCTGAGAAAACCATAATTCAAAAAGAGTCATGTACCAAAATGTTCATTGCAGCTCTATTTACAACAGCCCGGAGATGGAAACAACCTAAGTGTCCATCATGGGATGAATGGATAAAGAAGATGTGGCACATATATACAATGGAATATTACTCAGCCATAAAAGGAAACAAAATTGAGCTATTTGTAGTGAGGTGGTTGGACCTAGAGTCTGTCATACAGAGTGAATTAAGTCAGAAAGAGAAAGACAAATACCGTATGCTAACACATATATATGGAATTTAAGAAGAAAAAAATAATGTTATGAAGAACACAGGGGTAAGACAGGAATAAAGACAGAGACCTACTAGAGAATGAACTTAAGGATATGTGGAGGGGGAAGGGTAACCTGTGACAAAGCAGGAGAGAGGCATGGACATACATACACTACCAAACATAAAACAGATAGCTAGTGGAAAGCAGCCCCATAGCACAGGGAGATCAGCTCGGTGCTTTGTGACCACCTAGAGGGGTGGGATAGGGAGGGTGGGAGGGAGGGAGATGCAAGAGGGAAGAGATATGGGAACATATGTATATGTATAACTGATTCACTTTGTTATAAAGCAGAAACGAACACACCATTGTAAAGCAATTATACTCCAATAAAGATGTAAAAAAAAAAAAACTCATGGTACTGGCACAAAAAAGACACACAGATCAATGGATAGAACAGAGAGCCCAGACATAAACCCATGCAGTTATGGTCAATTAATCTATGACAAAGGAGGCAAGAATATACAGTGGAGAAAAGACACTCTCTTTAATAAGTGGTGCTGGAGAAAATGGACAGCTACATGTAAAACAATGAGATTAGAACATTTCCTCACACCATTACAAAAATAAGCTCAAAATGGATTAAAGACCTAAACGTAAGACTGGAAACCATAAAACTCCTAGAAGAAAACATAGGCGGAACACTCTTTGACATAAATCATAGCAATATTTTTTGCTTTCTCCTAAAGCAAAGAAAACAAAAGCAAAAATAAACAAATGGGACCTAATTAAACTTAAAGGCTTTTGCACAGGAAAGGAAACCATCAACAAAATGAAAAGACAACTTAACTCAATGGGAGGAAATATTTGCAAATGATGTGACTGACAAGGGCTCAATATCCAAAATATACAAACAGCTCATACAACTCAACATCCCAAAAAACAATCCAATCAAAAAATTGGCAGGACTTGAATAGAGGTTTTTCTAAGAAGACATACAGATGACTAACAGGCACATGAAAAGATGCTCAACATCACTACTTATTAGAGAAATGCAAATCAAAACCACAATGAGACATCACCTCACACCAGTCAGAATGGTCATCATCAAAAAGTCTACAAGTAACAAATGTTGGCAAGGATGTGGAGAAAAGGGAACCCCTCGAACACTATTGGTAGGAATGCAAATTGGTGCAGCCACTATAGAAAAGAGTATGGAGGTTCCTTAGAAAAATTAAAAATAGAACTACCACATGACCCAGCAATTCCACTCTTGTGTATATATCCAGAAAAAACGAAAACACTAAATCGAAAAAATACATGCACCCCAATGTTCATAGCAGGCAGCACTATTTACAATAGCCAAGACATGGAAGCAACCCAAATGCCCACCAACAAATGATTAAGAAGATGCACTATACATATAAAATGGACTATTACTTCACCATAAAAGAGTGAAATTCTACCACTTGCAGCAACGTGTATGGACCTGGAGAATATTATACTTACTGAAGTAAGTCAGACAGAGAAAGACAAACACTATGATATCACTTATATGTGGAGTCTAACAAATAATACAAATGAATGTATATGCAAAACAGAAATAGACTCACAGGCATAGGAAACAAACTTGTGGTTACCAAAGAGGAGAGGCATGGAAGAAGGGACAAATTAAGGGTATGGGATTAACAGATACAAACTACTATATATAAAATAGTTAAGCAACAAGGATATACTCTATAGCACAGGGAATTATACCCATTATTTTATAACAACCTATAATGGCGTATAATCTTCAAAAATACTGAATCACTATGCTGTACACTTGAACTAACATAATATTGTAAGTCAACTATACTTCAATAAAAACAAAAGCAAAATAAAATGTACAGCTTAAAAGGATAATTTTAATACTTATTTTAAAGTTCCAAATATATTAACTTTATAAAGATATCAACTATCTTTATTAATACTCAATTGTTTCTTTTCATATGTTTTATTTAGTGGAAATAAGATTACCCATCTTTTATAATTACATTTCCATTACCTGGTTCTTATTGTCACAAAATATTTAGTACCCTTTTTATATACTTACTGGATAATGAGATTCTATAATTCTCTCAAGAAAAGTGAATGATATACTGAAGGTACAGAAATTATTCTATTAGTCAATTATTCACATATATTTTAGAACTTCAAAGGAAGGAGCATTTTTCAAAAGTAGAAGTGATGACATATATGATTTATAGCAATTAGCAATAATAATTCAGTAATAAATAATCTGAAGCATCACTGGTTCTCAATTTTCTTGCCTTATTTAAATGATTTACTATATTTTTGTACCTTTTATCTCCTTTAAGGTATGTATATGGCTTGATTAGATTTTTTTAAAAAGGAATATGGGGCATTATTTGTGAAAACGAAGGTCTATTCTGTTTTCCTCAGGGCTCTCTTTTAAACCATCAAAGTCCAAATAACTTGTGTAGTATTAACAAATACTCTTTCAGGGTTTGGAAAAATGTTTAAATTTCTAAGTGTGTCTAATGTTTAAGGTGGGTCTGGGGACAGGGACATCTGTCTATAAAATAAGTTATTCTAGAAAAATACAGACCATATTACACATCACTCCCCTCCCACAGATCAGCTGCTACTTGGGAACTCAGAAGTGAAAAGAAATATATGTAAATGGATGTAATTTAGGTTAACAACTTTGGTTTCTTAGTTTAACAGAATCTACTCCAGTTAAAATCCTATTTCTCATTAACCTTACAGGAAAATAATCAGGTTTAACACAATATAAACTTAACTTGTGTAAAATTCACAGCTTTGGTGAAACAGGTCATGAAGAGTATTCATACTAAAAACAACATGTAAGAAACACAGACTGCTGTATATGTCAAGAGTTTTGGGGAGGAGAGCAATTATTGCATGTCATGGATTTTTATGAAATACTAGGTATTTTTCCACCTGTGTTGTGTTTACTGCAGCTGAATCCACAGCCTCTCCTTTATTATGTCACATCAGAGTGCCATGCTTCACATTTTCTTCTTTTTAATGGGAAAGACTCTGACGACGTCTCTTCTTTCTGAGTAAAGATGACTATAGGTAAAATACATACCTGATGTGGAGAAAGAAATGGCAAAAATTAAGATTGATTAACCATCTCTGTGGAAAGAACCATGGTTTTGAAATACAGAGTGCTGCCTGGAGTCCAGGGAGGAGGCACTTGCAAAGGAAACTCAAAGAAGGAATACTTAAAGAGTGTCCAGATTTTCTGCAGGAGAAGTAAAGCAAACTCCTCCACCTTACTGTTCTGTTTATTGCAAGGAAGGAACTTTTCTTTAGCTCTCTCCACTTCCCCTAAAGTTTTACATTTGTCTTTTCTTTTATGTGTTGTTCTTACATACCTGATAGTTGTTATCTTCTAGAGGTAATAATTACCTTAAGGACTTGTGAAGGACTTGTGAAGGTTAGAGCTGGAGAAACTAAAATTTAACAACAGAAGTCTGTTTCCCAATTTTCTGGACAAATTAATTAATTGATTAGATTTTCTCAACTGTAAGTTTTTGTCCTATATATTTTTCTTGAGCCTTTAGCACCTACTCCCACCTGCCTGCTAGAAAATGCTAGCACATAAGGGCAAACAAACAGGAAACAAAACAGATATAAATGGGAAATCCAGAAATAGCCAAGTTCACTTAGTTTGACATCTAGATTTTCTTTGTAGATGCTTGTGTTTGTCGTGAAAACTTTTATATTTCATACACAAAGCAGTTACATTTTCTGCTAGTAAAACTGTTTTTGTTCATACACTGCAAACAGTGATATATTTGATCTCATCATGACCTGCAAAAAGCATTATAACTTCTAAATATTTTACTAACAAGGTCTAGTTCATCATGTCAGCCTTCTTTTACCATCTCTCCCATGTTTACAGACCTTTCTACTAAGGTAGATGGCAGCACAAACCAAAAAGCACAGAAAGAATGAAAAAACAAAACAAAACAGAAAAGCCACTTACCTATAAAGAGCATCATGAGATATATTTTCAGCACATATGGGAAATAGATGGATAAGTCAAAGGGCAGCTTTGTGGAGTAAGTGCCAAATGATTCAAAATAAGGCAGTGACTGATAGATGGCAAATGCTGTTTAAAGAAAAAAGGAATCATGAAGGTTTCCCTCCTTAACTTGCTACAGAGATGTGTATATATGTATGCATAGTTGAAGGATATTCTGAATTTGATAACAACCATTTTGTGATAATTGCTGAATCCTTTTGCCAAAGCTATAGTTTGATATAGAAATCTGCTGATCAGATTGGCAAGGCCATTATAGCAGTGTGATTTGTTGAATTTTGTCCATTTTTTACTTTATTATGCCTACACAAAAATAGTTTACAGTGTTTCTTTTTTTTTACTGAGGTATAGTTGATGTACAATATAAGCTTCCAGTGTACAACAGAGTGATTCACAATTTTTAAAGGCTATACTCCATTTATAGTTAATATAAAATATCGGCTATATTCCCTGTGCTGTATAATATATCCTTGCAGCTTATTTATTTTATACATAGTAGTTCGTACCAAAAATTGTATCTCAAAATACCTGTCCTCTTAGCCACAAGTAGGGGTTACAGACGAATGAACATGGAAAATGCTTCATCTATTCTCCTCTTGGAGTTTCATAACACGCATTGGTATAGCAGAGATTCTGTCAAGTTCTGCAATAAAGAAACTGGTTTCACCCATTTCCTCAGCTTAACTGGTCTTGGAATAGCTCTTTCTTCCTCCCCATCCCAGCAGTACTTAATAAAAATTCTGAGGAATCATGTGAGAAATGCTGGCCTAAGTTATTTTGAGGGAGGAGGCTCAGGTCAAATAAGAAGAGATGGACATTCTATGAAATTGTGTCCCATGTATAGACTTTGTATAACATTTCATGGAATAAAATGATAATGTACTATGGTTATATAAGATGTTCTCATCAGGGTAAGCTGAGCGAAGGTACATGGAAACAATGCACTGTTTTTGCAACTTATTGTGAGTCTAAAATTATTATTTTTTAATTTCTTTTTTTAAAAAAGACAGAGGAAAACTCAGGCACCCACAGCTGTTAGAACCAGACAGTGGAATCGGCACAGAGTCTGCAACTGACACTAAAGCATGCCATCTAAGATTTCCATGGGCAGCACCTAAGTCTCTGGCATTTTATTAGTATAGTTGATTTGATTATGAATATGAACTTGGTTTTTGTCTTATATTATCAGATGGGAAACTATAGTTATTAAAAGATATTAGAATTATCAAAAGTCAAGCAGGTTTTCTTAACTACATGTTTTTATACTTTGGGACATTTGAAATATATAGAAATATATAAAGATAAAATTACTATGCTCTACCACCCAGAATTAATCATTATTGATATTTTGTTATATGTGCTTTCAAAATTTTTCTGGATAGACTTTGTTTTTTAATTGCAAGAATAAGTTTATGAAACTAATTTTAATAAAAGAATATGCATTTTATGGCAACTATATATAAACATGGCTTTCCTAAGAAAGGACAATGTTTACAATTATGGAATAAAAAGAAAAGTTTCCTATATATTTATTCATCCCTATTTTTAGGAAAATATTAGTCATATTGCTACTTTATTCCTTTATATATTCTTTATAGTAGTTTTCATATTATCTAACAAATGAATGTACTTAATAAATAAATGTTTCAATGAGTGATGGATTTTGTTCTCAAATAAATGGCCAATCCATTTTTTATGGTTTTCAAGAAGATTATTCCCTAGATTCTTTTGGCATAGTCTATTTGGAAAAAAAACAGATTTTAAAATTATGTCTAACGTGATTTACTATAATATAAGCTCCTTTTCTCTGCTCACTGGTAGATAGACAACGTGCGGTTATATCATATATACTTTATAATTACTGCCAACATCACCATCATTTTATGTTAAATATTTCTGTATGTTGTTTTCCCTTAGTTACTTAACATGTGCCCTCTTAATTTCTTTATGCCTTCGGTTTTCAAAAACTTTTATCATGTCTGTTTCAGAGTTCCCTACCAGTCTGCTAAATCCATTACAGAGGGAAGCATATACTCCCCAAATATCCTCAAGCTCTTTGCAAATTGATGCTTTTAATTATTTGAGTTTAAGCTTTAGGTTTACATTTAGGCTAAGCAATTAGCCTACTTCACATTGTATTTAATAATTCATTGTTTATTGAGCATGTATATTGGGTGCATAAGGCAAAGGAAGAAAGAAACAAAGACAACCCCAGATCCCCATGGAGCTTAGAGGCTAGACAAGGAAATAGACATTAATCAAAGAATCACACAAATGTCTAATTACAACTAAGATACGTCTTACAAAAGAGATTCATTGGGGGAATTAATGTTGATGAGGAAATTGAGGAACGCTTCCCTGAGAAACCAATGACTCGTCTAAAGGTAGAGTTAACTGTCACTGGCAGAGAGTAGGCAGCATGGTAGATGGTAAGTGGGAAGGCTAGTCCAGCCAAGGGGGAACTGAATTTCTATGCATTACAAATAATCACTGAGTCACTAAATGTTAAATCCCCTTTGGATGAGTAAACAGACTTAGAGAGGTTAAATGATTTACCCAAACTCAGCAAGTTAATGAAGTTAAAGGCCCTCAGATGTCCTCATTCCTCATCCAATATTTTGTCTACTGTGCAGAGCTGCTTCCCCCTTAACTTGACATTTTAATGTTTTGCTTCTTTGCATCAAGGGAAGTATGCCAGGAAAGATAACACCTAGTCAGCTGAACAGTAGCAAAAATAGTAACTTAATCATCAAAAAGTTTTGTGAATCATCATAATAGGATTGCTTTTGCCAGTAAGCAATACAGAAAAGTCACTCTTTTCTTACCTTCAGCGAGAACACACAAAGGATAAATTGGCATCCATAGTGTTTGACTGAGCCATGTCAAGACAGCATAGGATATTCCAATGACTGATAACATGCTGTAAGTGTACCTGAAAGGAGACAAGTTTGCTCATAAACATCATTTGCTGCTGATGTCTGGGATATAGGAGAATACCTTACTGTGTAATTGAATACACAGATAAAACTGGAGAGTATGCAAATTCCTTACTTTATTTCCTGTAATGTAAGCAGGAGAAGAGGTAAATAATGGAGAGAGAGGAACCGTGTCAGTCTGGCTTGTCTTATGGGGTGGATCACGGATAATTATAGAGGGAAGAGAGAAAAATGTAAATCTTATCCCCCAGCAAATTACAGTTACAAGTTTCCTCAAATAGTGACTTCAATTTCACTCAGAAGCCAAGCCCATTTTATGCACAGGCTAAGTTTTTAAGACAGACAGACTTGTAAATATCTAGGTAATGAATTTTAAAAATAAAAAAAATATGTGCCATCTTGTGTGAATAATTAAAGAACTGGCCTTAGGAGCTTGTTTTGGGTATAGGAGTTGGTTTTAAACCTGTCTTTATGATGTAATAGATGAAGTAATCAAAATCTTTTCATTTCTCAAGCTTAAGCATACATCAGCATCACTCAGAGGGCTTGCTAAAGCACAAATTGTTAGGCCCTATCTCCAGAGTGTCTGATTCAGTGGACCTGAGAATCTGTATTACAAACAAGTTCCAGGTGACGCTGATGCCACTTGTCCAGGGACCATACTTAGAACTACTGGAATAGGCAGTGCATACATATGGCAAAACAAAATTCAAAACCTTGAAAACATGAATGCAGAAAAGTAAATCTTTCTCTCATTCCAGGACCCTAATTCCACTCCTCAGAGGCAATGACCAATGCCAATTTCTCATATATTCTTTCCAAAATATTTTTGCATATACTTACCTATGTGTATATATACTATATATAATATACATCAGCAGTGCAAGCACTCACCAAACATAGCATGTTATCAAACTTTTTGTTCTTTACCAATATAAGGGAAAAATGGTATCTCGCTGCTTTGATTTTTTTCTATTACAAGAGTAGGTAAGAATCTTTTCATATGTTTAAAAATCACTTCTGATGAAGTCCAATGTATCTCTTTTTGCTGTTGCTTGTGTTTTTGGTATTAAATCTAAAAATCCATTGTCAAACCCAAGATCAAAAACATTTACCCCTATGTTTTCTTCTAAGAGTTTTATAGTTCTATCTTTTCCATTTAGATTTTCGAACCATTGAGTTAATTTTTGTATGGTGCAAAGTAAAGGACCAAATTCATTCCTTTGCATGTGGATATCCAGCTGTCCCAGCACCGTTTGACCAAAAGACTATTTTTCCCCATTGAACGACCTTGGCATCCTGTCGAAAATCAATTGACCATAAATTTGAGAGTTCATCTCTGAACTGTCAATTCTATTCCACAATATATCCTTATGTCCATTATCACACTCTTGATGTGTGCAACTCTGGTTGCTTTGTAGTAAGTTCTGAAATTGGGAAGTGTGAATCTTCCAACTATGTTCTTTTTTGAGATTGTTTTGGCTACTCTGGGTTCCTTGGGTTTCCATATGGGTTTTAGGATCGGCTTCTCAACTCCTGCAAAGAAGCCAGCTGGGATTCTGATAGGGATTGCATTGAATCTGTAGATCAACTTGAGGAGTGTTCCATCTTAAAAACATTGTCTTCAACCCATAAACACGGAATATCTTTCCACTTATTTAGATCTTCTTTAATTTCTCTGCACAGTATTTTATAGTTTTTAGTGTACAAGTTCTGCCCATCTTTTGTTAAATTTATGTCTAAGTACTTTATTTTTTGATGTTTTGTTTTCTTAATTTTATTTTAGGATAGGCCATTGCAAATGTGTAGAATACAATTAATTTTTGTACAGCTGACCCTTGAACAACACAGGTTTGAACTAAGTGGGTCCACTTATATGCAGATTTTTTTCAATAGTAAATACTACAGTACTACACTATCTGGGGTTGGCTGAATCCAGATGCAGAACCTAAGATACAGAGGAACCCTGTATACAAGGGGCCAACTATAAGTTATATGTGGATTTTCAACTGTGCGGAGGGTCAGCACCCCAACCCTTATGTTGTTCAAGGGTCAACTGTGTATTAATTTTGTATCCTACAACTTTGCTGAACTAGCTTATTCTAATATTTTTTAGTCAATTCCTTATGATTTTTTATATACAAGATCATGTCATCTGCCAGTAGAGATAATTTTACTCCTTCCTTTCCAATGTGGATGCTTTTACATCATTTTCTTGCCTAACTGCCGTGCCTAGAACTTCCAGTACAATGTTGAATAGAAGAGGCAAGAGTAGACATTGTTGTCTTATTCCTATCTTTGGAAGAAAGATCAGTCTTTCATATTAACCATTATGTTAGCTGTGGAGTTTTCACAGATGCTTTTATCAGGTTGAGGAAGTTGCTTTTCAAAAAGTCATTCTATGGTAAATTGGGAAGATAATTCTGCCCCCATTTTACAGAGGAAAAAATGAGTTTTAAAAAGGTTCAGTACTTAGGAATTTCACTCCTAAGAGAAATGAAAACACATGTGCACAAAAAAGCTTGTACATGGATGTTCACAGCAGCATTCCTCCTGACCAAAAAGTAGAAACAACCCAAATGTCCATCAACTGATAAATGAATAAGTAAAAATTGGTATATCAATATAATGGAATATTATTCAGCCATAAAAAGAAATAAAATACTGATACCTGTTAAAACATGGACGAACCTTGAAAACGTTATGCTAAGTGAAAGAACCCAGTCACAAAAGGTGCATATTATATGATTCCATTTATATGAAATGTCCAGAATAGGCAAATCCATACAGACAGTATGGTAGTGGCTGCCAGGGCTGGAAGGAAAAGGGAATTGGGTGCGACTGCTAATGGATTTGGGGCTTCTTTTGGGGGTGATGAAAATGTTCTCAAATTAGATAGTGGTAATGTCTTTACACATGTCTTTGAATACACTAAAATCGACAAATTTTATACTTTAAAAGGGTGAATATTAAGGTTCATGAATTATTGCATTGCTGTTATTTTTAAGGTTGTGTGATTTGCCCAAGATCACATAGCAGTGGAGGTGAGGTTCATACTGAGATCTTCCACTTCTATGTCCAAAATTCTTTCCATCACATCACGATACCACTCTCAATGCCAAAACCACTTTGTTCTCTAATGGGTCTACTGAGCTTATATGAGACTGAATCGACACTGAAAGAGTTGGGCATACCAGAGAATGAAACATCAGAAAGCCACAGTCCCAAATGAGGCTCCATGTCTCATAAACAGAAAGTCATGGGCTACAAAACTCCCTGAAGTTTGCCCCAAGTCCACAAATCTTTCAGTTAAAAGTGAGAAATAACTAAGTTATATATAACAAAGAATTAGTCACTTTAATTCAACAAAATATTTCATTAAATTCATTCTACTTAGAATATCTTAACTCAGCCAAGTTATTGACAATATAATAAAGAATTTATATAACCTCAGCTAAAATGCTAGGGTTCTTTTGTTACCCATCCACATCCAGATCTTTCAAGCAGGAGGGACGGTTCTCATTTGTGAGAGCTTGATGTAGCAGTTAGGAGCCTCTCCAAAGTGAGCCACTGAGCAAAGGGCTCAGCAATTTTACACCATTGCTGGTAGAGATAACACACAAAGTTTTAGAATTAGAAGGAAACATAACACCATCGGGAGCAAGGGTTCTTAACCTGAGGTCCAAGGATTCCCAGTGAGTCCATGAAAGAACTTCAGTTATTTGAACCCGCTGGAATTGTATACAAATATGTTTGTGGAGGTGTGTTTTTTCCCCAGAGAGATAAGGCCCTATATTTATAATATTCTTGAATTCCAAGAAACCAACTTTGTAAATTGTGACTATGATAGAATAAAAATTTTGCTTTGCTTATTAAAGTAACACATACCAGAGCAATTGCAAAGAACGCCTTTCATTAGCAACAGCTGCAAGGTTTATTCCAAATTGGTGTACGCCAAGTCTTCTGCTGGGAACCTGATGCAATGATTTGCTCTTGATACCATGGTAGGTTTCCATTATCTTTGATATGCCCATTATGGAAAGCACTAAAAATACATTTCCATATCAAGATAAAATAATATGAAAAGGGGTTATGTATTTTTCTCTCAGAGTAACCAAATGTAAGCAGCTATTACTGGCTTCACTGTAGAAAGCAATTTGGCTTTGTTTTAAGAGATTATTTTGCCTCCTTACCTAACCATATCCAATAGATTCCAAAAGATGAATAAAACACACACCACGTATTTCTCTTGGACTTCCTCTTGACTGGTGATCACCACAAAGAGGATGATTATTCTCTCAGTGAGCTAACAAAGAAAGAGAAAAGTCAAGAATTAGGATCATCTGTTAAGCGGGTAGGTAATTTTCTAATTTTAAAAACCAGAGTTCCTCTTAAAAGTATGCTTTAAGGGCTTCCCTGGGGGCGCAGTGGTTGAGCATCCGCCTGCTGATGCAGGGGACATGGGTTCGTGCCCCGGTCTGGGAAGATCCCACATGCCGCGGAGCGGCTAGGCTCGTGAGCCGTGGCCGCTGAGCCTGCATGCCCGGAGCCTGTGCTCCACAACAGGAGAGGCCACAACAGTGAGAGGCCCGTGTACCACCAAAAAAAGAAAAAAAAAAAAAGTATGCTTTAACTATAAATATATATACTACACAGTTAACATGATCTCTGAGGGAGCAGGGTTACAGATGAATTTCATTTCTTCCTTTTTGTTTTTCTGCATTCTCCAAATTATATGTAATGAATAAAAAGATAACATATTTCATCTGAATCAGGGCATGTCCCTTCTTGTGATACATGCACACATGGTTTTTACTCACTTTGACAAGCTTTTATTGAGTGTCCACTATGTATCAGATGCTAAGACTACATATATAATGAAAGCATGGTCCTTGCTACACAGGGTAGCAATGGTAGGAGAATGTGGGGCAGTAACTGTAACACAGTGTGAATAATGCTGTCATTTAAAGGGCTATATATGGGAGCACAGGGGAGGGAGATACCTGTCTGAGAAAAAGATGCGGAAAAGATTTATGGAGGCAGGCAACATTTCAGTTGGATCTTGAGGAATGGACAGGGGTTTGTCAGGTAGACTGGATAGGAGAATGGGCATCCTAGGCCAAGGGAGGAGCCTGAGCAAAGAGGCAGAGGTGTGAAAACACACAGTGTGCTGGGGAGTAAGGAGAACCCCTGGGGGCTAGAGAGGAGGTGCACAGAAGGGAATCCTAGGAGATAAAATTGAAAAGGTGTTGGGGGCTGGGATGTGAAGAGTTTTGAATGACAGGCTGAGAAATTTCCATTTCATCCAACAGGGAAGCCCCTGTAGTTTTGGGGGGGTTTGCTTTGTTTTTCAGTTTTTTTGGTGGGGGTGGGTGGGAGGTGGGAGAAAGGGAGAAAGGGGATGCGAAATAATATAATCCTAACCCACATAAGCTAGTGGAAAATGAAAAGAATTCAACAAATTCATATTTTTCCAAGTCAGTAAGCATCTATAAATTAAGAATGCACACATTTATGGCTCAGCTCATTACTGACCTCAAAATATACATTCCTCTTTCCAATCTAATGTGCCTTCTTATGCCATATTAATATACTTTGTACACTCTGCGTTTTTTGTTTGTTTTTAATAGAACATTTTACTTTCCTCACAATGGTCGAAGGAAAATATCCATGAGATTGAGGGAGCATGTTAGTGATAAAGGAAGATGAGGGCTGCTTTGTATTTTTCAATAGCTGTCTATTTTTAAAGCAGATCAAGGACTAAAGACTGGGATAATCTATGACTTAGAATCATAGGTTGTTAGTCCTGGAAAATCACCTAGTGCAGAGAAATCCAGGATTTGCCAACATTGGGCCACATGATCAGAAATCCACATGTAGAAGCTGTATCAGCGTGTTTATAACCACATTGGTGAGTCAAGAGGGCCCTTGCTTGGCTAAGGAAATTAGATATGATTCAAACCTTAGTCAATCAATGGAAGCTACCTACATGGCTGTTTTTCTTTTGTCAGTCTTTCTTTACAATGCCCTAGTTTCTTGATTTAACCATATTTATATAACAAATTAGACTTAACTGCAATGATAATTACCGAATGATCCAAGCTTGCTGCTATGACACCCGGCAGCCTTCGGATACAAGATCTTAGCAGCAAACAAGTATTTAGGCACTGCCTAATCCTACATTTGATCAGTGCCTGCTAATTAGGAAAATTATCTAATTTTTGACAAAAATCTCAGGAGATACACACATGAATGCATATACACATATTTCTAATTACATGGCTGACTACTGAAAGAGAGAACATAAGCTACCTTTTGATAAGATGGCTCTCTAAGGGCCCTGCTAGATACTTGCCCAACCCCACCTTTTTACAAATAAGGAAACTGGGAACCAGAGAAATTAAGTGACTTGCCCATACTAGTGGCAGACCTGGAAACATATATATCCCAAGTCTCCTGGTTTCCAGAGCTGCAGGCAATCCCTGATTTCAGGCTGCCCCTCAACTAATGAGTAGGGAGGGAAAACTCTCCTAAAAGAGAGAGACTGGAGCTGCACAAAGAAACTCACGCTGTTTAAAATCATCACATGAGGGACTGTGGCATGTTAGTGATGGTAACCTGACTGCAGAGAAATCAGCAATCAGCATGCCCCCCAAAACACAACCACATATATACAGGAAGGTATGTGAAGGTCCTCCTCCCATACGATGTCAGTCTAATTAATAAATTATCTGATGGTTATTTAAATCTAACTTGACCATTCAATGGTAATACAATGGGAGAATTTAGGGGGCGATATTCTTAAATTGGTAAAAAGCCAATATTTATTAGTTACTTTGTGCCACGTTCCAAACACACGCCATCTCATTTAATCTCCATAACGACCCTAAGAAGTGCTATTGTTATTATCTGCCTTTTACAAAGGACACTGCATTTTACAAAGTGAAAGTGACTTGCCTATAGATATGAAATCAAAGTCTAGACAATGTCATTCTAAATTCCTTGTTCTGAAACACTAAGACATTTTCACCGTTGTTATTTTATAGGCTACACCCTCGCATAATGTCTATGTTATAGTCCATTCTCAAAAAAAGAAAAAAAGAGCCTCTCCTGAAAAGTTAAACCTTAAAACAAGAACTTACTTGATTTTCTAAATCAACACCAAAATAATTTTGAAGAACAGACTTTTAAAATTTATTACTTTTCTTTACATATAATAGTTTGCCCAGTTATTTAGAGCTTTACACTTGGGAAAACTTAGCACTTTGTCATTTTAAACAAATCCTATGAGAACATGACAATTACTAATGAATGGTTTTGTAATGTTTAGTGCAACTCAAACAGGCAGAATAAAAGCACAGTAAAAACACTGTAACTTAGGCCAAATTAAACATATTGGTAATGTGGTTAACTCAAAAATTTGGTAACTACAAAATAAAAATATTTTGCATTTTTATGTTCTATTTGGGAATCCTGAACTCCAGATTAAGCAATGACTAAAACTGTTACTTTATAAATGGCATCTAGCAAATTAGTTATAAACTACTGAAGGAGTAAAAAATCATACTTCAACTATAGAGAGAATTTCTACAATCTTAAAAATAAATTAGTTTTAGCCTCAACGACTATTATATTACTAAAAGGATATCCCAAACTATTTTAAATCCTGTAAACTTTTGTTGAGAAGTTCAGAAACATACCCTTAAATGTTCAAATCACCACATTCTTCTGTAAGACAAAAGCATCTAAATACTATTTATATATTTTTACTTATTCATCAATCAATAGATATTTATTGAGTGCACTATTCTGAATCCCGAGGGGTATAACACCATGAACAAGACCAAGTCCCAACCCTCATGGTGTTTATGTCCTAGTTTGTGAGATAGACACTGTAAACAAATGTAGCATAATAGTTGAGCGTTCAGGAAAACTAGCCCAAATCCATATTTTTGCTCCACCATTTACAATTTATGTGAACGTGGATAAGTTATTTAACTTTTGTGTAAAGTAATTATACTGGAGATAAAAATAAGCATAATTTAATGTAGTGATTAGTATATTTACAGGAAAATACATTTTTCTATATAATCAAGACTATCAGTGAATAAAAAAGTTAATCTCAGCATCTTTAAAATTATACTGTGAATATAGATTTATAACTATCACACTAAAGAACTCCACTGATCAAATGCAAAAAATACCAGAAAAATCGAAAATCTTACGTACAGAGTGAATTGTACGTAATAATTCATATGTACAGAGTGAATAATTCATTCTCAGGAAGCATCAAAGTTTTGGGAATCTCATAGCACAACACTATCTGCAGTACAGTTTTATCTCTAACAATATAAACCTGTTCCCAACTTAAAACTGGAGAGAAAATCTATATGACTTTATGGAAAAAAAATAATTAAATCTAGCAATGCAAAGAAGCACCTGCGTCACGGATTAAAAGAAATTAGGGTGAAACTTTGCTGTTTTCCTAAAAGGGTTTATTTTAAGACACTCTCCTTGGGTATATCCTTCATATTTGTTCTTATGAATCTGTGACTGTGAAATCTTTGGAATGATTTTTGACAAGCAGACCCCTGCTTGTCCTTATCAGAAATAGGATGTGATGTCGGTAAAAATAAAAATTGTTCTGGCAATTTGGGCTCACAAATGGAAGTCTGTAGGCACGATAATTTGGGGGGAATAACTCCCAGTGTTTTGATTTATAGATTTAAAAAATTGTGTAAAATGAAGACATGTGCAGCTATGTTTATTGGGATGCAAAGGTAAGGAGGCAGAATTTAGCCGTTATAATTCAGTTATGTATGAAGTCTTTGCATTTCTCAAAAGGTAAAGGAGTAAAGTGGATAACTCTGAGGGTTTCCTAAAGGCACATCAGCCTAATGTCATAATACAAAGGTTAGTTTTGTGGATATTTTCCCTCTCCCTGAGTTGAAACATCCTAAAGCTATATCAATAAAAACCTCTTTCTCAGGCTTCTGCACAAGCGAAGTCAGAAGAAAGCCCTTCAAAATCAATATTTCAGGGTTGGTGGTACTTCCGCTCCATAAAAGCAAGTTGTTTTGATTAAATATACTAACATAGTTTCCCAATACAACTTTTTTTTAAAAAATCAAGCTAATAAAATACGCAAGCTCATTTGGGAGCAAGGCGTTAGAGAGGAGAGATGCCAAGTTTTCACTTATCACTTTTAATTATAGTTATATTCTACTTTTGGACCTTTTTTACTTTCCCATTTTATAAAATTAAAAATACCAAAAGTTTACTTTATTTCCTGATATAATTTTAACTGGCATGTAATTGTTTCCAAAAATGGATGTATATAAACAACTATTTATGTTATCATTTTGCCCTTTTCCTCTAAATTGTACCTTTAAAAAATACATAAACTATACATCTCTGTGTTAACTTATTATAGTCTTATCGTCAATGGGTTCCCCCCACTTTCTTTTACCAATTGTAATATTAGAAAATCAAGTGGCT
The DNA here is from genome assembly GCF_949987515.2 of Delphinus delphis. Taxonomy (NCBI): domain Eukaryota; kingdom Metazoa; phylum Chordata; class Mammalia; order Artiodactyla; family Delphinidae; genus Delphinus; species Delphinus delphis. The sequence goes on from NC_082688.1 coordinate 69,813,427, forward strand.
CTTCCCTAACTGTCAAAATAAAGATGTGTATAAAACATTTAAAAACGTAAAGAAAACACAGAAAACAAACATACCCTCCTAAACACACACCACCGTCATTTGATACATGTGATTCTAATTGCTCAACTAGCTAAGAGTTCCTACCTCTTTTGGGAATTACTTATCTTGATATTTTGGAAGACCAGTTCCCAAAAAGAGAATTCCGTTGTGACTTAGCAATCTCACAAAGGTAATGTCAAAATAACATCACAAATGAGTAGACATGTTTTTCAACCTACTTGAAAGCAGCTGGACACCATGCATTTTTCCAGATACTATATGCAATCAGCTATGATTACTGTATGAGTAGCTTAGCCACATTCTTAACTAGTTTCTTCACTTAAAAGTGGGGAAACAGGAAAACCAAGAATAATTACACAACTTTAGACTTTCGTTTGGTTATTTTAAAGTTAGGGGCCTCAGAGTCATCTCATAATGAGGGAATTCTTCTAATTATCTGCAGAACTCTAATAAAAGAAGGGGGCAGAAAATGAAACTTTGGACCCGATGCTGTGTTCTTGAAGCTTTTTTACAATACTATGTCCATTCTGAAAACCATAGAAAAGATAGTAAATGAATAAAAGAAACAGAGGACAGGTAGAATCTCAAAGAGATAAAAAGAGGAAGCTAAACATCACAAGAAAAATTAACAATAATCAGCCCAGAATGAGAATGGTAACTGTCTTCACTACTATGATGGTCCCTGATTGCTCCTGACAACAGAAACTTAAAAATCATTTGAGCTCCAACAACAGTAGACTTTGCCACCTCACCTTTAAATAAAAAGTGTCAGTGTATACTTGCCATTATTTTTTAATTACCAAACCAGGATATATTCTGATTACAGTGATCATACTTCCATAAGCCACTACAGTTTCAATTAATAGTGATTAAAATCACATTTAAATATTCTGGAATTTCTAGGACTGCAAGAAATCAGATTTCTAAGTTGTATAATACTTTCTATTTTTGGATAAGTCTACATACTTTTGGAAAGCATAAAATATATGCATATTTTCTAGACATATTCAAGATGCTCTTCTTTCTTACAAATTTAACTGTCCTGCTTCTCACTTGCATTTCCTTCTTTGGAAATAACTAAAATAACACTGCTCTTAACTTTGAAACTGCTGTTTTACCATAAAATTAATATTATCCAATTTAGCCTAATAAAGTACAAAATCCAAAAAAGTATGCCAAAAGAAAACATGACTTAGATTCAGATAAATTTGATCATACTCCAAGCAAAATAATTCCATATGACAGAATACAACTTTCATTTAACGTGGGTTGTTACTTCTGTTCTCTAAAATTAGCATTAGATGATGCTATATGCATCTTAGTTGTTAACAAATAATAAATACCAATAAATCTTTTCCTAAATAATATGCTTCTTCTGGGACATATGTGTACCCCTTTTTATTTTGTAAGGAAATACATTTAAGGCATTTCCATCTAGGTTTTGGCTAGCTGACTACTCTGTTACTAGTTTGTACTCTAAATATTGCCCCAATTTTTATTTTACATTTGATATGTCAACACTGAAAATGTCTTCATCCTAATGAATACTATTTCTCTACTTTTACTGAATAAACAAAAATCTCCCATGAACTTGCAATGCTGAGTTGATAGGCTCCTCAAGTTTATACTGATTTCCATCTTTTAAACTTTCATGGTATTTTAAGCAAATTTTAATACAAGGATCTATGCCACTCCTCCAATCAACAAAATTGAAGGTGTATGTTTCTGTTATAAGCACTTTGCTAGGTGCTGGCAATACAATCAGATTCTGGTATTTCAAATATTTTTACAATGCAAATTGGTCATATTTTGTTATCCATTTTTCCAATTTATTTTGCAAACAGTTAATATTATACTCATGTAAATTTTAAACATATGCTCATATAGTCACTTAACCTTTATCTCTCCTTATGGAAAATACCACTTTTTTGTTTTTCTTGCCTTAATTCAGCAATGATTTAGTATACTAAATATCTACCAGTGACTTTCCCACCTTCCTTCAACCTGCCTTTAAAAGGAACAATGGTCATCTAGGGCTAGATACAAATGATACCTAAAATAACAGCAATAGCAACCAGGTATTGTATTCTTTTTTTTTTCTTTTTTAACATCTTTATTGGAGTATAATTGCTTTACAATGGTGTGTTAGTTTCTGCTTTATAACAAAGTAAATCAGTTATACATATACTTATGTCCCCATATCTCTTCCCTCTTGTGTCTCCTTCTCTCCCACCCTCCCTATCCCACCCCTCTAGGTGGTCACAAAGCACCAGCTGATCTCCCTGTGCTATGTGGCTGCTTCCCACTAGCTATCGATTTTACGTTTGGTAGTGTATATATGTCCATGCCACTCTCTCACTTTGTCCCAGCTTACCCTTCCCCCTCCCCATAACCTCAAGTCCATAAAGTCTATGTCTTTATTCCCATCTTGCCCCTAGGTTCTTCATCACTTTTTTTTTTTTTTTAGATTCCATATATATGTGTTAGCATACAGTATTTGTTTTTCTCTCTCTTACTTCACACTGTACGACAGACTCTAGGTCTATCCACCTCACTACAAACAACTCAATTTCATTTCTTTTTGTGGCTGAGTAATATTCCATTGTATATATGTGCCACATCTTCTTTATCCATTCATCTGTTGATGGACACTTAGGTTGCTTCCATGTCCTGGCTATTGTAAATAGAGCTGCGATGAACATTTTGGTACATGACTCTTTTTGAATTATGGTATTCTCAGGGTATATGCCCAGTAGGGGGATTGCTGGGTCATACGGTAGCTCTATTTTTAGTTTTTTAAGGAACCTCTATACTGTTCTCCATGGTGGCTGTATCAATTTACATTCCCACCAACAGTGCAAGAGGGTTCCCTTTTCTCCACACCCTTTCCAGCATTTATTGTTTGTAGATTTTTTTTATTTGTTTGTTTGTAGATTTTTTGATGATGGCCATTCTGACTGGCGTGAAGTGATACCTCACTGTAGTTTTGATTTGCATTTCTCTAATGATTAATGATGTTGAGCATTCTCTCATGTGTTTGTTGGCAATCTGTATATCTCCTTTGGAGAAATGTCTATTTAGGTTTTCTACCCATTTTTGGATTGGCTTGTTATTTTGATATTGAGCTGCATGAGCTGCTTGTAAATTTTGGAGATTAATCCTTTGTCAGTTGCTTCATTTGCAACTATTTTCTCCCATTCTAAGGGCTGTCTTTTCATCTTGTTTATGGTTTCCTTTGCTGTGCAAAAGCTTTTAAGTTTCATTAGGTCCCATGTGTTTATTTTTATTTCCATTTCTCTAAGAGGTGGGTCAAAAAGGATCTTGCTGTGATCTACGTCATAGAGTGTTCTGCCTATGTTTTCCTCTAAGAGTTTGAGAGTGTCTGGCCTTACATTTATGTCTTTAATCCATTTTGAGTTTATCTTTGTGTATGGTGTTAGGGAGTGTTCTAATTTCATTCTTTTACACGTAGCTGTCCAGTTTTCCCAGCACCACTTATTGAAGAGGCTGTCTTTTCTCCACTGTATATTCTTGCCTCCTTTATCAAAGATAAGGTGACCATATGTGCATGGGTTTATCTCTGGGCTTTCTATCCTGTTCCATTGATCTATATTTCTGTTTTTTAAGTGTGCAGTGTTTTAGGATGAGGTAAGTTTTTCATGGAATTCTCCTTGTTAGTGATGTGGGTTGCAAATTAGCAAAGGTTGGCTTTTTCACTGCCATAAAGTCAACAGAGGCTATAAATAGAACAAAGTTAAGTATGCGACAAATTCTATAATACAAATAATGCGATTAAAACCTACCTGCAGAAACCTAGGCAGAAGATGGTCTGATTCAATGCCAACATATATGTGCAGCAACTCCAAGAGGGAAATAGATTGGCAAAGTCGCATGACAAGTCCAATTGCATAAAAAGTGTCAACCATTGAATCTGTGTCCAGTGAATTAAAAAGACAGACATGGTAAGTAAAACATAGATCACAACCCAAATCTATAAAGCATTTTGAAATACAGTTGAGACTTCTTATTTCCTTTTTCTCAGTACATGTGAGAAATTTCCTAAATAGATTACTAAATTACAAAGACTATGTAACCAAAGAAAACACTTTATATCATTGTACATTTTAATTGCTCCTCTTCCAGAAAGGATTTAAAACTTGAAAAAGAAGGCTCCATGGCCAAAGCTAAAGCATTTATTCCCCATTTATGAGATTCTAAAGGAATCCCAGCATAAAAGTAAACAGCTAGACTCTAGACTACACCAGTGAAAACAGGCTGGAAGTCAGTTTATTAAAGAAGCTGTGGTGCCCACACCTTGTCCATTGACAGGAAAATGACAGAGATGAGAAAATACTATTTCAGAGAAGATTTATGGAAATGAGATTAATGATGCCATGATATCAAATAACATCTTATGTGTATCTAGCATTTATGGCTCATATATACGTAGTTAGTGCTTTCTGGATTTCTGTGAGTTTTAAACACTGGAACTTGGGCCCACTGCAGAGGGCCCAAAACAAATACTGCATTTGGAGAGAGCTGAAATGGGAGGCAAACAAATGTTCATCTAAATAGGATAAATGTGTTGGTTTAAATTTTAAATTGAAATCCTGCCATGTTAAGAATCTTCTAGGGAAGTCTTTGTTGTTTTCACTCCCTAGTGATCATTCACATGATAATAATTTATCAACCACAAAGGGTGTCTCTTCCCAGCAGCTCTATGAGATAGACATAATTATCATCCCCATTTCACAGATGATTCCTGAGGCATAGACAGTCCATGCTCTTATCCATGGCCCTGCACTTGCTGTAACAGAATTATCAGTCACACAGCTCCTTGAAGGAAGAAAGTAGCAGACGTTACTAGTCCAGGTGCTTGAGTGCTGTTGAGCTACTTAATTTATACATTGATTCAGGAACTGTACTGAACCCCACATAGTTCTTTTCAGCCTGCCTTCCATATGAATGGGTTGTGTTTCTTTAATAATACGTAGCTTTTATAATTATAACGGCAGGATAACAATTAAGAAATAAGTACACTGCTGACTAAGGCACTTTTCCTACTGGAAAGGCCAGGCAGCATAAGAAAGAGTTCATGCCTTGTTACTCATGTTGTGAATGACCTATAATATGCCCTCAAAGCCACAGCTAACTTCCAAGGTCTAGAAGTTATGTTTTTTCCTAAAAATATAAGGGAAGTTTTCCTAAGCCCTGTGTTTTCCTCTGCTTGAGGACTCCCAACACTCATAGTTGAAATTCAAGCCTCAGGCTGTATCTTTGGAGGTTCTTAACAAAGGCAAGAATTTATCTGTAGATTGCAGTAATGAAAAAGCAACATTTATGGTGCCACAGAAGTAGATTAATTTTCTGAGGATACAGAAGTCTGAATTGATGAGCACAGCATGACTTTTCCCAGATATATCCTAGATGTTTGTTTTTAGCTGAAACCAGCAGTTGCTCAAATTGTCAAGTCATGCAACAGTTGTAAACTGTGATGACACTTACCCATGTGGGGATGGAACGTGAAAAGAATGTTATTTTGACAGTCAGAATGTTAAATGACAGTGATTCATTTCTTGGAAAACTGAAATGCATTTAAAATCTTTACTTTTTAGGAAAGTGGAGGAAACTTATGACTTAAACCATTAATGCTAACTCCCATATAGGTGATGAGTCATCTACAAAGTGTGTCATTTTCTTATGGACACACTGCCCTTTAAAGGGATCAAATAGAAGCCTGGGGAATATAAAGTTTGTCTTTCATTTGTTAGTAGTTTCCAGTTATCTGAAACCTGGGGAATAAAAAACAGGAGAAGAATTGGTTAATTCCTGATTTCTCTGCAAAAAATGTTTTACTGGAATTTACAGATTTCCACAACACACACCAAATCTGCTAAGGTTTGGTGCAGAACAAAAACGGAAGAGTGAAATGGCACCACCACAACGCCATGTCTATGTTTTCAGGGCAAACGCCTACTCAGGGGGAAGCCACATACCTTTCCCTCATCTTACCTCCCCCCCTCCTCCAAAAAGGTTTTGGTTTTTGCAGTAAGAACAAAGTATGCTTACTGAAAAATATGGTCACTACATTTTAGAGAAGTGAAGGCTATTAGGTGCAGTTCATAGAAGTTAAAAAATTATTATAACCAGGACTAGGTGAAAACGAGGATTGAAAGTTAAAAATCCAAAACTGTTTTGGGCTTTTACCTTTTCCAAATGAAAAGAATCTGACTGTCATATTTGTGAATATCCATGAGTGGCCACAGAACTGGATTAAGTAGTAGATGAAAAGATAGGCATTCTTCCTATACCTACAATAAATACAGGAAAATACTTCATTTAAACATATTAAACACTTCCTTTATAATCACCCTTTCAGCATTATACTCATCTTTTCACTAACTTACTGGCCAATCTGAGCAAGCAAGAGACAACTATTCCATATCAGAGTCTTTTATTTGGTTACCCCTCTAAACCCCATCAGATTTTGAAAGCACACTATCTGTTAAAGTAACCATCCTGAGTTTGTTTAAAGACAAATATGGTTCTATTTCAAAATCCACTTTCATCTTTGATAAACCTCTAACCTTGCTGCTCCCCAAGGAATAAAAGCATTGCAAAGTAGGCTATGAATGTTTTTGAAAAGAAAATATGGATGGAGAGGGGCTGATGTGGTCGATATGTGTCCCTGCTAAGTGCAGAACTTGAACTTGATAACTAGGTTATAGTTACAAGAGGGGAGTAGCAATGGTGGTATTCCCAGGTGGTGGATAATTCAATCATGGGACACACCTGACTTCTGAATGCATTATGTGACTGGGGACAGTGTCTCACCACTGCCTATTATATTTTGCAAGAGCAGATAGCTTCCTTCACCAGACACACAGAGAAAGCAGTTTAGTCACTTGGGCCAGATATGGGAAGTCAAGCTGGCTTTTAAAATGGGTTGCTGGGGAGATGACTAAGAGAAGACTGACAGATACACGTTTGAGGGAGTTAGAGAAAGCACCGTTTGAAGCGTTGCCTCTGGTTCGGAAAAGCGGTGGGAGTGGCCCTGCCCAGGGTAGACAAGATTTTTCTCCTAGTTGGAGACGTGAAACCTCTGGGAAATCAGGCAAATACGTTGGTAAGCAGATACAGTGTAGCTTGATGATTTTACCTGGGCACCCCTACAGATGACGCAAGTACTACTAAATGAGTGGGGAAGAGGAATTCCTCCCTCAAACCTACAGCAGGATCACATGCTGCGTGGGTTAAACTTACACATCCCAGGCTCTACCCTCGTACCACTGGATCAGTTTTTCTGGAACTGGGCCCTGAAATCTACACGTGTGATTGGTGTTTCTGCAGCAAGTAGAGAAAGTCAAGGGAAGGGCTCCAGGTCGGCGGAGGGGGAAGAAAGAAAAAGACGGCAAGAGAGAGCACAAAAGGAAGGGTGGACACGCAGCCCGTCCTTCCCATTTCCATAGCTATAAAATGGGGGAAATAACAGTTACTCTTAGCGTTGTCGAGACAACTGAATTAGCTAATACCTGTCCAGAGCGCCACGGAGTGTGGGGCCTAAGTTTGCTCGGGCGCTGGCCGGTGCTCCCCCAGCTCATCAGTATCGGCACCACCCACCGCCCCGTTCCCCACCCTCACCCCCGGCGGCCCCTCTTCCCGTACCCGCTCCTCTCCCTGCTCTGCCGAGCGTCCTACCTGGGCTGCAGCCAGGCGGGCAGCTCCACGGGTCCCATGGGCCGCCGTCTCCAGGCTCTCCACGCCGACCGGGAACGAACACCCGCCAGGAGCGCCGGAGGGGAGGCCGGGCGGCCGGGCGCGGAAGGGCGGGGCCTCTCCTCACGCAGCAATTTACCAAAAAAAAAAAGTTCCTGAAGTTCCTGCGGCGGCGGGAGCCAGCTGCACCACCACTGGCACGCCGAGGCGCGGCAGGTGCCCGGGCTGGGCCGCCCTGGCGGGGGCCCTAACACACCCCAGTCCCAAGTAAGGTGCACCAGGCTCCTTACCCGGCTTCCTAATCTTTGTGTTGAGACTCCGTTGCAGCCTCGTAGAAACTAACGGACCCTAACCCCTGACCCCGGAAGCGCGCAGTCAAGCCATCCCAAAGCCTGCTGGGATGCGTGAGCCCCAGGTGCCGCCTCTCATTACCCTCACCTGTGAGAGCGGTTAGGCTAGGACGATTGTGAGCAGGCCTTCCCTAACACTTTTTCAGCCAAGAGGCCTGATTCCTCAGTATCAGACATCCTTGCCCTCTCATTTCTCCTGGGTCCTCACTGATGCTTGCAAATCCTTTTATTCACGTTGTGTTGTGCATCTCCCTATCCTTTGCCCAGCCCTCAGAAACCTCCTGATCACTCAGGCCTATGGCATCACTCTCTCCTTCATGCTCTGGTGACCCACTTGCTACTTTGCTGATAAGATCCAGACCATCTTCCAGCTTCTCTGCCTTCTAAGGGAAATATCCCCAAATAAATTTAAAACAAAACAAACAAAAAGCCGAGAAAGCACTTGCAAGTAAGCAAGACCATATGCCCGATTTGGGGAGTTGGAAGGTAGTATCCCCATTTTAGCTAAAGGGAGTTGAACCTTTCAAAAATATGTTAAGGCACTTGCCACAGGTCACATGACTGATAAATGGCAGTATGAGAATCTCAAGGTTTTTTTGTTTTTGTTTTTCCATTAGGCTAGCTATAGTTTCCTTCCTCCTAGTCCATTCTGACCTGGTACCTCATCTCTCCATTTCTCTGCACCTTCCCTCACCCCCTGCCCTGGGTCGGAAGTTCATCCCTCTCCTGCATTCACCAGTCCCTTCTCAAAGTCATTCCATCAGTTATTACCCACACCTTCTTCTTGCATCTCCATCCTGTCCTTTCCACTGGCTTTCACCACAGTTTAGGAACATCTTCAAATCTCTCCCACCCTAGAATTACACATGTTATTCTTTCTGCTTCTCTCTGGACGTAGTTTTCTCTCTCCTTTTTCTCATAACTCCCTGCCCACTCTCATAATCAGACGCTTCTTTATTTCTTACCATCTTCCTGGTCCATAACACCTTACTATTTAACTTCCCTTCCCAACACTCTCCAGAAACTGTTCTCTCAGGGAGGCTGCCTTGATTTCTTCCCTGAGTCCCCATTCTGCACCCACTGTGTAGATGACCCCACACAGTTCTTGCTCTTGGGGAGAATTTCATGTAAAGAGGAAACTGATTTTACAAGCAAACACTGGTGGCTAAGCAGTCATCAATGTCATCAGTGCCCAGGCCAGGCAGCGAGAGAGGAATAAAGTCCTGGATGGACTGGAATGGGGCGAGAGGAGAAGGCAGAAAGCGACCCTTTATCATAAAACACGGACCCTGCATCTACATCCTCCCCCCTCCTCCCCTTCCACAAGTCTACTGCATTTACCACCTTCACCTCTCTTCCCTGTGCCTCTGCAACTCTGAATGTTAGACTTTTCTCGCCTTCTGTCCTTTCTTTCTCTCTAGACGCCTCCTCTTCTCCAGCTCTATTTCCTCTCAGGTCTGCCCTGGGCCATCTTTTCCCTTTGCCACCATGTTATTCCTCAGCACAGACATCTCCCCACACGGCTTTATCTCCACGCGGATAATGGCTAACTCTATTATCTTCAGCCTCTGTTGTTTTTTTTAATGAACACTAGTTCTGGCCTTTCAGCAGCTTCTGGATATTTCTGCATGAAAATCCCATTGTAACTTCCAATTGAATCTATTTAAAATAAGCATACTGTCTTTCTTCCCATATCATTATCTAATTTCCTACAGGGAGGCCACGGTTTTCCTAGTCATTCGGGTTTAAAATTTAGGAGTCATCATTAAGTCTCCCCATCCAATCTAATTCTATTGATAGAATTATTCTGTTGAGATCACTAGCATTCTACTTCTGTTCCTTATACCCAGAACCCGGGTAAAGGACACCCAAAAAGAGCTCCTTTTTACTTGCCAAAGAACAAACTACAAACAAACAAAAAACCTTTCAAATCAAGAAGTTAGGGAATTCTACCTTGTTTTCCAAGGAATCAGTGCAGAGGGAGCTTATGAGAGAACATTTTGAGTAGGAAGTGCATTTCTCCCTCTTCCTTGGCAGGGCCTTAGGGCAGGTCCTCTTCAGGTCCTGCCAGCATTACCAAGGCAGACTTCACCAGCCTCCCTGCCTCCCGTCTCTCCTCCTTCTACCCAGACTACCATACATTAGTTGAAGCCTGCTGGAAGTATTTTCTTAAACCACAGTCCTGATCCAGCCATTTTTTTCTGGTCAAAATTCTTTGTGGTTCTCTGTTGCCTGTTACAGTCATATCTCCTCTTGCCTCTAAGCCAGTCATACACTGACATCTCATACCACCCTATCCCCCACCAATTACAGCAACTCACCATTCCATGACCACACCAGGCATTTTCTGATCATCATGTGTACCTATGTGAAACTTTTCTCCTTCTTTGAATTTCTCTTCTACTTCTTCCCCTTCATCCCAATATTTACCTGTCAAAGTTCTACTCATTCTTTAAAGCCCTTCCCAGAGCTTCTTCTGGGAGCTGCACTGGTCTAATGGATGTCTATGATAGCACTTACCTTAAGATATTTTTACTGGGGTTCCTGCCTACTCAACTAAATTGTGAATTCCCAGAGGGCTCTACCTCTTACTTACAGTAAGAATTTGACATACTTTAACTTCTATGAACAAAGTCTCTTTTGCCAAAACTACATGATTCTTGGGAGGATTGAATAGGAAAATGTATAGATGAAAATGTGTAAAAGTACCTAGTACAGTGCTTGGCATGATAGGTATCCAAAAATGTCAATTATCTACTTGTACAGGAGAAGTCAGAGGTCGGGATAGTTCAGGTAACTCAAAATTAACATGTTCTTGCCTTTAGAAGGAACTTTAACACTATTTGAATATGTCAGTGTTGTTTTCCTTGGGAAAATGTTTAAATTTGTTTTCATCCCTGTGAGCACCATTTGGGAAACTAAAGCCTTGAAATACATTTCATGGCAGTAGCAGATTAGCTCAAGAATTTTTTAAACCATATATAAAATGTAATAAGCTACACTATTTCATAATGATCTTCAGAGAAATTAAATCCAGTGGTTGAATATCCTGAGTTTGGACATTTAACCATCCATCTATCCATCACCCTGTTCCTGCATTTTTTCCCCTCCCATTCCTTGGCAATCCCATTTTTGAATGTCAATACTTCATGTGATATTCACTGAGAGCAGAGATGCTGGAAAAGTGCCCCATTGCCCCCTTCTTCTTCCATTACCTACAAAGGGCACTGTAAGGATACAGTTATACTCTGATAACTTTCAATTCTAGATTTCCTTTTTATTTCAATCACCTGGAATTTTCAGGGATCACAACCTCTCTCTCTTCCCACTCCCAATCCCATAGCACAGTTTGGAAATTTCACAAGCTGCTAGATCCATACATAACCCTAGAGATTATGTTGTCCAATCTTCTTGTTTCAAAGACACCAAAACTCTAGTTAAAGCTAGGCTGAGATCTCTTTCCACAGCATTGTGCAAAATTTCAGCTGTATTTGCCCAGTTATCTTATCTTACTTGGGCATTAATCATAAATAGTCATCTATTGTAATCTTTGCCTGGACATGCTCTCAGCCTCTATTACCACTCTTTTTCAGCTGATCCGAAGCATTGCTTTTACTCCTCTGCTAGAACTTTAACTATTCATCCTTTAAATGTCTTCCCCCTTTGCGACTCCATTTAGAAGACCAAACCCTGGACTTCTTGGTCATCATTATCCCCCAATCTATCCTCTGTCTTATTCCAAGACAAATGTGTTCAAGTGTGTAATTGGTTCATTCAGCCATGCAGGCGCTGTTATAAAATCTCTTAGTTCACATGATTATATTATTGATTATAAGCTATATGTGTTTTACAGTGCTTTCTATGAGTTATCTCACTTAATCTTCAGAGCAACCATATGAGGTGGGTGGGAACTGTTCTTTTTTTTTTTTTTTAAAGGAAGGAGATAGGGGATATATGTATACATTTAATGCAGATTAAAACCACAAAGAGATATCATTACACACGTATGAGAATGGCCAAAATTAAAAAGACACAATATCAAGGCTGAGAGGGAACTCAATCCATCCCTTTGCAGCCTTCCTACAACCAGCCCAAATCTCCTAAGGCAAAAGGATGCCTCTAGCAGGCTTGGAGGAAAGTAACATACAAAGAAATGCAAAAGAGAAAGTCACATTAGTATAATTCCAAAGTGTTATTCTTGTTATATACAGTTAAGGTTTTATTTAAATTCACATACAATTTTCATTTCTATTTATTCTTGTTCCATGCCATTGTCTATGATTACTGAAAACTGCTTTTCTTAGAATAATTCACTTTACAAACTACTTAGAGGAGTCACCCACAGAAAAACAACTTAATATGGTAATTTTTGAGATCAGATTTAGTTTTATAATGATGGAAACATTATTTGGGTCACAAATATAAATATTTTCAAGATCATTTTTATATTGATCTCTTTAGATAAAATTATTTTTGTTTCCATTATATCCAAATCACTTTAAAGGCAGGGTTGCTTTTTGATAGTCTAAGGTAAGAGATTTTAAAAATGAATTAGGCTTTAAAAATTTAAGACTTTTTGACTGTACGATATGTACACAGAGTCAAGAAACAAAACGGCAACATCTTTTGTAATCATTTTTTGGATAAAGAAATTACAAAACAAAAGAGATAAAGTCAAAATAAACAATCTAAACACTTATTAATTCATCTAAAATTATTGAATTTTACTGGATGTTTAAATAGATAAACATAGCTCATACTGTGCATTTATGTAGCTTAATAATGGTAGGAAATGCTGATCCCAAAAGAAAACTGACCAGAAAGATTCCTTCCTAGAAAAATGAGTTTCAGAAAAACAAAGGTCTTGCTTCTCAGATTATTTTAATCCATATTGCCTTCTCAATGTTGGCTACTCTGTTAGTTGAGTGGGATTAGATAAGAAGATCATAGAGATCTCCATGATCTGGTTCTGATATTCTATAAACTCACAATTTATTCTGTATCTCAAATACATATTTTCTATAAATGCTCTCCTTAGAAAAGCCATCAGCTGTTAAGTGATGTCAATGTTCGTACTTCTTTATTCATGCATTGGTTTGATACTTTCATTTTGCTGTTTGTGTATACTTTCCACAGAATTAGTGTTTGTTTATCAAAATATATTGTGCTTGACCTTGTGCTATGTGAGCTCTTATTGGCTGTTTGGGAGACTGGATGAATTTAAAGACAAAAAGACACATTCTCCATCCTCAAGGTGTTTCTAAACCTCAAGGTATTTAAAAAAATTTTTTTTAATTGAAATATAGTTGATTTACAATGTTGTGTTAACTTCTGCTGTACAGCAAAGTGACTCAGATATACACATTCTTTTTTATATTCTTTTCCATTATGGTTTATCCCAACATATTGAATATAGTTCCCTGTGCTATACAATAGGACCTTGTTGTTTATCCATGTTACATGTAATAGTTTGCATCTGCTAATGCCAAACTCCCTCAAGGTGTTTTTAAATGTCTGGATTTTTTGTTGTTGTTGTTTCTTTTTTTAACTATGCTCAGAAACAGAAAGAAACAGTTTCAGGGAGCAAGGAATTTTCAGTCAGAAGACCCGGGTTCAAGTCTAGATTTCACTTCTGTGTGATGTTGGACAAGTAATAATGCCTTTCTGAGTCTCAGTTCATTTATTTATTTATTTTTAATAAATTATTTATCTTTGGCTGCATTGGGTCTTCATTGCTGCACGCGGGCTTTCTCTAGTTGTGGCAAGCAGGGGCTACTCTTCGTTGCTGTGCGCAAGCCTCTCACTGCGGTGGCTTCTGTTGTTGCGGATCACGGGCTCTAGGTGCACGGGCTTCAGTAGTTGTGGCACGTGGGCTCAGTAGTTGTGGCTTGCCGGCTCTAGAGCGCAGGCTCAGTAGTTGTGGCACACGGGCTTAGTTGCTCCGCGGCATGTGGTATCTTCCTGGACCAGGCTCAAACCCATGTCCCCTGCATTGGCAGGCGGACTCCCAACCACTGTGCCCCTCCTTTATTTTTTAAAATGAAGATAATACAATTACAGACCCTAGCCTGCTTCCCCTATGAGGCTCAAATGTGATAACTGTCAAGCTTCAAATTCAAACGCAGACGAGGTCAATGTCCCCAAAGCCCAGTGACAACCTGCTCCAGCAGTTAGAGGTGGAGCCCTGGATGTTGCCTGTCAAATAGGGCAGAAGCCTGGGGTAGAAGGAAGAAGGGGACAGAGGAGGGAGGGTTGTGGTGGTTGGAGGGGGGTCAAGCTACAGGAGACAAAGGAACTAAAAGGAATTATTATCCTAAATGAAATTCAAGAGTTAGATCTCCAGCAAGAAAATGTTCAGCATATGTTCTGGAATGGGAAGGAGTCATAGAAGAGGAGATAATAAGTGGATCAGTGGGGTCGGGGGGAGGATTGAGGGGAGGAGCAGAGGTCAACTCAGAAGTAGAGAGTTCTGTTTTGAGCCAGGTCAAAAAGCCAAACTAAACCCAGATATGAAGGCTTGGTTCTCTAAATGAGGACTGTCTAGACAGAAGCAGGGTGCTGTCGTAGGTCAGATGTACTTGCGTTTGCCTGTTGTTCAGACAGAAGTCTGATTTCCCTGTGTCTGGTTGAGGGTATTGGGAGTAGGTGGAGATTGGGCCTTCGTAGGGTGTAGAAGTAGGGAGAAGACAAGATGGCTAAATTGCACCATTAGTACACTAGATACCGATGTCAAGGGAAGATAAAGGAAAGTTACCCTACTTAATATTGTTGTTGAAGGCTAATCCTGCATTGAGATTTAGTCTTTTAATTTATAAGGTTTATGAGCCTGATATAACCACATTTAAATGGCCATCCTTAGAGTTTGTAATGATTTCTTATCTGCTATTAGAAATAATCTTTACCACATAGATAACTTTTAAGACCATTGTAGAGATGGTTAATTGTTTTATATTGCTGGTATAAAAGTCTTATTCCATATGGTTGGACATCGCATGAGTGATATCTATCCGATTACCTGTGAGATAGGGTGAATCTGGTCTTGTGCTGGATCCCAGCCCCCAAGAAGGAGCATCCTCTCAGACTAGTCTGAGGGGCAAGAGTGGCACTGAATATACGACAAGTAGAATTCAGTCAAGCAAGAACAGAAAAAACTGCTTTACTGGTGCCCAAATCAGAAAATAGCCGGGTAAGGGAGCCACCAGGAGACAAATTTAGAACAAAATTTGGACTGATCTTGATTAATCCTAACTGATGATTTTGTTAGCTCAGGCTTGCCTTTACAGGGCTGGGTGATCTCTTCCCACATTTCCAAAAGTCCAGATATGAGCCTTAATTTTTAAAAAATTATAAATCCTTTCTCTATAAAAGCAATAATCAGTTTAAAACAAAATAGAATTATAATTTCATTCACAATAGTAACAAAACTAAAGATACCTAGAAATAAAGAAGAAACATACAGATTCTTTAAGAAGGAAGTTATAAAATCTTATTGTCAAATATTAAAAAATGAAACAAATGGAAACATGTTCTTGAATGGAGTCCTTAATGTCCTCCAAATTTAAATTTTCTCCAATTAATCTATGAAAGGAAGGAAATTACAATGAGAATCATAAGAAAAATTTTTTACTGAATAAAGTAATCTTAAAGTCCATACAGAGAAAGAAATTTCTAAGACTAGCCAAAAAATTAATTAAAAGAGGAATAGTGAGGAGAATACTAGGCAATAAAGTACAAGACATTGTATTGATATAGGAACAAACAAACTGAACAATAGAAGACAATCAAGATCCCAGGAATGGATTTCAACATATATAGGAATTTAATGTTTGACAAACTAAAATTACAATTCCGTGAGAAAAGGCTCACTTCGTTAATAAATGGTTGGTACACCTGTTTAATCCATCTGGAGGAAAATAATGTTGGAATGCTATCACACACCACATACAAAAGTAAATTCCCAGTGGATTAAAGAATTAAGTGTATAGAAAAAGTCAGTAAAAACAACTTATAAAATTTAGATGATTATTTGGACACCCTGGGGGTTAGGAAGATCTGTTCACCAAAACAGGATTATAGAAAAATGTTTTTGTATGGCAAAAGATATCAAAACAGTGCCAAAAGATTAAAATTATATTTGTATTACTGGGATGAACCTAACACTTAGTCATGATATATCATCCTTTTTATATGCTAGTGGATTTGTCTGCTAATATTTTGTTAAGCTTGAAGTCTGCTTTGATATTAATATAGTTACTCCAGATTTCTTATGATATGTGTCTGCATGGTGCATCTTTTTCCATCCTTTTACTTTTAGCCTATCTTTTTCTTTATATTTGAAGTGTAAAAACTAAAAAATTTAAAAAAATAAAGTATATCTTTTGTAGACAGTATATCATTGGGTCTTACTTTTATATCCAGTCTATAATCTCTGCCTTTTAATGAAAGTATTTAGTTTACACTTAATGCAGTTATTGCTGTGGTTGGGTTAATATCTCCCATCTTGCTATTTGTTTTCTAATTGCTTTTTCAATCTTTTTTCCTCCTTGCCTGACATTTTTGGAATTATCAAGTACTTTGGGGAATTTCATTTTGTCTCCTATATTGGCTTTTCAGCTATAGTTTCGTTTTATATTTTAGTGGTTGCTCTAGGAATTATCATATACATCCTTAACTTATTATAATCTACATTGAGTTAATATTATACCACATCACATATATTATTAAAAAAATTAAAGCAGAATTCTTCCATTTTTCCTTTCCATTAGTTCTGCTATTTCTGTATTCTGCCATATATTTTACTACTACATATACTATAAATCCCACAATAAATTTTCATTTTTTAGAAAGTTAATTGTCTTTTAAATAAATTTTAAATAAGGAGGAAAGACCTTTACCTTTACTACATATTTACCATTTTTTGCAATTCTTCATTCCCTCACATAGATTCCTATTTTCTATCTATCATTTCTCTTTATGCTTAAGAACTTCTTTTAGTATTTCTTCTAATACAGGGCTTACAGCAATGAATTATCTGTTTCTGTCTCTATTTCACCTTTTTTTGAATGATATTTTTACTCTATATAAAATTCTATGTTTCCACATTTCCTCCTTTTAATTTCTTTTACTGTTAGTATTTTTTGCTCTAATACAATTAGATTGCATCTAATTTTTGTGGACCTTGTGACCCAGGGCAGATGTGATATAAGAAGAACTTGAGCCTAAACATGTATATATATTTTTATTACTTCATTTCTTAGGTATAAAATAATTTCAGACTGTCTTGCCATTGTGGTGCCCTTGGTGTAAAGATCTGTTCATATTTAACAGACACTAAGGTGTGTATGAAGAAAGGTTTGGGAGTTTTATTCTAATTCTGATGAGGTGTAGAGCTCAAAGCAAATTATTTACTCACGTGAAGCCATTTTGCTTCATTTGTAAAATGAAGTAAATAAACTGACTTATGTTTATAAGAACTGTGACCAAAATAAGATCAGATAATGATATTCGTAATTATAATAATTACAATGATAGCTAAATATATCGAGGGCTGACTACTGCTAGTCTCTATTCTAAACACCTTATGTGATTTAACTGATTTGCTCCTCCAGCAAAGCTACGATGATGTAATATTAATTATTTCCATTTTACAGCTGAGAAAACTAGAATACAGATAATTTTAGTAAATTATCCAGGATTTTAACACTGCCAGTAAGCAGTGAAGCTAAGATTTGAACTCAGGTGATTGAAAACTGCCTTTACACACATAATTGGTTTTCAAATGCTGAATTTAAAATTTTGCTTCAAAATCTTGGGAGGCAGAATTTACTAAACAAACAGTACATTGGCTGGTCTTTACACAAATCTAAAATCTGTCCTGGGTTCCAGAGGAGATGTTTTCCCCTCCAACTTAATTTAATTACATCTGAAGCTATTTCGACATTTATCCATCACCATCATATTTATCCAGACAGCTGTCACATTAAAGCAGTTGAATCTATCACCCTCAACTCATGGCAACTAACAGACCCTCCCTCTCCCTTGACTGTGCCTTTTGCTCCAGCTGTTGCCTTATCTGCCTCCTTCTTTTTGCAACCAAGCTGGCATGCTTTTCAGACCCTCTCTGCCTAGGTTTTCTCCTTCACTTGACGTTAACCACTTCCTGCTTCTTTAAACCGTCTGTGGCCACTGCTGTCCTCTACCTCTCTCCTGTCTCTTTCTCCCTCTTTGGATCTTCGTTTCACGCTTTACATCTACGATAACCTATAGTGATTGTTTGTATGTCTGCCTCCCCATCACGCTTTGAGCTTTCTGAATATGGGAATCCGTGCCTTCGCTGCCCTCCACCCCCACCCCACCATCTCAACCTGGCAGGACATCAAGTGAGGAGTAGCTACTCAGGAAATGGTGTTTAATGTTATTTGAAACAGCTACCATTGAGAATGTTGGCAGGTGATCCCATAACGACTCCTTGGGGATGGTAAAGAATCCTATTCCAGGAAAATCAAGGGAAGTTTTTCTCGACGTCTGGGAGATTGTGCATGTTTAAAGACCCAGGGGAAGAATGCTATGGAGCACAAGTGATTAAACTTATTTAAGAAATGGAGACAGGAAACTTCCTGGAGCAGCATTGTAGGAAGGACTCCAGGGAATGCACAGGAGAGGGAAGTGACCTCACATTCTCAGCTCTACTCTTCCTGAACTAAAGTTCCCTCTATCTCAGAGAACAAATGTGATAAAAAATTTCCTTGAACGTCGGAAACATTTTAATAGGAAAATTATTAGCTCTTTAAAAAACATACTGTGTTGAAGATCTTTGGTGATTAGGCTTTAACATTTTTGGCTTTGGAGATTTGAGAGCTACATCAAAATGGGATTATTTCACCTTCAAGGTGTGTGTGACCTCAGTAAAGTGCAAACCTGAATTGGACCCACCTGCTGGGAGGCTAGAGTGCAGACAGAGCTTTGTGAGTTTAGCTCCCAAGGTGCATCAGCCTCAAAGGGGGCTTACCGTATTGTATGGACCTGCCATTTGTGTGTAGCTGGGAACAGATATACGATACTGGTGTTTGAGTTTTGCTGAAGGTCTTAAGGATACAGTCCTCACAAATATCACAGTATATTTTATTTTATTTTTTAAAATTTATTTATTTTACTTATTTATTTTTGGCTGTGTTGGGTCTTCGTTGCTGCGTGTGGGCTTTCTCTAGTTGCAGTGAGCAGGGGCTACTCTTTGTTGAGGTGTGTGGGCTTCTCATTGTGGTGGCTTCTCTTGTTGTAGAGTGCGGCCTGTAGGTGCACAGGCTTCAGTAGTTGCAGCACACAGGCTCAGTAGTTGTAGCTCACGGGCTCTAGAGCACAGGCTCAGTAGTTGTGGCACACGGACTTAGTTGCTCCACAGCATGTGGGATCTTCCCAGACCAGGGAGAGTATATTTTAAAAGAAGATAATGTTGATGGGTAATGAACTGAACAGAAAAATCTTTAAAATGATAACTAAACTATAATGATGTATTGTCAAAATTTGTTAAATATCTTTTTTAAAATCATAGGAATATAAAATGGATAACCAACAAGGACCTCCTATATAGCACAGGGAACTAGATATTGATAAGATTACCCAATTTCTTATAATAATCTGTAAGGGAAAAGAATCTGAAAAGAATAGATATATACATGTATAACTGAATCACTTTGCTGTACACCTGAAATTAACACAATATTGTAAATCAACTATACTTCAAGAAATACAAAACAAAACAAAAAAACAAACAAAAACTCATAGAAATACAATGGTCAAGTTGCAGTTAGTACTCAAGAGAACTTTTTGGTGAGGAACTCATCCCTTGAAGCTGTAGTTTCCTGATCTGTAAAGTTCTAACTTCACAGCACTGAGGTGGGAATAAATTAGATTTTGTTTGGTGTGTATTTGTGCATATAAACATAAACACTTAGCCCAGTGCCTGGCCCAATATTATAGATGAAATTCAACAAATTATTTATTAAAATATATACTTTACAAGTATGATACACCCACTTTGGTGACAAAATATTTCTGTGGCTAATCAATAGGAATTGACATGTTAACTCTTTCCTCATCTAACAGGTATTATCTTATCCTGACAGAAGTTATGGTGAGATAAACATCATCCTTCTTAAAATAAACCGGTCACTTGTTTTTTAAATGTTTTAGTTGATTAGGTTTTGTTATGCTTTTAAAAATCTAAGTGGCAAATAATGCAAAAATAGTTTCTTAAATTGGCTTGAAATGTAATTTTTAACAGGATATTTCAGGTTCACATTGTATTTAATTTTTCACCAAGCATTTTTATATACTGTATATAAGTCCATATGTGGAATATATTCTCTACTAAATTCACTGGCAAATAAACAAAAGCTTTCAGAGCCTTTAAAAAGTGCCAAGAGAGGGCTCCCCTGATGGCGCAGTGGTGGAGAGTCCGCCTGCCGATGCAGGGGACACGGGTTCGTGCCCCAGTCTGGGAAGATCCCACGTGCTGCGGAGCGGCTGGGCCCGTGAGCCATGGCCACTGAGCCTGCTCGTCTGGAGCCTGTGCTCCGCAACGGGAGAGGAAAAAAAAAGTGCCAAGAGAGGCCACACAGCCGACGCTGGAGCCCCCGGAGGCGGCAGCCGTGGAGACCGCGGCTGAGCCCTATGCTTCCGAGAAACTGGCGGAAGAGGCCACAGCCGAGTCAGGTCGGGTGACCGGTGGCGAAGAGCAGGGCACTGGCAAAGGGGAGGGAGATGAGCCGGAGGATCAGAGTGGAGACGAGACGCCGGGATCCGAAGCGCCGGGTGACAAGGCCGCAGAGGAACAGGTTCAAAGTCTCCACCACCCTCGGAAGAAGAGGCAAAAGATGAGGAAGAGGATCAGACTCTTGCGAACCTGGACACATATACCTCGGATCTCCATCTTCGGGTGAGCAAAGACCGCTATGGAGGGCAGCCACTTTTCTCAGAGAAGTTCCACACCCTTTGGTCTGGGGCAAGAAGTACTTACGGAGTGACAAAGGGGAAAGTTTGCTTTGAGGCCAAGGTAACCCAGAATCTCCCAATGAAAGAAGGCTGCACAGAGGTGTCTCTCCTTCGAGTTGGATGGTTTGTTGATTTTTCCCATCCACAGCTTGGTGAGGATGGATTCTCTTATGGTTTGAGTGGACGAGGACTCGAGGCAGAGAATGGGCAGTTTGAGGAATTTGGCCAGACTTTTGGGGAGAATGATGTCATTGGCTGCTTTGCCAATTTTGAGGTTGAAGAAGTAGAACTTTCCTTTTCCAAGAATGGAGAAGACCTTGGTGTGGCATTCCGTATCAACAAGGAATCCGTGGCTGACCGGGCCCTCCTACCCCATGTCCTCTGCAAAAATTGTGTTGTAGAATTATATTTTGGTCAGGAGGAGGAGCCTTTCTTCCCACCGCCAGAAGAGTTTGTGTTCATCCATGCCATGCCTGTGGAGGAGCGCGTGCTCACTACAGTCCCTCCCAAGACCATAGAGGAGTGTGAGGTGATTCTGATGGTGGGACTGCCTGGATCTGGAAAGACCCAGTGGGCACTGAAATATGCAAAAGAAAACCCTGAGGAAAGATACAATGTCCTGGGAGCTGAGACTGTGCTCAATCAAATATGGATGAAGGGGCTCGAGGAGCCACAGATGGACCCCAAAAACTGAGACCTTTTAGTTCAGCAAGCCTCCCAGTGCCTTAGTAAGCTGGTCCAGATTGCTTCCCGGATAAAGAGGAACTTCATTCTTTTTTTTTTTTTCGCGGTACGCGGGCCTCTCACTGTTGTGGCCTCTCCCGTTGCGGAGCACAGGCTCCGGATGCGCAGGCTCAGCGGCCATGGCTCACGGGCCCAGCTGCTCCGCGGCATGTGGGATCCTCCCGGGCCGGGGCACAAACCTGTGTCCCTTGCATCGCCAGGCGGACTCTCAACCACTGCGCCACCAGGGAAGCCCGGAACTTCGTTCTTGATCAGTGTAACGTGTACAACTCTGGCCAATGGCAGAAGCTATTGCTGTTCAAGACTTTCTCTTGGAAAGTGGTGGTGGTCGTCCCTAATGAGGAGGACTGGAAGAAGAGGCTGGAGCTGAGGAAGGAAGTGGAGGGAGATGATGTGCCTGAGTCTATAATGCTGGAGATGAAAGGTGGGCTAAACTCTGCAAGTTAGGGGTCCTGTCCTTGGTCCATGCACACCTCACTAGAGCCTCTTAGCACCTGGAGGATTTTCCACATGTAAAGTGTAAATCTGTGGAATAAATTAATGGGTGTGATCACTTGAAGATGAATGAATGAGCAGAGTGAATGGTTAAAAAAAAAAAAGTGCCAAGAGATGTTTCTGAGGACACATACAGCTTTTTTTTTTTTTTTTGCGGTACGCGGGCCTCTCACTGTTGTGGCCTCTCCCGTGGCGGAGCACAGGCTCCGGATGTGCAGGCTCAGCGGCCATGGCTCACAGGCCCAGCCGCTCTGCGGCATGTGGGATCTTCCCGGACCGGGGCACGAACCCGTGTCCCCTGCATCGGCAGGCAGACTCTCAACCACTGTGCCACCAGGGAAGCCCACACATACAGCTTTTGATGTATACACAGGAGAGATGTGAACTCTTAATTTAGCAACAGAACTTTTGAAAGGTGGAAGCGCTAAGAGATCACAAAAACGAAATGGCTACTCCCAGGGGTACCATTTCTGAGGAGTGAACTTTTCTGAGAAGCTCTTTTTCTCTTCACTCAACAGGGTCAGTAAGATGCATTGGCTCTCTTAGCGTAGTGAGAGAGATGAACAAAGAGAAAACTGATTGTGGGAATAGGGGAGACTACAGACTGTGGGAGAAGTTCACAATTGAAGGGAGGCCACCACTGGCCATGAGATGATCTGAGTCAGTGTGTGGTCACTGAGCCGTGAGAACCAAGGTGACTGTATTCCTTTCCAAGGGCCGTAACAAAGTACCACAGACTAGGTGACTTAAAACAACAGAAATGTTTTGTCTCACAGTTCTGGGGGCTAGAAATCCAGAATCGAAGTATTGGCAGGACCATGTTCTATCTGAAGACTGTAGAGAAGTCTCCTTCCTTGCCCCTTTCTAACTTCTGGTGGTTCCTGGCAATCCTTGCCTTGTAGGTACATCGCTCCACTCTCTGCGTCCACCTTCACATGGCCTGCTTCTCTGTGTACAAATCCCTGAATAAACTGTGATATTGATAATGTGGCCCCAAGCCTCACATAGACTTGAAGACACCACTGAATGAATACACATCAGTGATGCATTATTTATCATTGCTGGGCTTAAGTGGAGAGCAGGAAGTCTAAGAAGGGGGAGGACTTTCTGTACCTGTCAGTGTGTCAGGTCTGGTAGGAGTGCATCTCAGGAATTCCTGCCCCACCTTTCTCCCTTTCCCTCACTTCTCCTTATCTGCCATCATCTTTATCCCAATGCTTTCCTTGGTTCTCCTTCTCCTGTGAAACCACGTGTAATGTCCAGAATAGACGGAAGGCATGCTCAGGATTGGGATGATGGTTAGGGTGAAAGGTGTGTTCCTGTCCCAGCTTAAGTTTAGGACTTATTGAGAACAGAAATTGCCAATTTTGTCATCATGGTCACAATCTTCTTTTATCAGTTGATAGCCCTACTATCAGCTTCCTTCTGCATTGTGAGGTTATCATAAAGATCATTTAAGATAACTATTTTCTCTGTCAAATGAAGCAGTTGGAAGATTACCCCTTGAAGAAAGTTATAAAAATACTAAATTTGGGGAGACCTTCAAGATGGTGGAGGAGTAAGATGTGGAGATCACCTTCCTCCCCACAAATACATCAGAAATACATCTACATGTGGAACAACTCCTACAGAACACCTATTCCTACAGATCTCTGGCAGAAGACCTCAGACTTCCCAAAAGGCAAGAAACTCCCCACGTACCTGGGTCGGGCAAAAGAAAAAAGAAAAAGCAGAGACAAAAGAATAGGGACGGGACCTGCACCTCTGGGAGGGAGCTGTGAAGGAGGAAAGGTTTCCACACACTAGGAAGCCCCTTCACTGGCAGACACAGGGGTTGGCGGAGGGGGGGAAGCTTCGGAGCCACAGAGGAGAGCACAGCAACAGGGGTGCAGAGGGCAAAGTGGAGAGATTCCCGCACAGAGGAGCCGTGCCGACCAGCACTGACCAGCCCGAGAGGCTTGTCTGCTCACCCGCCAGGGCGGGTGGGGGCTGGGAGCTGAGGCTCGGGCTTCGGTCGGATTCCAGGGAGAGGACTGGTGTTGGCTGCGTGAAAACAGCCTGAAGGGGCTAGTGCGCCACAGCTAGCCGGGAGGGAGTCCAGGAAAAAGTATGGACCTGCCGAAGAGGCAAGAGACCATTGTTTTGGGGTGCCCGAGGAAAGGAGATTCAGAGCACCACCTAAATGAGCTCCAGAGACGGGCGCGAGCCACGGCTATCAACACAGACCCCAGAGACGGGCATGAGACACTAAGGCTGCTGCTGCAGGCACCAAGAAGCCTGTGTGCAAGCACAGGTCACTATCCACACCTCCCTTCCCGGGAGCATGTGCAGCCCGCCACTGCCAGGGTCCCGTGATCCAGGGACAACTTCCCCGGGGGTAATGCATGGCGCGCCTCAGGCTGGTGCAACGTCATACTGGCCTCTGCTGCCGCAGGCTCGCCCCGCATTCCGTACCCCTCCCTCCTCATGGCCTGAGTGAGCCAGAGCCCCTGAATCAGCTGCTCCTTTAACCCAGTCCTGTCTGGGTAAATAACAGACTCCCTCAGGTGACCTACATGTAGAGGCGGGGCCAAATCCAAAGCTGAACCCCAGGAGCTGTGCAAACAAAGAAGAGAAAGGGAAACTTATCCCAGCAGCCTCAGGAGCAGCAGCTTAAGTCCCCACAATCAACTTGATGTACCCTGAATCTGTGGAATACCTGAATAGACAATAAATCATTCCAAAATCAGGGTAGTGGACTTTGTGTGATTTTGTCTATATAGCTTTTCTTTTACCATTTGTCCTAGGGTTCTGTCTGTCCTTTTTTTTTTTTTTTTTCTTAGTATAGTTTTTAGCACTTCTTATCATTGGTGGATTTGTTTTTTGCTTTGGTTGCTCTCTTCTTTCTTTTCTTTTCTTTTTACTTTTTATTTTTAATACTTTTTAAAATTTTTTAATAACTTTCTTTTCTTTCTTTCTCTCTTTCTTTCTTTCTTTCTTTCTTTCTTTCTTTCTTTCTTTCTTTCTTTCTTTTTTTCTCTCTTTTCTTCTGAGCCATGTAGCTGACAGGGTCTTGGTGCTCTGGCCGGGTGTCAGACCTGTGCCTCTGAGGTGGGAGAGCCGAGTTCAGGACATTGGCCCACCAGAGACCTCCCAGCTCCACATAATATCAAACAGCAAAAGCTCTCCCAGAGATCTCCATCTCAATGCTAAGACCCCGCTCCTCTCAACGACCAGCAAGCCATGGTGCTGTACACCCTATGTCAAACAACTAGCAAGACAGGAACACAACCTCACCAATCAGCAGAGAGGCTGCCTAAAATCATAATAAGGTCACAGACACCAAAAACACACTGCCAGATGTGGTCCTGCCCACCAGAAAGACAAGATCAGTCTCATCCACCGTAAAACGAGCACCAGTCCCCTCCACCAGGAAGCCTACACAACCCACTGAACCAACCTTAGCCACTGGGGACAGACACCAAAAACAATGGGAACTATGAACATGCAGCCTGTGAAAAGGAGACCCCAAACACAGTAAGTTAAGCAAAATGAGAAGACAGAGAAACACACAGCAGATGAAGGAGCAAGGTAAAAACCCACCAGACTAAACAAATGAAGAGGAACTATGCAGTCTACGTGAAAAAGAATTCAGAGTAATGATAGTAAAGATGATACAAAATCTTGGAAATAGAATGGAGAAAATACAAGAAACGTTTAACAAGGACCTAAAAGAACAAAAGAGCAAACAAACAATGATGAACAACACAATAAATGAAATTTAAAATTCTCTAGAAAGAATAAATAGCAGAATAACTGAGGCAGAAGAACAGATAAGTGACCTGGAAGATAAAATAGTGGAAATAACTAACATAGAGCTGAATAAAGAAAAAAGAATGAAAAGAATTGAGGACAGTCTCAGAGATCTCTGGGACAACATTAAGCACACCAACATTCGAATTACATGGGTCCCAGAAGAAGAAGAGAAAAGAAAGGGACTGAGAAAATATTTGAAGAGATTATAGTTGAAAACTTCCCTAATATGGGAAAGAAAACACTCAGTCAAGTCCAGGAACCACAGAGTCCCATACAGGTTAAATCCAAGGAGAAACACACCAAGACACATATTAATCAAACCATCAAAAATTAAAAACAAAGAAAGTATATTAAAAGCAGCAAGGGAAAAACAACAAATAACATACAAGGGAATCCCCATATGGTTAACAGTCTATCTTTCAGCAGAAAATTGGCAAGCCAGAAGGGAGTGGCAGGACATATTTAAAGTGGTGAAAAGGAAAAACCTACAACAAAGATTACTCTATCCATCAGGGATCTCATTCAGATTTGATGGAGAAATTAAAACCTTTACAGACAAGCAAAAGCTAAGAGAATTTAGCACCACCAAACCAGCTTTACAACAAATGCTAAAGGAACTTCTCTAAGCCAGAAACACAAGAGAAGGAAAAGACCTACAATAACAAACCCAAAATGTTAAGAAAATGGTAATAGTAACACACATATCAATAACTACCTTAAATGTAAATGGATTAAATGCTCCAACCAAAATACATAGAGTGGCTGAATGGATACAAAAACAAGACCCATATATATGCTGTCTACAAGAGACCCACTTCAGACCTAAGGACACATACAGACTGAAAGTGAGGGGATGGAAAAAGATATACCATGCAAATGGAAATCAAAAGAAAGCTGGAGTAGCAATTCTCATATCAGACAAAATAAACTTTAAAATAAAGACTATTACAAGAGACAAAGAAGGACACTACATAAGATCAAGGGATCAATTCAAGAAGAAGATATAACAATTGGAAATATTTATGCACCCAACATAAGAGCACCTCAATACATAAGGCAAATGCTAACAGCCATAAAAGGGGAAATCGACAGTAACACATTCATAGTAGGGGACTTTTACACCTCACTTTCACCAATGGGCAGATTATCCAAAATGAAAATAAATAGGGAAACGCAAGCTTTAAATGATACATTAAACGAGATGGACTTAATTGATATTTATAGGACATTCCATCCAAAAACAACAGAATACACATTTTTCTCAAGTGCTCATGGAACATTCTCCAGGATAGATCATATCTTGGGTCACAAATCAAGTCTTGGTAAATTTAAGAAAATTGAAATTGTATTAAGTATCATTTCTGACCACAACACTATGAGACTAGATATCAATTACAGGAAAAGATCTGTAAAAACTACAGTACACATGGAGACTAAACAATACACTACTAAACAACCAAGAGATCACTGAAGAAATCAAAGGGGAAATCAAAAAATACATAGAAACAGATGACAATGAAAACACGACGACCCAAAACATATGGGATGCAGCAAAAGCGGTTCTAAAGGGAAGTTTATAGCAACACAAGCCCACCTCAGGAAACAAGAAACAGCTCAAATAAACAACCTAACCTTACACCTAAAACAGAGAAAGAAGAACAAACAAAACCCAAAGTTAGTAGAAAGAAAGAAATCATAAAGATCAGATCAGAAATAAATGAAAAAGAAATGAAGGAAACAATAGCAAAGATCAATAAAACTAAAAGCTGGTTCTTTGAGAAGATAAACAAAATTGATAAACCATTAGCCAGACTCATCAAGAAAAAAAGGGAGAAGATTCAAATCAATAGAATTAGAAATGAAAAAGAAGAAGTAACAACTGACACTGCAGAAATAGAAAGGATCATGAGAGATTACTACAAGCAACTCTACGTCAATAAAATGGACAACCGGGAAGAAATGGACAAATTCTTAGAAAAGCACAAACTTCCGAGACTGAACCAGGAAGAAATAGAAAATATGAACAGACCAATCACAAGCACTGAAATTAAGACTGTGATTAAAAATCTTCCAACAAACAAAAGCCCAGGACCAGATGGCTTCACAGGCCAATTCTATCAAACATTTAGACAAGCGCTAACACCTATCCTTCTCAAACTCTTCCAAAATATAGCAGAGGGAGGAACACTCCCAAACTCATTCTATGAGGTCACCTTCACCCTGATACCAAACAAAGATGTCACAAAGAAATAAAACTACAGGCTAATATCACTGAGGAACATAGATGCAAAAATCCTCCACAAAATACTAGCAAACAGAATCCAGCAGCAAATTAAAAGGATCATTCACCATGATCAAGTGGGGTTTATCCCAGAAATGCAAGGATTCTTCAATATATGCAAATCAATCAATGTGATACACCATATTAACAAACTGAAGAATAAAAAGCGTATGATCATCTCAGTAGAAGCAGAAAAAGCTTTCGACAAAATTCAACACCAATTTATGATAAAAATCCTCCAGAAAGTAGGCATAGAGGGAACTTACCTCAACATAATAAAAGCCATAGATGACAAACCCACAGCCAACATCGTTCTCAATGGTGAAAACCCGAAACCATTTCCTCTAAGATCAGGAACAAGACAAGCATGTCCACTCTCACCACTATTATTCAGCATAGTTTTGGAACCCGAACCGTGGGAAACAGAGAAGAAAAAGAAATAAAAGGAATTGAAATCGGAAAAGAAGAGGTAAAACAGTTACTGTTTGCAGATGACATGATACTATACATAGAGAATCCTAAAGATGCCACCAGAAAACTACTAGAATTAATCACTGAATTTGGTAAAGTAGCAGGATACAAAATTAATGCACAGAAATCTCTTGCATTCCTATACACTAATGATGAAAAATCTGAAAGAGAAATTAAGGAAACACTCCCATTTACCACTGCAACAAAAAGAATAAAATACCTAGGAATAAGCCTACCTAAGGCAACAAAAGACCTGTATGCAGAAAACTATAAGAAACTGATGAAAGAAATTAAGGATGATACAAACAGTTGGAGAGATATACCATATTCTTGGATTGGAAGAATCAACATTGTGAAAATGAATATACTACCCAAAGCAATCTACAGATTCAGTGCAATCCCTATCAAACTACCAATGACATTTTTCACAGAACTAGAACAAAAAATTTCACAATATGTATGGATACACAAAAGACCCTGAAGAGCCAAAGCAATCATGAGAAAGAAAAACGGAGCTGGAGGAATCAGGCTCCTTGACTTCAGACTATACTACAAAGCTACAGTAATCAAGGCACTATGGTACTGGCACAAAAACAGAAATATAGATCAATGGAACAGTATAGAAAGTCCAGATATAAACCCATACCCATATGGTCACCTTATTTTTGATAAAGGAGGCAAGAATATACAATGGAGAAAAGACAGCCTCTTCAGTAAGTGCTGCAGGGAAAACTGGACAGGTCCATGTAAAAGAATGAAATTAGAACCCTCCCTAACACCGTACACAAAGATAAACTCAAAATGGATTAAAAACCTAAATTTAAGGCCAGACACTATCAAACTCTTAGAGGAAAACATAGGCAGAACACTCTATGACATAAATCACAGCAAGATCCTTTTTGACCCACCTCCTAGAGAAATGGAAATAAAAACGGAAATAAACAAATGGGACCTAATGAAACTTAAAAGCTTTTGCACAGCAAAGGAAACCATAAACAAGTTGAAAAGACAACCCTTAGAATGGGAGAAAATATTTGCAAATGAAGCAACTGACAAAGGATTAATCTCCAAAATTTACAAGCAGCTCATGCAGCTCAATATCAAAAAAACAAACAACCCAATCAAAAAAATGGGCAGAAGACCTAAATAGACATTTCTCCAAAGGAGATATACAGATTGTCAACAAACATATGAAAGCATGTTCAGCATCACTAATCATTAGAGAAATGCAAATCAAAACCACAATGAGGTATCACCTCACACCAGTCAGAATGGCCATCATCAAAAAATCTAGAAACTGTAAATGCTGGAGAGGTTGTGGAGAAAAGGGAACCCTCTTGCACTGTTGGTGGGAATGTAAATTGATACAGCCACTATGGAGAACAGTATAGAGGTTCCTTAAAAAACTAAAAATAGAACTACCATACATCCCAGCAATCCCCCTACTGGGCATATACCCTGAGAAAACCACAATTCAAAAAGAGTCATGTACCACAATGTTCATTGCAGCTCTATTTCCAATAGCCAGGACATGGAAGCAACCTAGGTGTCCATCAACAGATGAACGGATTAAGAAAATGTGACACATTTATACAATGGAATATTACTCAGCCATAAAAAGAAACGAAATTGAGTTATTTGTAGTGAGGTGAATGGACCTAGAGCCTGTCATACAGAGTGAAGTCAGAAAGAGAAAAGCAGATACCGCGTACTAACATATATATGGAATCTAAAAAAAAAAATGTTCTGAAGAATCTATGGGTAGGTCAGAAATAAAGACGCAGACGTAGAGAATGCACTTGAGGACATGGGGAGGGGGAAGGGTAAGCTGGGACAAAGTGAGAGAGTGGCATGGACATATGTACACTACCAAACGTAAAATAGATAGCTAGTGGGAAGCAGCCGCATAGCACAGGAGATCAGCTCGGTGCTTTGTGACCACCTAGAGGGGTGGGATAGGGAAGGTGGGAGGGAGATGTAAGAGGGAGGAGCTATGGGGATATATGTATATGTATAGCTGATTCACTTTGTTATAAAGCAGAAATTAACACTGTTGTAAAGCAATTATTCTCCAATAAAGATGTTAAAAAAAAAGAATACTAAATTTGGGAGATATTGATTATAAAAGTGAACTAAAAGATAGTAGACATTTAATTTTAAAGTAAAATTTTATACATAAATCAAGTATAATATTTATATTTCAAGAATAAGTAAATAATTTATTTTAGTAAAAATTCATTAATAAACTAATATTTGCAAATGATCAAAATAATCTTAATCCAGAAAACTGACTGAAAATATTACCCTAATTCATAAATAAATAAATAAAAGTTGCTCAGAAATATTACACTGATTTGAGGAGACATCTAAAATGATACTGGTAATCAACTCCAAATTAGTTATGCAAGTGACGTATTTCTTGGTCCTGAAATCTTCTTGTAAGCTGCTCAATGAACAGAGAATGCCTTTGGATTTCTACATGAATAACCTGCCAGGCACTGTTGTTATACTTTTGGGCTTGCAAGTAGTTGTGGATTCATCAGAAGTACTTCTTTATTCCAAGTCTGATATCCTCCCTTTGGGAGAATGATTGGCCCTCCTGCCTGATTTTCTGCTCCAGACACACTCCTGCCTTCTCCATTTGCTGATAAAGTCCACTTCGGAGTCTCTCTAAACTGCTTTCATTTCAAGATTGGAAGACATTCAGGTTGAAAGTGTTGAAGATCTGCTGCAGCATTTCTTTGATGGTAGTGAAAGCACTTTCCTTTGGAAACTGGTCAATTTTTGAAACCTGGAAGCATCCAAAGTTGCTCCTGTCCTATAGACATCTCAGAGGAAATTTTCCTCCTAGGTTTTCTAAATGTTGTAAAATCTTCCAGTTCCTCCTCCTTCAAAAGTGACACTCCAGAGAGCAGTCAGTAGGGGATAGAAGTAGCACCAAGGACAAATATGGCAAGCTCCACCCGGCCATCGTGGGCCCCTTTACTGTGTACTCCTTCCTCGGAGAGAGCTTGGCTGTGGACCACTTTTGATTGCATAGATTCAACATCTCTGAATTTGTATATCTGTGGGAACTTTTGTTTTGCATGACGTTTCAGGGTCCCTGTACTTTCTCGTGGTCTTTTCCGATTTGTGTTTACTATTTTTCAATAATATACAAAACTCTGTAGCATCGTTGGACAGTGATACACATGCTCTATTTTAGAATCATGATAAATATAAACTATCTGCTATGAAAGACCAACAATCAGTTAAGTGAAAACAAAACAATGTCTTTGCCTTAGTTTAATTATTCGGTGCATAGCCTATTGTGGCTTTCCTTCCTCGAGTTAACGCTGCTTGTGCTCGTTCCAATCAAGATGACTGTCTCTGGGTGAAATGCTTGTTTAGATACAGTATCTGGTATGGTTTTCAAGACTTCGTTTTAGCTAATTGTGCTTTATCACAGACTTGCACTTTGAAGTTCTTCTAAGGTGATTATGTACATTGAGATTTTGTTTAGTTTTTTCCTAGCAAAATCAGAATTGTGGAATGTGTGAAATTTGTCTTTGTTCTCCTATCTCCCCGTTTAGCTGTGCTCATGTCATTTCTACTCACAGTATTCCTCTTTTCCTCCCTCAGCAGTAAAGCAGAATGATGGAGAGTGCCAGTGCTGAAGCCAGGCTGCCTTGGTTTGGATCAGATGTGCCCCCCACAAACTTAAGCAGCTAATTAACTGCCTGGGCCTCAGGTCTTTGCTTACTCACACACAGGGCTTAGGACAGTGGCCAGCAACTGTTGGTATTCAGTAAAACTTAGCTGCTTGTGATTATTAAGCTCTATCATACCGGCCTGCTCTCCACTGGCTGCCATGATTCCTTCTGTGCTGTGAACTAATGAAGACTCAAGATGCTAACAGTCCCCACTCTTCCTTTTAATTGTATTGAAGATTAACCGTGTGTAGGGCTCTGTGTTAAATACTAGGGATACAGACACAACAAAGAAAAGGAGCTAGGACCCCTGCCTTCAAGATGCTCACATCTTGACCAAGAAGTGGGCAAGGACCTCTAGTAACGTGATAAGAGCCATTAAATATAATATAGTGTGAAGAGTTATCTAGAAGGACTGAGTCATCCCTCTGGGAATGGGGAAGGTAGTGAAGAGCCAGGGACATCCTCAGAGAGTAGTTGGTCTTGCAGGAGGTGAGTTGGAGAACGCTGTCCAGGTAGAGAGAACATTCTTGTCAAAGACATGGAATGGTCCACATTGGAAAGGCATGGAGAGGTCCACAGGTTAAAGTGAGGGTGAACTGTGCTCAGTGACTGGATATAAGAGCAGAAGTAATTACTTAAAGGCGGAAAACCCTTCTGGTGAATGACTAGTGAAACCAGTCAAGATACAGTTTTGAAATTCTTCTTTGAGACATTATGCTTTGAATTTATTTAACTGGGACAGATTATAGTGTGAAAACACTGTGAACACCAACAATTGATGAATGAGTAACATTACTAGGAGTGAGTCATAAAGGGACAGTGGGGTGGGGCAGGGCTAATGTTTATGGAGAACCAATTATGTGCAGGTCCTGTGCTAAATGGTGCACTACTGTGTGTAAGGCAAACCAGAATGTTTTGAAGGAGAAAGCCAATTATGATGGGAACAATTAAAGGGAGTAGAATAGGGCTTCCCTGGTGGCGCAGTGGTTGAGAGTCCGCTTGCCAATGCAGGAGACACGGGTTCGTGCCCCTGTCCGGGAAGATCCCACCTGCCGCGGAGCGGCTAGGCCCATGAGCCATGGCCGCTGAGCCTGCGCGTCCGGAGCCTGTGCTCCACAACGGGAGAGGCCACAACAGTGAGAGGCCCGCGTAGTGAAAAAAAAAAAAAAAAAGGGAGTAGAGTAAAACAAACTATTGTATATGTTTGCTTAGTATTTTCATATACATAATCTTATTACAGACTCAATGTGGGGTAATTATATGATCGTCATTTTATGGGTAAGAAAAGCAAATCTCAGAAAGATTAAATGTACCAAGGATCACTAACTAGTGGAGGCAATGTTATTGGGTGACGGAGATGCAAGATTAGGGGGGACTGTGCTCTAAACTGGAGATGACAAAAAAATTTCATGCCAAATCGACTGGTCTTAGTCTTCTGGAGTTAGAAGGATCCTGAGGCTTCATTTGGGCTGAATGGTGAGGGTACTGTAATCAGCTAGCAATGGCTGCCATGAGATGGGGGGAAGGTGAGTTGCCATCCCTTGTAAATTTTATGATACCTTAGGTATGTGTCTTATTTGCTTGAGCATGAGTGAAGCAGGATTTAAGTCTGGGGTGGTTGAAGGGAGATTAAACAAGAAAGGTGACCACAAGCTATAAAGGAGGCTGGAAAAATGATACAGTGATTTCTCTAAGTTAATATTGTTTTTATAACCTGACATTGTAAATATATTTTTGAAACAAAAACACCACTTTTTTCTCCTTCCTTCCTTCCTTCCTTCCTTCCTTCCTTCCTTCCTCCTTCCTCTCTCTCTCCTTTCTTTCTTTCTTTCTTTCTTTCTACCTTCCTTCCTTCCTTCCTTCCTTCCTTTCTAGACATGGACAGATAAAATAATTTGTAAGGCTGAAAATTCAGGGGTAGTGATTTGCAATCAAACTTCTAATTGTGGTCTTGGGGACATACGAAAGTTCATCTTTAGGGAAGAGGAGCCCAAGTGAGTGAGATGGCCATATCTTTCAAGTGGTTGTGAGAGACCACAAATGTAAACAGAAAACCTTTACCTCAAATATAAAATGACATCAGGATCCTAAACTAAGCAGTCCTAACTGCAGGGCAAGTCAGCACCTGCTTCACCATGAATGAAAGGGGAACTTCCATCTCTTTGTATTTTTACTGTCTACCCTCCACATTAATGTGATACGTGTGCCTGCCTTTGCTTAGCTAGCAGTGGAAAACCACTTCCCTTCTCTGTGGCCTTGAAAATGACGACCACATGTTGTTCCAGTCTTTTCTCTCAGTTTTACTTTTCAGGTCTTAACTCATGATTGCCTTCTGGGTTTCCGTGATGGTAAGGGAATGTTTTCAATTGAAACAAGAGTTCCTGCCAAAACGAAAGAACATGAAAACATGATTCTTCATCACATATTTGGTAAATCCCCTGCTCTCCATTTGAAAATCAGAGTTTGGGGGTTAAATTACAAGAGCACTTTCAAGTACTGCTTTTTAAAAAAACTGTCTATGTAAAATCACAGGCAATCTTTGTATGAGCGTGAGTATTAAGACTGTTTAAATGCAATTTATTGAGGAAGACTTTTGAGTGGAACCATTTCTTTCTCCATTAAAGATTGTACTGAAATAAACACTGTAATTAAATCATCCTTAAACTACTATTATGAAATGAGCTGATTTCATTAGAGCATTCTAAGTTGTGGTTGCTGGTACACATTTTAAAACAAATTCTTTTTACTAATGATAAGAAAAGATGACTCTCAAGTTCTTACGTGTTAAGAATTCCTTTGATGGTACCAGGAAATTCTAATCTTAGAATAACTTCTTTTTTCCATCAATTCCTTCATTCCTGCTTATCATCAACATGAAAGTCGGCTTGTATTTAACATAATGGAGACATGTGTGCTAATGAAAACTTTAGCTTTCCTCTTTTCAGTCTTATGTATTTTCTTTTTACTAAGGCTTAATCTGTGTTTGAGTAGAGGTGAGTAGCCGATGTAGCCAATGGCAACAATAGCTAACATTTGTCTGGCACTTCCTATGTACGAGGAATTGTGCTAGGGATTTACATATAATATCTCATACCTTAAATCTTAGAGATAAATCATTTCATTAGCCCATTTTTATTTTTTTAATTGAAGCATAGTTGATTGACAATGTTGTATTAATTTCTGGTGTACAGCAAAGTGATGCAGCTATACACATTTATATACATATTCCTTTTCATATTCTTTTCCATTATGGTTTATTACAGGATATTGAATATAGGTCCCTGTGCTGTTCAGTAGGACCTTGTTGTTTATCTGTCTTATATATAGTAGCTTGTATCTGCTAATCCCAAACTCCTAATTTATCCCTCTCTCTGCTTTCCCCTTTGGTAACACAAGATTGTTTTCTACGTCTGTGAGTCTGTTTCTGTTTCATAAAGAAGTTCATTTGTCTCATATTTTAGACTCCACATATAAGTGATATATCATTAGCCCATTTTTAAATTGATGAAGCTGAACCTCAGAGAGATTAAGAAATTTGTCCAAAGTCACATAATTTATGTGCTGACATAAATATAAGGATTCTTATATAGATATCCTTATATTTATTTTAATCCAGACCTTTTGCTTTAAACCTATTAAAAAACAGCACCAAAAGTCCTTTACATTCAATTATAATTTTAAAGAGAGGTGGAAACCAGATAAAATGGGAAATCTTTGAGTGATAGAACTAAAATTCATAGGCTCAAGCCGCTTCTGTTTGCTTCACCAGATAGGGAACCTAGTCATGGCTTCAAGAAGGACTCATCTCCATTCTCTGCACTTCAGCCACTCTCTCATAGCTCTGTGACTACGGTTATTATCTTGCCTTCTAGCTGTCTTCTCCAATGAGACTGACCTCCCCAAGGGCAGGCACAGTGTCTTGAATGTCTTGCATATGACAAGCTGTCCAATTCACATGTATAGAATGAATAGTGAATAAAGAAATGTGCAGGGAGTTGAGGATGCTCATTGTCCCTCATAGGAATGTGTACTAAATACAGTCCCCATCTCCCTGTTAAGAAATGAAGAATTACTAAATAATACCATTGTCTGAGCCTATTAAAGTTTTGCATATCTTTGAACCTTGCCTCTGCTACTTATTAACCACTTGACTTAGAGTAAACTATTGAAGTTTTTAGTACTCAGATCTCTAATCTGCTCTATGGCGAACCTATTTTTTGGAATTAAAATGCTGTATTGAGAAAGATGTGATATATGCAGAGGGTATTAAAACTAGACGGTTAGTTATTTTGGCCAGGAGGGAAATAATATTACAACTAGGTAAGGATCATTGTTTTGGAGCACCTGCAAACCTTGTTACTGCATGATCAGACCTGGGGAAAAATCTACGAAAATATATTTTCTCCTATTTTGGTCAGTTAATGGTGGGCAAGGTCACTGATAGGCCATCCTCTATTGGAGGCAAAATGTGTTTCACACACAAACAGGTAGTTTACCACTTAGTATCACAGCCAGGTGCATTTGGACAATGGGTTCCACTGGGACAATGTTCTCCAAGTTGATCAATGACAGCAGTTTATTAAGATCAACAAATCAGAGTTGCAAATTGTTCTCCCACTGCTTCCCTCCACTACTATTTTCTCTGAGTTATTACCATTTATCACTTTCAGCAAATCAAAAGGAAAAAAAAGGAAGAAGAAAAAATCAGGAGAGTTTTTAGACTTGTTGATGAAAAATGTGTTACCGATGAGTGAGATGATGTCTCCTTGGAAGTTATCACAGCTTAATAGTCCATCACACTTGCTCAGAACCTTCAAAAGTCTTTTTGGTACTGTCTCAGTGTCTCTCAATCACTCACCTGTGGGCTGACTGTGTTTTTCTATTCTCAAGTGATGATCAGAGAGGGAAGGAAGATAGAAGAGGGAAGACAGGTTCATTAGGAACTGGTAACAGCTCTTTGACAAGACATCTAAAAATAGAATGCTGTCCCTGTCATCTTTTTCATTGTAGTGTTTATTTGCTTGAGCTACCAGGGAATGGGAAGTGAGAGTCAGCCTAAATGTCCAGTGTGGGGCACCAAACCTAAAGTGATTTCCGGTGGGAGGCTGGGTTCAGGCAGCAATGTCTGTGAAACTGTATCATGAAAGACAGAAACTTTATTGCACATGGAGTCAGAATATGACGTGTTCAGTCCATTTTTTCTTTCTAAAAATACATTTGAGATAGTCATGGCTTCATGCTAAGTTCTGTCTTTTTGGCCAACCAGCCATGCTCTTGTTTTTACTGACATAGAAGAGAGTAACTGAGCTATCCGGGATTTTGTGCAAATTTTATGAAATTCTACTTTGGCATAAAGATTGCAGTGCTTTGTAATAAAGACTCCCATATTTTAGCAAGGGAAGACAGATGGTAATTGTCTGTAAAGAGAAAAAAAACACCTTCCATACTTAAGCTCTTACTTGTGCCCAAAAAGTCCTACACAGATAGCAACGCAGAATGAAATTGTCCACAACCGCCCCTTCACACATGCCTCCCCAAGACAACTGACCCTGGGGTGAAACCAAGGGTTTAGGGTGAAGCAATTTAAAAATGGAACCTTCTTTGTTGATCATCATAGAAAGCATTATAATGAAGCCCAGAGAGGCT
The DNA here is from genome assembly GCF_949987515.2 of Delphinus delphis. Lineage (NCBI taxonomy): Eukaryota > Metazoa > Chordata > Mammalia > Artiodactyla > Delphinidae > Delphinus > Delphinus delphis. Next base: position 69,851,667 of record NC_082688.1, read on the forward strand.
GAGCACGCTTGGCTTAATAAGTCCAATGTTATTAGGCCCTAAGAAGTAAGAACAAAGTTAAGTAAATAGAAAGAAAATGAATCTCTCATGCAGACCACATTTATCATTTCAGGGGTAGGGTGTACAGTAGAAAATTAATCCATGGGATTCAACTATGTTGGATTTTAGGAGAGCTCAAGTTGCAGCCCAGGGGAAGAAGCTAATATTGAATATTATCTCCCTCCCCGAGTGTGGCCCCCCTTCCTCAACAGATGCTGAGATCCACACAGAGGCCAATTGGTCTGAGGCCCATTCCCCAAATATATTCTTGTCTTTTAAACTATAAAGTTTACAGCAAATATGATGGAAGGGATGATTTTAACAGACTATGAAGATCTTTATGGCATTTTTAGTTGACTGGTTTTCATCTTGGCTTCATAGCAGTATTTCAAGGAAAGTTGAAGCTGTCTGTGCCCCTGTCTACTGCAGCTGGGGGAAGCTGAGGTGGGAGAGGGGACCCTCTTTCATGGCAAAACCTGACAGAAAAGTTGATAAACTTCCACCCCACACAAAGAAGTACCTAGGGGAGAAGACAAGGAGATATTTCATCTTCCCCTGTATGATGTTATGAAATATGTCCCTCCCCAGCTGAAGTCTGAACCCCCAATACCTGAGAATGTGAACTTATTTGGAAATAGGGTTGTTGCAGATATAATTAGCTAAGTTGGAATGAAGTCATTTACTGGAATAGGGTGGGGCCCCTAATCCAATAAGATTAATTGTCCTTATAAAAAGTGAAAATTTGGATACAGACATGCACACAGATCTCTCAGCATGTAGAGATGAAGACCGAGATCAGGGTGATGCAGCAGAAGCCCAGGAATGCCAAAGATTCCTACAAACCACGAGAAGTTAGGAGAGAGGCACAGGGCAGATTCTCTTTCACAGCCCTCAGAAGGAACAGACCCTGCCAACACCTTGATTTCCAACCTCTAGCCTCCAGACTGAGAAAGTAAATTTCTGTTGTTCTAAGCCACCCAATTTGTGGTACTTTGTACAGCAGCTTTAGCAAACGAATACAACCTGCCACCAAAGTCTGAATTTCTCCAGGGTTAAGAGATAGTCATCTGCAGGTGAGAGAGGGGACATTGAATAGAACTGTCACAGCCTCGCTGGATGAGCCAGAGAGCAGGGTACATGCCCTACCCCATTAGTTGAAAGCTTGGCAATACCTGCCACTGAATGGGAAAGGCTTCTTGGTGCTCCTAGAAAAAGCAGTTGAAATGTAATCAGACGGGAACAATACTCTGTCTTGTATAGAAATAGATTTATACCTTGCATGTATATAGAGGATGTTAATCTCTTCAGATGACTTCTTGTGCCCAATCTGTCACCCATAGTCCCTGCTTTAGAGACACCTCATTAGCTTTATGGTGAGCTGAAAAGAGGTTCTAGGGTTATAGGGGTGTTTTATTAATAACACCAACTGTTGTTTCTCAGTCTGATTAAGAATTATAATTTCATTCATTTCAAAAATTAATCCCTGTGATGTTGAAGTTGTGAATATGAAAAGAAAAGAGCATATTAAGGCTGAGAGGATTATGCAGAACTGAATTCCCATCATATGTGTCTATAAACTGACCCCTTCTCAGTCTTAGTTCAGGCCAACATCCCCTTGTGCTCAGACCCTCAGTAGCCTCTTGACCTCCATCCCCAACCTGCTCTAATCCACCCCTTCCAGCTGTGACAGAGTCTCCTGTCTTAAAGAGATCTGACCAGGCCACTCCTCTCCTTAAACACCCGACTCCCCAGGCCCTCAGCATCTATCCCAACTTAAATTCCAGCTTCATTTCCTTCTCACTCTTACCCAATACCTGTTACACTGTCCTTCATGACATCTCCTGAACAGGCCATGTGTTTTCATGACTCTTCTTTTGTTCAGATGGCTCTTTTCTGAAATGTTCTCTCTCCCATTCTTTTCATTTTTAAATGCTACAATCTCTTCAAATCCAAGTTCAAATACTTTCTATGTGAAGGCTGCTCAAACCATCAGACAGACAAATCTGGGCTTCTATAGGAAACTGTTCATTATGTTAAAATGACATTTATCATCATGCTATCATTTTTAGTCATAGACTTATCTGTTTCTTTCCTTGAAAATGAGCTTCTTGAGGATAACATTTGTACCATGTTTGTCTATGTAAGCCCAGTGCTTAGCAGTGTCTGGTGTGGTGAGGTTGTAGGAGAGTTCATAAATCACTGACCTTGGTTAGTGTGTAAACAGCAGCTCACACAGGAAGAACAAGGAAAAAACCAGTCAGATAAGTACCTCTCCTCACGTCTAAGGATGGGCAGATCTACCTGCAGACCTTCACGAAAGTTAGCGTGAAGGAATGTGTACATGGGTTACTTTCAAAGGCAGGAGAGGTCAGTGAGGGAGTGGGTGGGTTTCTAGTTTATTTTCCAGTTCCCTATAACCCTATTTCAAGGCTCATATAACAAACACTTTAGAAGTTCACCTGGCTTCAGGCATGGCTGAAGCAATATATTCAGGAATGTGTCTTCATCTATCTTTCTCTTCTGCTGTCCTTTCTGGCTTTATTCCTCAGCATTTCTTCCAGTGTGGGACATGTCAGGCTCCCCAGAGAAGAGCACCATCTAAAGGTGTGCAGAACATAAGCTGTGCAGCCGGACGTGGCAGTCCTGGTTCCAAGCTTACACTGAACCAGGCACCTGCTACCACAGACAGAGACTCCTTTTTCCTCAGCGTTCCAGCCAGAGTTCTTCTTGTCACTCTCATGGCCTCTGCTTGTGTCACTCAGCTCCTCCTGACCAGTCACTGTGGCCATGGAGATACCAGTGCTCTCAGTGCCTCAGCTTGGGTCAGAGGCCCATTCGCAGAGTTGGGCATGGCCCCAATCCCACAGCTGTCAGTGGTGGTCCTAGATGCTAAGCAGACCACAACAGATGTCCAGTGTAACATATAAACAGCTGAGCACAGTTCAGGCCCATCACAGGAGATGAACAAAGACTGACTCTTCTTCCTACTCACGCTTTCCTACAATCTGTTTTACCGATCTTTTTTCTTGACATTTCAAAGATTTGCAAAACAATTGGTCTTGTTTCTTAAATAGCCTTGCAGAGGCCACTTATAGAATGTTGAAGTTGGAATTTTAGAAGTGTCTTATTTACACTTTGTAATCAGAGATGCTGAATATCCTTTTCCAATATCTGTCAATATGACATTGGTAAAAATGACATTCATTTTTATCCCAAAGGACTTGCTTTGTGTATGAGATTTTGGGAAGGGCGCTCCTTAAGCTTGCTTAATTTTATGTAAGGAATTTCTACAATTTTTACTCACGTTTAATTAAGTTAAACATTGGGCATCTTCCACAGGCAAGGCCCTGTGCTAAACCAAGTCATACATTCTGGACATTAATTTCTCAAGAGTTTGAGGTATGATTATCTTCAGTTTGCATAACTTGCCCAAGATCATACAGCTAGAACGTGTCAGAACCCTCATTAGCTCTCAGGTTTATAAAACTCCATGTCCTGTGCTTTTTCCACTACAGAAAACTTTTTTTTTTTTTTTTTTTTTAATATTTGGACTTTCAAATTCACAGATTTCCATTTCTTGCATTTCTGGATTAGTAAGTCATTTTCTGCTTTGAAAACTATTTGTTTTACCTCTGGGTTTTCATAAAAAAGAAAAGGAGCCAAGAAATTAAAAAGTGAAAGGAAAGAGAAATTTGTTGGGTATTTCCATTAAACAACACAGGCCAAAGAGGGAAGGGATATGGGAACATATGTATATGTATAACTGATTCACTTTGTTATAAAGCAGAAACTAACACAACATTGTAAAGCAATTATACTCCAATAAAGATGTTAAAACAAACAAACAAACAAAAAAAACACAGGCCATTTTTTGTTCTTAAACATTCCTGTGAGATAATGAAAGCAGCTGGTGTAAGACTTGAAACGGAAACTGCATACAGAGCTTTCTTGCTGGTACAAGGATAAAAACATAGTGGTCGAGAGAAGGAAATGCAGCCTTGCCAGGGAAAACTATGACTCATGGTTCAGACAATTGCCTCCTAAAACCTGAAGAGAAAATAGTCTCTGTAGAGTCTGGCGAGGGAGCAGATGGGAATTTCCTACTAATCTCCAGAGAGCAAGGGAGAGAAAGTCCTTTTATGAAAGGGTGGGGATGGAAGGGAGACAAACTTCTTGAGGGAAGAGAGCAGCCCCTTCTGCAGAAGGTCCTCATAGGCATTTGGAGCAAAGCCAGGAGCCAGAGCCACTTGGCCATAGAGCTCCTCGTGCTCTCTTTAAACCACAAGATCAGTGCTATGTTTTTGGATAAAAATAACAGTTTGGCAGGTAGTAGATGATTACAGGTAGTTGAGAGTATGGTGTCGGGTTCCAAATATGTCTCTGTACTTACCAACTGTGGACTTGGGCAAGTTACTTAAGCTTACTGAGCCTTGGTTTTCTTATGTGTAGAAAGAATACAGTAATACTTTCCTCCTAGGGAGGAATCCTCTCAGAAGGATTAAATAAGATGGTATATATTTATAACACATTTAGCAGAGTCCCTTGCAGAATGTATATCCTTAAGAAATGTAGCTATTATTGTTGTGTTTGCATTATGCTATTATAGCAGATGTTTGCATCTTAAAGAGACAACTTAAATATAGTTACCTTGATGATTCCTCAAAAATTAAATATGGAATTACCATTGATACAGCAATTCCACTTCTGGTTAAACTCATGTCTTTATGTAAATTACCCCCATGCCACTTTGCTCTTGAGGTCTAAAAGGTAACTAATGCAACAAATTCAGGTTACCATGCTCAATTAGAGATTTAGAAAAAAATACAAATACCTGGGAGTCAAACGGGTATTTGTACACCCAAGTTCAAAGCAGTACTAATCAAAATAACCAAAAGGTGGAAGCAACTCAGATGTCCATCAATGGAGGAATAGATAAACAAAATGTGGTATATACATACAATGGAATATTGTTCATCCATAAAAAGGAAGGAAATTTTGACACATGCTACAACATGGCTGAAACTTGAAGACAGTATACTAAGTGAAATAAGTCAGTCACAAATGAATAAATACTGTATGAGTCCACTTATATGAGGTACCTAGAGTAGTCAAATTCATAGAGACAGAAAATAGAATGGTGAAAAAAAAAGAAAGTAGAATGGTGATTACCAGGGGTAGGGGTAGGGGGAAATGGGGAACTAGTGTTTAATGGGTACAGAGTTTCAGTTGGAGAATATAACAAAGCTCTGGAGTTGAATGGTGGTGATGGTCGCACAACTATGTGAATGTACTTACTGCTACAAAAATGTACAGTTAGAAATGGTTAAAATGGTAAATTTTATACTATTTATAAAGTGCTCTAGGCTTTTTTTCAGAGTTTTAGCATGAGAGGATATTGACCAACTTCTTGGGCAAGCTTTTAAAATATGAAAGACTATTGCAGTGTGACATAAAAGCCTCTTACAATCTAACTGCTGACAACGTTGAACTTAGACTATAAGATAATTTTTCCTTTCTGAGGGCCTATTAATTTAATCTTATCTTGGACTCTTATTAAGAGATCTTAAGCCATCAAACAAAGTATGCTGATTCTGACAAAGGGACACACGATGCGTTGGCTCCATTCTACTTTGTATTTGTTTTCTTATATATTTTTAAGAACTTTAATGAAGCGTAACTGACATCCAATAAACTGCATATTTAAAGTGAACACTTTGATTGGTTTTGACATATATGTACACTCCTGAAACCATCGACAACAACACAGAGAACGTATCCATGTCCCCCCAAAAGTTTCCTCATGTCCCTTTGTAGCAAAAGTTTCCTCATGTCCCTTTGTAGTTTCTCCCTCCATCTCGTTCCTCACTCCCACCACCCCCATCCTCAGGTAACCATTGATCTGCTTTCTGTCATTATAAACTAGTTTTACCTTCTAGAATTTTGTATGAATGGGACAATACAGAATGTACTCCTTTTTTTGGTCTGTCTTATTATACTCAGCATAATTTCGAGATTTATCCATGCCATTGTGTTTATCAAGGATTCACCCTTTTTAATTGCTAAATAGTATTCATTATCTGGATATACTACAATCATTTTATAATCATTCATTTGTGATGGGCATTTGAGTTGTTTCTAATTTGGGGATATTACAAGTAAAGCTCCTACAAACATTCATATACAAGTCTATGCATAGAAACATGCTTTCCTTTCTCTCTGGTAAATAACCGAGTGGAATGGCTGGGTCGTATGGTAGGTGTATGTTTACCTTTTTTAGAAACTGCAGAATGATTTTCCAAAGAGACTGTACAGTGTTTTATTTCCACCAGCAGTGTATGAGAGTTCCAGTTGCCCTACATCGTTACCAATTATTGATAGGGTCAGTCTTTAGCCATTCTGGTAAGTATGCAGTGGTGTCTCATTGTGGCTTTAATTTGCATTTCCTTAATGCCTAATGATGTTGATCATCTTTTCCTGTGCTATTAGTCATCTGTGTATCTTCTTTGGTGAAATGTAGTCAAGTCTTTTACTGGGTTGTTTTACCATTTTTGAGTTTTGAGAGTTCTTTATGCACAGATGTTAAGTCCTTTATCATATATGTGAACTACAAATATATTCTCCCAGTCTGTAACAGGTCTTTAATTTTCTTAAGAAGGTCTTTTGAAGGGAACTCCATTTTTTTCTTATTCCTAGGCTAATTGTTGGGGGATATAATTTAAATAATGCATTTTGAGTTTCCTAAGAACACCCTACACAGAGAATTATAAAGTAAAGCAAAAATTTTGAAACAGAATGCCAACTGAGGCCAAATTTGCTGATTTGGTGATAATTATTTGATGGGAACAAGTGTTTGGAGTACTATCCATCAAGTCAATTAACAAATTAAGTGATTAACGTGGTCCTGCTAAATTAAGAGTACACTTCTGTGCTGGCAATTCTAGTCCTATCTCAGAGTTTGATTGTTTTAAACTAACTATTCTAAGAGATTTTAGACAATTAAACTCATATTTATAAAGCAACAATTAACATTGAGAAAAAAAAGGATACATTCATAAAACAATTTCTTTTTCAGGCTCAGTAAGCACCGGTACGACAGATTTAGAGAAAATGTTTGCAATTAGCAAGACCTGGTTCTGGATGCCCTTCACCTTCCGACTCCACTACCAGCTGTTGACTCTCTGTCTCATAACTAGACTAGTCGACACAGAAGTCCGTATCAGTGAGGGCCTTGCCTTCTCTGCTGGACAGACCTCAAGTGTGTCACATACAGAACTGGACCAGGATGGCTGCTGGACATTCCTCAGGAAGGGTAGTGGCTATGGTAGGTCCTCATGTAATCAAATGGGCTCCTGTGTAATTAAAAACCATTTCACATTCATTATCTGATCTAAACCACACACATACACACAAGCACACACAAAAAAACCTATGAAGAAAGCTTGCATGTTTCCATGTACTGATTTACTATTCATCTATCTCTTTGGTACAGTATTCATTCAAATATATCACCCACTTTTATTGGGTTCTTTTCTTATTGTTGAGTTTTGAGAGTATTTTTTAATATATTCTAGACACAAGTCCTTTATCAGATATGTGATTTGTAAATAGTTTCTCCCAGACTGTGGCATGTTCTTTTCATTTTCTTCAGAGCATTTTATAAACAAGGTCCTGCATCAGATATATCTCAGGGCCTAAAAGTGCCTAATGACACCCAAAATTCCTAAATACCAGCTTTGTTAAGTGCGAAAAATACCATACAAATGTACACTGATATTATCCTGTATCTACATGTCCATATGGTTAGGCAATATTTACGTAATATTTATGTTAACCAAGATGTTCACCAGGCCCTTCGAACGGCTTAAGAGTAGATAAAACTGCTCCACCCCCTAATCCATGTCCTCTTCACGATTTCCTTGGGAGGTAGATGGGTGGAGGTGGGAAGTGGCTCTGTTGTCATGGCTCTGCCTGCTGTCCCCACTGATTTGGTTCACGTATGGACATCTAGCCAACGTCTGCTTGTTTCCCCATACCATTTCATACCATTCCCCATACCCTGGACACTCTATGATTTCTACAAACACGGGGACTTTGTGTGGGTAGCCACCTCTACTGAAGGTTTGAAGAAGATGGAGGACAGGATTTCATCACATCAGTGCACATAATTTCAAGTTGCCTGTGAGACATCCTTGTTCTTAAAAGTCCTTTGTTTGCCCTCATCAGAAATTTTTCACTGCTGCCTTATTCCAGGGAGCATCAGAACTCCAACACCATCGGCTGTGTTTCTCTCTCTTTCCTCCTTAAAAACAGACACCCAAAAACATGCTATTGATGTTGTGCTGTCTTTTGTGTTGCCACGTCCACAACCTCAAGATCTCACCTTGTATCTCAAGGGGCCCATTCGATATTCTCCTAAACAAGTGCTTTTCTAGGGAGGTATTCTGGTGCCAGCTAAAATAATCACTTCACTCCTCATATGTAGCTATCTATGAAGATATGTTGCCTTATATGTGGCATAGTTGTTTAACATATGCAAATACTCAAACATGAGGTTTTAGGTTAACCTCCGGCATTCTTATTAGAATTAATATTAATTGTCATTTATCCTCTACTATGATGAACATACTTTTGATATTCTGGATGGACCAGAATGCTCAGCAGTGGCACAGTTATTCACAATTCTGCAGAAGAAGCCTCTCCTCTGTCCTCTAGTCCCCTGGACACACACAGAGAAGGCCTTTCTAGGGCTGCCCCAGCCTCTCACTTTCTCGGCCAATTTAGCTGTTCGGTCCGGGTGAACTTCTTTTTTAATTTTTTAATTTTTTACTTTTTATTTTTTTAAAAATCTTTATTGGAGTATAATTGCTTTACAATGGTGTGTTAGTGTCTGCTGTATAACAAAGTGAATCAGCTATACATATACATATATCCCCATATCCCTTCCCTCTTGCGTCTCCCTCCCACCCTCCCTATCCCACCCCTCTACGTGGTCGCAAAGCACTGAGCCGATCTCCCTGTGCAATGCAGCTGCTTCCCACTAGCTATTTTACATTTGGTAGTGTATATATGTCAATGCTACTCTCTCACTTCGTCCCAGCTTACCCTTCCCCCTCCCAGTGTCCTCAAGTCCATTCTCTATGTCTGTGTCTTTATTCCTGTCCTGCCCCTAGGTTCATTAGAATATTTTTTTTTTAGATTCCATATATATGTGTTAGCTTACAGTATTTGTTTGTCTCCTTCTGACTTACTTCACTCTGTATGACAGACTCTAGGTCCATTCACCTCACTACAAATAACTCAATTTCGTTTCTTTTTATGGCTGAGTAATATTCCATTGTATATATGTGCCACATCTTCTTTATCCATTCATCTGTCGATGGACACTTAGGTTGCTTCCATGTCCTGGCTATTGTAAATAGAGCTGCAATGAACATTGTGGTGCATGACTCTTTGAATTATGGTGTTCTCAGGGTATATGCCCAGTAGGGGGATTGCTGGGTCGTATGGTAGTTCTATTTTTAGCTTTTTAAAGTAACCTCCATACTGTTCTCCATAGTGGCTGTATCAATTTACATTCCCACCAACAGTGCAAGAGGGTTCCCTTTTCTCCACACCCTCTCCAGCATTTATTGTGTGTAGATTTTTTGATGATGGCCATTCTGACTGGTGTGAGGTGATACCTCATTGTGGTTTTGATTTGCATTTCTCTAATGATTAGTGGTGTTGAGCATCCTTTCATGTGTTTGTTGGCAATCTGTATATCTTTGGAGAAATGTCTATTTAGGTCTTCTCCCATTTTTGGATTGGGTTGTTTGTTTTTTTGATATTGAGCTGCATGAGCTGCTTGTATATTTTGAGGTTAATCCTTTGTCAATTGCTTCATTTGCAAATATTTTCTCCCATTCTGAGGGTTGTCTTTTGGTCTTGTTTATGGTTTCCTTTGCTATGCAAAAGCTTTTAAGTTTCATTAGGTCCCATTTGTTTATTTTTGTTTTTATTTCCCTTTCTCTAGGAGGTGGGTCAAAAGGATCTTGCTGTGATTTATGTCATAGAGTGTTCTGCCTATGTTTTTTCCTCTAAGAGTTTTGTAGTGTCTGGCCTCACACTTAGGTCTTTACTTCACTTTGAGTTTATTTTTGTGTATGGTGTTAGGGAGTGTTCTAATTTCATTCTTTTACATGTAGCTGTCCAGTTTTCCCAGCACCACTTATTGAAGAGGGTATCTTTTCTCCATTGTATATTCTTGCCTCCTTTATCAAAGATAAGGTGGGTTTATCTATGAGTTTTCTATCCTATTGATAAGATAGAAAACCCCAATATATCCATTGATCTATATTTCTGTTTTTGTGTCAGTACTGTACTGTCTTGATTACTGTAACTTTGTAGTATAGTCTGAAGTCAGGGAGCCTGATTCCTCCAGCTCCATTTTTCTTCCTCAAGATTGCTTTGGTTATTTGGGGTCTTTTGTGTTTCCATACAAATTGTGAAATTTTTTGTTCTAGTTCTGTGAAAAACGCCATTGGTAGTTTGATAGGGATTGCACTGAATCTGTAAATTGCTTTGAGTAGTATAGTCATTTTCACAATGGAGACCGGGCAAACTTCTTTAGCATCCTCTTGGCTGCTCTAGGCATGCCTTTCACTCTGCATTTTGATGTACGGATCTTGTTTTTGACTCCTAGGCAAAAGGAAGCACGGCTGTGGAAGGGCTTTTGGCAGAACTGGGGTGTGGAGTCTCAGACTGTGGGGAGTTGTGGGGAGAGGGAAAGTTATCATTTTACGGGACCTTGCCTGGCTTGGGAGGACAGCAACAGCCGCAGACCCACCAGGATGGCACTTCTCTGTCCCACAGCTGGTGTTTTACCCAACTTGAGTCACAAGGGGGAGCCCCGAGCTCATTGTCTGCACGATAGTGTCTGCTCTGAAACTTTTGACTAACATTTCTTCTCAAAGCTGAATCCCTTAAAGGGAACACAGACTTCTGTGCTGCTCTAGGAGAAAGCTCGTAGATACAAATAATGTTGTATATGATTCTTACCTTTGTAATTCTTTTTTTTTTTTTTTTTTTTTTGCGGTACACGGGCCTCTCACTGTTGTGGCCTTTCCCGTTGTGGAGCACAGGTTCCGGACGCGCAGGCTCAGCGGCCATGGCTCACGGGCCCAGCCGCTCCGCGGCATGTGGGATCTTCCCAGACCGGGGCACGAACCCGCGTCCCCTACATCGGCAGGCGGACTCTCAACCACTGCGCCACCAGGGAAGCCCTGTAATTCTTTTTTAACCTCCACTCACTAGCTATATGAGCGGGGGCAGTTACTAAACCCCTTGGAGACTTGGTTTTCTGTAAAAAGCAATAACAGTATTATGCCTATCTGAGGGATGTTTTTTTTTTCTTTTCGGTTCGCGGGCCTATTAACCATTGAGGCCTCTCCCGCTGCAGAGCACAGACTCCAGACGCTCACCCAGCCGCTCCGGGGCACGAACCCATGACTCCTGCATTAGGCAGGTAGACTCCCAACCACTGCGCCACCAGGGGGGGTGCTTTCGAAGAGGACTAAATCCAGTTACATAGGTAGGAGCTCAGCTCAGTGCCTGGATGGTAGCTGCTAATGACAGGAACAATCAAAAATTCAGATTCCCAAAGGGTTCACTACAAAGACAGAAACCCAGCCATGCTGGCCAGGTTCCAAAGAGCTCCTAGGGAAACTTTATTTCCTCAGGGTAAGCCCTGGAATAAGTGAGTGCCCCCTGTCTCCCACCCGAATTTCCCTTTCTCCCATGCTCCCTGGTTTTTCACTTGGCCTAAAACAACTTAATCTGCTGCACCTGTCTTGGATTTGACTTTAGAGAGTATGTAGCTTCAGAGATGCAGAGCAGCAGAAAAAACAGATAGTAGTCCTGAAATTCTGTATGAACAGGGAAGGGGGAACCAGGAGCAGACTCGCTTTTCTGAAAAAAAAAATGGAGAAAACCTAGCCAGACAGCAGGGGTATCAGGCAGAGTTCTTTCTCCCTCTGGTGTCTGTACCCTGGAAGTCGACAGAGACCCCAGCTCTCCTAAGACACCCATACATCTTGGCTGTACCATGAAGAGTAAAATAAAGGGACTGCTACTTAACAGTGTCACAGAAGTGCCTGGGACTTCTCACTCTTAGGCTTGGCCAGAGGAGGGGGATGGGTACATAAATATTTTAAAATCCTGTGGGGCATGGGGAGGGAAGCAGAGCACCCCACAGATAATAGGGATGAGTTTAGGACAAACACAAGAGCTGAAATATTCCCCTGGTTACCCTGACAGCCAGTCAAATTCTAACTTTAGGGCCAAAGAGCCTGGGGCACAGTGTAGAAGCAGTAGGCACCCCTGCTTCTAGTTCCACAGTCACTTACCTGGCTCTCCCATTTTAATTCTGTAGAGGCTCAGGCCACATTTCTTCTCCTAAAATCCCATCCCCTTATCATCTTTTACCTTGTATATTCCACACGGCTTCCTTGTATTTCAAATTCCTTGAAGGTAGGGCCCGGAAATTCTACTATTCTGCAGGCTTATTTTAAAAAGAACGTCTCCTAGGTGATCTGCAATTTTTAATATGATGGTTACATAAATCAAATTGAAATGAAAACTGCCATGTTGACTTTTGTTGAATAAAAAGTTTATTTCCCATGGTAAAATTTAAATAAATAAATAATATATAAATTAATTTTAAAAAAGCTTAAAGTCTTTAACTGTCCTTTCAAATCCAGTGCATTGCCTGTCAGTTCCTTAAAGAACCTCCCCTGGCTGAAGAGCCTGACATCATTGGCAGCATTGTCCGTTCCCATAGCCACAGGGGGGAGTTCTTCAATTATGGAGGTAATCTGTAAGGCGGTTAAGGAAGGAAAAGTTCCTGAGGATTTCCACTCGCACTACTGTCCAGGCACAGTTGCTGTACTCCTTGGACTTCAGGTACTGCATGATCTGCAAGTAGTATTTCTTCAGGTGAAGAATGGTCACTACACTGGTGAAGTTTTCCTTCTCCATTATTTCCTCCAGGATTGTCTCCAGACGATCCATCTGCCCATCGACTTCCACAAGGAGGTTCTCAGTGATGGTCTCAGTCCAGCCGGTGCTAGAGAAATTTCTTCTGAGAATACCAAAGATCTGCTGGAGCATCTCATAGGTGACCAATACGGTGTCTTCCTTCCGGAACTGCTGTGGTTGCTTAATCTCCTCAGGGACCTTGAAGTCCATCCTGTCCTCGAGGCAATGTTGAGGCATTCCAGGTAACCGCCGCAGGAGTTTCTGACATGCCAAATTGCTGCTCCTTTGTTGGAATTGAAGCAATCTGTAGCTCATGGAAAGAGCTGTGGTGGAGAAGCACAACAGGAGAGCAGTTTGGAGGATGCACCTGTGGGTCATGATGAAAACAGGAACAGCGTTATCTGGTCCACTACTAGATGCTGAAGCCAAGTCTTCAGGAGTTTGCAGTGTGAATGTCCTTTCTCCATGAGTGTGGTCTATTTATACAGCATGGCCCTCCACTCTTTCTGTCGGGGAGGAATTTCCTACTTTCAGTTCTCCCTTTCAGTTTTCCTATGTCATTTAACTTATTAGTTGTCTCTAAAATTCTTTTTCTTTAAGCTCCTTGTTATTTTCTTTTATCTATATTAGGGGGGAAAAGATATACAAACAGTGAGGATTTCTAATGTTTTGTAAAGTTTCAGTGAAATGCTAAAGAAAAAAATAAGCCAAATCATTTTGAACTTGACTATTACAAGGTTCTTTAATTTGGAAAGGATAGTTTTCTTTTTCTTTTTGCATATTTTGAGATTTGGGAGGTAGTCTTTGTTTGTGAGAGAGTTTTCTTTTTCCTAACAACTAGATTTAATTCCCAATACACTATTACAAATCAATAAATACATGCAGTTTATTATTTTTAAAAAGACACCTATTTTTCTTCTAACTAAAATAGAATGATGTCAAATTAAGTTGATCTGAATTTTTTTTGTAGGGCCTTAACCATAAGCAACGAGACAACACATAACTTTTTCATCCTTAATTTATTGCTTTATCTGGTAATCTCAGCTATCCAGAATATAACTGAAAACTAGAAATTAAGTAATATCTCTAAGCAGGCAAAATGAATGTTACATGGGCCATGCATAAAAGTCCATGGTTCCTCTTTAGGGGGCCTTTGTGACCATTATTGAGGGCCAATGTATTTTTTGTACATACTTCTAACAATCTAAGTGTCTGATTTTCCATTTGCATGAAAATCTATACCTCATATTAAAAGAAGGTCCAGAAGGAAAATGGAGGAAAACAATCAAGTAATCAGGGGATTTTACTATTGAGACAAGTGGTTCTAGCTCAATATTTCTGAGACCGTTTTTGAATTCGAGTTTAGTAACTGATTTTGATAAGAGAGGACTCAGTAAAAAGAATCAAATTATGATTTTTTGTCCTGCTTATATAGACAGGTAGATGTAGAGTACATTTTTAAAGATTTCAAGACAAAAATAAGTTCTAATAATTATGATACTTAAAGTAATAACTTTCAGTTTTCAGGAAACCTTGCATTATCTTTCAGCCTGAATTTACTAAATCCACACTGTGGGCAGCTGTAGCATGAGCTGCTGCAGATTGTAATCCTCACTCTCATGGATCATACAGTTAAGCAGGGGACAGAACATTTATCAAAGAAATACACAAAACTAAAAATGCAATGGTAACAAATGTTACAGAGGAGGGGTAAGTGATATTGTGTGTACCTATGATATAAGGGGACCTATGATATAAGGACATAATGTAGTAGAAGAAATCAGAGAAGACTGCCCTGAGGTAATGACACTGGAGCTAAAATCAGAAGGAAGATCAGATGGGACTGCATATGCAAAGGCCCTGTGGTGGGAGGATGCATGGTAAGGTAAAGGACTAGACTGAAGACCACTGTGATTTTCAAGTCAGAGATGGTCAGAGAATGTTTGTACCTGGATTTTTCCCCATGATAATAAGATAGCTATGAGAACAAAAAAATAAACTCAAAATGGATTAAAGATCTAAATGTAAGGCCAGACACTATAAAACTCTTAGAGGAAAACATAGGCAGAACACTCTATGACCATAAATCACAGCAAGATCCTTTTTGACCCACCTCCTAGAGAAATGGAAATAAAAACAAAAATAAGCAAATGGGACCTAATGAAACTTCAAAGCTTTTGCACAGCAAAGGAAACCATAAACAAGACCAAAAGACAACCCTCAGAATGGGAGAAAATATTTGCAAATGAAGCAACTGACAAAGGATTAATCTCCAAAATTTACAAGCAGCTCATGCAGCTCAATATCAAAAAACCCCAAACAACCCAATCCAAAAATGGGCAGAAGACCTAAATAAACATTTCTCCAAAGAAGATATACAGATTGTCAACAAACACATGAAAGAATATTCAACATCACTAATCATTAGAGAAATGCAAATCAAAACCACAATGAGGGGCTTCCTTGGTGGTGCAGTGGTTGAGAGTCCGCCTGCCGATGCAGGGGACACGGGTTCGTGCCCTGGTCCGGGAAGATCCCACATGCCGCGGAGCGGCTGGGCCTGTGAGCCATGGCCGCTGAGCCTGCACGTCCGGAGCCTGTGCTCCACAACGGGAGAGGCCACAACAGTGAGAAGCCCGCGTACTGCAAAAAAAAAAACAAACAAAAAAAACAACACAATGAGGTATCACCTCACACCAGTCAGAATGGCCATCATCAAAAAATCTACAAACAATAAATGCTGGAGAGGGTGTGGAGAAAAGGGAACCCTCTTGCACTGTTGGTGGGAATGTAAATTGATACAGCCACTATGGAGAATAGTATGGAGGTTCCTTAAAACACTAAAAATAGAACTATCATACCACCCAGCAATCCCACTACTGGGCATATACCCTGAGAACACCATAATTCAAAAAGAGTCATGTACCACAATGTTCACTGCAGCACTGTTTACAATAGCCAGGACATGGAAGCAACCTTAGTGTCCATCGACAGATGGATGGATAAAGAAGATGTGGCACATATATACAATGGAATATTAGCCATAAAAATAAACAAAATTGAGTTATTTGTAGTGAGGTGGATGGACCTAGAGTCTGTCATAGAGTGAAGTAAGTCAGAAAGAGAAAAACAAATACCATATACTAACACATATATACATATATATGGAATCTAAAAAAAAAAAAAATGGTTCTGAAGAATCTAGGGGCAGGACAGGAATAAAGACGCAGATGTAGAGAATGGACTTGAGGACACTGAGAGGGGGAAGGGTAAGCTGGGACGAAGTGAGAGGGTGGCACAGACTTATATATACTACTAAATGTTAACTAGATTGCTAGTGGGAAGCAGCCACATAGCACAGGGAGATCAGCTCAGTGCTTTGTGACCACCTAGTTGGGTGGGAGAGGGAGGGTGGGAGGGAGACGCAAGAGGGAGGAGATATGGGGATATATGTGTATGTAGAGCTGATTCACTTTGTTATAAAGCAGAAACTAACACACCATTGTAAAGCAATTATACTCCAATAAAGATGTTTAAAAAACAAAAGATAGCTGGGAGACAGGATTATTAAGCATTTTCAAAATTTTGTGCACTTTGTTTGAAAGAATTTAATTAAGGTTACTTAATTTTTAGCCTTTCTTTTGTTTTATTCACGTCTAAATTTTTTTCTATAATGACCATATGTTACTTGTGCCATTAGAAAACAAAAAGCACCTAGTTATATTGAAGAGCAGGACACAAAACTGTACATACTATGTAACTATGTAGAAGTATGTACAGAAAAAAAATAAAAGGAAATATACCAACATTTTAATAGTGATTATGTTTGATTTATGAAACTAAAGGATGATTTTTTTTTTTGCGTGGTTTTTCAATTTTCCACAGTGAATGTATTCTTTCATTATTGATTAATCTACAGTAAAGAAACAATAAACCCAGCATTTCTGGTTACTCTGCATCTTATGTGGGTTTCATTCTTTCTGGCCTTTTAATCTTTGCATGCCATCTCTGAACAGAATGTCAACCATCTCATGAGTTCTGCACAATGGATTTTGGAGAAAGCTGTTCCACTTTTTTTTTTTTAATTTATTTATTTATTTTTGGCTGTGTTGGGTCTTCGTTACTGTGAGCGGGCTTTCTCTAGTTGCAGTGAACAGGGACTACTCTTCATTGTGGTGCACAGGCTTCTCATTGTCGTGGCTTCTCTTGTTGCAGAGCACGGGCTCTAGGTGTGCAGGCTTCAGTAGTTGTGGTATGTGGGCTCAGTAGTTGTGGCTTGCGGGCTGTAGAGCTCAGGCTCAGTAGTTGTGGCGCACCGGCTTAGTTGCTCCGTGGCATGTGGGATATTCCCGGGCCAGGGCTCAAACCCGTGTCCCCTGCATTGGCAGGTGGATTCTTAACCATTGTACCACCAGGGAAGCCCCTCAGCTGTTCCACTTTAAAATGCCCAGTTGTGTCAGTCATTGAATAATTCCTCAAGGTTTCTTCTTTTTTAAAAGGATACTTGGATTAGCCTGGAATCATCCATGGCTCACACACAAAGGCCAATGCAAGGAGTCACAGAGGTCAGTCAACCTAGAAGTGGTCCACTGCACTCAGGGAAGGGAGGTTGTCTGAGGAGTCTGGTCACTGGGGCCTGCCCCTCCAGGTTGACTTGCAAATTCATGTAGAGCTGACCTCCCCAGGTGTGACAAAGGGCCTGCTCATCCTGCCCACATCCAACAGCTTCTGATCCTCCCTGCTAAGAGAGTTCATACCCTAATGGAATAAAAATAATAGCAGTGGCATTAGTAGCAGTAGTATTAGTTACCATATACTGAACACTTACTATGTGCCATTCTCTGAATAATCCTCATAGTAAACCTTTGAGATGGGTTATTGTCATCCCCATTTTAAAAGGGCAAGACTGAGGCTCAGAGAGGCTAAGTAACGTGCCCAAGATACACACAGCTAATAAGATGGGCGGATTGCAGTCAAAGCTGTGCTCTTTCCTTATGCCACAGTTAGAATATGAAGCAGACCATGGCCAGTGCCTTCATATAGATACATGGTACAAACCGTGGTGGCAACGCTAACTCTCAAAGGAAAAAGGAATTATAGCTGATGGAGAGGATAAGGAGGCAAGCAGTGCAACTTAAGAAATGGTGGCCATGGTGCAGGCAATATGGTGGAGGTCACTCTAGATCAGCGCTGCCCAGAAGAAATATAATGTGAGCCATATATGCAATTTATTTATTTATTTATTTTTGGCTGCGTTGGGTCTTCATTGCTGTGTGCGGGTTTTCTCTAGTTGTGGTGAGCGGGGGCTACTCTTCATTGTGGTGCGCGGGCTTCTCATTGCGGTGGCTTCTCTTGTTGCGGAGCATGGGCTCTAGGCACACGGGCTTCAGTAGTTGTGGCATGTGGGTTCAGTAGTTGTGGCACATGGGCTCTAGAGCTCAGGCTCCATAGTTGTGGTGCACGGGCTTAGTTGCTCCGCGGCATGTGGGATCTTCCTGGACCAGGGCTTAAACCCATGTCTCCTACATTGGCAGGCGATTCTTCACCACTGTGCCACCAGGGAAGCCCCCATACATGCAATTTAAAATTTTCTAGTATCCACATCAAAAGAGTAAAAAGAAACAAGTGAAGTTAATTTTAACTGTATATTTTATTTATCACCATATATCCAAATATTTTCATTTCAACATGTACCAATATAAAATTATTAATGAGATAGTTACATTCTTCTTTTTCACACTGCCTTCAAAATACTTTTACAGTCATAGTACAGCTCAGTTGGGACTAGTCAAGTGCTCAGTTGGCCACATGTGGTTGATGGCTACCATGGTGGACAGCACAGCTGAAGACAGAGGGAGCAGCACGAACAGAGCCAGGAGAATGGACGAGTTTGCAGGGAGCACATAGAAGGAGCTTCAAATTGTGGACAAGCTCTGTGCTAAGAGTCAAGGGGATTGAGGGTGGAAAAATCAGCTCGAGATGTATTGTGGAGGCTCTTGAATACCAGAATGTGGCGTTTGTACTTAATTCAAGAGGTCTTCGGGCGTAGAGGGCACTATGTTTTGCTCTGGGCAGAAGAATAGGCAGAAATGTTGGAGGTGAACTGAAGCAGGGAAAAGTCCCACCCAGGGGCTCTCATGGCTGTAGAGGCTGAAAATAAAGATGATAGCTAAGGAACTGGAAGAAGGGGGTGGATACAGAATTATAAAAAAAGAATTCTTTTTTCTGGTTTCTTCCCTTTGTCGTCTTTCCAATTTCTGCTGTTGTGTTCATGAGGTGCTTCCTAATATTTCTCTTCCAATTGCCTTTATGAAGCTTCTCCTGAGGATCGGGTGATACTCACTGCAGAAGTCCACTTATGAATGGGTTAAAATCTGTTCCTTTGGAAGACACCATCTTTCTGTTTGTGTTTGTTTCATTTCCCCTAATTTATTTGAGTTTTATCAAAATAATCAGGAAAATTCATATAGCCTTATCTCTGTCAGGGAGATCTATTTTTGTATACCTTCATTGCAAGAATGAATGCGCTGGCCCTTTTCTTTCATCTTGTCCTCTGTTGTTGGAAGCCATTTTTCACTTCCTCCCTCTGTGGAGACTTTTCTTTGTGCATTCTCTCCTACCAGCTTTCTGCGGTCCAGAGAACTACTTCCAGTCCCTGTATCAGTTTCTTCCGGTTAATGAGGTTTTTCAGAGAGGCAGAGTGACATTTAGAAAGTAAAACTTGAATGATGTTTCTAGCCATTTGAAATCTTTTGAATTCGGAACTGCTTTGCTATAAACCTCAGAGACAGAAAAACCTCAGAGACAGAAAGAGTTTCCTTCTCTTTTTTGATACGATTATCTATGGAGGAAAACTATGTCTCTAGAAATCAAAATTACAGTTGTCTTCTCTCTTCCTCATCTCTTCAAATATTTTTTCAACAAAAAACGGCCCTATAAAAGATGATAAATTAGACAAGATGAAGAGTTAGCAAGAAGTTCGTGAGCAGTGGCAAAATAGAAATTAAGGCAAAAAACAATCTTTCAGGGATATCTTGGAAGGGGCAACAACGTGTATATTAAGGGGAGAATTCCCCATTCCTCCTTCTGAAAAAAAAAAGTTTACATAATATATATAGAAAGTCATGCACAAATGTCAAGTATACAATCAACAAATCATAAAATATAAACTTCTGCACACCTTTGAAACCACAAACTAAGTGAAGACATAAACACTACCAACAGACAGAAACCCTACCTGGCCCTTTTCCCCTCCCCCATCACATTCCAGTGCCCCTCTCTCCTCCCCCATCACTAAGCTCCTCCCCCAGCATCACTACTGCCTTTTAACAGCCTAGATTCTGCCTGTTTTTGAACTTTGTATGAACGACTTCTTTCACTCAATAGTATGTCTGCAAGATTCATCTATGTTTTTGTGTGCAGTTATAGTCCATTAATTTGCAGGAATGTGTCATATCCATGTAGAAATGCCACAGTGTTTTATCTTTTCCACTACTGATAAACATTTGGAATTTTTTCCTCCTGATTTTGTCATTATAATTGATTTTGCTATGAAAAACCTTGTTTGTATCTTTCGGTGCACATTTGTACAGCCTTCTGTTGGCTATATGCCTAGGATGAAGTAAATGGGTCATAGAATACGCATATGTTCAGATTTAGCAGTTAATAACAAACATATTTTCCAAATGTTTGTACCAATGTATATTCTCACTATCAATGTATGGGATGTCAGTTGCATTACACTCTTGCCAACACTTGGTATTGCCAGTCTGCTTAATTTTGGCCTTTCTAGTTATGCATAGTGATATCACATTACAGTTTTAATTCGTATTCCCTGATTATTAACAAGGTTCAGCACATTTTCATATGCTTATTGATCATTTGGCTATTTTCTTCATGAGGGGCCTAGTCAAATCTCTTGCTGACTGTCTCAGATATTTTTTTCATTATCTACAGATGATGTAATTGTGTACATACAAACTACAAAAGAATACATAAACTATTAGAATTAAAAAATGAATTTAGCAATGTCATTGAAAATAAGATCAATATTAAAAATCAATCACCTCTTTTTATACTAGCAATAAAAAATTGGAAAATGACATTTAAAAATGATACCGATACCGTTGATGGGGCTTTACTGGTGGCACAGTGGTTAAGAATCCGCCTGCCAATGCAGGGGACACGGGTTTGAGCCCTGGTCTGGGAAGATCCCACATGCCATGGAGCAACTAAGCCCATGCACCACAACTACTGAGATTTTGTTCTAGAGCCCACGAGCCACAACTACTGAGCCCACCTGCCACAACTACTGAAGCCTGTGCACCTAGAGCCCATGCTCCACAGCAATAGAAACCACCACAATGAGAAGCCCACGCACTGCAACGAAGAGTAGCCCTGCTCGCCACAACTAGAGAAAGCCCGCATACAGCAACGAAGACCCAATGCAGCCATAAATAAATATTAAAAAATAAAATAAAAATGTTACCATTGACAATAACATAAAACGTCTACTACTGAGAAACTGTCATAGTCAGGAGGAGCCTAAGGAGACATAGTAATTAAAGGTAATGCAGCATATTCTAAATGACATCCCAGAACAGAAAAAGAACATTAGGTAAACACTAAGGAGATCTGAATAAAGTGTGGACTTTAATCATTTAAAAAACTAGCATTGACAGGGCAAGTTATCTTCACCTTGGGCCTCTAAGTACAAGTTTATAGATGAATTTTTGATTCAAATAAGATGGCCAGAAACCAATGAAAAATATAACTTTTTTTCTCTTACACTGAGGTTACAACTGAGGTTGTGTTTTTTTTTTTTCACCTTGACCATCAATGAGGATTAACCAACTTCTCCAACTTATTCTTTTTGTAAGTGAGCAACGGACATGTAAGCACGTGATGAGGCGGTGAGCATCAGTGAGAAGGGAAATCAAGAGTCTGCAATAGGAGACTGCCAAGGCCAGCCTTCTCCTGAAAGACACACATTCATTTAGTGAACAAATATTTATTTAGCAAACATTTCTTAACCACTTCATAAAGAATAAAAAAGCAAATATTACCATTTCATTGGACTTTTAAAAATGTCTCTCAGTAAAGTTTTGCTGCTGGCTTGATTATATATCTTGCACAATATTTCTGAGGTTTATTTCAACATATTTATGCTTTATTATTGTTGCAAGTATGAATGAAATGATTTTTTCATTACATTTTCTAATTTTTAATGGACTAATGTTTCGTTACATTTTCATACACACACACACACACACGAAAATAACTAATTCTGGTTTTCTATCCAGCCAACTTTGCAAACACTATGTCTAAATGTTTTTGGTTGCTTTTTCAAATTTTTAGATAAACAAATACATTGCCTGCAAGTAAAAAAATTAAAGGACTGAAAATCTCAAGTGTGATGACCATATGGAGCAACTGCTGTTTGGTGTGTAAATTTGTACAACTACTTAAAAAACATTATCAGCAAAGCTGAAAATATGCATGACCTATGACCCAGTAAGTCGACTCTTAGCACTTACCCTGGAAAAAAATCATGTAAATATGCATCAGGATATAAGTAAAGAATATTCATAGTAGCATTATTCATAATAGTCACAAACTAGAAACAGCCCAAATATTCCTTAAAATTGTATGGATAAATATGTTGTTATCTGTGCTTATAATAGGGGTGTTAATAACAGTGAAAAGTAAGAACCGCAAATGTCTGCACAAACAGGGATAAATCTCACAAACACAGTGGTGAGTGAAAGAAACTCAACTCCAAAGCATACATATTGCATTTATATAAAATTTAAAAATAGGCAAAAGTAGACTGTATTTTAGGGTAAAATTATAAAGAAAAGTGAAGAAGTGATTACCATAAAATTCAGGATAGTGGTCACCTGCAATGAGCAGGGTAGGAGTTACGTTCATGAAGGGGTGCACAGGATTGTGATCGGTGGTGAGGCTTCCAGAATGTTGCAAAATCTGACTGTTTTTATTGGTTGGTAGTTACATGAGTATTTGCTTTAATTATTCTAAAATTTGTGCTACTGTTCTGTGCACTTTTGTGCATGATTGTTATACTTAATAATAAGAGAGGTTAGTAAACAACAATCAAAACTGTGCACGTATACTTACTCTTATCTAAATCATTTAGCTGATAATCCTGAACAATAGCAACCACAAGAGTATAATGTTTTCCCATACTTCTTACTTGTCTAAATTATAATGAAAATAAGCAGAAATGGACAATAAGAAGAAGATGAACAGAAATTCAAACTCACTCTGGGCAGTAAGTATCCTTTCAATCTGGTATGATAAATGTATATGAGTGGCTCTCAAAGTGTGGTCTGAGGACCCCAGGGGTTCCCAGATACTCTTTCTGAAGTCTTCAAGATCATCCATTTTCCAACTGCACGTCTGTGTGAGACTGGATTTCCTTCAAAGACTTGAATCAGAGCGATGCATCACAACAGATTGAATGCAGTGCAGATATGAGAACCCAGCTGCCTTCTATTAAGCCAGGCGTTCAAGAGATTTGCAAAACTTTAAGACTTTTTTGTTAATTTTTTTTTATTTTGGAAACTGTAGTTATTTTTCATAAAAGTATGTTTTTATGTTAAGATATAATGGGTTTTTGTTATTTTTAAAAGAATAAATATTTAAAGCATTCTCAGTTTTAATTTCTAACATGGTAAATACCAATGAATATAACCTGCATAAATACAATCTCTTTGAGGTCTCAATAATTTTCAGAGTATCAGTGGGTCTTGAGACCAAAACATTTGCAAACTGCTGACGTTGATAATGTTTACAAGTACCTATTTGGGTGGTTAACTAAAGATGAGTATTATGGGTTTACAAGAACATTCATCTTTTTCTTTATTGGTTGTTGTATTCAAATCACAGGATAACAAATGTGACACTTTTTCCTGACCTTGGGTAGCAACCGTGGTGTGAAATTACATTTGGAGTAGTAAAGTCCATTAAAAAAGGCTGAGGCTGGGAGGTAACGAGGACACAGGAGAGGAGGAAGAGCTTGGTTCCAAAACAATACTCTCCACACTCATCAGTGGTAATCTTACCAAGAGTCCTAATTTCACCGGAGAAATTTTGCTCCGCGGCCTAGAGTTCCCGTGAAACTTAGGGACCACGATGGAGAAGTCCGTATCCAGCCTGAGGGAAGAGTCTGTCTTCCCAGTCTTCCACCTGCGGCCTCGCTCTCACCCTCACTGAGCACCCAAGGCTGATTCTGCCCAGGCTGGGGCTTCCCTGTATCCACAGCCAACAGCTGGTGACACACAGACCTCCACCTTCAGGCCTCCAACCTGGTGTGAAGAAGTTGAATATGCAGATAAGATCTAAGTGCCACTGGTTTCAGCCTCTTCTCTCTTCCCCTTTCTCACACCCTGGATGTCTTGTCACAGGCCTTTGACTAGACTCATTGCACAGTTTTTGTCCTGGTCACTTCAGCATGCAGCTGGGACTAGGCCACTTGGCTCGGGGCCCTGCCTAGTTCTAGCAAACTCCCCCAGCACGTGCACAACCAGAGGATCCTACACTCTGCACCCCCCGTCACCCTCAGAATGCTCCCATCAAAAGGTTCATGGCCCAGGAACACGCAGGAGCTGCCCATCCCGTGTCTCTCACTGTTTGCTGCCAGGACCCCGCTGCTGCTGGACACTCCAGATTGGCCCTCTCTGAACATGCCCCCATCTGCATCAAGCCTGGATTTACTTTTCCCTTCAAATACCAGGCCATTCTCTGAGCTGGACTTACTTAATTCTTACAATCACTCTCAGGGGTGGATTGAGCCAGGCCAGCCTAAGGTTGAGAAGAGAATTAAATGGGCAACACATTTCCAGCAGCTGCTGAACAAGCATCAGCTGCCTTCCCTCTGCTAACACGTGGGCACGTCTTACTGTATGTGTTGTGTGTGAGTTTCCTGTCTCTGAAGCAGTTTCTGAATCTTCTTTAAAGTGAAAGAGCGAAAGCAAAACCGTCTACATAGTCCAAACTTACAAGTAACTTTAGCTTTCTTTCATCTTCAGAGATTGCGTAATGAACCGAGGAATGCAAAAATAGCAACGAACTTGATGCAACAAGTGAAGGAAACTGAATGCAAGTTGCCAAACTGGATTTGGAGAATTGAGGTTGGGATTCCCATCTGACCTAGCTTCTTGGCTGAGTTGAGTGCACAGAGCAGAGGATTCCTCCGACTGCCTGCAAGATGCCTGCGTCATTCTGGTGGAAACTTTTAGCTCCTAAACTCAGGGGATAAACTTGAGTTTAAACTCAAAACTTTTAGCTCCTAAACTCAAGCAAGAAACCAGTGGAGGAAGGGGCGTCCTTGTAGACAGCTGGCGTGTGAGCCAAGTATGAATGCTTCTGTCTGGAACTCTGGGATATTTGTTGCAACGCACTTGGCCCAGTCATCCCAGTGAATGGCTATTTCTCCTCTCCCTTGTCCAGTGGTTGACCTGGCACTAAAATGCCTCCTGAACAGCTCTCTTGGAACTGCCTCATCTTCCTGACCACAGACCCAGAACATCAGGAACTAATCTTCTAACCAGGTTCAAATAGAAGAGCTAATAAGTAAGGAGCACTTAGTAACTGCCTGGTACCATTCTGAGCACCTTACATAAATTAAAGCAATTAATCCTCACCACAGTTTTATGAAGTGGTTTTATGATGATCTCAGTTTAACAGTTAAGGAAACTGGACCCAGTTCTCCCTCCCTCTGGTACGAAATTTAACAATAGCATCCTGGTCTCCAAGTTTCAGCAGGAGCATTCAAGGCCTGGTGTAACTTTCCCATCTCTCATTTCAAGATCCCTGGTAGGGAGGAAAACCTGGTCTTGCTCCTAGCCCTTATTTCTTTTTTATTTCTTATTTTCTAAAAATGTCCAATTTTGTCAACCCTTTGATTTAGCTCTTGCTTCCAAATGGCCTGCACAGTGTCTCTGGCCCTTTTCTCATTGTCCAGTTCTTTAAGTGTCTTTCTATATCCATCTATCAGTCCTAGAGTACCCATTCTTTGATAATGTCTCTCCATTTTACAATGTGGCTCCAGGCCTATGCGTTTGCCTTGCAAATACAGTGCTTCCCTTAGAACACTTATCATTCTGTTGTGTAACTGATAGCTAATTTTTGTCTCCTCCAGCAGATTAGACTTTTAAGTCTGAATTTCGTATGCCCAGTCATTAGCACAGCGCCCAGCCCATGGTAGGAATTTAAGTATTGTTGACTGAATAAATGCTATGCTAGGAATATGTGGTTTGATGAGCTTCTGACTATCAAATTGCAAGGGGTTGTCTCAGCACTGTTTGCTGAGGGTTCATTTCATAAGTTCTCCTGACAAGAATTCAAGCACCTCATATATTCCTGAGCACATTCCTAGGCAATGTAAACAAAGGGAGAAAAATAAAAATCAAAATAGAATACAGATTAGGATTGACATATATACACTAATACGTATAAAATAGATAACTAATAAGAACCTGCTGTATAAAAAATAAATAAAATAAAATTCAAAAAAGAAATAGAAAACAATTTATTTTGATAAAACTTAGATACTGTTTTAGACAAGTTTAGCTCCAGTGCATGAGGATCTTCTTAGACTCTTTTCAGCATGGTGTGCTGTCCAAAAGAAATAGAAATTCATTATCAAAAGTCTTTAAAGAACAATATAGGTCCTCACTGAAGTGTCTTGAAGAGAGAGCAAAATGGGAAATTATGTCATAAAACTATTCAGTAAAACATGTTTAGTTCCTATTTTAATAGGACATGGAAAAGATGGAAATTTGATCAATTCACTTTACAAGGCTATTATAACCTGGTTAACAAAATCAGAGGAGAAAATCATAGGACATTCATTATGGTCACCACTATATCCTGAGGGCAACATACAACCTGGCTTAGACGATGTTTATATTTACTTCTAACTAGAGTATCATAATGACTCTAACTAGTGTATCATATCATTTACATAATGATGTAAATGAATTGCACCATTCTTTAATCAGATTGCACATTCAGGTTCGGTGTTTCTTTTTTAAGAATAAACAAATATAAAAATTTTTCTATGGTGAAAATTTACTTAATGCACAAAGCAAAAAATAAATACACTAAATACAAAGAAAGTGTTTTTTCTCTTAACCACAATTTAAAGGTGCACATAATATTATACAAACAAAAAATAAGTTAAAACTTTATAAATAGTTAAATAAATAAATTTTTAAATAGATAAATAAATCATCTGTAAGGAACTAGTGCCTGCAGAGTTGAACATGATGTTGCTTAATATTCCTGAAAACATGTGACAGATTGATTCAATTCAGGGCATGATGAGAGCAGAAATGAGAGTCTTTGACATGGCAGCACAGGTGGAAGTGTGGTCTTGTTAGTCACTGAGAATCATTTTGGTGTTGAACCAGGTGTGTGTCATTCCTTCCTCCTGAGTCTTTCTTACAAGTTCGTTGATGAAGAGAAGGATCTCATGACTTCTGCTCTGACAATCTCCCAGGCACAAGGGCTGTACTTCTTCTCTTGCAGATAGACAGTGATTCTGTGGAAGTATTTCCTCACAGCCAGGATGGAGTCCTCCTTGAGCAGGGGAGTCCCTTCCAGCCCCGCCTCCTGCATCAGACAGGCTTGCAGGTCAGTGAGCTGCTGATAAAGTGCAGTGCAGAACTTGTCCAGGAGGGTCTCATCCCAAGCGGCAGCCGAGCCCTCTGTGCTGAAGAGCTGGAAGGTCTGCTGGATCATCTCATGGACGACAGCGATGGCTTGAGCCTTCTGGAACTGGTTGCCTCCAAACGCCTCCTGGGGGAATCCAAAGTCATTTCTGTCCTTCAGGCAGGAGAAGGGGGAGATTCTCCTCATCTGTCGCAGGAGCATCAGGGCCCTCGTGTTAGCCAGGCTGTGGGTCTGAGGCAGGTCGCAGCCCAGAGAGCAGTTGGAGTTGCAGCTGAGCAGCACCAGGGCCAGGAGTAAGGACACGGTTGGGGCCATCGGGGACCCTGCAGATGCTGCCGGCCTGGCTGAGGTGGGGACTCTGTGAACCCTGCTCTCTAGGTTCTCTGAAGACCTTCCTTCAGGCCTGGGTCTTAAATGGGAGTGAATTGGTTTCCATTTTCTGAATGTTCCCTCTTACTTTCTACTTCTGTTTTTGCTTTTCATTTTGCACTCTCCAGATAGGTTAGGGCAGTGTTTCTCAACCACTGTTTTTCATCCTTGCCTCCCCTTCTCCTGCCCACAGAACCTTTCTAGATATTTTTTTCCATATGGCCCCCCTATGAAATTTTGATACACAGATATACTGGGTACATCAATATGTACTCCATGCATACCTCTACTTTATAAATAGAAAAAGAAAGTGAAAAGTTTTTTCTTTTTATTCGATGCAGGGGTGAGTATGACAAAAAAAATTAGGCTAAAAATTAACTGTAAAAGCTACTGCAATTAATTTAACATTTTGGTTAAGTGTGCAGAATGACTTTTAATGTAATACATTTACTTAATAAATAGGAATGTATCAAATTACATATTCAAGAAAAATTTATACAAATACTTCATAAGAATACCAATGTATAGATATATTTAAAAATCTATCAAAACTGCTAAAACCATTGACAATTTAAATGATTTTCTTAACATTTATTTTTAAGTAATTCTTAGTTTTGATTCATATCATAAAATGATTTCTTACTTCGCTAGCTGCTAGATATTCCTCTAGATATTGTCAACAACTTTTTCTCTTTAGGACTAGACGTAATTATTGATCTCCTAGGTAACTTTTTTAGAATTAAATAATAAAATACAACCTATTTGTGCTTAATTCCCGATGCCCACATCACACTGAGGCTCAAACATAAGCAAAATCCACAAGACAGACAAGGACACCTCATAAGTAAGCAGAGGGCACCTCTCACATTATGACTTTGAGTTCAATCATATGATGGAGAGAAAGTCCTCTAATGAAACATCAAGCCACCATGGCTTGTAGCACTGATCCTGCATATTGTGTATCTTCCATGCACTCAATGTCAATGCCTCTCGTCTCATACACAAGAAAACCCAAAGAGAAAAATGAATACAAAGGATAGGGTTGGATAGGGTTGAGCTTTGGAGTGCCACCCACCATTGTAGTAGCTAAGATTTGTTCGCACCCCTAACAACTACTGTTTGCACCCGTGGGAGCGATCTGCTCCCAGATGATTTAGAAATCATCATCGATTTGAATCTTTCTCTGTATTTTTGCATTGAATTTCAGATTCCCCAAAGGACTGTCAGAGGTTCCAATCCAAGCCTATTCTTTTCAAACAAAAGAAAACCATCTTTGTAATTAATTGAGAACTGGATAAATATTGATTGGGATCATGGAAAGAATTCACTTTCAACTCTGATCATGAATTCTTTTATTTTGCAGTGGATGTTCTGTGGCCTCAGCCCTCTCTAATTCCGATCTTTCAATAAATAATAGGTATGTGACTATCTGTGGCAAATCAGCTCTGTAGCAACTGGACTCTGTCGTATTCTCTGTGGTATCCTCAGCACCAGGCCCAGTGTAATCACGCAACAGGTAATTTTTTTTTTTTTTTTTTTTTTTTTGCGGTACGTGGGCCTCTCACTGTTTTGGCCTCTCCCATTGCGGAGCACAGGCTCCGGACACGCAGGCTCAGCGGCCATGGCTCACGGGCCCAGCCGCTCTGCGGCATGAGGGATCTTCCCAGACCGGGGCACGAACCCGTGTCCCCTGCATCGGCAGGCGTACTCTCAACCACTGCGCCACCAGGGAAGCCCGAACAGGTACTTTTAACGAAAGCAGTTTCTCAGATGTTCTCCTCCCCCTGGAAGGCAGTTACGAAGGACCAAGCTATTTTCCTTTATCACGGTCGTATTTGCTGGGATTATAATAGACAGTGGCTGGTATTCCCACTCTACTCCTACTGGTATCAGTCATGCCTACTGAGTTTGTTGCTAAAACCACTAGGATTCTCTTTCCTTTAAGGAGCCTATGGCTCTGGGGATTCAAGTTGTAAGAGCAGCACAATTTTCAGCCGTTGCCCGGCACTCTATTAAACTCAGGAGGATGGCCTCGTCGCTAATTTGTCCTCTACTAGGTCATGACAGAAAATAACCAGCTTGATGTCACATACAGAGCCACGTATCTGAACTCAAACTCTCCCTGATTCACACAGGTCACAGCAACCAGACAATTAACCACGTTACTCTTCGGTGGGTCTTTACGGATGTGGCAATGACTACCTATATCCTGAGATTCTTTGGAGACTCCTCACAAAGACTGATGAATGATCCTTTTCCTCCTGTGTCTTCATTCCCTTTCAAGGGACGATGGGGTCCATTTCAGTTTGATTTCCAAATTTTGACACATAATAATTAAAGCATTACTGCAGGTTTGAAGTCAAGAGTTTTGATTGAGTCCTCGCTCTGCACTTTTGGCCTGGTAAATGGCTCATTCTTCTTTATTTACATGAATATATTCTCTCTTCTGGATGCCAAGACATGTAGCCTTCAATGCCCTTTGTGGTCTGAATGTTTCCGTCCCCACAAAATTCATATTTGGAAGTCCTAACCCCCAAAGTGATGGTATCAGGTGGCGGGCCCTTTGGGACTTGATTAGGGTGTGAAGATGGAGGCCTCACGATGGAATTAGTGCCCTTATCAACGAGGTCAGAGATAAATGCCTCCCTCTCCTGCTGTATGATGATACAAGGAGAATTCTGCAGTGTGAGACCTGAAGCAGGCTTTCACCAGAACTGGACCGTTTCTGTATTGTAAATAAGTTCATTTGTATCCTTTTTTTTAGATTCCACATATAAATGATATCTCTCTTTCTCTGTGGGTCAGATTGTTTTTTAATGAAGTGTGTGCAAGCAAGAACATTAGTTGTTCCCCTCCACCCCACCCAGAACTTCATTAGGACAAATAGTGTAAAGATGAAAAGTGGTCTTATGCACTGAGCTTGTCTCCTCGTCTATTAATCATCCAATAATTTCCCAACTTCTTTGCAGTGAGATTTCCACGAGGATAAATCCAGGCCATGTAATGTGAGCAGAAGGGCTCTTGCCCTGTATAGTCCTGGCCCTTGAAAACGTCCCATGTATGCACCAGACTTTTTCCCTTTACCACTGAGTGGAATAGACTCAAATACTGCAGAAAAATTTGCAGTCACCTGTTGATGATGGAAAAATCCACAAAACAGGGGGTACCCATGTCCCCGACTCACTCTTTGGAGAGCAACTTAGAACATCCATCTGATCAGGAATGCCTGCCTTGTGTTCTTATACCAGGGAAAGATAAGATTCTATTATGATCAAATTCCTGACAGCATTCTCTTTACCCGTTACAGCAGTCAGCATTAAGTTAACTGACAAATATCTTTAAG
This sequence comes from Delphinus delphis, assembly GCF_949987515.2. Lineage (NCBI taxonomy): Eukaryota > Metazoa > Chordata > Mammalia > Artiodactyla > Delphinidae > Delphinus > Delphinus delphis. The sequence goes on from NC_082688.1 coordinate 69,883,129, forward strand.
ACCACACTATCCAAAAAACCTTTCTATACTTCATGTGTTGAAAATAGCAAATACCTCTCCCAAAACTTAAAGTGATCTTTTAAATTACGTTATAAAATTATTTATACAAGAAAAGAGATTGTGTTCTGTCAAAACCTTTTTTAAAATCATGATTTTCTTTTCAGACATTTTTTCAGCCTGTGAGGAAACACAAGTCGAGATTGCTTTGGACTTGAACACTAATGTAATTGAATGAGAAGTGTCACGAGTATAAAAAATATTCTGTATTTGTTGACATTTCTTTGAGGATTCTTACATAAGGGAAAGGCACCTTTTAATTTCCACTCTGACAACCTCCCAGGCACAGGGGCTGTATTCCTTTGCCTTCAGATAGACATGGATTCCATGGAAATACTCCCGGGCAGCACGTCCCAAATCTCGACAATCCAGATTGTCTTTTTTCATCTGCTCCAGTCGGTGCAGCCTCAGATGAAGGCTAGAGAGAAGTTTATCGAGGAGGGTGTTGTTCCAGGCAGCACGGCTGTCCTCTGTGGTGAAGAGGTTGAAGATCTGCTGGAGCATCAGATGGTGGTGACAGGTGCCTTGAGTCACCTGGATTGGGGTGATATTCTCTCTTTTCCAAGGAAATTTGAAGTCGGTTCTGTCCTTTAGGCACCACTGAGAGGGGATTCTTTGCAACTGTTCCAAATGTTGGAAGACGTCCTTGTTTTCCTGGCTATGGCTTCTAGGCAAGTTCCAGCCAAGAGAGTAAGCAGGGATAGAGCAGAGCAGCACTCCTGCCACTAGCAAATAGATCTGGGCCATTAAGAAAGGGTGATTCACTGGACGGCCGCCAGGAGAGGCGTGGGCACCGCCAAACAATGAGTGGGAAGCTTCCTTCCCTGGAACTGTGGACAGCGTCCTTCCCTAGGTGGCCGGTAGAGGGCGCAGGGTTTGTTTGGGAAACGCCGACTGTTGAGTTTGCCGTCTGCAGCTGTCTCCTGCAGCTCGAGAGACAGGGCGAAAAGTAGTCCCTGAGGCTGCTTTAATAATCAGCATACGCGAAACACCTTGGTTTTCTCGGTGCTGAGCGTTGAAGAGGAAGCCTTGTCGCGGCCTCGCCAGAGACATTTTTGTGTGGCTGGGAACAAGAACCGTGCATTTTCAGGCTTCCCCTGAGTTTTGCGCTTTATTTTCTCACAGAAACTTGAGCGAGGCAATTTTTGGGAAAGAAGCCTTTTTCTGAGCGGTCTGAGGTGGGAAATCAGAGCGATTCCCAGCCGCAGAGAAAGGGGAGCCGATTTTTTAGATTCGGGCTGGTTTCTGGCGCGAGACAGCGAAGGCCCAGAGAAAGGGGAAGGCGGCGGCGGCGATGGGACGACAGGACGGTGTTGGGGACGCCCTGAGGGGTGAGTCGGCGCGCGGCCACCACCGGGGCCGAGGACGCGGGAGCTGAGCGCCCCTGTAGATTCTCTGGGACTTCATGGAGTCTTTCAAGGATACAGCGTTAAAGTGAGGGAGAAAGTATTGAATATCTGAAAAGTAGGAATATTAAAAAAAACTCACAGCCTTTTATTTTTTACATTTTAAAATTAATTTTATATTTAACTTAATTCATATCATATTTAAATTAAATATTTTAAATGTTTGATATTTTTATAAATTTATGTTAAAATATTTTCAATATTAAGCATAGAATATTAAAATATATTTTCATATTAAAATATAGCATTTTATTAAACTTTATTTAAACTATATTGTCTTTCTACTAAAGTAAGTATTTAATATAATTATTTGTTTATTTATTTTAGGCTGGGTTTATTTATTTTAGGCTGGGTTCAGTCTTCATTGCGGTGTGCAGGCTTCTCATTGTGGTGGCTTCTCTTGTTGAGGAGCACAGGCTCTAGGTGCGCAGGCTTCAGTGGTCGTGGCTCGCGGGTTCCAGAGCACAGGCTCAGTAGTAGCAGCACATGGACTTGGTTGCTCCACGGCATGTGGGATCTTCCTAGACCAGGGCTCGAACCCGTGTCCCCTGAGTTGGCAGGCAGATTCTTAACCACTGCGCCACCGGCGAAGCCCCAAGTATTTAGTTTTACTTTTCTATCTTTAATGGAAGCCAACTCATTAATATTGTCAAGATTACTTTTTTGCTTGTTTTTAATTGAGGGAATTACCATGTTTGACAATTTCTAATGACCCCGTGATAGTCTTAACTGATTTTTAACTCATGTTCCTGAAATGTCTTTCCCAGGACCTCACCTTGACTATAAGGTTAGAAAGAAGAGTTGGTGTGTACAAGCAATTGAGGACGTTTAGCAGGTCAGACTTTTTCATTTTTCTTTAGTAGGAATTTTATACACTAAGTGGAATTTGCCCAGATTTCATTTACATCATGAAGGCTTACTTAGTAAGACTGTCAGGGCCATGCAAATGGAGGTCAGCTTCATTTCTTTACTTAAAATTTTTATATTTTGTTCCTCGTGCATATTTTGGTATTAATTTTCATTTTAAAATGTTGCATTAAAACATCCTTTATCTTGATGACGTAGATTTGGTGCTTTCTTACCATTCGTGCTTAAGAGAAGTACTAGCTTAACGTTGCCCTAATGCTAACCCAGGAAATAGCTTTTGAATTAGAGTATTGTGCTGTTCCATGGCTGAAAATCTAGGAATGCTTTAATTCTCATCATCTCTCCCCCATATATATATTTCTTACCATTTTCCTGGTCTCTACAACATTATTTTAATGTCTTTTTTTAAAGGAAGAAAAAACCCTTTTGACTGCCTTCATCTGATTTTCTCAACTCACACCCCCTTGGCTATGGTAACCACAAATCTGATCTTTTTCTCTGAGGTTATGTGTTTGTTTTTAAAGTATAATTTAATCTGTGTCTTAAAAATTAACACCAGAGGTGGTCTGAAACAAAATAAGGTGAGGAAAAGGACTATTTATCTCATTTATACTAGTCACAGAGCAGGCTTTTTTTTTTTTCTTGTGGGGAGGAGGTCAAAACACTTTCTTAGATGCTGCAAAGAGCCTCAGGTGCCGTAGGATTTCTCTCCTTAATGTACGGGGCAACGCTCTAAGGGTGGAGACTAGATCTCTACTCCTTCGCAGGCCTACAGGCAATCCCTCTCCTAGAGTTTGCATTTGGGGGCCTCAACATGCAGACCCCTGAGTGTTAAGGAACCTGTAGTCAGAGCTTCTCTTGGCTGGGCTGAGGGTGGACTCTAGAGGTTTCCATTTGTTATATTAATACAAAAGCCTTCTATCATTCACTCTGTTCAAATTCTCAGCCTGTACTTTGCAAACTTTATTTTATTTGATCTCGGCAATGTCTTGTGTGACCACAACTAACGGTGTCTCCATTTTTTAAAAGATGAAATGAAAATCTGATGTCATTTAAATTCAGGAGCCCCAGATTTTTGTCAGAGTGGAGCCTTCTGCTGCTCCCAGGCCCTCCTCTTCATCAGCTCTGAGCACTGGCCCTCAGCTGCACTGAGCCCGTGGTGCTTCCTTCATCCTAATCCTGCCTCTAAAGTCTGTCCTCCCTGCTCCCTGGAGGGCAGTCACCATCCCTGCCTCACTTTCCTGGAATCCACATTGCCAAGCGCATTGTCACATATATACGCAGTCAGAACATTTCTGGTGACGGAATGAAGAGAACTGCATGAATTCACCCTTGCTGTTCATTTTTATGTCACCATTATCTGTAAACTTTCAGAAAATGTGAGCTATGGTCCTGTAAGGAAATGTGGAAGAATTTAAATCTGATGTATGAGTCCCTTTAGAGGAGAATGCAGAGAGGTGAGGCTAGTTGTATTTTGGTGCAATTTAAGAAGTGGCAAAACAGAGTACAGGGTCAAACCTCTAAGTATTCGTATTAGAACTGAAAAAGAGATATATTGAGACTCAGGTTTTTATTTCAACCTTGGGTCTCATTTAGATGAATACATCCTATTGGATTGATACTCTTTCATGTTCCAGGAATGTGTTTAATTTCCAGTGTAATAAAAGAATTGAAGTTGTGACATTCTATGTTGCCCATAAATGGCTTATTTAAGAATCTCCTTTGCAGGCAGGTACCCACAGCAGCTGGATACAGGCTCCCACAGCCAGACACCTGCATCACCAGGCTCACCGGGGCCTGCCACCCTCCTCACTGAGGACACCCAGGATGATGTTCTCCAGCCCTGTCTGCACCCTTAGCTGTCACCTGGCCCAGAACCACAGGCTGCCAAAGCAGGAGACCCTCACAGTCCTGCCCCTAACAGGGAGAATCTTCTTTGTTTTCCTGCCTGAAGGACAAGGAGGTTTTCAGGTCCCATCAGCACCAGCTGGCTGACAGCCAGTTCCCAAACGCTCAGGCCGCCTCATTCTCCATGAGACGATACAGCACTTCTCCATCGTCTTCAGCACAAAGAGCTGAAATTCCTCAGTGGGCTTGATCAACAGTGGGCAGATCTGGAGACTAGTTTGGTGCAGGAGATGGAGAGGAAAAGACCCTGCTGGGCAATGAGGACTCCAGGCTGACTTTGAAGAACTTCCAAAGGACCAGGCTCGATCTGAAAAGAAAGTCCACAGCTGCTGTGCCCAGGACAATATGAGAGTGGAAGTTAAGGCGTGAAAATCAGAGTGTGCTTTCCCTGTATGTTCAACCTCAGAGAACCCAGGAGTGGGAAAAGGAGACCTGGACCCAATCTTCTACAATGGAGTCTTCTCTGCTTAGAGGTGGCCTCTAGTGCGTCCATATTCACTCAGTTCAATGACTTTTCTTCTGATTCAGTTGTAAATGCATCGAGTCTTCTCAGCACATTGTTTTTCAACAGTAAGTGGAACAATACTTTGGAATGGGGAGAAAATTTATTTTTAATTTGTAATAATTAGAATTTATTTCTCTATGATGATTGTTATATTTACCAAATTTATTCTTCATATTATGATATGGTCAGCTTTGTGTCTTGTTTTCCTTTGCTTTGGGGGTGCAAAAGGTGTATTTTAAGTGTTAGGTTTAACTCATATCTTAAAGAAAATCAGAGTGTCCTTAAACCTTTAATCTGCCTTAAAATCCAACAGGAACATAAATCGTTTTATTCATTTCATTGGTTCTTAAAATATTTTGAAGTATCTCTGCTTTCAGGATTTTACTTGTGTTTTTTAATATATTGGTAGATAAAACAAAGATATTACTTTCTTAATGGAGCACTCTGTCAGAGAAGACAGGCCTTAAAGAGTAAAAAATTCGCTTGAAACCCTTTCTAGGTTATGAGGGAGATGCACAAGGCATTATGACAGGTTATAGCAGCTGGACCTATTCTCTTTTACTTGTTTTTTCTTGGGAAAGCATGTCTAATGGTTGCTGATTCAGTTTCAGCAGTTGCATGATCAGTAAACTGTGGAATACATTATAGAATCATGGAATTTAAACTTCAACAAAGAAGTGTGACTATCCCTTGTATTGTTGGCACTGTGGTGGGTGCCAGGTACAATGAAAATAGTAGACACATTGCCCGCTGTCACAGAGCTTGCAGTCTGGTGGGGATATGGGTAACTACGTGTTCAATGAAAGGAATGCTAATGCTCTGACAGGGAAAGTACAGGTTCTTGGGAGTATGTGGGCTTTCATGGATCAGGGAAAGCATCTGCAAGAGCAGTTGGTAAGCTGGCATCCCAGGGGTCTGCAGGAGTTTGCCAGGTAATTACATGCTGGTCAAGTTTGGCCATGTGTGGAGATTATCTAGGGTAGCAGGTAAATATGAGGGTTTGGAGCTAATGACATTTGTTTGGAGATGTGACCCTGGGTAAAGACATGCATATGGAAGTCAACAGTCATAGAGAGGACGTTTGGAACTATTTGGGAGGTTGAGACTATATGTGCAGAGAGGATGAAGTGTGGGACTAGCATAGATCTTTGAGGAACACCAATTCCCTAAGATGAGAGTGTGGAGTCAACAAAGGAAGGAGAGAAGGAGGGGCAGAAAAGCAGAGGACGGTGGTGACAGGGAGAGCAGATGAGCGTCAGACTTTAAAATGGCGGGTATAATAAGAAGTATCTGATGCTTCGGACATGTCAGCCAAGGCTGCTTCACGTTGATCTCTAACCTCAGTAAATTGTAGCTTATTGGCAATATCTTATGACCTAGTAAGTATCTTAAGAAATTAATCTCAATTTTCAAGATATTTTTTCCTCTCATTTGTTTTAAGCAAGGGTCTTAGAAGACCCTTAAGGCTTCATAGATAAAGCATTCAGCTTTATATATATAATCAGGGTTTTTCCTTGGAGAGTTTTATTCACTACTTCAAAATGTCATTTTATATGGATAAATTGCATAAAAATTTGTAATCTGCATCAAAACGCTTTTAATTTCAGCATGATGTAAATTTAAATTTAATATATTACTTTCTACTTAATATTGATAAATATCTTCTGTGCCAATGCACTGACTGCATTTTGTTTTGATGCCCACTAGAGATCCATGGGTATTTGCAATCTAGTGTTTGGTACATCTGTGAGAATATTGCATTTGCTAGTAGAATTTAAAAAAAATGTGTTTGTATGCTTTGCACAGTACTTAAAAAGATGATCCTATTTTAATTCACAGAGGTAGAATTTTTGCATAACAAAATTATGAGCTCAGTAAGGCACAAATATGGCATTATATCAATATCTTCTGGGGACTTCCCTGGCGGTCCAGTGGTTAAGACTTCTCCTTCCAATGCAGGGGGCGTGAGTTCGATCTCTCATTGGGGAGCTAAAATCCCACATGCCTCAGGGCCAAAATACCAAAACATGAAAAAAAAAAACACAAGCAATATTGTAACAAATTCAAGAAAGACTTTAAAAATGGTCCACATCAAAAAAAAATCTTAAAAAAATATGTATCTTTTGAGTGGACATGAAATAATGGCTTTTACTCCTTTGTGCATACCTGTCACAATAACAACTATCATTGCTATGTTTAATATGTCCCTGGTGCTTAAAATAATCTGCTCACTTAAGATAAGTTTATGACTTGTTATATTCTCATGATATAGAGCATATAACATGCGATGGTATGTTGAATGGAATATAGTAGTCTCATTATCCCTATTCTAAAGCTGAGAAAACTGTACTGTAGGAAAAAGAAAACAATTGCCCTAAATCATGCATGAAGCCGAAGGAAGATAAGGGGATGCCGAGCTAACAAATTTACTGGTCACCTGAGAAGACAAGAGTAACCCCCAAGAGAAGATGCAGCAAGACTGTCATTTTCAAACACTTTTACTGACACAACTATGTTCAGCTTATTACACTTATCGCTTTTATTAACAACTCTGAGGACCAATGATGTCCCTAACAGTGTGCAGGTTACTGGGTGGGAATAAGAAGTGTAGCTGGAGAGTGAGCTGAGTGCTACGGTACCTGATGTAGATGGAGATCTCTTTCCTAAGCCTGATAAGACTATGCAGTTCCACTCCCAGGTTTGCTACTGCGGCGAGCCGTTTCCGACCAGCAGAATAACGAGCCGCCACACGCAAGATTCTTCTCGTATCACACTTTATTGGAGCACAGCTTGGTTGAAGAAAGATGGAAGGAAGACCCCGCAATCCTATAGCAGTCTGCTTATATAGGGATTAAGAACATGTGTCGCTCTGTGATTGGCTTTCGCCGATGGTGCGATTTGTGAGCCAGCATCGGATAGGTCGCTACTTTAAAACCTCATTAGTATACTTAGCGCAAGCGCAGTGGCCACAGGAAGGATGACTCAGCTTATTTCAGCTTCCTGCCGCGTAGCAGTTAGCTGACCGCGCCCTACATCTCCCCCTTTTTTATTTATTAGAACACCAAGCAGAATGTAGCCCGTATAAGTGTTCACCTCATGATGTGCTCACTGTTCGAGGGCAGTTTTCCGTTGGCATGTTTGAGACACCTTCCTGCGTGCAATGCCAACAAGGGCTGCAGGGTGCAAAGGCTGACTCAGAATAATGGCTGATTCCCTATAGAGGTGCAATGGCAACAAGGCCTCTCTGTGCAAGGGCAATCAGGACAATGGCTGACTCCCTATAGAGGTGCGATGGCGACAAGGCCTCTCTGTGCAAGGGCAATCAGGACAATGAATGACTCCCTATAGAGGTGCAATGGCGACAAGGCCTCTCTGTGCAAGGGCAATCAGTACAATGGATGACTCCCTATAGAGGTGCAATGGCGACAAGGCCTCTCTGTGCAAGGGCAATCATTTCGAATTATTCAGGGCGGAGAGCCAGGCTGCGGGAGAATCTCCTTCATTAATAGCCAGAAGTGCCTGAGTGAGCAGGACCCTATCTCGATGTGCCCTGATGCGCACACGACAGACCAACCAGAGACACAGCATAATCCCAAATACACAGCAGACTCCAAAGATTTCTACCCCCACCCACTCCCCAAAGAAGGAAAAGGCAGAAGAGAGCCAAGAGGCAAAATCTCCAAAGGCAACGGGCTCCAGCCCGGCAGCACTCAGTTGCACAATCTGAATAATCCTTTGTGGAATTCCAACTAATACAAAGACTTCGATTAAGAATCATCAGGAACATCCAGCTCAGCATCTTCTCTGAAGTTTTCTTCAACAATTCTCGTCAGTCTTGATGGCACCCAGATCGGATCTTGATCCGACGGTTCACTCCGTGTGTCGAGTTCTGAATCGGTCCTCCATGCAGGGCGCGAAGTTCCCGGGTTTCGGCACCACTTGCGGCGAGCCGTTTCCGACCAGCAGAATAACGAGCCGCCACACGCAAGATTCTTCTCGTATCACACTTTATTGGAGCACAGCCTGGTTGAAGAAAGATGGAAGGAAGACCCCGCAATCCTATAGCAGTCTGCTTATATAGGGATTAAGAACATGTCTCGCTCTGTGATTGGCTTTCGCCGATGGTGCGATTTGTGAGCCAGCATCGGATAGGTCGCTACTTTAAAACCTCATTAGTATACTTAGCGCAAGCGCAGTGGCCACAGGAAGGATGACTCAGCTTATTTCAGCTTCCTGCCGCGTAGCAGTTAGCTGACCGCGCCCTACAGCTACGACCCTATACTGCTCTGCCTCCCCTTTGGCCTCCTCTTGTCCCTGCTTGCTCAACCACAAACATGGCCAGGAGTTCTGCATCCCTGCTGCTGCAGAGCCTGTCCCATGAGAAAGGAAAGGCGAAAAGTCCTCAGCTGTACACTTTCATTAAGGCTAAATTGAGAACTGGGGAGCTGAGCTGCTTTGCCCAGCCTTCATCAGGACGCAAGAAGGCCTTGGAGTTAGATGAAAGTTATTCTCCATCAAAATATTTGGGGTCCTCTGGTTTGTTCCATTTCCTTCTGAACTTGAGACCTCAGGAATGCCAAATTCCAGTGCTGTTTTGGGGAATATGTGAAGTTTCTTGTCTCTGTTCCTAGGGGCTGATTGGGACATTGGGAATCTATGTGCCTGTGTAACCCGAAACATTCCAACCCACGGCTGTTTACAGATCAGTATCATGATGGAGAAGGGGAAGGACTGGGAAGTCCAGTTCCTGAGACTCCTTCTTTAATGGATTTTCTCAATTTGTAAAGCCCCTCAGCATTTGTCAAATTCCTATGCTTTTGTATTTGCTTTGTGAAGGGCTGTATTCATCATGACACAAATGAAGGTGGCTGAGATGGTAGAGGGTGTGCAAGGCCACTGTCAGACTCTCTCCCTAACCTTCCTCTGCCTCAAACACTCAAAGTCAGCTCTCAGTCAGAACTGGAGAACCTCTTCTTTTCCCTAGACCCAGTTCCTGGGCTACTGCATCCTTCCCCCAAATGCAGCAGAGACAAAAGAAAACATTCTCTTTTAGAAGAAACGATTTACTTGTGAAGAATGAACTTTGCTGTTTTTGAGAGAGACCATTTTGTTTTCAGAAGATGCCTTACCCCAAGGCTTCCTTCCATAATCTGTTCCCAGTGGGACTCCCTCGTGTCAACCTCTTGCTGGACTAGGACCCTGGAATTCCACAGGGCCAGCTAGCAAGAGGGATGCCTGAGATGACAGAAGATATGAATCACCTTTCTGAAGAGAGGGTGGGGCTGGTGTCACATGAGTGCCTTTCAGGTGAGCTCTGCAAACCAAAAATAGGAGCCTGGGTGTGTCTAGGGAGAGTGGAAGCAAAGAGAGAGTGGAACATGCTGAGCAGACTGTTCTACTGGGAAGAGATTCTTTCAAGATTAATGCCCAGGAACTAGAATTATTCGAGGTCAGAGGTTCAATGACACTAATAGTAAGGTCCATGTGTGTAGAGCGGTGTCATTTCAAAGCTCTTTCACACACATTGCCCCAGGCAATCATCACAACAATCCTGGGACTCTCCCAGACACAGACTATGAAACTTAGGGAGGTTAAGTTGTCTGAGTCATTACCCAAAATTTTGCCCCCAAAACAGTCATTGTTCCACCACGTCTCACACTGTCACTTGATGAGTAAGCGCCATGGCCCAGCTTTCACATGGACGAGCAGAGCCTGGGTTAGAAGTGTCCCAGGTCCTGACTTCTTTGCTTTCTAGCTCTGAGTCTCTCCTCTGGGGGGCGATTATTTTCTGAGAGTACAGGCTCTAGGAGGTGACATTGCCAGCAATTATAGGCCTGGGACTGTATGGAGAAGAGAACTAAGATCAAACCCGGGAGAGCCCAGGATTGGAGAGCAGAACCTTACCTTTCATAGCTCCTGCTTTTTTCTTCCTGCTTCTGCGTTGCTGCTGAAAGCCCCCAAAATGAAAGAGTTCACGAGCTATTTTGTGCCTTTCTCATACTAAAGAAGCAACAAACATTATTAATGAAAAATGTGACTTTTTACATTATTTGAGGTCTCTGTTAGTTCCATATTATTCATTTTTAAAGTAGATCCAAGTATTTTCTGCTGATCCTTCTTTCTCAAAGAATTTTTACTAATTCCCAGAATATCTTCCAGAAGTAGAATACACAAGGACTTCCCTGGTGGCAGAGTGGTTAAGAATCCGCCTGCCAATGCAGGGGACACGAGTTCAAGCCGTGGTCCGGGAAGATCCCACATGCCGCGGAGCAACTAAGCCAGTGTGCCACAACTACTGAAGCCCGCGCGCCTAGAGTCCATGCTTCGTGACAAGAGAAGCCACCGCAATGAGAAGCCTGAGCACCGCAAGGAAGAGTAGCCCCCACTCGCTGCAACGAAGACCCAATGCAGCCAAAAATAAAATGCAAATAAATAAATAAATAAATTGTTTTGAAAAAAAAGAAGTGTAATACACAGAAATTGCAAGTATCTTCAACATACAGCACAGGGAAATTTCACACACTGAATACATTGTGAAACTAGCACCCAAGTTAAACGTAATAGATTTTGCCCAGGACCTAGCATGTTTCTTATGTTGCCTTCCAGTTGCTACCTCAGAGCAGCTCTCCTTCTCCTCCCCGATGGTAGCCACTCTGTGACTCTAACAGTCCTGATTATTTCTGACAGACACACTTTTATGCCTCTTGTGTATATTTACTCACTGTATCCTGAGAATAATCCTATGAAAAAATACTACTACTGTCCCCATATTAAAGATGAGGAAACTAGGGAGCTTAGTGATTGTGTTATTTGTCAAGGTCACACTGCTATTAATAGCAGAGCTGGGATCCAGTGCCATGAAGCCTGGCTCCTTCTCATAGAGGTTTTGAAAATCCTAGAACTCTCCTTTCACTTGTGCTCTCTTCCTGTGGCTTTCACTCTAACAGAAACCTTGAAGCTGGAAACCTGCACAGAACCAGAGCAGCTGTGTAGCTGGTCAGTGAGGTGGAGGGACTGAAGTTATGTGTAAGGGATGAATGGTTCAGTAAAGCAGGACCGGGGAGAAGGTGAGAGGAAGGTGCCAGGATTGGCCAGTCAACACCATATGTCACCAGCTTCCCTCGAGGAGATGACTCCTTCCCACAGGTATTTGCACCGACCACTCTTTCCTGGTGGTATAGATCAGTTACACCTATGACATCAGGACTAACCATTCTCCATAATTTTCAGGACTTCCCTCAATTCCATGGAATTCCACCTTTTGACAAGCATTTCCTGAAATGAAAGTGGTAGGACTGTTCCAAAGGACAAAATGGACCAATACTAGTCTGAAATAAATTTACACTGAAAAAGATAAGAATGTAGGTTTCAGAACTTAAAAAACTCAAGAAGTTTTCTCTCATAAGAATTTAATAAATAAAACAAAATGCAAATTTAATGAAATGGAAAGGTGAATATTTTCTAAATTTTACTACAATGTAAGTATAAATATATTGATATGAAAATATAAAAATAAGATACATAAATAAATAAATAAACAAATAAACAGAATAAATAAATAACAGGGTAGTCATTGCTTAGGGACTGATCCCCTGAAGCTGAATAATTTTAACATATACTTGCTTATCACTACTGACAAAGTAGTAGCTGAATTAATACAATAAATTCTGTGATTAAAGTTGAAATAAGAGCCTTCTGAAATGACTAAAGACATGTGTGCAAGGGTGATAGGGCATCTTAGTCAATGAGAATCATTTCAAGGTGACCCCAGGTCTCCATGCATAATTCTTATCCTTTCTTGCAAGTTGGTTGATGAAGACAAGGATCTCACGATTTCCACTCTGACAATTTCCCAGGCACAGTCACTGTATTTCTTCTCTTTCAGGTAGAGGTGGATTCCCTGGAAGTACCTCTTCACGGCCAGTGTAGGGCCCGTCACTCCCAGGGCAGTTTCTTCATCTCCCATCGCCTGCACCAAGCAGGCGTCCAGGTCCTCCAGCTGCTGATGGAGTCCAGTGCGGAGTTTGTCCAGGAGGGAGGTGTCCCAGGCGGCAGGGGAGCGCTCTGTGTGGAAGAGGCGGAAGACCTGCTGGAGCATCTCGTGGAGGACAGAGGTGGCCTGGGCCTTCGGGAGCTGGCTGCCATCCACCATGTCCTGGGGGAAACCGAAGTCTTTTCTGTCCTTCAGACAGAAGCGAGGGGAGATTCTCCGCATCTGGCCCAGAAGCATGAAGTTCTTCCTGCTAATCCTCACGTGGTTGTGAGACAGGTCGCAGCCCAGAGATCCACCAGGGCCGTAGCTGAACACCACCAGGGCGGTCAGTAGAGAAAGCACGAAGGCCATGGGGCAAATGAGGCTGCTGCTGGCCTGGCTGAGACGGGCGTCCGGGGGAACCTTGGGGGTAGGTTCTGTGATGACATTCTTTCTAAGCAAGGCCATTAAATAGGGAACACAGTAATTTTCATTTTCTAAACATTTCTATACACTTTTACTTCCTTTTTTTGATTTTCACTTAGATCTTCTCAGTATGGTCTATGAAGATGTCATCATTCTAAACTATTAATTTTGCAAGAAGTTTAATTTTCCCAGTAATTTCAGATGTGCCCATCCAAATGGATATTTATTAATGAAATGAGAAAGGTTTTCGTCTTAAAATCAGAAGTGATGTAGGTTTGTAAATACGCACATTCTATATCTCTTTTATGCATAAATGTTGGTCTTCTCTGTTCCAGGAAGAAATTTTTAGCCCTGATCTTAGGTTCCATTTTTACCTCTTACTTTACCTAGGAAGGCAGGCTCTCTCAGCCGTATGCTTTCTGTATTTGCTTAGGGATTTACCAGATCACTCTGGCATAAGCTCTTTGAAACAAAAGATGGGTTTTATTTAGTGTTTGATTTAGAGAAGAGGCTGATTATTATGAGTCCATGAGCTTCTCCCATGTTTCCTTTCCTTCTAGAACATGTTCCTTCACATCCATGTGGTCATGCTTCAGGGGACCACGAGGTGAGGACTATTATAGATATTGTCCTTTCTTTCCACCATTTTCTTACTGGAGACCTATAGTCCTCCAATGGCTGGGCCAGTACCCCTACTGGGAATCCTGGTTCTTTTCAGGAGAATATGGGTGTGGAGATCCTAATTCCAAGACAATTGTATTTCCCCAGCAGCACCTCAGTCACAAGGGAGAGATCACATCTAGTTACACCCTCTCCTCTAGAGTGACAGAGTCCCCTTCCTAACCTGGACTCCCACCCTGAGGGCAGGCTCACCACATCCCGAGGACTTTACAATCTCCTATCTGTGGAGGGGCTTGTTTATTTGTTGGGAAAATAATTCATCTTCCAGGACCCTCACGCTTGCCCCCGGAGTGTTTGTGTGAAGGACCCTAGTCCTCAGTGGTGACCTCCTCCCCTCCTGACCCATGTCCTCAGGTATCAGAAGTGTCAGCAGCCCTCAGATGCTGAGAGCAAAAGTGTGTTTTCTCTAAGGTGGTGGAGGAGTTACCCAATTCTAATCATTTTACCCTGAGTAGACACATAATTTTTATTTTGCCAAATACAAATTTTATTATTCAACTCTTTTACTAAAACTAGTCAACACTTGTTATGCTCAAAGTTTCTGAGCTGGGGGCAGAGAATTCAGCGACGGTGTTATCTCTCGATAAAGCTTATGTCACAGAAACCAGTGAGGTTCAGTTGTTCATTCAGTCAGTTGATGCCAGTGGGCTTCTCCCTTCCTCTGTCTCTGTCTCCCTCTGAGAATGCAGGGCAGCGAGGCCCAGGACTAGGTCAGAGAGAAATCGCCTTCTTTCCTTTACTTGTGTGTAATTTTTCATTTAAAGTTTTTGTAACTTATATTCACTTAGTGACTTATTGGACAAGATTTGCCTCGCTGCTCCTGCATTAGTTCTAATTCATGATGAGGTAAGAACAATAAAGGGAGGTAAAGAAAGGCAAAGGGGCTCCAGTCTCTATCATTTTCAAACTTTAGATTTTTTGTTTATCACTGCAACTGTCCTAGAAAGTAAAAGTCGACAGCTGTCTTGTGGGCATAAAGAAAACAAATGTGAGTCTGAATGTCATGAATGTGAAAGAAGGGAAGTGATTTCCCCCGACACATGCCGGATTCTAATATAGCTAACTTGAGTGCAGCACAGTTGGAGAGGAGGCTACGTCAGAGGAGAAGGATGAGGCCAATGTGAAAAACAGAAAGACAGGAACATGGTTGCTTCTGCCAGAAGCTCAGAAAAGACCAAGTCCTGGGTCAGTTGACGGCCTGCAGCTTCGCAAGACCAGCTCCCTCATTTTTCTTTCATTTAATCCATGAATGATCAGTTTTGAGGAGAGAAGGAAGAAGTCACACCCACCAGCTCACAAGTGACTGGCAACCAGAACCCCAGTTGCTAGAACACTAACCCTGTCTGGGAGGATCAGCAAGATCCGTCTTGCTGAGCATCCGTCTAGGTGATAAATGCATTCAGGCAATGAGAAGGGTACTTTAAGAAAACTAGAATTAAAGGAAGGGAATTAGATGATTCCAAAAGATCCTGATCTTATCTGGTTAATAGGAATCGTGATATTAAAAAGTAAGAACTGAATTTTATTGCTTGCTACTAATGGACTAGCCACTTTCTAAGTTCTTTAAAATTTAGGGACTTCCCTGGCAGTCCAGTAGTTAAGATACCGAGCTTCCACTTCTGGGGGCACAGGTTCGATCCCTGGTCGGGGAACTAAGATCTCGCATGTGCCGTGGCGCAGCCAAAACATAGAAAAAAAAATTAACTCAACACTCTCAATAACCCTATTGGATCCAACTCACTTATACAACTGGAGAGAAATATAAATCTGGACGAATGAACTGTTCCAAATGTACCAAAGGTACAAGGGCAAACCTTAGGGTGCTTACAATGATTTGTCTGAAAGCACCCATTAAAGAAAGTGAAGACTGCACATGAACATGATATTTAGGAACCAACAAAATAAGCAGACAGAGGATACTGAGATGACAAAGGACCCTTATTCCACTTAAGATGCCAAAGGGTTACTGTCTATGGTTTTGTAGGGCTACATGAGGTGTGGTCTGAGTCAACTGAACTGACTTCAAGCTCTAATCAAAAGACAAAATCACTATTAAGTAGTTAGAAGGGAATAGATTTTTCTGCCTACTGAAAAAAAAAAAAAAAAAGTAAGTTTCCTAGTGGCCTAGTGGTTACGATCCGGCACTCTCACTGCCGTGGCCGTGATTCAATCCCCGGTGAGGGAACTGAGATCACTCAAGCTACGCAATGCCAAGTGTAAGATTTCGTGAGTGATTTCTTCAATGAAATATGGTAAAATAACTTTATTAACCCTAGAAGAGCTGACCCCTGGAATCTATGTATTTTTAACGCTTGCATTTTCTTGTCAGTTTAAGAGAAAAAAAAAAAGCACCTAACAATTTCTAGCCATGTGAGCTCTGACGTTTCTCCTTCAGGATGACAACTAAAAAGTCACTCACCATCTGGTTCTACAAGAATAAAGTCATTAGCCACAGCAGTCCCTTACCCCAACACGCCCTGACAGGAGTTCAGGGTAGAGATCAGGAATGGGGCACTCTCTGCTCTGGGAAAACTGACAGAATAGGCCTGCAGGTAGTTAGATAATTTCCTGAGAAATTCTATGAATTCAATTTTTTGCAACTTCTCATACTTAGAAAAGCACTAAAATCATTAATAGTGACAAATGCTCCTCATGACTAGCAGCAACCTTCTCCCAAGATGTGTCCTTGATTGCACGTATCCTCTTCACCACAATCACATATATACTGACATCCCCATTCTGTCCTTGGAGCCGTTCGTCAGAGCTGACTGAGAGGCTGTCCTCCAGGCTATAGTCCTCAGTAAGTCCTCCCAAAAAACTGAACTCCCAGCTCTTATGTTGTCGTTTGTTTCCAGTCAACAAGGACCTCACTGATTTCCCAGGAGACCTCCTCAGGTCAGCCTGCTGTTCTCAATCTCAATGAAGACACCTCCATTTCTCACCTACAGTCCAGGCTGGACATCCATTTGTTTACTGGTAGAGTCCAAATAAGAATCTCTACTCTTTATTGTTGCAACTGTTGGTTAAGATGTGGGTACCGAAGAGGCCTTATGTATGACCAAGACGGAAGAGCATACGCGCTTCTTAGACAGAAGCAGTGAAGGTTTTTAATGGGCTCCTTAGCAGGGAGAGTCTGGCTTGAACTCCAGAGTCACCCTCATGGCCTTGTATAGTTGTCTTTATTTAAATTTCTAGCCTCAGCCCATTAAAACATCATAATACTGAAGAATTGAAATAAAAATATTATTTAAAAAATCATTTGTTAATAAAATGATATTTTTAGCAGTAATATAGGAATGGTTTCTGCTTGTTTTAGGACCCTAATCCTTAGGAAGGTTTCCAAACCTCTAAATGTACTTTAAATGTCCTTCTGACTTTAAAACTACCTACTCCGTGCTGTATGCACCAACTGGAAAGAATAGAAAGATGATTGATCCATCAGTGTCCTCTTTCCAAAGTGCCTAAATTAAATAAATGAATTTCCACTTAGCTCTTTGTTGCTTTTAGAAATTGTGACCTTCCAGTGTGCATGTTACTGATACCTGCCCTGCTGGAAAGGCTCTACCCCAGTTGTTGCTAAATATATTAAAATCCCTGCCTGTGTCCCTTCTATTCAAGCATGTTTTATTTTGTTTGTCTTTCAAAGGGGCAAAGACATCATGATGGAATGTAAGAAATTCCTTGGATTGCATTGTCCCCAGGAATATCCTTCCCTGCTCTGTGATTACTTGCTGGGTCCTAAGGACAAAACAAGTTTGCAGCTGGCACTGAGGTAACCCTCGTCCCTTCCAAGACTCCGCAGGCTGCTGTGGTATCAGTGCTGGGGACACTGCTAGTGGCCACATCCTTATGGGAGAACTCTGTGCTATCGCATGCACCTCATTCTTTTCTTCTCTGAAAAGGAATGTTCTGGAGAACACATGCCTCGGTGCAGCTGATCTGTGTTCTTCCATGTCCTGAGGACCTGCCGCTGTTCCAGTGAACGCTTTAAACATCTCTGTTCTCCTTCCAAGTTCTCAAGCTGCTGCTGCCTTTCAACTCCATGTTTCCTGCGCTTTGGGCTTTTTGAGCAAATAAGAGTCCTGAACCAGGTGAGTTCCTCCTAGTGCAGTCAGCACGTGGAAGTGTGCAAATAGAGGCACAGGTGAGCTCCTGGATTCTCCACCACTGTTCAGTGTTGGGCAGGGTGCCATCTATTTACTGTGTTTCTCTGGGAGTCTGGACAGTCTGGACCTGCAGTGCTTGGCAGGCGGAGAGCGTGGAGTCATATGAGAGTTTCTGACAAACCTAGAACTTTCACTCAGCTTCTGCTTTCCATTGGTGGCTTTCTAGTCTTTAGGGGAAATTGACAGCCAGAAACCCTAATGGAGAAGGAAACAGCGGTATGAATGGGCAGTAGAGCTGAATGCAGAGTGAATGGGGAAAGTACACTATGGATTTCTACACTGGGTGGAACTGAATGATTGTGATATTTTAGTGAAAGAATGAGATCCAGGAAAACAGAGGGGAAGGGGAATTGTGCCATTCATCAGAATCAGCAGATAGATATATGGTATATTTTATACTATGTATTCATATATATGTACCATATATGTATATTATTGTATGTAAAATTACATACAATTGATGACGCACTTTCTCCCAGTTCTGTTTTTTAGGCTGTCATTGTTCTGCAGTCAGTGACAGAGAGAGGGGGAGGAGAATTCATTATTCCCATTTAGACCTATATGAAAAATATAGGAAACAACACACTACCTGTTTAGCCCTCACTCTGTGGATGATACTCTGCTAAGTGCTCTTAAATGTTCTGGTTGGTCTAATATTCAATACAACTCTAGGAATATTTTCCGTACTTTATATTTGAGGAAACTGAGGCTCAGGGAAGTTAAGTGATTCCCCAGCATCACACGTGTGTCCTGGCAGAATCTAGACTCAATGCAGAAACCCATATCACATATAAATAATTATTTAACTTCCATCCTCTGTAATTCTCAAGCTCTTTGTTTTCTTCTTTGGTGCTTTCTGAAGATCATTTTTCCCTGCTTGACTCCTAAGTGCACTGGCTACTCCAGCTTTGTGCCCTCTTCAGACTCTCCTTCTCTTTCTCACTCCTAAAAGTTGAAGGTCCTCATGAGCTTTCGGTCGTCATCTCGTTCTACACTCTACTCCTAAGGAACGACATCCACATATGCTGCTTCCAATGGGAAGTCTGTCTTTAGATGTTTCTTGGCCACTTTATGGAGTCCATGTGCTTTCTCCCCTTCTTGAGATGCCTCATTCCAGATTCTGGTGAGAGAATCCCCTTTTCCCTATCTCTCATTGTAATAGGAAACTTAATTGAAATAATTTAGCATGATTACTGTTTTTATATCTTTTATCTCTTCCAAACTGAACTCTCCAGAAGAATAGGTTTGGCATTCTCTTTTTTCACCTCTGTATTCTCAGAACTATCATATATCCAATATAGAAATATGAAGTTTTAAAATATAACCTGGAACTTCCCTGCTGGTGCAGTGGTTAAGAATCCGCCTGCCATTGCAGGGGAAACGGGTTCGATCCCTGGTCCGGGAAGATCCCACATGCCGCGGAGCCACTAAGCTTGTGGGTCACAACTACTGAGCCTGTGCTCTACAGCCCGTGAGCCACAACTACTGAGCCCACGTGCAGCAACTACTGAAACCCGCACGCGTAGAGCCCGTGCTCCACAAGAGAAGCCATCGCAATGAGAAGCCCGCGCATCACAACGAAGAGTAGCCCCTGCTCGCCACAACTAGAGAAAGCCTGCGCACAGCAACAAAGACCCAGCACTGTGAACAATAAATAAAATTTAAAAAAATAAAATAAAATATAAACCACTGAAATAAATGAATGATGAGAATGATGAGTAGAATTTATCATCCATGTTTCAGTATGCCTTGCAAATTAAAGCTACATCTTTTTGTAAGAAAAAAAAATCCAAATGTCATCTGGGGGAGAGTTTCATAAATTAAACAAGAAAATAATTTGAAACAATATAGAGGTAAGCATATTTTATTATACTGAATACACTATAAAGTTGAACATGGTATTATATGAACAAAACTATTTTAAATACCATACATAGTATGATTGAGATTAAGTAGAAGAATAAATAGATGACTTCATGAGAGCCCTTTGCGCTTTAATCACTATCATTTTGACTCCTGGTCTGATCATTTCTAAATCTCTACTGTATATGAGTCTAGTTGTGATACTTGCTCTGTCTCTTCAAACTGTGTTTTTCACCTTTTAGTATGGTAAGTTTCTGTTGAAAGTTGAACATGATGTATGGGGTAAAAGGAACTGAGGTAAATTGGCCTTTAGGGTGAGGAGTTACATTTATCTTGCTACGAGGTTGGCTGTGTTTACTTCTAGTCCTGGGCTGTGTTTCTGCCCTCTTTATTTTCCATATCAGCGAAGCTGGCTTATCCTTTGGGATTGGTCTTCTTGAAAATAGATTTATTAGACCTGTTTGACAAGTAACCACCATAGGTGACAGGTCTATATCTTGTTCACCATTTTATCATTAGTACAGAGTTCATAATAATTATTCCAAATAATTATTAACAAAGAGTATTCTTAGATTTTCCATTAGACCTCCCATCAGAAGCTTCTACTGACCTCGCGTCAGAGCCTTATATTGAAGTAATTATTAAGCATCATTAGATGATTCAGTACATTTCTACTGAGCCTCTTGGTTCATCATTCTCCATCTCACAGTGAAGATGTAGGGTGGTAAAAATGTAGGGCATAGGATGCTAGATACAATTAGCCTTCTCTGCTTTCCTGGTGTCAGAGTCTTTGTAATGTTATACGTTCTTTTTCATTTAGTATTTTCTGGGCAGGGGTTGTCTTGCTACTACTGAATTACTTCCTTTATCATCTTGAGTTGAGTATCTTAAGAGGGAAGCAAAAATGGAAACATAAAGGGCCCATACCATGATTTTCCATAATGTGCAATACATCATTGATTTGCTTCTCCATTCAACTTTCTTGGAAAGCTGTCCTTGCATTTGATGTACTGAGGTAAAAGGAAAACAAATGCAAATCTGACTATGATGAGAGTGAAAGAAGTAAAGTGACTCCCCAGGTGAAATAATGACAATGGGAGTTCTACACTTGTTACCCTTCCACTTGCTCCAGAATGGGTTCTGCTGATTAATTTCAGCAAATCAGCTCTCACTAAGGTCAGTTCTATCTGTTTCCCTTGTAGTGGATGGTTTCAAGCGCAGAGCAGCTTACTGACATTCAACATCATATTCATCAAAATAATGATACATTATCACTGTAAGTGATTAAATGTCAGGATTTAAAGTAAATCAAATCTTGAACATTGATACGAGTTTTCAGTACATCAAATCCATGAAATGTCTTCAGAAGCAAAAAATAGTTCAAAAAAGGAAAAGAATGCAGAGAAAAAAATAATCCACATCCATTCTAGGTTCCACCCTATGTCTCTCCTCCAATTCAGACGGCAACTATCTCAAACCTATTTTCTGTATATATTGTCATTCCCTTCTCTTATTCATCCTTCCACCTTCTCCACTATGGTTTCTGCTGATTAATTCTACCAAACAAGCTGTCACTAAGTGGCCAATGCCATCTCTTTTCCCAATGTAGGAGCACTTTCCATCTACGTTTTCACGAATGCATTGAATCTTCTAAGCAGTTCCAGTCTTTCAGACATGGTGTTCTCACTTTTCTCTCTTGTCCTGTTAACATATGGCCATTCCCCTTGCTTTCCTTTGTAGCGTTCCCTCACTTTTAACGTTAAGGTCATAGGATTCAATTTTCAGTCCTTTTCTCATGTGATACTCTCCTCCTGTTTGATCACTTCTTCTGTTCCATGCTTTACACTTCATGGAATTGCTTATAAATTGCCATCTCCAGTATCCAATGGACATTTGCACTGAAATGTCTACTAGTTAACTATAGGTAATATCTACTGCTTTAATTTCTATATCCTCGCATGACATGATCCACCTTCTGCTGGGAGAATTCCGTTTTCCCACCTTCTCACTGTAGCACTAAATTTAACCGATATTAATTTCTACTACAAATTAGTACTATTTTAAAAATAATTAAATTTAATTGTGAGTTAACTGATTTTTTAAATTTATTTATTTATTTATTTGGCTGTGCCAGGTGTTAGTTGTGGCACACGGGATCTTCATTGCTGCGTGCAGGATCTTCATCACAGCATTCGGGATCTTTGGTTGCAGCATTCAGGATCTTTTAGTTGCTTGCGGCATGTGGGCTCTTAGTTGTGGCATGCAGGATCTAGTTCCCTGACCAGGGATGGAATCCGGGCCGCCTGTATTGGGAGAGCAGAGTCTTAAACACTGCACCACCAAGGAAGTCCCTGTATTAACTGATTATTGTTTTTAGGTTACTTTCCTTTAAAAAAAAAATCAAAGTTACCCAAAGCAGAATTGGATTAGTTATGTTCACCTCTAGGTCCTGAGGGCAACCCACGACCTGGCTAGAAGCAGTCTATTTTTATTTCGTACGTGAAAATCGTAATGATGGGTCAAGGAATTGTAACGTACATTCTTTCATCAGGTTGCACATTCAGGCTTGGTGTTTCTTTTTTTTTTTTTTTTTTTGTAGTGGTACGCGGGCCTCTCACTGTTTTGGCCTCTCCCATTGCGGAGCACAGGCTCCGGACGCGCAGGCTCAGCGGCCATGGCTCACGGGCCCAGCCGCTCCGTACCATGTGGGATCTTCCCAGACCGGGGCACGAACCTGTGTCCCCTGCATTGGCAGGCGGACTCTCAACCACTGCGCCACCAGGGAAGCCCCTTGGTGTTTCTTTTTTAAAGAAAAAAAACAAAACAGGAAGTTTTCTCTAGTAAGAATTTAATGAAGAAAGAAAACTCCTAAACTGAGTTAATACAAAGTATATATTTATTCTCTTAACCACAATGTATACATGCACATAATATTATGTAAATAAAAATAATTTAAATCTTTATAAATAGTGAAATAAATATTAAAATAGATATATAAATATTTAAGTAGATAAGTAAGTAGATAGATCAGCATGGGCATCTATGAGGGACGAGTGCCTGTAGAGTAGAACATCATGTTGCTTAATATTCCTGAAAACACTTGACAAATTAATTCAATTCAGGGCATGATGAGAGCAGAAATGAGAGTCTTTGACATGGCAGCACAGGTGGAAGTGTGGTCTTGTTAGTGAGAATCATTTCTCAGGTTGAACGAGGTGTGTGTCATTCCTTCCTCCTGAGTCTTTCTTACAAGTTCCTTGATGAAGAGAAGGATCTCATGACTTCTGCTCTGACAATCTCCCAGGCACAAGGGCTGTACTTCTTCTCTTGCAGATAGACAGTGATTCTGTGGAAGTATTTCCTCACAGCCAGGATGGAGTCCTCCTTGAGCAGGGGAGTCCCTTCCAGCCCCGCCTCCTGCATCAGACAGGCTTGCAGGTCAGTGAGCTGCTGATAAAGTGCAGTGCAGAACTTGTCCAGGAGGGTCTCATCCCAAGCGGCAGCCGAGCCCTCTGTGCTGAAGAGCTGGAAGGTCTGCTGGATCATCTCATGGACGACAGCGATGGCTTGAGCCTTCTGGAACTGGTTGCCTCCAAACGCCTCCTGGGGGAATCCAAAGTCATTTCTGTCCTTCAGGCAGGAGAAGGGGGAGATTCTCCTCATCTGTCGCAGGAGCATCAGGGCCCTCGTGTTAGCCAGGCTGTGGGTCTGAGGCAGGTCGCAGCCCAGAGAGCAGTTGGAGTTGCAGCTGAGCAGCACCAGGGCCAGGAGTAAGGACACGGTTGGGGCCATCGGGGACCCTGCAGATGCTGCCGGCCTGGCTGAGGTGGGGACTCTGTGAACCCTGCTCTCTAGGTTCTCTGAAGACCTTCCTTCAGGCCTGGGTCTTAAATGGGAGCGAATTGGTTTCCATTTTCTGAATGTTCCCTCTTACTTTCTACTTCTGTTTTTGCTTTTCATTTTGCACTCTCCAGACAGGTTAGGGCAGCGTTTCTCAACTACTGTTTTTCATCCTTGCCTCCCCTTCTCCTGCCCACAGAACCTTTCTAGATATTTTTTTTCCATATGGCCCCCCTATGAAATTTTGATACCCAGATATGCTGGGTACATCAGTATGTACTCCATGCGTATCTCTACTTTATAAATAGAAAAAGAAAGTGAAAAGTTTTTTCTTTTTATTCAAAGCAGTGGTGAGTATGACAAAAATATTTAGGCTAAAAATTAGCTGTAAAAGCTACTGCAATTAATTTAACATTTTGGTTAAGTGTGCAGAATGAATTTTAATGTAATACATTTACTTAATAAATAGGAATGTATCAAACTACATATTCAATAAAAATTTATACAAATACTTCATAAGAATACCAATGTATAGATATATTTAAAAATCTATCAAAACTGCTAAAACCATTGAAAATTTAAATGATTTTCTTAACATTTATTTTTAAGTAATTCTTAGTTTTGATTCATATCATAAAATGATTTCTTACTTCGCTAGCTGCTAGATATTCCTCTAGATATTGTCAACAACTTTTTCTCTTTAGGACTAGACGTAATTATTGATCTCCTAGATAACTTTTTTAGAATTAAATAATAAAATACAACCTATTTGTGCTTAATTCCCGATGCCCACATCACACTGAGGCTCAAACATAAGCAAAATCCACAAGACAGACAAGGACACCTCATAAGTAAGCAGAGGGCACCTCTCACATTATGACTTTGAGTTCAATCATATGATGGAGAGAAAGTCCTCTAATGAAACATCAAGCCACCATAGCTTGTAGCACTGATCCTGCATATTGTGTATCTTCCAGGCACTCAATGTCAATGCCTCTCGTCTCATACACAAGAAAACCCAAAGAGAAAAATGAATACAAAGGATAGGGTTGGATAGGGTTGAGCTTTGGAGTGCCACCCACCATCGTAGTAGCTAAGATTTGTTCGCACCCCTAACAACTACTGTTTGTACCCGTGGGAGCGATCTGCTCCCAGATGATTTAGGAATCATCATCGATTTGAATCTTTCTCTGTATTTTTGCATTGAATTTCAGATTCCCCAAAGGACTGTCAGAGGTTCCAATCCAAGCCTATTCTTTTCAAACAAAAGAAAACCATCTTTGTAATTAATTGAGAACTGGATAAATGTTGATTGGTATCATGGAAAGAATTCACTTTCAACTCTGATCATGAATTCTTTTATTTTGCAGTGGATGTTCTGTGGCCTCAGCCCCCTCTAATACCGATCTTTCAATAAATAATAGGTATGTGACTATCTGTGGCAAATCAGCTCTGTGGCAACTGGACTCTGTCGTATTCTCTGTGGTATCCTCAGCACCAGGCCCAGTGTAATCACGCAACAGGTAATTTTTTTTTTTTTTTTTTTTTTTTTGCGGTACGTGGGCCTCTCACTGTTTTGGCCTCTCCCATTGCGGAGCACAGGCTCCGGACACGCAGGCTCAGCGGCCATGGCTCACGGGCCCAGCCGCTCTGCGGCATGAGGGATCTTCCCAGACCGGGGCACGAACCCGTGTCCCCTGCATCGGCAGGCGTACTCTCAACCACTGCGCCACCAGGGAAGCCCGAACAGGTACTTTTAACGAAAGCAGTTTCTCAGATGTTCTCCTCCCCCTGGAAGGCAGTTACGAAGGACCAAGCTATTTTCCTTTATCACGGTCGTATTTGCTGGGATTATAATAGACAGTGGCTGGTATTCCCACTCTACTCCTACTGGTATCAGTCATGCCTACTGAGTTTGTTGCTAAAACCACTAGGATTCTCTTTCCTTTAAGGAGCCTATGGCTCTGGGGATTCAAGTTGTAAGAGCAGCACAATTTTCAGCCGTTGCCCGGCACTCTATTAAACTCAGGAGGATGGCCTCGTCGCTAATTTGTCCTCTACTAGGTCATGACAGAAAATAACCAGCTTGATGTCACATACAGAGCCACGTATCTGAACTCAAACTCTCCCTGAT
Organism: Delphinus delphis; assembly: GCF_949987515.2. NCBI lineage: Eukaryota > Metazoa > Chordata > Mammalia > Artiodactyla > Delphinidae > Delphinus > Delphinus delphis. The sequence continues at coordinate 69,908,954 of NC_082688.1, forward strand.
TCACACAGGTCACAGCAACCAGACAATTAACCACGTTACTCTTCGGTGGGTCTTTACGGATGTGGCAATGACTACCTATATCCTGAGATTCTTTGGAGACTCCTCACAAAGACTGATGAATGATCCTTTTCCTCCTGTGTCTTCATTCCCTTTCAAGGGACGATGGGGTCCATTTCAGTTTGATTTCCAAATTTTGACACATAATAATTGAAGCATTACTGCAGGTTGGAAATGAAGAGTTTGGATTCTGAGTCCTCGGTCTGCTCTTTTGGCCTGGTAAATGGCTCATTCTTCTTTATTTACATGAATATATTCTCTCTTCTGGATGCCAAGACATGTAGCCTTCAATGCCCTTTGTGGTCTGAATGTTTCCGTCCCCACAAAATTCATATTTGGAAGTCCTAACCCCCAAAGTGATGGTATCAGGTGGCGGGCCCTTTGGGACTTGATTAGGGTGTGAAGATGGAGGCCTCACGATGGAATTAGTGCCCTTATCAACGAGGTCAGAGATAAATGCCTCCCTCTCCTGCTGTATGATGATACAAGGAGAATTCTGCAGTGTGAGACCTGAAGCAGGCTTTCACCAGAACTGGACCGTTTCTGTATTGTAAATAAGTTCATTTGTATCCTTTTTTTTAGATTCCACATATAAATGATATCTCTCTTTCTCTGTGGGTCAGATTGTTTTTTAATGAAGTGTGTGCAAGCAAGAACATTAGTTGTTCCCCTCCACTCCACCCAGAACTTCATTAGGACAAATAGTGTAAAGATGAAAAGTGGTCTTATGCACTGAACTTGTCTCCTCGTCTATTAATCATCCAATAATTTCCCAACTTCTTTGCAGTGAGATTTCCACGAGGATAAATCCAGGCCATGTAATGTGAGCAGAAGGGCTCTTGCCCTGTATAGTCCTGGCCCTTGAAAACGTCCCATGTATGCACCAGACTTTTTCCCTTTACCACTGAGTGGAATAGACTCAAATACTGCAGAAAAATTTGCAGTCACCTGTTGATGATGGAAAAATCCACAAAACAGGGGGTACCCATGTCCCCGACTCACTCTTTGGAGAGCAACTTAGAACATCCATCTGATCAGGAATGCCTGCCTTGTGTTCTTATACCAGGGAAAGATAAGATTCTATTATGATCAAATTCCTGACAGCATTCTCTTTACCCGTTACAGCAGTCAGCATCAAGTTAACTGACAAATATCTTTAACACCACACTATCCAAAAAACCTTTCTATACTTCATGTGTTGAAAATAGCAAATACCTCTCCCAAAACTTAAAGTGATCTTTTAAATTACGTTATAAAATTATTTATACAAGAAAAGAGATTGTGTTCTGTCAAAACCTTTTTTAAAATCATGATTTTCTTTTCAGACATTTTTTCAGCCTGTGAGGAAACACAAGTCGAGATTGCTTTGGACTTGAACACTAATGTAATTGAATGAGAAGTGTCACGAGTATAAAAAATATTCTGTATTTGTTGACATTTCTTTGAGGATTCTTACATAAGGGAAAGGCACCTTTTAATTTCCACTCTGACAACCTCCCAGGCACAGGGGCTGTATTCCTTTGCCTTCAGATAGACATGGATTCCATGGAAATACTCCCGGGCAGCACGTCCCAAATCTCGACAATCCAGATTGTCTTTTTTCATCTGCTCCAGTCGGTGCAGCCTCAGATGAAGGCTAGAGAGAAGTTTATCGAGGAGGGTGTTGTTCCAGGCAGCACGGCTGTCCTCTGTGGTGAAGAGGTTGAAGATCTGCTGGAGCATCAGATGGTGACAGGTGCCTTGAGTCACCTGGATTGGGGTGATATTCTCTCTTTTCCAAGGAAATTTGAAGTCGGTTCTGTCCTTTAGGCACCACTGAGAGGGGATTCTTTGCAACTGTTCCAAATGTTGGAAGACGTCCTTGTTTTCCTGGCTATGGCTTCTAGGCAAGTTCCAGCCAAGAGAGTAAGCAGGGATAGAGCAGAGCAGCACTCCTGCCACTAGCAAATAGATCTGGGCCATTAAGAAAGGGTGATTCACTAGACGGCCGCCAGGAGAGGCGTGGGCACCGCCAAACAATTAATGAGTGGGAAGCTTCCTTCCCTGGAACTGTGGACAGCGTCCTTCCCTAGGTGGCCGGTAGAGGGCGCAGGGTTTGTTTGGGAAACGCCGACTGTTGAGTTTGCCGTCTGCAGCTGTCTCCTGCAGCTCGAGAGACAGGGCGAAAAGTAGTCCCTGAGGCTGCTTTAATAATCAGCATACGCGAAACACCTTGGTTTTCTCGGTGCTGAGCGTTGAAGAGGAAGCCTTGTCGCGGCCTCGCCAGAGACATTTTTGTGTGGCTGGGAACAAGAACCGTGCATTTTCAGGCTTCCCCTGAGTTTTGCGCTTTATTTTCTCACAGAAACTTGAGCGAGGCAATTTTTGGGAAAGAAGCCTTTTTCTGAGCGGTCTGAGGTGGGAAATCAGAGCGATTCCCAGCCGCAGAGAAAGGGGAGCCGATTTTTTAGATTCGGGCTGGTTTCTGGCGCGAGACAGCGAAGGCCCAGAGAAAGGGGAAGGCGGCGGCGGCGATGGGACGACAGGACGGTGTTGGGGACGCCCTGAGGGGTGAGTCGGCGCGCGGCCACCACCGGGGCCGAGGACGCGGGAGCTGAGCGCCCCTGTAGATTCTCTGGGACTTCATGGAGTCTTTCAAGGATACAGCGTTAAAGTGAGGGAGAAAGTATTGAATATCTGAAAAGTAGGAATATTAAAAAAAACTCACAGCCTTTTATTTTTTACATTTTAAAATTAATTTTATATTTAACTTAATTCATATCATATTTAAATTAAATATTTTAAATGTTTGATATTTTTATAAATTTATGTTAAAATATTTTCAATATTAAGCATAGAATATTAAAATATATTTTCATATTAAAATATAGCATTTTATTAAACTTTATTTAAACTATATTGTCTTTCTACTAAAGTAAGTATTTAATATAATTATTTGTTTATTTATTTTAGGCTGGGTTTATTTATTTTAGGCTGGGTTCAGTCTTCATTGCGGTGTGCAGGCTTCTCATTGTGGTGGCTTCTCTTGTTGAGGAGCACAGGCTCTAGGTGCGCAGGCTTCAGTGGTCGTGGCTCGCGGGTTCCAGAGCACAGGCTCAGTAGTAGCAGCACATGGACTTGGTTGCTCCACGGCATGTGGGATCTTCCTAGACCAGGGCTCGAACCCGTGTCCCCTGAGTTGGCAGGCAGATTCTTAACCACTGCGCCACCGGCGAAGCCCCAAGTATTTAGTTTTACTTTTCTATCTTTAATGGAAGCCAACTCATTAATATTGTCAAGATTACTTTTTTGCTTGTTTTTAATTGAGGGAATTACCATGTTTGACAATTTCTAATGACCCCGTGATAGTCTTAACTGATTTTTAACTCATGTTCCTGAAATGTCTTTCCCAGGACCTCACCTTGACTATAAGGTTAGAAAGAAGAGTTGGTGTGTACAAGCAATTGAGGACGTTTAGCAGGTCAGACTTTTTCATTTTTCTTTAGTAGGAATTTTATACACTAAGTGGAATTTGCCCAGATTTCATTTACATCATGAAGGCTTACTTAGTAAGACTGTCAGGGCCATGCAAATGGAGGTCAGCTTCATTTCTTTACTTAAAATTTTTATATTTTGTTCCTCGTGCATATTTTGGTATTAATTTTCATTTTAAAATGTTGCATTAAAACATCCTTTATCTTGATGACGTAGATTTGGTGCCTTCTTACCATTCGTGCTTAAGAGAAGTACTAGCTTAACGTTGCCCTAATGCTAACCCAGGAAATAGCTTTTGAATTAGAGTATTGTGCTGTTCCATGGCTGAAAATCTAGGAATGCTTTAATTCTCATCATCTCTCCCCCATATATATATTTCTTACCATTTTCCTGGTCTCTACAACATTATTTTAATGTCTTTTTTTAAAGGAAGAAAAAACCCTTTTGACTGCCTTCATCTGATTTTCTCAACTCACACCCCCTTGGCTATGGTAACCACAAATCTGATCTTTTTCTCTGAGGTTATGTGTTTGTTTTTAAAGTATAATTTAATCTGTGTCTTAAAAATTAACACCAGAGGTGGTCTGAAACAAAATAAGGTGAGGAAAAGGACTATTTATCTCATTTATACTAGTCACAGAGCAGGCTTTTTTTTTTTTCTTGTGGGGAGGAGGTCAAAACACTTTCTTAGATGCTGCAAAGAGCCTCAGGTGCCGTAGGATTTCTCTCCTTAATGTACGGGGCACTGCTCTAAGGGTGGAGACTAGATCTCTACTCCTTCGCAGGCCTACAGGCAATCCCTCTCCTAGAGTTTGCATTTGGGGGCCTCAACATGCAGACCCCTGAGTGTTAAGGAACCTGTAGTCAGAGCTTCTCTTGGCTGGGCTGAGGGTGGACTCTAGAGGTTTCCATTTGTTATATTAATACAAAAGCCTTCTATCATTCACTCTGTTCAAATTCTCAGCCTGTACTTTGCAAACTTTATTTTATTTGATCTCGGCAATGTCTTGTGTGACCACAACTAACGGTGTCTCCATTTTTTAAAAGATGAAATGAAAATCTGATGTCATTTAAATTCAGGAGCCCCAGATTTTTGTCAGAGTGGAGCCTTCTGCTGCTCCCAGGCCCTCGTCTTCATCAGCTCTGAGCACTGGCCCTCAGCTGCACTGAGCACGTGCTGCTTCCTTCATCCTAATCCTGCCTCTAAAGTCTGTCCTCCCTGCTCCCTGGAGGGCAGTCACCATCCCTGCCTCACTTTCCTGGAATCCACATTGCCAAGCGCATTGTCACATATATACGCAGTCAGAACATTTCTGGTGACGGAATGAAGAGAACTGCATGAATTCACCCTTGCTGTTCATTTTTATGTCACCATTATCTGTAAACTTTCAGAAAATGTGAGCTATGGTCCTGTAAGGAAATGTGGAAGAATTTAAATCTGATGTATGAGTCCCTTTAGAGGAGACTGCAGAGAGGTGAGGCTAGTTGTATTTTGGTGCAATTTAAGAAGTGGCAAAACAGAGTACAGGGTCAAACCTCTAAGTATTCGTATTAGAACTGAAAAAGAGATATATTGAGACTCAGGTTTTTATTTCAACCTTGGGTCTCATTTAGATGAATACATCCTATTGGATTGATACTCTTTCATGTTCCAGGAATGTGTTTAATTTCCAGTGTAATAAAAGAATTGAAGTTGTGACATTCTATGTTGCCCATAAATGGCTTATTTAAGAATCTCCTTTGCAGGCAGGTACCCACAGCAGCTGGATACAGGCTCCCACAGCCAGACACCTGCATCACCAGGCTCACCGGGGCCTGCCACCCTCCTCACTGAGGACACCCAGGATGATGTTCTCCAGCCCTGTCTGCACCCTTAGCTGTCACCTGGCCCAGAACCACAGGCTGCCAAAGCAGGAGACCCTCACAGTCCTGCCCCTAACAGGGAGAATCTTCTTTGTTTTCCTGCCTGAAGGACAAGGAGGTTTTCAGGTCCCATCAGCACCAGCTGGCTGACAGCCAGTTCCCAAACGCTCAGGCCGCCTCATTCTCCATGAGACGATACAGCACTTCTCCATCGTCTTCAGCACAAAGAGCTGAAATTCCTCAGTGGGCTTGATCAACAGTGGGCAGATCTGGAGACTAGTTTGGTGCAGGAGATGGAGAGGAAAAGACCCTGCTGGGCAATGAGGACTCCAGGCTGACTTTGAAGAACTTCCAAAGGACCAGGCTCGATCTGAAAAGAAAGTCCACAGCTGCTGTGCCCAGGACAATATGAGAGTGGAAGTTAAGGCGTGAAAATCAGAGTGTGCTTTCCCTGTATGTTCAACCTCAGAGAACCCAGGAGTGGGAAAAGGAGACCTGGACCCAATCTTCTACAATGGAGTCTTCTCTGCTTAGAGGTGGCCTCTAGTGCGTCCATATTCACTCAGTTCAATGACTTTTCTTCTGATTCAGTTGTAAATGCATCGAGTCTTCTCAGGACATTGTTCTTCAACAGTAAGTGGAACAATACTTTGGAATGGGGAGAAAATTTATTTTTAATTTGTAATAATTAGAATTTATTTCTCTATGATGATTGTTATATTTACCAAATTTATTCTTCATATTATGATATGGTCAGCTTTGTGTCTTGTTTTCCTTTGCTTTGGGGGTGCAAAAGGTGTATTTTAAGTGTTAGGTTTAACTCATATCTTAAAGAAAATCAGAGTGTCCTTAAACCTTTAATCTGCCTTAAAATCCAACAGGAACATAAATCGTTTTATTCATTTCATTGGTTCTTAAAATATTTTGAAGTATCTCTGCTTTCAGGATTTTACTTGTGTTTTTTAATATATTGGTAGATAAAAGAAAGATATTACTTTCTTAATGGAGCACTCTGTCAGAGAAGACAGGCCTTAAAGAGTAAAAAATGCGCTTGAAACCCTTTCTAGGTTATGAGGGAGATGCACAAGGCATTATGACAGGTTATAGCAGCTGGAGCTATTCTCTTTTACTTGTTTTTTCTTGGAGAAAGCATGTCTAATGGTTGCTGATTCAGTTTCAGCAGTTGCATGATCAGTAAACTGTGGAATACATTATAGAATCATGGAATTTAAACTTCAACAAAGAAGTGTGACTATCCCTTGTATTGTTGGCACTGTGGTGGGTGCCAGGTACAATGAAAATAGTAGACACATTGCCCGCTGTCACAGAGCTTGCAGTCTGGTGGGGATATGGGTAACTACGTGTTCAATGAAAGGAATGCTAATGCTCTGACAGGGAAAGTACAGGTTCTTGGGAGTATGTGGGCTTGCATGGATCAGGGAAAGCATCTGCAAGAGCAGTTGGTAAGCTGGCATCCCAGGGGTCTGCAGGAGTTTGCCAGGTAATTACATGCTGGTCAAGTTTGGCCATGTGTGGAGATTATCTAGGGTAGCAGGTAAATATGAGGGTTTGGAGCTAATGACATTTGTTTGGAGATGTGACCCTGGGTAAAGACATGCATATGGAAGTCAACAGTCATAGAGAGGACGTTTGGAACTATTTGGGAGGTTGAGACTATATGCGCAGAGAGGATGAAGTGTGGGACTAGCATAGATCTTTGAGGAACACCAATTCCCTAAGATGAGAGTGTGGAGTCAACAAAGGAAGGAGAGAAGGAGGGGCAGAAAAGCAGAGGACGGTGGTGACAGGGAGAGCAGATGAGCGTCAGACTTTAAAATGGCGGGTATAATAAGAAGTATCTGATGCTTCGGACATGTCAGCCAAGGCTGCTTCACGTTGATCTCTAACCTCAGTAAATTGTAGCTTATTGGCAATATCTTATGACCTAGTAAGTATCTTAAGAAATTAATCTCAATTTTCAAGATATTTTTTCCTCTCATTTGTTTTAAGCAAGGGTCTTAGAAGACCCTTAAGGCTTCATAGATAAAGCATTCAGCTTTATATATATAATCAGGGTTTTTCCTTGGAGAGTTTTATTCACTACTTCAAAATGTCATTTTATATGGATAAATTGCATAAAAATTTGTAATCTGCATCAAAACGCTTTTAATTTCAGCATGATGTAAATTTAAATTTAATATATTACTTTCTACTTAATATTGATAAATATCTTCTGTGCCAATGCACTGACTGCATTTTGTTTTGATGCCCACTAGAGATCCATGGGTATTTGCAATCTAGTGTTTGGTACATCTGTGAGAATATTGCATTTGCTAGTAGAATTTTAAAAAAATGTGTTTGTATGCTTTGCACAGTACTTAAAAAGATGATCCTATTTTAATTCACAGAGGTAGAATTTTTGCATAACAAAATTATGAGCTCAGTAAGGCACAAATATGGCATTATATCAATATCTTCTGGGGACTTCCCTGGCGGTCCAGTGGTTAAGACTTCTCCTTCCAATGCAGGGGGCGTGAGTTCGATCTCTCATTGGGGAGCTAAAATCCCACATGCCTCAGGGCCAAAATACCAAAACATGAAAAAAAAAACACAAGCAATATTGTAACAAATTCAAGAAAGACTTTAAAAATGGTCCACATCAAAAAAAAATCTTAAAAAAATATGTATCTTTTGAGTGGACATGAAATAATGGCTTTTACTCCTTTGTGCATACCTGTCACAATAACAACTATCATTGCTATGTTTAATATGTCCCTGGTGCTTAAAATAATCTGCTCACTTAAGATAAGTTTATGACTTGTTATATTCTCATGATATAGAGCATATAACATGCGATGGTATGTTGAATGGAATATAGTAGTCTCATTATCCCTATTCTAAAGCTGAGAAAACTGTACTGTAGGAAAAAGAAAACAATTGCCCTAAATCATGCATGAAGCCGAAGGAAGATAAGGGGATGCCGAGCTAACAAATTTACTGGTCACCTGAGAAGACAAGAGTAACCCCCAAGAGAAGATGCAGCAAGACTGTCATTTTCAAACACTTTTACTGACACAACTATGTTCAGCTTATTACACTTATCGCTTTTATTAACAACTCTGAGGACCAATGATGTCCCTAACAGTGTGCAGGTTACTGGGTGGGAATAAGAAGTGTAGCTGGAGAGTGAGCTGAGTGCTACGGTACCTGATGTAGATGGAGATCTCTTTCCTAAGCCTGATAAGACTATGCAGTTCCACTCCCAGGTTTGCTACGACCCTATACTGCTCTGCCTCCCCTTTGGCCTCCTCTTGTCCCTGCTTGCTCAACCACAAACATGGCCAGGAGTTCTGCATCCCTGCTGCTGCAGAGCCTGTCCCATGAGAAAGGAAAGGCGAAAAGTCCTCAGCTGTACACTTTCATTAAGGCTAAATTGAGAACTGGGGAGCTGAGCTGCTTTGCCCAGCCTTCATCAGGACGCAAGAAGGCCTTGGAGTTAGATGAAAGTTATTCTCCATCAAAATATTTGGGGTCCTCTGGTTTGTTCCATTTCCTTCTGAACTTGAGACCTCAGGAATGCCAAATTCCAGTGCTGTTTTGGGGAATATGTGAAGTTTCTTGTCTCTGTTCCTAGGGGCTGATTGGGACATTGGGAATCTATGTGCCTGTGTAACCCGAAACATTCCAACCCACGGCTGTTTACAGATCAGTATCATGATGGAGAAGGGGAAGGACTGGGAAGTCCAGTTCCTGAGACTCCTTCTTTAATGGATTTTCTCAATTTGTAAAGCCCCTCAGCATTTGTCAAATTCCTATGCTTTTGTATTTGCTTTGTGAAGGGCTGTATTCATCATGACACAAATGAAGGTGGCTGAGATGGTAGAGGGTGTGCAAGGCCACTGTCAGACTCTCTCCCTAACCTTCCTCTGCCTCAAACACTCAAAGTCAGCTCTCAGTCAGAACTGGAGAACCTCTTCTTTTCCCTAGACCCAGTTCCTGGGCTACTGCATCCTTCCCCCAAATGCAGCAGAGACAAAAGAAAACATTCTCTTTTAGAAGAAACGATTTACTTGTGAAGAATGAACTTTGCTGTTTTTGAGAGAGACCATTTTGTTTTCAGAAGATGCCTTACCCCAAGGCTTCCTTCCATAATCTGTTCCCAGTGGGACTCCCTCGTGTCAACCTCTTGCTGGACTAGGACCCTGGAATTCCACAGGGCCAGCTAGCAAGAGGGATGCCTGAGATGACAGAAGATATGAATCACCTTTCTGAAGAGAGGGTGGGGCTGGTGTCACATGAGTGCCTTTCAGGTGAGCTCTGCAAACCAAAAATAGGAGCCTGGGTGTGTCTAGCGAGAGTGGAAGCAAAGAGAGAGTGGAACATACTGAGCAGACTGTTCTACTGGGAAGAGATTCTTTCAAGATTAATGCCCAGGAACTAGAATTATTCGAGGTCAGAGGTTCAATGACACTAATAGTAAGGTCCATGTGTGTAGAGCGGTGTCATTTCAAAGCTCTTTCACACACATTGCCCCAGGCAATCATCACAACAATCCTGGGACTCTCCCAGACACAGACTATGAAACTTAGGGAGGTTAAGTTGTCTGAGTCATTATCCAAAATTTTGCCCCCAAAACAGTCATTGTTCCACCACGTCTCACACTGTCACTTGATGAGTAAGCGCCATGGCCCAGCTTTCACATGGACGAGCAGAGCCTGGGTTAGAAGTGTCCCAGGTCCTGACTTCTTTGCTTTCTAGCTCTGAGTCTCTCCTCTGGGGGGCCATTATTTTCTGAGAGTACAGGCTCTAGGAGGTGACATTGCCAGCAATTATAGACCTGGGACTGTATGGAGAAGAGAACTAAGATCAAACCCGGGAGAGCCCAGGATTGGAGAGCAGAACCTTACCTTTCATAGCTCCTGCTTTTTTCTTCCTGCTTCTGCGTTGCTGCTGAAAGGCCCCAAAATGAAAGAGTTCACGAGCTATTTTGTGCCTTTCTCATACTAAAGAAGCAACAAACGTTATCAATGAAAAATGTTTGTGACTTTTTGCATTATTTGAGGTCTCTGTTATTTCCATATTATTCATTTTTAAAGTAGATCCAAGTATTTTCTACTGATCCTTCTTTCTCAAAGAATTTTTACTAATTCTCAGATATCTTTCAGAAGTAGAATACACAAGTACTTCCCTGGTGGCAGAGTGGTTAAGAATCCGCCTGCCAATGCAGGGGACACGAGTTCAAGCCGTGGTCCGGGAAGATCCCACATGCCGCGGAGCAACTAAGCCTGTGTGCCACAACTACTGAAGCCCGCGTGCCTAGAGTCCATGCTTCGTGACAAAAGAAGCCACCGCAATGAGAAGCCTGCGCACGGCAAGGAAGAGTAGCCCCCAAATGCCGCAACAAAGACCCAATGCAGCCAAAAATAAAATGTAAATAAATAAATAAATAAATTGTTTCGAAAAAAAAGAAGTGTAATACACAGAAATTGCAAGTATATTCAACATGCAGCACAGGGAAATTTCACACACTGAATACACTGTGAAACTAGCACCCAAGTTAAACGTAATACATTTTGCCCAGGACCTAGCATGTTTCTTATGTTGCTTTCCAGTTGCTACCTCAGAGCAGCTCTCCTTCTCCTCCCCGATAGTAGCCACTCTGTGACTCTAACAGTCCTGATTATTTCTGACAGACACACTTTTATGCCTCTTGTGTATATTTACTCATTGAATCCTGAGAATAATCCTATGAAAAAATACTACTATTGTCCCCATATTAAAGATGAGGAAACTAGGGAGCTTAGTGATTGTGTTATTTGTCAAGGTCACACTGCTATTAATAGCAGAGCTGGGATCCAGTGCCATGAAGCCTGGCTCCTTCTCATAGAGGTTTTGAAAATCCTAGAACTCTCCTTTCACTTGTGCGCTCTTCCTGTGGCTTTCACTCTAACAGAAACCTTGAAGCTGGAAACCTGCACAGAACCAGAGCAGCTGTGTAGCTGGTCAGTGAGGTGGAGGGACTGAAGTTATGTGTAAGGGATGAATGGTTCAGTAAAGCAGGACCGGGGAGAAGGTGAGAGGAAGGTGCCAGGATTGGCCAGTCAACACCATATGTCACCAGCTTCCCTCGAGGAGATGACTCCTTCCCACAGGTATTTGCACCGACCACTCTTTCCTGGTGGTATAAATCAGTTACACCTATGACATCAGGACTAACCATTCTCCATAATTTCCAGGACTTCCCTCAATTCCATGGAATTCCACCTTTTGACAAGCATTTCCTGAAATGAAAGTGGTAGGACTGTTCCAAAGGACAAAATGGACCAATACTAGTCTGAAATAAATTTACACTGAAAAAGATAAGAATGTAGGTTTCAGAACTTAAAAAACTCAAGAAGTTTTCTCTCATAAGAATTTAATAAATAAAACAAAATGCAAAGTTAATGAAATGGAAAGGTGAATATTTTCTAAATTTTAATACAATGTAAGTATAAATATATTGATATGAAAATATAAAAATAAGATACATAAATAAATAAATAAACAAATAAACAGAATAAATAAATAACAGGGTAGTCATTGCTTAGGGACTGATGCCCCTGAAGCTGAATAAATTTAACATATACTTCCTTATCACTACTGACAAAGTAGTAGCTGAATTAATACCATAAATTCTGTGATTAAAGTTGAAATAAGAGCCTTCTGAAATGACTAAAGACATGTGTGCAAGGGTGATAGGGCATCTTAGTCAATGAGAATCATTTCAAGGTGACCCCAGGTCTCCATGCATAATTCTTATCCTTTCTTGCAAGTTGGTTGATGAAGACAAGGATCTCACGATTTCCACTCTGACAATTTCCCAGGCACAGTCACTGTATTTCTTCTCTTTCAGGTAGAGGTGGATTCCCTGGAAGTACCTCTTCACGGCCAGTGTAGGGCCCGTCACTCCCAGGGCAGTTTCTTCATCTCCCATCGCCTGCACCAAGCAGGCGTCCAGGTCCTCCAGCTGCTGATGGAGTCCAGTGCGGAGTTTGTCCAGGAGGGAGGTGTCCCAGGCGGCAGAGGAGCGCTCTGTGTGGAAGAGGCGGAAGACCTGCTGGAGCATCTCGTGGAGGACAGAGGTGGCCTGGGCCTTCGGGAGCTGGCTGCCATCCACCATGTCCTGGGGGAAACCGAAGTCTTTTCTGTCCTTCAGACAGAAGCGAGGGGAGATTCTCCGCATCTGGCCCAGAAGCATGAAGTTCTTCCTGCTAATCCTCACGTGGTTCTGAGACAGGTCGCAGCCCAGAGATTCACCAGGGCCATAGCTGAACACCACCAGGGCGGTCAGTAGAGAGAGCACGAAGGCCATGGGGCAAATGAGGCTGCTGCTGGCCTGGCTGAGACGGGCGTCCGGGGGAACCTTGGCGGTAAGTTCTGTGATGACATTCTTTCTAAGCAAGGCCATTAAATAGGGAACACAGTAATTTTCATTTTCTAAACATTTCTATACACTTTTACTTCCTTTTTTTGATTTTCACTTATATCTTCTCAGTATGGTCTATGAAGATGTCATCATTCTAAACTATTAATTTTGCAAGAAGTTTAATTTTCCCAGTAATTTCAGATGTGCCCATCCAAATGGATATTTATTAATGAAATGAGAAAGGTTTTCGTCTTAAAATCAGAAGTGATGTAGGTTTGTAAATACGCACATTCTATATCTCTTTTATGCATAAATGTTGGTCTTCTCTGTTCCAGGAAGAAATTTTTAGCCCTGATCTTAGGTTCCATTTTTACCTCTTAGTTTACCTAGGAAGGCAGGCTCTCTCAGCCGTATGCTTTCTGTATTTGCTTAGGGATTTACCAGATCTCTCTGGCATAAGCTCTTTGAAACAAAAGATGGGTTTTATTTAGTGTTTGATTTAGAGAAGAGGCTGATTATTATGAGTCCATGAGCTTCTCCCATGTTTCCTTTCCTTCTAGAACATGTTCCTTCACATCCATGTGGTCATGCTTCAGGGGACCATGAGGTGAGGACTATTATAGATATTGTCCTTTCTTTCCACCATTTTCTTACTGGAGACCTATAGTCCTCCACAGGCTAGGCCAGTACCCCTACCGGGAATCCTGGTTCTTTTCAGGAGAATATGGGTGTGGAGATCCTAATTCCAAGACAATTGTATTTCCCCAGCAGCACCTCAGTCACAAGGGAGAGATCACATCTAGTTACACCCTCTCCTCTAGAGTGGCAGAGTCCCCTTCCTAACCTGGACTCCCACCCTGAGGGCAGGCTCACCACATCCCGAGGACTTTACAATCTCCTATCTGTGGAGGGGCTTGTTTATTTGTTGGGAAAATAATTCATCTTCCAGGACCCTCACGCTTGCCCCCGGAGTGTTTGTGTGAAGGACCCTAGTCCTCAGTGGTGACCTCCTCCCCTCCTGACCCATGTCCTCAGGTATCAGAAGTGTCAGCAGCCCTCAGATGCTGAGAGCAAAAGTGTGTTTTCTCTAAGGTGGTGGAGGAGTTACCCAATTCTAATCATTTTACCCTGAGTAGACACATAATTTTTATTTTGCCAAATACAAATTTTATTATTCAACTCTTTTACTAAAACTAGTCAACACTTGTTATGCTCAAAGTTTCTGAGCTGGGGGCAGAGAATTCAGCGACGGTGTTGTCTCTCGATAAAGCTTATGTCACAGAAACCAGTGAGGTTCAGTTGTTCATTCAGTCAGTTGATGCCAGTGGGCTTCTCCCTTCCTCTGTCTCTGTCTCCCTCTGAGAATGCAGGGCAGCGAGGCCCAGGATTAGGTCAGAGAGAAATCGCCTTCTTTCCTTTACTTGTGTGTAATTTTTCATTTAAAGTTTTTGTAACTTATATTCACTTAGTGACTTATTGGACAAGATTTGCCTCGCTGCTCCTGCATTAGTTCTAATTCATGATGAGGTAAGAACAATAAAGGGAGGTAAAGAAAGGCAAAGGGGCTCCAGTCTCTATCATTTTCAAACTTTAGATTGTTTGTTTATCACTGCAACTGTCCTAGAAAGTAAAAGTCGACAGCTGTCTTGTGGGCATAAAGAAAACAAATGTGAGTCTGAATGTCATGAATGTGAAAGAAGGGAAGTGATTTCCCCCTGACACATGCCGGATTCTAATATAGCTAACTTGAGTGCAGCACAGTTGGAGAGGAGGCTACGTCAGAGGAGAAGGATGAGGCCAATGTGAAAAACAGAAAGACAGGAACATGGTTGCTTCTGCCAGAAGCTCAGAAAAGACCAAGTCCTGGGTCAGTTGACGGCCTGCAGCTTCGCAAGACCAGCTCCCTCATTTTTCTTTCATTTAATCCATGAATGATCAGTTTTGAGGAGAGAAGGAAGAAGTCACACCCACCAGCTCACAAGTGACTGGCAACCAGAACCCCAATTGCTAGAACACTAACCCTGTCTGGGAGGATCAGCAAGATCTGTCTTGCTGAGCATCCGTCTAAGTGATAAATGCATTCAGGCAATGAGAAGGGTACTTTAAGAAAACTAGAATTAAAGGAAGGGAATTAGATGATTCCAAAAGATCCTGATCTTATCTGCTTAATAGAAATCGTGATATTAAAAAGTAAGAACTGAATTTTATTGCTTGCTACTAATGGACTAGCCACTTTCTAAGTTCTTTAAAATTTAGGGACTTCCCTGGCAGTCCAGTAGTTAAGACACCGAGCTTCCACTTCTGGGGGCACAGGTTCGATCCCTGGTCGGGGAACTAAGATCTCGCATGTGCCGTGGCGCAGCCAAAACATAGAAAAAAAAATTAACTCAACACTCTCAATAACCCTATTGGATCCAACTCACTTATACAACTGGAGAGAAATATAAATCTGGACGAATGAACTGAACCAAATGTACCAAAGGTACAAGGGCAAACCTTAGGGTGCTTACAATGATTTGTCTGAAAGCACCCATTAAAGAAAGTGAAGACTGCACATGAACATGATATTTAGGAACCAACAAAATAAGCAGACAGAGGATACTGAGATGACAAAGGACCCTTATTCCACTTAAGATGCCAAAGGGTTACTGTCTATGGTTTTGTAGGGCTACATGAGGTGTGGTCTGAGTCAACTGAACTGACTTTAAGCTCTAATCAAAATAGACAAAATCACTATTAAGTAGTTAGAAGGGAATAGATTTTTCTGCCTACTGAAAAAAAAAAAAAAAGTAAGTTTCCTAGTGGCCTAGTGGTTACGATCCGGCACTCTCACTGCCGTGGCCGTGATTCAATCCCCGGTGAGGGAACTGAGATCACTCAAGCCACGCAATGCCAAGTCTAAGATTTCGTGAGTGATTTCTTCAATGAAATATGGTAAAATAACTTTATTAACCCTAGAAGAGCTGACCCCTGGAATCTATGTATTTTTAACGCTTGCATTTTCTTGTGAGTTTAAGAGAAAAAAAAAAAGCACCTAACAATTTCTAGCCATGTGAGCTCTGACGTTTCTCCTTCAGGATGACAACTAAAAAGTCACTCACCATCTGGTTCTACAAGAATAAAGTCATTAGCCACAGCAGTCCCTTACCCCAACACGCCCTGACAGGAGTTCAGGAATGGGGCACTCTCTGCTCTGGGAAAACTGACAGAATAGGCCTGCAGGTAGTTAGATAATTTCCTGAGAAATTCTATGAATTCAATTTTTTGCAACTTCTCATACTTAGAAAAGCACTAAAAGCATTAATAGTGACAAATGCTCCTCATGACTAGCAGCAACCTTCTCCCAAGATGTGTCCTTGATTGCACGTATCCTCTTCACCACAATCACATATATACTGACATCCCCATTCTGTCCTGGAGCCGTTCGTCAGAGCTGACTGAGAGGCTGTCCTCCAGGCTATAGTCCTCAGTAAGTCCTCCCAAAAAACTGAACTCCCAGCTCTTATGTTGTCGTTTGTTTCCAGTCAACAAGGACCTCACTGATTTCCCAGGAGACCTCCTCAGGTCAGCCTGCTGTTCTCAATCTCAATGAAGACACCTCCATTTCTCACCTACAGTCCAGGCTGGACATCCATTTGTTTACTGGTAGAGTCCAAATAAGAATCTCTACTCTTTATTGTTCCAACTGTTGGTTAAGATGTGGGTACCGAAGAGGCCTTATGTATGACCAAGACGGAAGAGCATACGCGCTTCTTAGACAGAAGCAGTGAAGGTTTTTAATGGGCTCCTTAGCAGGGAGAGTCTGGCTTGAACTCCAGAGTCACCCTCATGGCCTTGTATAGTTGTCTTTATTTAAATTTCTAGCCTCAGCCCATTAAAACATCATAATACTGAAGAATTGAAATAAAAATATTATTTAAAAAATCATTTGTTAATAAAATGATGTTTTTAGCAGTAATATAGGAATGGTTTCTGCTTGTTTTAGGACCCTAATCCTTAGGAAGTTTCCCAAACCTCTAAATGTACTTTAAATGTCCTTCTGACTTTAAAAGTACCTACTCAGTGCTGTATGCACCAACTGGAAAGAATAGAAAGATGATTGATCCATCAGTGTCCTCTTTCCAAAGTGCCTAAATTAAATAAATGGATTTCCACTTAGCTCTTTGTTGCTTTTAGAAATTGTGACCTTCCAGTGTGCATGTTACTGATACCTGCCCTGCTGGAAAGGCTCTACCCCAGTTGTTGCTAAATATATTAAAATCCCTGCCTGTGTCCCTTCTATTCAAGCATGTTTTATTTTGTTTGTCTTTCAAAGGGGCAAAGACATCATGATGGAATGTAAGAAATTCCTTGGATTGCATTGTCCCCAGGAATGTCCTTCCCTGCTCTGTGATTACTTGCTGGGTCCTAAGGACAAAACAAGTTTGCAGCTGGCACTGAGGTAACCCTCGTCCCTTCCAAGACTCCGCAGGCTGCTGTGGTATCAGTGCTGGGGACACTGCTAGTGGCCACATCCTTATGGGAGAACTCTGTGCTATCGCATGCACCTCATTCTTTTCTTCTCTGAAAAGGAATGTTCTGGAGAACACTTGCCTCGGTGCAGCTCATCTGTGTTCTTCCATGTCCTGAGGACCTGCCGCTGTTCCAGTGAACGCTTTAAACATCTCTGTTCTCCTTCCAAGTTCTCAAGCTGCTGCTGCCTTTCAACTCCATGTTTCCTGCGCTTTGGGCTTTTTGAGCAAATAAGAGTCCTGAACCAGGTGAGTTCCTCCTAGTGCAGTCAGCACGTGGAAGTGTGCAAATAGAGGCACAGGTGAGCTCCTGGAATTCTCCACCACTGTTCAGTGTTGGGCAGGGTGCCATCTATTTACTGTGTTTCTCTGGGAGTCTGGACAGTCTGGACCTGCAGTGCTTGGCAGGCGGAGAGCGTGGAGTCATATGAGAGTTTCTGACAAACCTAGAACTTTCACTCAGCTTCTGCTTTCCATTGGTGGCTTTCTAGTCTTTAGGGGAAATTGACAGCCAGAAACCCTAATGGAGAAGGAAACAGCGGTATGAATGGGCAGTACAGCTGAATGCAGAGTGAATGGGGAAAGTACACTATGGATTTCTACACTGGGTGGAACTGAATGATTGTGATATTTTAGTGAAAGAATGGGATCCAGGAAAACAGAGGGGAAGGGGAATTGTGCCATTCATCAGAATCAGCAGATAGATATATGGTATATTTTATACTATGTATTCATATATATGTACCATATATGTATATTATTGTATGTAAAATTACATACAATTGATGACACACTTTCTCCCAGTTCTGTTTTTTAGGCTGTCATTGTTCTGCAGTCAGTGACAGAGAGAGGGGGAGGAGAATTCATTATTCCCATTTAGACCTATATGAAAAATATAGGAAACAACACACTACCTGTTTAGCCCTCACTCTGTGGATGATACTCTGCTAGGTGCTCTTAAATGTTCTGGTTGGTCTAATATTCAATACAACTCTAGGAATATTTTCCGTACTTTATATTTGAGGAAACTGAGGCTCAGGGAAGTTAAGTGATTCCCCAGCATCACACGTGTGTCCTGGCAGAATCTAGACTCAATGCAGAAATCCATATCACATATAAATAATTATTTAACTTCCATCCTCTGTAATTCTCAAGCTCTTTGTTTGCTTCTTTGGTGCTTTCTGAAGATCATTTTTCCCTGCTTGACTCCTAAGTGCACTGGCTACTCCAGCTTTGTGCCCTCTTCAGACTCTCCTTCTCTTTCTCACTCCTAAAAGTTGAAGGTCCTCATGAGCTTTCGGTCGTCATCTCGTTCTACACTCTACTCCTAAGGAACGACATCCACATATGCTGCTTCCAATGGGAAGTCTGTCTTTAGATGTTTCTTGGCCACTTTATGGAGTCCATGTGCTTTCTCCCCTTCTTGAGATGCCTCATTCCAGATTCTGGTGAGAGAATCCCCTTTTCCCTATCTCTCATTGTAATAGGAAACTTAATTGAAATAATTTAGCATGATTACTGTGTTTATATCTTTTATCTCTTCCAAACTGAACTCTCCAGAAGAATAGGTTTGGCATTCTCTTTTTTCACCTCTGTATTCTCAGAACTATCATATATCCAATATAGAAATATGAAGTTTTAAAATATAACCTGGAACTTCCCTGCTGGTGCAGTGGTTAAGAATCCGCCTGCCATTGCAGGGGAAACGGGTTCGATCCCTGGTCCGGGAAGATCCCACATGCCGCGGAGCCATTAAGCTTGTGGGTCACAACTACTGAGCCTGTGCTCTACAGCCCGTGAGCCACAACTACTGAGCCCGCCAGCCACAACTACTGAGCCTGTGCACCACAAATACTGAGCCCACGTGCCGCAACTACTGAAACCCGCACGCCTAGAGCCCGTGCTCCACAACAAGAGAAGCCATCGCAATGAGAAGCCCGCGCATCACAACGAAGAGTAGCCCCTGCTAGCAACAACTAGAGAAAGCCTGCGCACAGCAACAAAGACCCAGCACGGCGAAAAATAAATAAAATTTAAAAAAATAAAATAAAATATAAACCACTGAAATAAATGAATAATGAGAATGATGAGTAGAATTTATCATCCATGTTTCAGTATGCCTTGCAAATTAAAGCTACATCTTTTTGTAAGAATAAAAAAACCCAAGATGTCATCTGGGGGAGAGTTTCATAAATTAAACAAGAAGATAATTTGAAACAATATAGAGGTAAGCATATTTTATTATATTGAAAACACTATAAAGGTGAACATGATATTATATGAACAAAACTATTTTAAATACCATACATAGTATGACTGAGATAAAGTAGAAGAATAAATAGATGACTACATTAGAGCCCTTTGCACTTTAATCACTATCATTTTGACTCCTGGTCTGATCATTTCTAAATCTCTACTGTATATGAGTCTAGTTGTGATACTTGCTCTGTCTCTTCAAACTGTGTTTTTCACCTTTTAGTATGGTAAGTTTCTGTTGAAAGTTGAACATGATGTATGGGGTAAAAGGAACTGAGGTAAATTGGCCTTTAGGGTGAGGATTTACAATTCTCTTGCTTAGAGGTTGGCTATGTTTACTTCAAGTCCTGGGCTCTGTTTCTGCCCTCTTTATTTTCCATATCAGCGAAGCTGGCTTATCCTTTGGGATTGGTCTTCTTGAAAATAGATTTATTAGACCTGTTTGACAAGTAACCACCATAGGTGACAGGTCTATATCTTGTTCACCATTTTATCATTAGTACAGAGTTCATAATAATTACTCCAAATAATTATTAACAAAGAGTATTCTTAGATTTTCCATTAGACCTCCCATCAGAAGCTTCTACTGACCTCGCGTCAGAGCCTTATATTGAAGTAATTATTAAGCATCATTAGATGATTCAGTACATTTCTACTGAGCCTCTTGGTTCATCATTCTCCATCTCACAGTGAAGACGTAGGGTGGTGAAAATGTAGGGCATAGGATGCTAGATAAAATTAGCCTTCTCTGCTTTCCTGGTGTCAGAGTCTTTGTAATGTTATACGTTCTTTTTCATTTAGTATTTTTCTGGGCAAGGTTTGTCTTGCTACTACTGATTTACTTCCTTTTTCATCTTGAGTTGAGTATCTTAAGAGGGAAGCAAAAATGGAAACATAAAGGGCCCATACCATGATTTTCCATAATGTGCAATACATCATTGATTTGCTTCTCCATTCAACTTTCTTGGAAAGCTGTCCTCACATTTGATGTACTTAGGTAAAAGGAAAACAAATGCAAATCTGACTATGATGAGAGTGAAAGAAGTAAAGTGACTCCCCAGGTGAAATAATGACAATGGGAGTTCTTCTCTTGTTACCCTTCCACTTGCTCCAGTATGGGTTCTGCTGATTAATTTCAGCAAATCAGCTCTCACTAAGGTCAGTTCTATCTGTTTCCCTTGTAGTGGATGGTTTCAAGCGCAGAGCAGCTTACTGACATTCAACATCATATTCATCAAAATAATGATACATTATCACTGTAAGTGATTAAATGTCAGGATTTAAAGTAAATCAAATCTTGAACATTGATACGAGTTTTCAGTACATCAAATCCATGAAATCTCTTCAGAAGCAAAAAATAGTTCAAAAAAGGAAAAGAATGCAGAGAAAAAAATAATCCACATCCATTCTAGGTTCCACCCTATGTCTCTCCTCCAATTCAGACGGCAACTATCTCAAACCTATTTTCTGTATATATTGTCATTCCCTTCTATTATTCATCCTTCCACCTTCTCCACTATGGTTTCTGCTGATTAATTCTACCAAACAAGCTGTCACTAAGTGGCCAATGCCATCTCTTTCCCAATGTAGGAGAACTTTCCATCTACGTTTTCACGAATGCATTGAATCTTCTAAGCAGTTCCAGTCTTTCAGACATGGTGTTCTCACTTTTCTCTCTTGTCCTGTTAACATATGGCCATTCCCCTTGCTTTCCTTTGTAGCGTTCCCTCACTTTTAACGTTAAGGTCATAGGATTCAATTTTCAGTCCTTTTCTCGTGTGATACTCTCCTCCTGTTTGATCACTTCTTCTGCTTTACACTTCATGGAATTGCTTATAAATTGCCATGTCCAGTATCCAGTGGACATTTGCACTAAAATGTCTACTAGTTAACTATAGGTAATATCTACTGCTTTAATTTCTATATCCTCGCATGACATGATCCACCTTCTGCTGGGGAAATTCCATTTTCCCACCTTCTCACTGTAGCACTAAATTTAACCGATATTAATTTCTACTACAAATTAGTACTATTTTAAAAATAATTAAATTTAATTGTGAGTTAACGGATTTTAAGAATTTATTTATTTATTTATTTGGCTGTGCCAGGTGTTAGTTGTGGCACACGGCATCTTCATTGCTGCGTGCAGGATCTTCATCGTGGCATTCGGGATCTTTGGTTGCAGCATTCAGGATCTTTTAGTTGTTTGCGGCATGTGGGCTCTTACTTGTGGCATGCAGGATCTAGTTCCCTGACCAGGGATGGAATCCGGGCCGCCTGTATTGGGAGACCAGAGTCTTAAACACTGTACCACCAAGGAAGTCCCTGTATTAACTGATTATTGTTTTTAGGTTACTTTCCTTTAAAAAAAAAAAAATCAGAGTTACCCAAAGCAGAATTGGATTAGTTATGTTCACCTCTAGGTCCTGAGGGCAACCCACGACCTGGCTAGAAGTCTATTTTTATTTCTAACGTGAAAATCGTAATGATGGGTCAAGGAATTGTAACATACATTCTTTAATCAGGTTGCACATTCAGGCTTGGTGTTTTTTTCTCTTCTTTTTTTTTTAGTGGTACGCGGGCCTCTCACTGTTTTCGCCTCTCCCATTGCGGAGCACAGGCTCCGGACGCGCAGGCTCAGCGGCCATGGCTCACGGGCCCAGCCGCTCCGCGGCATGTGGGAACTTCCCGGACCGGGGCACGAACCTGTGTCCCCTGCATCGGCAGGCGGACTCTCAACCACTGCGCCACCAGGGAAGGCCCTTGGTGTTTCTTTTTTAAAGAAAAAAAACAAAACAGGAAGTTTTCTCTAGTAAGAATTTAATGCACAAAGAAAACTCCTAAACTGAGTTAATACAAAGTATATATTTTTTCTCGTAACCACAATGTATACATGCACATATTATTATGTAAATAAAAATAATTTAAATCTTTATAAATAGTGAAATAAATATTAAAATAGATAAATAAATGTTTAGGTAGATAAGTAAGTAGGTAGATCAACATGGGCATCTATGAGGGACGAGTGCCTGTAGAGTAGAACATCATGTTTCTTAATATTCCTGAAAACACTTGATAAATTAATTCAATTCAGGGCATGATGAGAGCAGAAATGAGAGTCTTTGACGTGGCAGCACAGGTGGAAGTGTGGTCTCGTTAGTGAGAATCATTTCTCAAGTTGAACCAGGTGTGTGTCATTCCTTCCTCCTGAGTCTTTCTTACAAGTTCGTTGATGAAGAGAAGGATCTCATGACTTCTGCTCTGACAATCTCCCAGGCACAAGGGCTGTACTTCTTCTCTTGCAGATAGACAGTGATTCTGTGGAAGTATTTCCTCACAGCCAGGATGGAGTCCTCCTTGAGCAGGGGAGTCCCTTCCAGCCCCGCCTCCTGCATCAGACAGGCTTGCAGGTCAGTGAGCTGCTGATAAAGTGCAGTGCAGAACTTGTCCAGGAGGGTCTCATCCCAAGCGGCAGCCGAGCCCTCTGTGCTGAAGAGCTGGAAGGTCTGCTGGATCATCTCATGGACGACAGCGATGGCTTGAGCCTTCTGGAACTGGTTGCCTCCAAACGCCTCCTGGGGGAATCCAAAGTCATTTCTGTCCTTCAGGCAGGAGAAGGGGGAGATTCTCCTCATCTGTCGCAGGAGCATCAGGGCCCTCGTGTTAGCCAGGCTGTGGGTCTGAGGCAGGTCGCAGCCCAGAGAGCAGTTGGAGTTGCAGCTGAGCAGCACCAGGGCCAGGAGTAAGGACACAGTTGGGGCCATCGGGGACCCTGCAGATGCTGCCGGCCTGGCTGAGGTGGGGACTCTGTGAACCCTGCTCTCTAGGTTCTCTGAAGACCTTCCTTCAGGCCTGGGTCTTAAATGGGAGCGAATTGGTTTCCATTTTCTGAATGTTCCCTCTTACTTTCTACTTCTGTTTTTGCTTTTCATTTTGCACTCTCCAGACAGGTTAGGGCAGCGTTTCTCAAACACTGTTTTTCATCCTTGCCTCCCCTTCTCCTGCCCACAGAACCTTTCTAGATATTTTTTTTCCATATGGCTCCCCTATGAAATTTTGATACACAGATATACTGTGTACATTAGTATGTACTCCATGCATATCTCTACTTTATAAATAGAAAAAGAAAGTGAAAAGTTTTTTCTTTTTATTCAAAGCAGTGGTGAGTATGACAAAAATATTTAGGCTAAAAATTAGCTGTAAAAGCTACTGCAATTAATTTAACATTTTGGTTAAGTGTGCAGAATGACTTTTAATGTAATACATTTACTTAATAAATAGGAATGTATCAAATTACATATTCAATAAAAATTTATACAAATACTTCATAAGAATACCAATGTATAGATATATTTAAAATCTATCAAAACTGCTAAAACCATTGACAATTTAAATGATTTTCTTAACATTTATTTTTAAGTAATCCTTAGTTTTGATTCATACCATAAAATGATTTCTAACTTCACTAGCTGCTAGATATTCCTCTAGATATTGTCAACAACTTTTTCTCTTTAGGACTAGACGTAATTATTGATCTCCTAGATAACTTTTTTAGAATTAAATAATAAAATACAACCTATTTGTGCTTAATTCCCGATGCCCACATCACACTGAGGCTCAAACATAAGCAAAATCCACAAGACAGACAAGGACAGCTCATAAGTAAGCAGAGGGCACCTCTCACATTATGACTTTGAGTTCAATCATATGATGGAGAGAAAGTCCTGTAATGAAACATCAAGCCACCATAGCTTGTAGCACTGATCCTGCATATTGTGTATCTTCCAGGCACTCAATGTCAATGCCTCTCGTCTCATACACAAGAAAACCCAAAGAGAAAAATGAATACAAAGGATAGGGTTGGATAGGGTTGAGCTTTGGAGTGCCACCCACCATTGTAGTAGCTAAGATTTGTTCGCACCCCTAACAACTACTGTTTGCACCCGTGGGAGCGATCTGCTCCCAGATGATTTAGGAATCATCATCGATTTGAATCTTTCTCTGTATTTTTGCATTGAATTTCAGATTCCCCAAAGGACTGTCAGAGGTTCCAATCCAAGCCTATTCTTTTCAAACAAAAGAAAACCATCTTTGTAATTAATTGAGAACTGGATAAATGTTGATTGGTATCATGGAAAGAATTCACTTTCAACTCTGATCATGAATTCTTTTATTTTGCAGTGGATGTTCTGTGGCCTCAGCCCCCTCTAATACGGATCTTTCAATAAATAATAGGTATGTGACTATCTGTGGCAAATCAGCTCTGTAGCAACTGGACTCTGTCGTATTCTCTGTGGTATCCTCGGCACCAGGCCCAGTGTAATCACGCAACAGGTAATTTTTTTTTTTTTTTTTTTTTTTTTTTTTTGCGGTACGTGGGCCTCTCACTGTTTTGGCCTCTCACATTGCGGAGCACAGGCTCCGGACGCACAGGCTCAGCGGCCATGGCTCACGGGCCCAGCCGCTCTGCGGCATGAGGGATCTTCCCAGACCGGGGCACGAACCCGTGTCCCCTGCATCGGCAGGCGGACTCTCAACCACTGCGCCACCAGGGAAGCCCGAACAGGTACTTTTAACGAAAGCAGTTTCTCAGATGGTCTCCTCCCACTGGAAGGCAGTTACGAAGGACCAAGCTATTTTCCTTTATCACGGTCGTATTTGCTGCGATTATAATAGACAGTGGCTGGTATTCCCATTCTACTCCTACTGGTATCAGTCATGCCTACTGAGTTTGTTGCTAAAACCACTAGGATTCTCTTTCCTTTAAGGTGCCTGTGGCTCTGGGGATTCAAGTTGTAAGAGCAGCACAATTTTCAGCCGTTGCCCGGCACTCTATTAAACTCAGGAGGATGGCCTCGTCGCTAATTTGTCCTCTACTAGGTCATGACAGAAAATAACCAGCTTGATGTCACATACAGAGCCACGTATCTGAACTCAAAGTCTCCCTGATTCACACAGGTCACAGCAACCAGACAATTAACCACGTTACTCTTCGGTGGGTCTTTACGGATGTGGCAATGACTACCTATATCCTGAGATTCTTTGGAGACTCCTCACAAAGACTGATGAATGATCCTTTTCCTCCTGTGTCTTCATTCCCTTTCAAGGGACGATGGGGTCCATTTCAGTTTGATTTCCAAATTTTGACACATAATAATTGAAGCATTACTGCAGGTTGGAAATGAAGAGTTTGGATTCTGAGTCCTCGGTCTGCTCTTTTGGCCTGGTAAATGGCTCATTCTTCTTTATTTACATGAATATATTCTCTCTTCTGGATGCCAAGACATGTAGCCTTCAATGCCCTTTGTGGTCTGAATGTTTCCGTCCCCACAAAATTCATATTTGGAAGTCCTAACCCCCAAAGTGATGGTATCAGGTGGCGGGCCCTTTGGGACTTGATTAGGGTGTGAAGATGGAGGCCTCACGATGGAATTAGTGCCCTTATCAACGAGGTCAGAGATAAATGCCTCCCTCTCCTGCTGTATGATGATACAAGGAGAATTCTGCAGTGTGAGACCTGAAGCAGGCTTTCACCAGAACTGGACCGTTTCTGTATTGTAAATAAGTTCATTTGTACCCTTTTTTTTAGATTCCACATATAAATGATATCTCTCTTTCTCTGTGGGTCAGATTGTTTTTTAATGAAGTGTGTGCAAGCAAGAACATTAGTTGTTCCCCTCCACCCCACCCAGAACTTCATTAGGACAAATAGTGTAAAGATGAAAAGTGGTCTTATGCACTGAACTTGTCTCCTCGTCTATTAATCATCCAATAATTTCCCAACTTCTTTGCAGTGAGATTTCCACGAGGATAAATCCAGGCCATGTAATGTGAGCAGAAGGGCTCTTGCCCTGTATAGTCCTGGCCCTTGAAAACGTCCCATGTGATGCACCGGACTTTTTCCCTTTACCACTGAGTGGAATAGACTCAAATACTGCAGAAAAATTTGCAGTCACCTGTTGATGATGGAAAAATCCACAAAACAGGGGGTACCCATGTCCCCGAATCATTCTTTGGAGAGCAACTTAGAACATCCATCTGATCAGGAATGCCTGCCTTGTGTTCTTATACCAGGGAAAGATAAGATTCTATTATGATCAAATTCCTGACAGCATTCTCTTTACCCGTTACAGCAGTCAGCATTAAGTTAACTGACAAATATCTTTAAGACCACACTATCCAAAAAACCTTTCTATACTTCATGTGTTGAAAATAGCAAATACCTCTCCCAAAACTTAAAGTGATCTTTTAAATTACGTTATAAAATTATTTATACAAGAAAAGAGATTGTGTTCTGTCAAAACCTTTTTTAAAATCATGATTTTCTTTTCAGACATTTTTTCAGCCTGTGAGGAAACACAAGTCGAGATTGCTTTGGACTTGAACACTAATGTAATTGAATGAGAAGTGTCACGAGTATAAAAAATATTCTGTATTTGTTGACATTTCTTTGAGGATTCTTACATAAGGGAAAGGCACCTTTTAATTTCCACTCTGACAACCTCCCAGGCACAGGGGCTGTATTCCTTTGCCTTCAGATAGACATGGATTCCATGGAAATACTCCCGGGCAGCACGTCCCAAATCTCGACAATCCAGATTGTCTTTTTTCATCTGCTCCAGTCGGTGCAGCCTCAGATGAAGGCTAGAGAGAAGTTTATCGAGGAGGGTGTTGTTCCAGGCAGCACGGCTGTCCTCTGTGGTGAAGAGGTTGAAGATCTGCTGGAGCATCAGATGGTGGTGACAGGTGCCTTGAGTCACCTGGATTGGGGTGATATTCTCTCTTTTCCAAGGAAATTTGAAGTCGGTTCTGTCCTTTAGGCACCACTGAGAGGGGATTCTTTGCAACTGTTCCAAATGTTGGAAGACGTCCTTGTTTTCCTGGCTATGGCTTCTAGGCAAGTTCCAGCCAAGAGAGTAAGCAGGGATAGAGCAGAGCAGCACTCCTGCCGCTAGCAAATAGATCTGGGCCATTAAGAAAGGGTGATTCACTGGACGGCCGCCAGGAGAGGCGTGGGCACCGCCGAACAATTAATGAGTGGGAAGCTTCCTTCCCTGGAACTGTGGACAGCGTTCTTCCCTAGGTGGCCGGTAGAGGGCGCAGGGTTTGTTTGGGAAACGCCGACTGTTGAGTTTGCCGTCTGCAGCTCGAGAGACAGGGCGAAAAGTAGTCCCTGAGGCTGCTTTAATAATCAGCATACGCGAAACACCTTGGTTTTCTCGGTGCTGAGCGTTGAAGAGGAAGCCTTGTCGCGGCCTCGCCAGAGACATTTTTGTGTGGCTGGGAACAAGAACCGTGCATTTTCAGGCTTCCCCTGAGTTTTGCGCTTTATTTTCTCACAGAAACTTGAGCGAGGCAATTTTTGGGAAAGAAGCCTTTTTCTGAGCGGTCTGAGGTGGGAAATCAGAGCGATACCCAGCCGCAGAGAAAGGGGAGCCGATTTTTTAGATTCGGGCTGGTTTCTGGCGCGAGACAGCGAAGGCCCAGAGAAAGGGGAACGCGGCGGCGGCGGCGATGGGACGACAGGACGGTGTTGGGGACGCCCTGAGGGGTGAGTCGGCGCGCGGCCACCACCGGGGCCGAGGACGCGGGAGCTGAGCGCCCTGTAGATTCTCTGGGACTTCATGGAGTCTTTCAAGGATACAGCGTTAAAGTGAGGGAGAAAGTATTGAATATCTGAAAAGTAGGAATATTAAAAAAAACTCACAGCCTTTTATTTTTTACATTTTAAAATTAATTTTATATTTAACTTAATTCATATCATATTTAAATTAAATATTTTAAATGTTTGATATTTTTATAAATTTATGTTAAAATATTTTCAATATTAAGCATAGAATATTAAAATATATTTTCATATTAAAATATAGCATTTTATTAAACTTTATTTAAACTATATTGTCTTTCTACTAAAGTAAGTATTTCATATAATTATTTGTTTATTTATTTTAGGCTGGGTTTATTTATTTTAGGCTGGGTTCAGTCTTCATTGCGGTGTGCAGGCTTCTCACTGTGGTGGCTTCTCTTGTTGAGGAGCACAGGCTCTAGGTGCGCAGGCTTCAGTGGTCGTGGCTCGCGGGTTCCAGAGCACAGGCTCAGTAGTAGCAGCACATGGACTTAGTTGCCCCACGGCATGTGGGATCTTCCTAGACCAGGGCTCGAACCCGTGTCCCCTGAGTTGGCAGGCGGATTCTTAACCACTGCGCCACCTGCGAAGCCCCAAGTGTTTAATATAGTTTTACTTTTCTATCTTTAATGGAAGCCAACTCATTAGTATTGTCAAGATTACTTTTTTGCTTGTTTTTAATTGAGGGAATTACCATGTTTGACAATTTCTAATGACCCCGTGATAGTCTTAACTGATTTTAACTCATGTTCCTGAAATGTCTTTCCCAGGACCTCACCTTGACTATAAGGTTAGAAAGAAGAGTTGGTGTGTACAAGCAATTGAGGACGTTTAGCAGGTCAGACTTTTTCATTTTTCTTTAGTAGGAATTTTATACACTAAGTGGAATTTGCCCAGATTTCATTTACATCACGAAGGCTTACTTTGTAAGACTGTCAGGGCCATGCAAATGGAGGTCAGCTTCATTTCTTTACTTAAAATTTTTATATTTTGTTCCTCGTGCATATTTTGGTATTAATTTTCATTTTAAAATGTTGCATTAAAACATCCTTTACCTTGATGACTTAGATTTGGTGCCTTCTTACCATTCGTGCTTAAGAGAAGTACTAGCTTAACGTTGCCCTAATGCTAACCCAGGAAATAGCTTTTGAATTAGAGTATTGTGCTGTTCCATGGCTGAAAATCTAGGAATGCTTTAATTCTCATCATCTCTCCCCCATATATATATTTCTTACCATTTTCCTGGTCTCTACAACATTATTTTAATGTCTTTTTTTAAAGGAAGAAAAAACCCTTTTGACTGCCTTCATCTGATTTTCTCAACTCACACCCCCTTGGCTATGGTAACCACAAATCTGATCTTTTTCTCTGAGGTTATGTGTTTGTTTTTAAAGTATAATTTAATCTGTGTCTTAAAAATTAACACCAGAGGTGGTCTGAAACAAAATAAGGTGAGGAAAAGGACTATTTATCTCATTTATACTAGTCACAGAGCAGGCTTTTTTTTTTTTATTCTTATGGGGAGGAGGTCAAAACACTTTCTTAGATGCTGCAAAGAGCCTCAGGTGCCGTAGGATTTCTCTCCTTAATGTACGGGGCACTGCTCTAAGGGTGGAGACTAGGTCTCTACTCCTTCGCAGGCCTACAGGCAATCCCTCTCCTAGAGTTTGCATTTGGGGGCCTCAACATGCAGACCCCTGAGTGTTAAGGAACCTGTATTCAGAGCTTCTCTTGGCTGGGCTGAGGGTGGACTCTAGAGGTTTCCATTTGTTATATTAATACAAAAGCCTTCTATCATTCACTCTGTTCAAATTCTCAGCCTGTACTTTGCAAACTTTATTTTATTTGATCTCGGCAATGTCTTGTGTGACCACAACTAACGGTGTCTCCATTTTTTAAAAGATGAAATGAAAATCTGATGTCATTTAAATTCAGGAGCCCCAGATTTTTGTCAGAGTGGAGCCTTCTGCTGCTCCCAGGCCCTCCTCTTCATCAGCTCTGAGCACTGGCCCTCAGCTGCACTGAGCCCGTGGTGCTTCCTTCATCCTAATCCTGCCTCTAAAGTCTGTCCTCCCTGCTCCCTGGAGGGCAGTCACCATCCCTGCCTCACTTTCCTGGAATCCACATTGCCAAGCGCATTGTCACATATATACGCAGTCAGAACATTTCTGGTGACGGAATGAAGAGAACTGCATGAATTCACCCTTGCTGTTCATTTTTATGTCACCATTATCTGTAAACTTTCAGAAAATGTGAGCTATGGTCCTGTAAGGAAATGTGGAAGAATTTAAATCTGATGTATGAGTCCCTTTAGAGGAGAATGCAGAGAGGTGAGGCTAGTTGTATTTTGGTGCAATTTAAGAAGTGGCAAAACAGAGTACAGGGTCAAACCTCTAAGTATTCGTATTAGAACTGAAAAAGAGATATATTGAGACTCAGGTTTTTATTTCAACCTTGGGTCTCATTTAGATGAATACATCCTATTGGATTGATACTCTTTCATGTTCCAGGAGTGTGTTTAATTTCCAGTGTAATAAAAGAATTGAAGTTGTGACATTCTATGTTGCCCATAAATGGCTTATTTAAGAATCTCCTTTGCAGGCAGGTACCCACAGCAGCTGGATACAGGCTCCCACAGCCAGACACCTGCATCACCAGGCTCACCGGGGCCTGCCACCCTCCTCACTGAGGACACCCAGGATGATGTTCTCCAGCCCTGTCTGCACCCTTAGCTGTCACCTGGCCCAGAACCACAGGCTGCCAAAGCAGGAGACCCTCACAGTCCTGCCCCTAACAGGGAGAATCTTCTTTGTTTTCCTGCCTGAAGGACAAGGAGGTTTTCAGGTCCCATCAGCACCAGCTGGCTGACAGCCAGTTCCCAAACGCTCAGGCCGCCTCATTCTCCATGAGACGATACAGCACTTCTCCATCGTCTTCAGCACAAAGAGCTGAAATTCCTCAGTGGGCTTGATCAACAGTGGGCAGATCTGGAGACTAGTTTGGTGCAGGAGATGGAGAGGAAAAGACCCTGCTGGGCAATGAGGACTCCAGCCTGACTTTGAAGAACTTCCAAAGGACCAGGCTCGATCTGAAAAGAAAGTCCACAGCTGCTGTGCCCAGGACAATATGAGAGTGGAAGTTAAGGCGTGAAAATCAGAGTGTGCTTTCCCTGTATGTTCAACCTCAGAGAATCCAGGAGTGGGAAAAGGAGACCTGGACCCAATCTTCTACAATGGAGTCTTCTCTGCTTAGAGGTGGCCTCTAGTGCGTCCATATTCACTCAGTTCAATGACTTTTCTTCTGATTCAGTTGTAAATGCATCGAGTCTTCTCAGCACATTGTTTTTCAACAGTAAGTGGAACAATACTTTGGAATGGGGAGAAAATTTATTTTTAATTTGTAATAATTAGAATTTATTTCTCTATGATGATTGTTATATTTACCAAATTTATTCTTCATATTATGATATGGTCAGCTTTGTGTCTTGTTTTCCTTTGCTTTGGGGGTGCAAAAGGTGTATTTTAAGTGTTAGGTTTAACTCATATCTTAAAGAAAATCAGAGTGTCCTTAAACCTTTAATCTGCCTTAAAATCCAACAGGAACATAAATCGTTTTATTCATTTCATTGGTTCTTAAAATATTTTGAAGTATCTCTGCTTTCAGGATTTTACTTGTGTTTTTTAATATATTGGTAGATAAAAGAAAGATATTACTTTCTTAATGGAGCACTCTGTCAGAGAAGACAGGCCTTAAAGAGTAAAAAATGCGCTTGAAACCCTTTCTAGGTTATGAGGGAGATGCACAAGGCATTATGACAGGTTATAGCAGCTGGAGCTATTCTCTTTTACTTGTTTTTTCTTGGAGAAAGCATGTCTAATGGTTGCTGATTCAGTTTCAGCAGTTGCATGATCAGTAAACTGTGGAATACATTATAGAATCATGGAATTTAAACTTCAACAAAGAAGTGTGACTATCCCTTGTATTGTTGGCACTGTGGTGGGTGCCAGGTACAATGAAAATAGTAGACACATTGCCCGCTGTCACAGAGCTTGCAGTCTGGTGGGGATATGGGTAACTACGTGTTCAATGAAAGGAATGCTAATGCTCTGACAGGGAAAGTACAGGTTCTTGGGAGTATGTGGGCTTGCATGGATCAGGGAAAGCATCTGCAAGAGCAGTTGGTAAGCTGGCATCCCAGGGGTCTGCAGGAGTTTGCCAGGTAATTACATGCTGGTCAAGTTTGGCCATGTGTGGAGATTATCTAGGGTAGCAGGTAAATATGAGGGTTTGGAGCTAATGACATTTGTTTGGAGATGTGACCCTGGGTAAAGACATGCATATGGAAGTCAACAGTCATAGAGAGGACGTTTGGAACTATTTGGGAGGTTGAGACTATATGCGCAGAGAGGATGAAGTGTGGGACTAGCATAGATCTTTGAGGAACACCAATTCCCTAAGATGAGAGTGTGGAGTCAACAAAGGAAGGAGAGAAGGAGGGGCAGAAAAGCAGAGGACGGTGGTGACAGGGAGAGCAGATGAGCGTCAGACTTTAAAATGGCGGGTATAATAAGAAGTATCTGATGCTTCGGACATGTCAGCCAAGGCTGCTTCACGTTGATCTCTAACCTCAGTAAATTGTAGCTTATTGGCAATATCTTATGACCTAGTAAGTATCTTAAGAAATTAATCTCAATTTTCAAGATATTTTTTCCTCTCATTTGTTTTAAGCAAGGGTCTTAGAAGACCCTTAAGGCTTCATAGATAAAGCATTCAGCTTTATATATATAATCAGGGTTTTTCCTTGGAGAGTTTTATTCACTACTTCAAAATGTCATTTTATATGGATAAATTGCATAAAAATTTGTAATCTGCATCAAAACGCTTTTAATTTCAGCATGATGTAAATTTAAATTTAATATATTACTTTCTACTTAATATTGATAAATATCTTCTGTGCCAATGCACTGACTGCATTTTGTTTTGATGCCCACTAGAGATCCATGGGTATTTGCAATCTAGTGTTTGGTACATCTGTGAGAATATTGCATTTGCTAGTAGAATTTTAAAAAAATGTGTTTGTATGCTTTGCACAATACTTAAAAAGATGATCCTATTTTAATTCACAGAGGTAGAATTTTTGCATAACAAAATTATGAGCTCAGTAAGGCACAAATATGGCATTATATCAATATCTTCTGGGGACTTCCCTGGCGGTCCAGTGGTTAAGACTTCTCCTTCCAATGCAGGGGGCGTGAGTTCGATCTCTCATTGGGGAGCTAAAATCCCACATGCCTCAGGGCCAAAATACCAAAACATGAAAAAAAAAACACAAGCAATATTGTAACAAATTCAAGAAAGACTTTAAAAATGGTCCACATCAAAAAAAAATCTTAAAAAAATATGTATCTTTTGAGTGGACATGAAATAATGGCTTTTACTCCTTTGTGCATACCTGTCACAATAACAACTATCATTGCTATGTTTAATATGTCCCTGGTGCTTAAAATAATCTGCTCACTTAAGATAAGTTTATGACTTGTTATATTCTCATGATATAGAGCATATAACATGCGATGGTATGTTGAATGGAATATAGTAGTCTCATTATCCCTATTCTAAAGCTGAGAAAACTGTACTGTAGGAAAAAGAAAACAATTGCCCTAAATCATGCATGAAGCCGAAGGAAGATAAGGGGATGCCGAGCTAACAAATTTACTGGTCACCTGAGAAGACAAGAGTAACCCCCAAGAGAAGATGCAGCAAGACTGTCATTTTCAAACACTTTTACTGACACAACTATGTTCAGCTTATTACACTTATCGCTTTTATTAACAACTCTGAGGACCAATGATGTCCCTAACAGTGTGCAGGTTACTGGGTGGGAATAAGAAGTGTAGCTGGAGAGTGAGCTGAGTGCTACGGTACCTGATGTAGATGGAGATCTCTTTCCTAAGCCTGATAAGACTATGCAGTTCCACTCCCAGGTTTGCTACGACCCTATACTGCTCTGCCTCCCCTTTGGCCTCCTCTTGTCCCTGCTTGCTCAACCACAAACATGGCCAGGAGTTCTGCATCCCTGCTGCTGCAGAGCCTGTCCCATGAGAAAGGAAAGGCGAAAAGTCCTCAGCTGTACACTTTCATTAAGGCTAAATTGAGAACTGGGGAGCTGAGCTGCTTTGCCCAGCCTTCATCAGGACGCAAGAAGGCCTTGGAGTTAGATGAAAGTTATTCTCCATCAAAATATTTGGGGTCCTCTGGTTTGTTCCATTTCCTTCTGAACTTGAGACCTCAGGAATGCCAAATTCCAGTGCTGTTTTGGGGAATATGTGAAGTTTCTTGTCTCTGTTCCTAGGGGCTGATTGGGACATTGGGAATCTATGTGCCTGTGTAACCCGAAACATTCCAACCCACGGCTGTTTACAGATCAGTATCATGATGGAGAAGGGGAAGGACTGGGAAGTCCAGTTCCTGAGACTCCTTCTTTAATGGATTTTCTCAATTTGTAAAGCCCCTCAGCATTTGTCAAATTCCTATGCTTTTGTATTTGCTTTGTGAAGGGCTGTATTCATCATGACACAAATGAAGGTGGCTGAGATGGTAGAGGGTGTGCAAGGCCACTGTCAGACTCTCTCCCTAACCTTCCTCTGCCTCAAACACTCAAAGTCAGCTCTCAGTCAGAACTGGAGAACCTCTTCTTTTCCCTAGACCCAGTTCCTGGGCTACTGCATCCTTCCCCCAAATGCAGCAGAGACAAAAGAAAACATTCTCTTTTAGAAGAAACGATTTACTTGTGAAGAATGAACTTTGCTGTTTTTGAGAGAGACCATTTTGTTTTCAGAAGATGCCTTACCCCAAGGCTTCCTTCCATAATCTGTTCCCAGTGGGACTCCCTCGTGTCAACCTCTTGCTGGACTAGGACCCTGGAATTCCACAGGGCCAGCTAGCAAGAGGGATGCCTGAGATGACAGAAGATATGAATCACCTTTCTGAAGAGAGGGTGGGGCTGGTGTCACATGAGTGCCTTTCAGGTGAGCTCTGCAAACCAAAAATAGGAGCCTGGGTGTGTCTAGGGAGAGTGGAAGCAAAGAGAGAGTGGAACATGCTGAGCAGACTGTTCTACTGGGAAGAGATTCTTTCAAGATTAATGCCCAGGAACTAGAATTATTCGAGGTCAGAGGTTCAATGACACTAATAGTAAGGTCCATGTGTGTAGAGCGGTGTCATTTCAAAGCTCTTTCACACACATTGCCCCAGGCAATCATCACAACAATCCTGGGACTCTCCCAGACACAGACTATGAAACTTAGGGAGGTTAAGTTGTCTGAGTCATTACCCAAAATTTTGCCCCCAAAACAGTCATTGTTCCACCACGTCTCACACTGTCACTTGATGAGTAAGCGCCATGGCCCAGCTTTCACATGGACGAGCAGAGCCTGGGTTAGAAGTGTCCCAGGTCCTGACTTCTTTGCTTTCTAGCTCTGAGTCTCTCCTCTGGGGGGCGATTATTTTCTGAGAGTACAGGCTCTAGGAGGTGACATTGCCAGCAATTATAGACCTGGGACTGTATGGAGAAGAGAACTAAGATCAAACCCGGGAGAGCCCAGGATTGGAGAGCAGAACCTTACCTTTCATAGCTCCTGCTTTTTTCTTCCTGCTTCTGCGTTGCTGCTGAAAGCCCCCAAAATGAAAGAGTTCACGAGCTATTTTGTGCCTTTCTCATACTAAAGAAGCAACAAACGTTATTAATGAAAAATGTGACTTTTTACATTATTTGAGGTCTCTGTTAGTTCCATATTATTCATTTTTAAAGTAGATCCAAGTATTTTCTGCTGATCCTTCTTTCTCAAAGAATTTTTACTAATTCCCAGAATATCT
Organism: Delphinus delphis; assembly: GCF_949987515.2. Classification (NCBI taxonomy): domain Eukaryota; kingdom Metazoa; phylum Chordata; class Mammalia; order Artiodactyla; family Delphinidae; genus Delphinus; species Delphinus delphis. The sequence continues at coordinate 69,945,021 of NC_082688.1, forward strand.
TCCAGAAGTAGAATACACAAGGACTTCCCTGGTGGCAGAGTGGTTAAGAATCCGCCTGCCAATGCAGGGGACACGAGTTCAAGCCGTGGTCCGGGAAGATCCCACATGCCGCGGAGCAACTAAGCCTGTGTGCCACAACTACTGAAGCCCGCGTGCCTAGAGTCCATGCTTCGTGACAAAAGAAGCCACCGCAAAGAGAAGCCTGCGCACGGCAAGGAAGAGTAGCCCCCAAATGCCGCAACAAAGACACAATGCAGCCAAAAATAAAATGTAAATAAATAAATAAATAAATTGTTTTGGAAAAAAAGAAGTATAATACACAGAAATTGCAAGTATATTCAACATGCAGCACAGGGAAATTTCACACACTGAATACACTGTGAAACTAGCACCCAAGTTAAACGTAATACATTTTGCCCAGGACCTAGCATGTTTCTTATGTTGCTTTCCAGTTGCTACCTCAGAGCAGCTCTCCTTCTCCTCGCCGATAGTAGCCACTCTGTGACTCTAACAGTCCTGATTATTTCTGACAGACACACTTTTATGCCTCTTGTGTATATTTACTCATTGAATCCTGAGAATAATCCTATGAAAAAATACTACTATTGTCCCCATATTAAAGATGAGGAAACTAGGGAGCTTAGTGATTGTGTTATTTGTCAAGGTCACACTGCTATTAATAGCAGAGCTGGGATCCAGTGCCATGAAGCCTGGCTCCTTCTCATAGAGGTTTTGAAAATCCTAGAACTCTCCTTTCACTTGTGCTCTCTTCCTGTGGCTTTCACTCTAACAGAAACCTTGAAGCTGGAAACCTGCACAGAACCAGAGCAGCTGTGTAGCTGGTCAGTGAGGTGGAGGGACTGAAGTTATGTGTAAGGGATGAATGGTTCAGTAAAGCAGGACCGGGGAGAAGGTGAGAGGAAGGTGCCAGGATTGGCCAGTCAACACCATATGTCACCAGCTTCCCTCGAGGAGATGACTCCTTCCCACAGGTATTTGCACCGACCACTCTTTCCTGGTGGTATAGATCAGTTACACCTATGACATCAGGACTAACCATTCTCCATAATTTCCAGGACTTCCCTCAATTCCATGGAATTCCACCTTTTGACAAGCATTTCCTGAAATGAAAGTGGTAGGACTGTTCCAAAGGACAAAATGGACCAATACTAGTCTGAAATAAATTTACAGAGAAAAAGATAAGAATGTAGGTTTCAGAACTTAAAAAACTCAAGAAGTTTTCTCTCATAAGAATTTAATAAATAAAACAAAATGCAAAGTTAATGAAATGGAAAGGTGAATATTTTCTAAATTTTAATACAATGTAAGTATAAATATATTGATATGAAAATATAAAAATAAGATACATAAATAAATAAATAAACAAATAAACAGAATAAATAAATAACAGGGTAGTCATTGCTTAGGGACTGATGCCCCTGAAGCTGAATAAATTTAACATATACTTCCTTATCACTACTGACAAAGTAGTAGCTGAATTAATACAATAAATTCTGTGATTAAAGTTGAAATAAGAGCCTTCTGAAATGACTAAAGACATGTGTGCAAGGGTGATAGGGCATCTTAGTCAATGAGAATCATTTCAAGGTGACCCCAGGTCTCCATGCATAATTCTTATCCTTTCTTGCAAGTTGGTTGATGAAGACAAGGATCTCATGATTTCCACTCTGACAATTTCCCAGGCACAGTCACTGTATTTCTTCTCTTTCAGGTAGAGGTGGATTCCCTGGAAGTACCTCTTCACGGCCAGTGTAGGGCCCGTCACTCCCAGGGCAGTTTCTTCATCTCCCATCGCCTGCACCAAGCAGGCGTCCAGGTCCTCCAGCTGCTGATGGAGTCCAGTGCGGAGTTTGTCCAGGAGGGAGGTGTCCCAGGCGGCAGAGGAGCGCTCTGTGTGGAAGAGGCGGAAGACCTGCTGGAGCATCTCGTGGAGGACAGAGGTGGCCTGGGCCTTCGGGAGCTGGCTGCCATCCACCATGTCCTGGGGGAAACCGAAGTCTTTTCTGTCCTTCAGACAGAAGCGAGGGGAGATTCTCCGCATCTGGCCCAGAAGCATGAAGTTCTTCCTGCTAATCCGCACGTGGTTGTGAGACAGGTCGCAGCCCAGAGATTCACCAGGGCCATAGCTGAACACCACCAGGGCGGTCAGTAGAGAGAGCACGAAGGCCATGGGGCAAATGAGGCTGCTGCTGGCCTGGCTGAGACGGGCGTCCGGGGGAACCTTGGCGGTAAGTTCTGTGATGACATTCTTTCTAAGCAAGGCCATTAAATAGGGAACACAGTAATTTTCATTTTCTAAACATTTCTATACACTTTTACTTCCTTTTTTTGATTTTCACTTAGATCTTCTCAGTATGGTCTATGAAGATGTCATCATTCTAAACTATTAATTTTGCAAGAAGTTTAATTTTCCCAGTAATTTCAGATGTGCCCATCCAAATGGATATTTATTAATGAAATGAGAAAGGTTTTCGTCTTAAAATCAGAAGTGATGTAGGTTTGTAAATACGCACATTCTATATCTCTTTCATGCATAAATGTTGGTCTTCTCTGTTCCAGGAAGAAATTTTTAGCCCTGATCTTAGGTTCCATTTTTACCTCTTACTTTACCTAGGAAGGCAGGCTCTCTCAGCCGTATGCTTTCTGTATTTGCTTAGGGATTTACCAGATCACTCTGGCATAAGCTCTTTGAAACAAAAGATGGGTTTTATTTAGTGTTTGATTTAGAGAAGAGGCTGATTATTATGAGTCCATGAGCTTCTCCCATGTTTCCTTTCCTTCTAGAACATGTTCCTTCACATCCATGTGGTCATGCTTCAGGGGACCACGAGGTGAGGACTATTATAGATATTGTCCTTTCTTTCCACCATTTTCTTACTGGAGACCTATAGTCCTCCAATGGCTGGGCCAGTACCCCTACTGGGAATCCTGATTCTTTTCAGGAGAATATGGGTGTGGAGATCCTAATTCCAAGACAATTGTATTTCCCCAGCAGCACCTCAGTCACAAGGGAGAGATCACATCTAGTTACACCCTCTCCTCTAGAGTGGCAGAGTCCCCTTCCTAACCTGGACTCCCACCCTGAGGGCAGGCTCACCACATCCCGAGGACTTTACAATCTCCTATCTGTGGAGGGGCTTGTTTATTTGTTGGGAAAATAATTCATCTTCCAGGACCCTCACGCTTGCCCCCGGAGTGTTTGTGTGAAGGACCCTAGTCCTCAGTGGTGACCTCCTCCCCTCCTGACCCATGTCCTCAGGTATCAGAAGTGTCAGCAGCCCTCAGATGCTGAGAGCAAAAGTGTGTTTTCTCTAAGGTGGTGGAGGAGTTACCCAATTCTAATCATTTTACCCTGAGTAGACACATAATTTTTATTTTGCCAAATACAAATTTTATTATTCAACTCTTTTACTAAAACTAGTCAACACTTGTTATGCTCAAAGTTTCTGAGCTGGGGGCAGAGAATTCAGCGACGGTGTTGTCTCTCGATAAAGCTTATGTCACAGAAACCAGTGAGGTTCAGTTGTCCATTCAGTCAGTTGATGCCAGTGGGCTTCTCCCTTCCTCTGTCTCTGTCTCCCTCTGAGAATGCAGGGCAGCGAGGCCCAGGATTAGGTCAGAGAGAAATCGCCTTCTTTCCTTTACTTGTGTGTAATTTTTCATTTAAAGTTTTTGTAACTTATATTCACTTAGTGACTTATTGGACAAGATTTGCCTCGCTGCTCCTGCATTAGTTCTAATTCATGATGAGGTAAGAACAATAAAGGGAGGTAAAGAAAGGCAAAGGGGCTCCAGTCTCTATCATTTTCAAACTTTAGATTGTTTGTTTATCACTGCAACTGTCCTAGAAAGTAAAAGTCGACAGCTGTCTTGTGGGCATAAAGAAAACAAATGTGAGTCTGAATGTCATGAATGTGAAAGAAGGGAAGTGATTTCCCCCGACACATGCCGGATTCTAATATAGCTAACTTGAGTGCAGTACAGTTGGAGAGGAGGCTACGTCAGAGGAGAAGGATGAGGCCAATGTGAAAAACAGAAAGACAGGAACATGGTTGCTTCTGCCAGAAGCTCAGAAAAGACCAAGTCCTGGGTCAGTTGACGGCCTGCAGCTTCGCAAGACCAGCTCCCTCGTTTTTCTTTCATTTAATCCATGAATGATCAGTTTTGAGGAGAGAAGGAAGAAGTCACACCCACCAGCTCACAAGTGACTGGCAACCAGAACCCCAGTTGCTAGAACACTAACCCTGTCTGGGAGGATCAGCAAGATCCGTCTTGCTGAGCATCCGTCTAGGTGATAAATGCATTCAGGCAATGAGAAGGGTACTTTAAGAAAACTAGAATTAAAGGAAGGGAATTAGATGATTCCAAAAGATCCTCATCTTATCTGGTTAATAGGAATCGTGATATTAAAAACTAAGAACTGAATTTTATTGCTTGCTACTAATGGACTAGCCACTTTCTAAGTTCTTTAAAATTTAGGGACTTCCCTGGCAGTCCAGTAGTTAAGACACCGAGCTTCCACTTCTGGGGGCACAGGTTCGATCCCTGGTCGGGGAACTAAGATCTCGCATGTGCCGTGGCGCAGCCAAAACATAGAAAAAAAAATTAACTCAACACTCTCAATAACCCTATTGGATCCAACTCACTTATACAACTGGAGAGAAATATAAATCTGGACGAATGAACTGTTCCAAATGTACCAAAGGTACAAGGGCAAACCTTAGGGTGCTTACAATGATTTGTCTGAAAGCACCCATTAAAGAAAGTGAAGACTGCACATGAACATGATATTTAGGAACCAACAAAATAAGCAGACAGAGGATACTGAGATGACAAAGGACCCTTATTCCACTTAAGATGCCAAAGGGTTACTGTCTATGGTTTTGTAGGGCTACATGAGGTGTGGTCTGAGTCAACTGAACTGACTTTAAGCTCTAATCAAAATAGACAAAATCACTATTAAGTAGTTAGAAGGGAATAGATTTTTCTGCCTACTGAAAAAAAAAAAAAAAAAGTAAGTTTCCTAGTGGCCTAGTGGTTACGATCCGGCACTCTCACTGCCGTGGCCGTGATTCAATCCCCGGTGAGGGAACTGAGATCACTCAAGCCACGCAATGCCAAGTGTAAGATTTCGTGAGTGATTTCTTCAATGAAATATGGTAAAATAACTTTATTAACCCTAGAAGAGCTGACCCCTGGAATCTATGTATTTTTAACGCTTGCATTTTCTTGTGAGTTTAAGAGAAAAAAAAAAAGCACCTAACAATTTCTAGCCATGTGAGCTCTGACGTTTCTCCTTCAGGATGACAACTAAAAAGTCACTCACCATCTGGTTCTACAAGAATAAAGTCATTAGCCACAGCGGTCCCTTACCCCAACACGCCCTGACAGGAGTTCAGGGTAGAGATCAGGAATGGGGCACTCTCTGCTCTGGGAAAACTGACAGAATAGGCCTGCAGGTAGTTAGATAATTTCCTGAGAAATTCTATGAATTCAATTTTTTGCAACTTCTCATACTTAGAAAAGCACTAAAATCATTAATAGTGACAAATGCTCCTCATGACTAGCAGCAACCTTCTCCCAAGATGTGTCCTTGATTGCACGTATCCTCTTCACCACAATCACATATATACTGACATCCCCATTCTGTCCTTGGAGCCGTTCGTCAGAGCTGACTGAGAGGCTGTCCTCCAGGCTATAGTCCTCAGTAAGTCCTCCCAAAAAACTGAACTCCCAGCTCTTATGTTGTCGTTTGTTTCCAGTCAACAAGGACCTCACTGATTTCCCAGGAGACCTCCTCAGGTCAGCCTGCTGTTCTCAATCTCAATGAAGACACCTCCATTTCTCACCTACAGTCCAGGCTGGACATCCATTTGTTTACTGGTAGAGTCCTAATAAGAATCTCTACTCTTTATTGTTGCAACTGTTGGTTAAGATGTGGGTACCGAAGAGGCCTTATGTATGACCAAGACGGAAGAGCATACGCGCTTCTTAGACAGAAGCAGTGAAGGTTTTTAATGGGCTCCTTAGCAGGGAGAGTCTGGCTTGAACTCCAGAGTCACCCTCATGGCCTTGTATAGTTGTCTTTATTTAAATTTCTAGCCTCAGCCCATTAAAACATCATAATACTGAAGAATTGAAATAAAAATATTATTTAAAAAATCATTTGTTAATAAAATGATATTTTTAGCAGTAATATAGGAATGGTTTCTGCTTGTTTTAGGACCCTAATCCTTAGGAAGGTTTCCAAACCTCTAAATGTACTTTAAATGTCCTTCTGACTTTAAAACTACCTACTCAGTGCTGTATGCACCAACTGGAAAGGATAGAAAGATGATTGATCCATCAGTGTCCTCTTTCCAAAGTGCCTAAATTAAATAAATGAATTTCCACTTAGCTCTTTGTTGCTTTTAGAAATTGTGACCTTCCAGTGTGCATGTTACTGATACCTGCCCTGCTGGAAAGGCTCTACCCCAGTTGTTGCTAAATATATTAAAATCCCTGCCTGTGTCCCTTCTATTCAAGCATGTTTTATTTTGTTTGTCTTTCAAAGGGGCAAAGACGTCATGATGGAATGTAAGAAATTCCTTGGATTGCATTGTCCCCAGGAATATCCTTCCCTGCTCTGTGATTACTTGCTGGGTCCTAAGGACAAAACAAGTTTGCAGCTGGCACTGAGGTAACCCTCGTCCCTTCCAAGACTCCGCAGGCTGCTGTGGTATCAGTGCTGGGGACACTGCTAGTGGCCACATCCTTATGGGAGAACTCTGTGCTATCGCATGCACCTCATTCTTTTCTTCTCTGAAAAGGAATGTTCTGGAGAACACATGCCTCGGTGCAGCTGATCTGTGTTCTTCCATGTCCTGAGGACCTGCCGCTGTTCCAGTGAACGCTTTAAACATCTCTGTTCTCCTTCCAAGTTCTCAAGCTGCTGCTGCCTTTCAACTCCATGTTTCCTGCGCTTTGGGCTTTTTGAGCAAATAAGAGTCCTGAACCAGGTGAGTTCCTCCTAGTGCAGTCAGCACGTGGAAGTGTGCAAATAGAGGCACAGGTGAGCTCCTGGATTCTCCACCACTGTTCAGTGTTGGGCAGGGTGCCATCTATTTACTGTGTTTCTCTGGGAGTCTGGACAGTCTGGACCTGCAGTGCTTGGCAGGCGGAGAGCGTGGAGTCATATGAGAGTTTCTGACAAACCTAGAACTTTCACTCAGCTTCTGCTTTCCATTGGTGGCTTTCTAGTCTTTAGGGGAAATTGACAGCCAGAAACCCTAATGGAGAAGGAAACAGCGGTATGAATGGGCAGTACAGCTGAATGCAGAGTGAATGGGGAAAGTACACTATGGATTTCTACACTGGGTGGAACTGAATGATTGTGATATTTTAGTGAAAGAATGAGATCCAGGAAAACAGAGGGGAAGGGGAATTGTGCCATTCATCAGAATCAGCAGATAGATATATGGTATATTTTATACTATGTATTCATATATATGTACCATATATGTATATTATTGTATGTAAAATTACATACAATTGATGACGCACTTTCTCCCAGTTCTGTTTTTTAGGCTGTCATTGTTCTGCAGTCAGTGACAGAGAGAGGGGGAGGAGAATTCATTATTCCCATTTAGACCTATATGAAAAATATAGGAAACAACACACTACCTGTTTAGCCCTCACTCTGTGGATGATACTCTGCTAAGTGCTCTTAAATGTTCTGGTTGGTCTAATATTCAATACAACTCTAGGAATATTTTCCCGACTTTATATTTGAGGAAACTGAGGCTCAGGGAAGTTAAGTGATTCCCCAGCATCACACGTGTGTCCTGGCAGAATCTAGACTCAATGCAGAAACCCATATCACATATAAATAATTATTTAACTTCCATCCTCTGTAATTCTCAAGCTCTTTGTTTTCTTCTTTGGTGCTTTCTGAAGATCATTTTTCCCTGCTTGACTCCTAAGTGCACTGGCTACTCCAGCTTTGTGCCCTCTTCAGACTCTCCTTCTCTTTCTCACTCCTAAAAGTTGAAGGTCCTCATGAGCTTTCGGTCGTCATCTCGTTCTACACTCTACTCCTAAGGAACGACATCCACATATGCTGCTTCCAATGGGAAGTCTGTCTTTAGATGTTTCTTGGCCACTTTATGGAGTCCATGTGCTTTCTCCCCTTCTTGAGATGCCTCATTCCAGATTCTGGTGAGAGAATCCCCTTTTCCCTATCTCTCATTGTAATAGGAAACTTAATTGAAATAATTTAGCATGATTACTGTTTTTATATCTTTTATCTCTTCCAAACTGAACTCTCCAGAAGAATAGGTTTGGCATTCTCTTTTTTCACCTCTGTATTCTCAGAACTATCATATATCCAATATAGAAATATGAAGTTTTAAAATATAACCTGGAACTTCCCTGCTGGTGCAGTGGTTAAGAATCCGCCTGCCATTGCAGGGGAAACGGGTTCGATCCCTGGTCCGGGAAGATCCCACATGCCGCGGAGCCACTAAGCTTGTGGGTCACAACTACTGAGCCTGTGCTCTACAGCCCGTGAGCCACAACTACTGAGCCCACGTGCAGCAACTACTGAAACCCGCACGCGTAGAGCCCGTGCTCCACAAGAGAAGCCATCGCAATGAGAAGCCCGCGCATCACAACGAAGAGTAGCCCCTGCTCGCCACAACTAGAGAAAGCCTGCGCACAGCAACAAAGACCCAGCACTGTGAACAATAAATAAAATTAAAAAAAATAAAATAAAATATAAACCACTGAAATAAATGAATGATGAGAATGATGAGTAGAATTTATCATCCATGTTTCAGTATGCCTTGCAAATTAAAGCTACATCTTTTTTGTAAGAAAAAAAAATCCAAATGTCATCTGGGGGAGAGTTTCATAAATTAAACAAGAAAATAATTTGAAACAATATAGAGGTAAGCATATTTTATTATACTGAATACACTATAAAGTTGAACATGGTATTATATGAACAAAACTATTTTAAATACCATACATAGTATGATTGAGATTAAGTAGAAGAATAAATAGATGACTTCATGAGAGCCCTTTGCACTTTAATCACTATCATTTTGACTCCTGGTCTGATCATTTCTAAATCTCTACTGTATATGAGTCTAGTTGTGATACTTGCTCTGTCTCTTCAAACTGTGTTTTTCACCTTTTAGTATGGTAAGTTTCTGTTGAAAGTTGAACATGATGTATGGGGTAAAAGGAACTGAGGTAAATTGGCCTTTAGGGTGAGGAGTTACATTTATCTTGCTACGAGGTTGGCTGTGTTTACTTCTAGTCCTGGGCTGTGTTTCTGCCCTCTTTATTTTCCATATCAGCGAAGCTGGCTTATCCTTTGGGATTGGTCTTCTTGAAAATAGATTTATTAGACCTGTTTGACAAGTAACCACCATAGGTGACAGGTCTATATCTTGTTCACCATTTTATCATTAGTACAGAGTTCATAATAATTATTCCAAATAATTATTAACAAAGAGTATTCTTAGATTTTCCATTAGACCTCCCATCAGAAGCTTCTACTGACCTCGCGTCAGAGCCTTATATTGAAGTAATTATTAAGCATCATTAGATGATTCAGTACATTTCTACTGAGCCTCTTGGTTCATCATTCTCCATCTCACAGTGAAGACGTAGGGTGGTAAAAATGTAGGGCATAGGATGCTAGATACAATTAGCCTTCTCTGCTTTCCTGGTGTCAGAGTCTTTGTAATGTTATACGTTCTTTTTCATTTAGTATTTTCTGGGCAGGGGTTGTCTTGCTACTACTGAATTACTTCCTTTATCATCTTGAGTTGAGTATCTTAAGAGGGAAGCAAAAATGGAAACATAAAGGGCCCATACCATGATTTTCCATAACGTGCAATACATCATTGATTTGCTTCTCCATTCAACTTTCTTGGAAAGCTGTCCTTGCATTTGATGTACTGAGGTAAAAGGAAAACAAATGCAAATCTGACTATGATGAGAGTGAAAGAAGTAAAGTGACTCCCCAGGTGAAATAATGACAATGGGAGTTCTACACTTGTTACCCTTCCACTTGCTCCAGAATGGGTTCTGCTGATTAATTTCAGCAAATCAGCTCTCACTAAGGTCAGTTCTATCTGTTTCCCTTGTAGTGGATGGTTTCAAGCGCAGAGCAGCTTACTGACATTCAACATCATATTCATCAAAATAATGATACATTATCACTGTAAGTGATTAAATGTCAGGATTTAAAGTAAATCAAATCTTGAACATTGATACGAGTTTTCAGTACATCAAATCCATGAAATGTCTTCAGAAGCAAAAAATAGTTCAAAAAAGGAAAAGAATGCAGAGAAAAAAATAATCCACATCCATTCTAGGTTCCACCCTATGTCTCTCCTCCAATTCAGACGGCAACTATCTCAAACCTATTTTCTGTATATATTGTCATTCCCTTCTCTTATTCATCCTTCCACCTTCTCCACTATGGTTTCTGCTGATTAATTCTACCAAACAAGCTGTCACTAAGTGGCCAATGCCATCTCTTTTCCCAATGTAGGAGCACTTTCCATCTGCGTTTTCACGAATGCATTGAATCTTCTAAGCAGTTCCAGTCTTTCAGACATGGTGTTCTCACTTTTCTCTCTTGTCCTGTTAACATATGGCCATTCCCCTTGCTTTCCTTTGTAGCGTTCCCTCACTTTTAACGTTAAGGTCATAGGATTCAATTTTCAGTCCTTTTCTCATTTGATACTCTCCTCCTATTTGATCACTTCTTCTGTTCTATGCTTTACACTTCATGGAATTGCTTATAAATTGCTATCTCCAGTATCCAATGGACATTTGCACTGAAATGTCTACTAGTTAACTATAGGTAATATCTACTGCTTTAATTTCTATATCCTCGCATGGCATGATCCACCTTCTGCTGGGGGAATTCCATTTTCCCACCTTCTCACTGTAGCACTAAATTTAACCGATATTAATTTCTACTACAAATTAGTACTATTTTAAAAATAATTAAATTTAATTGTGAGTTAACGGATTTTTTAAATTTATTTATTTATTTATTTGGCTGTGCCAGGTGTTAGTTGTGGTACACGGGATCTTCATTGCTGCGTGCAGGATCTTCATCACGGCATTCGGGATCTTTGGTTGCAGCATTCAGGATCTTTTAGTTGCTTGCGGCATGTGGGCTCTTAGTTGTGGCATGCAGGATCTAGTTCCCTGACCAGGGATGGAATCCGGGCCGCCTGTATTGGGAGAGCAGAGTCTTAAACACTGCACCACCAAGGAAGTCCCTGTATTAACTGATTATTGTTTTCAGGTTACTTTCCTTTAAAAAAAAAATCAAAGTTACCCAAAGCAGAATTGGATTAGTTATGTTCACCTCTAGGTCCTGAGGGCAACACACGACCTGGCTAGAAGCAGTCTATTTTTATTTCTAACGTGAAAATCGTAATGATGTGTCAAGGAATTGTAACATACATTCTTTAATCATTTTGCACATTCAGGCTTGGTGTTTCTTTTTTAAAGAATAAACAAATGAAGTTTTCTCTAGTAAGAATTTAATGAACAAAGAAAACTCATAAACTGAGTTAATACAAAGTATATATTTCTTCTCTTAACCACAGTGTATACATGCACATAATATTATGTAAATAAAAATAATTTAAATCTTTATAAATAGTGAAATAAATATTAAAATAGATAAATAAATATTTAAGTAGATAAGTAAGTAGATAGATCAGCATGGGCATCTATGAGGGACGAGTGCCTGTAGAGTAGAACATCATGTTGCTTAATATTCCTGAAAACACTGGACAAATTAACTCAATTCAGGGCATGATGAGAGCAGAAATGAGAGTCTTTGACATGGCAGCACAGGTGGAAGTGTGGTCTTGTTAGTGAGAATCATTTCTCAGGTTGAACGAGGTGTGTGTCATTCCTTCCTCCTGAGTCTTTCTTACAAGTTCCTTGATGAAGAGAAGGATCTCATGACTTCTGCTCTGACAATCTCCCAGGCACAAGGGCTGTACTTCTTCTCTTGCAGATAGACAGTGATTCTGTGGAAGTATTTCCTCACAGCCAGGATGGAGTCCTCCTTGAGCAGGGGAGTCCCTTCCAGCCCCGCCTCCTGCATCAGACAGGCTTGCAGGTCAGTGAGCTGCTGATAAAGTGCAGTGCAGAACTTGTCCAGGAGGGTCTCATCCCAAGCGGCAGCCGAGCCCTCTGTGCTGAAGAGCTGGAAGGTCTGCTGGATCATCTCATGGACGACAGCGATGGCTTGAGCCTTCTGGAACTGGTTGCCTCCAAACGCCTCCTGGGGGAATCCAAAGTCATTTCTGTCCTTCAGGCAGGAGAAGGGGGAGATTCTCCTCATCTGTCGCAGGAGCATCAGGGCCCTCGTGTTAGCCAGGCTGTGGGTCTGAGGCAGGTCGCAGCCCAGAGAGCAGTTGGAGTTGCAGCTGAGCAGCACCAGGGCCAGGAGTAAGGACACGGTTGGGGCCATCGGGGACCCTGCAGATGCTGCCGGCCTGGCTGAGGTGGGGACTCTGTGAACCCTGCTCTCTAGGTTCTCTGAAGACCTTCCTTCAGGCCTGGGTCTTAAATGGGAGCGAATTGGTTTCCATTTTCTGAATGTTCCCTCTTACTTTCTACTTCTGTTTTTGCTTTTCATTTTGCACTCTCCAGACAGGTTAGGGCAGCGTTTCTCAACTACTGTTTTTCATCCTTGCCTCCCCTTCTCCTGCCCACAGAACCTTTCTAGATATTTTTTTTCCATATGGCCCCCCTATGAAATTTTGATACCCAGATATGCTGGGTACATCAGTATGTACTCCATGCGTATCTCTACTTTATAAATAGAAAAAGAAAGTGAAAAGTTTTTTCTTTTTATTCAAAGCAGTGGTGAGTATGACAAAAATATTTAGGCTAAAAATTAGCTGTAAAAGCTACTGCAATTAATTTAACATTTTGGTTAAGTGTGCAGAATGAATTTTAATGTAATACATTTACTTAATAAATAGGAATGTATCAAACTACATATTCAATAAAAATTTATACAAATACTTCATAAGAATACCAATGTATAGATATATTTAAAAATCTATCAAAACTGCTAAAACCATTGAAAATTTAAATGATTTTCTTAACATTTATTTTTAAGTAATTCTTAGTTTTGATTCATATCATAAAATGATTTCTTACTTCGCTAGCTGCTAGATATTCCTCTAGATATTGTCAACAACTTTTTCTCTTTAGGACTAGACGTAATTATTGATCTCCTAGATAACTTTTTTAGAATTAAATAATAAAATACAACCTATTTGTGCTTAATTCCCGATGCCCACATCACACTGAGGCTCAAACATAAGCAAAATCCACAAGACAGACAAGGACAGCTCATAAGTAAGCAGAGGGCACCTCTCACATTATGACTTTGAGTTCAATCATATGATGGAGAGAAAGTCCTGTAATGAAACATCAAGCCACCATAGCTTGTAGCACTGATCCTGCATATTGTGTATCTTCCAGGCACTCAATGTCAATGCCTCTCGTCTCATACACAAGAAAACCCAAAGAGAAAAATGAATACAAAGGATAGGGTTGGATAGGGTTGAGCTTTGGAGTGCCACCCACCATTGTAGTAGCTAAGATTTGTTCGCACCCCTAACAACTACTGTTTGCACCCGTGGGAGCGATCTGCTCCCAGATGATTTAGGAATCATCATCGATTTGAATCTTTCTCTGTATTTTTGCATTGAATTTCAGATTCCCCAAAGGACTGTCAGAGGTTCCAATCCAAGCCTATTCTTTTCAAACAAAAGAAAACCATCTTTGTAATTAATTGAGAACTGGATAAATGTTGATTGGTATCATGGAAAGAATTCACTTTCAACTCTGATCATGAATTCTTTTATTTTGCAGTGGATGTTCTGTGGCCTCAGCCCCCTCTAATACGGATCTTTCAATAAATAATAGGTATGTGACTATCTGTGGCAAATCAGCTCTGTAGCAACTGGACTCTGTCGTATTCTCTGTGGTATCCTCGGCACCAGGCCCAGTGTAATCACGCAACAGGTAATTTTTTTTTTTTTTTTTTTTTTTTTTTTTTTGCGGTACGTGGGCCTCTCACTGTTTTGGCCTCTCACATTGCGGAGCACAGGCTCCGGACGCACAGGCTCAGCGGCCATGGCTCACGGGCCCAGCCGCTCTGCGGCATGAGGGATCTTCCCAGACCGGGGCACGAACCCGTGTCCCCTGCATCGGCAGGCGGACTCTCAACCACTGCGCCACCAGGGAAGCCCGAACAGGTACTTTTAACGAAAGCAGTTTCTCAGATGTTCTCCTCCCCCTGGAAGGCAGTTACGAAGGACCAAGCTATTTTCCTTTATCACGGTCGTATTTGCTGCGATTATAATAGACAGTGGCTGGTATTCCCATTCTACTCCTACTGGTATCAGTCATGCCTACTGAGTTTGTTGCTAAAACCACTAGGATTCTCTTTCCTTTAACGTGCCTGTGGCTCTGGGGATTCAAGTTGTAAGAGCAGCACAATTTTCAGCCGTTGCCCGGCACTCTATTAAACTCAGGAGGATGGCCTCGTCGCTAATTTGTCCTCTACTAGGTCATGACAGAAAATAACCAGCTTGATGTCACATACAGAGCCACGTATCTGAACTCAAAGTCTCCCTGATTCACACAGGTCACAGCAACCAGACAATTAACCACGTTACTCTTCGGTGGGTCTTTACGGATGTGGCAATGACTACCTATATCCTGAGATTCTTTGGAGACGCCTCACAAAGACTGATGAATGATCCTTTTCCTCCTGTGTCTTCATTCCCTTTCAAGGGACGATGGGGTCCATTTCAGTTTGATTTCCAAATTTTGACACATAATAATTGAAGCATTACTGCAGGTTGGAAATGAAGAGTTTGGATTCTGAGTCCTCGGTCTGCTCTTTTGGCCTGGTAAATGGCTCATTCTTCTTTATTTACATGAATATATTCTCTCTTCTGGATGCCAAGACATGTAGCCTTCAATGCCCTTTGTGGTCTGAATGTTTCCGTCCCCACAAAATTCATATTTGGAAGTCCTAACCCCCAAAGTGATGGTATCAGGTGGCGGGCCCTTTGGGACTTGATTAGGGTGTGAAGATGGAGGCCTCACGATGGAATTAGTGCCCTTATCAACGAGGTCAGAGATAAATGCCTCCCTCTCCTGCTGTATGATGATACAAGGAGAATTCTGCAGTGTGAGACCTGAAGCAGGCTTTCACCAGAACTGGACCGTTTCTGTATTGTAAATAAGTTCATTTGTACCCTTTTTTTTAGATTCCACATATAAATGATATCTCTCTTTCTCTGTGGGTCAGATTGTTTTTTAATGAAGTGTGTGCAAGCAAGAACATTAGTTGTTCCCCTCCACCCCACCCAGAACTTCATTAGGACAAATAGTGTAAAGATGAAAAGTGGTCTTATGCACTGAACTTGTCTCCTCGTCTATTAATCATCCAATAATTTCCCAACTTCTTTGCAGTGAGATTTCCACGAGGATAAATCCAGGCCATGTAATGTGAGCAGAAGGGCTCTTGCCCTGTATAGTCCTGGCCCTTGAAAACGTCCCATGTGATGCACCGGACTTTTTCCCTTTACCACTGAGTGGAATAGACTCAAATACTGCAGAAAAATTTGCAGTCACCTGTTGATGATGGAAAAATCCACAAAACAGGGGGTACCCATGTCCCCGAATCATTCTTTGGAGAGCAACTTAGAACATCCATCTGATCAGGAATGCCTGCCTTGTGTTCTTATACCAGGGAAAGATAAGATTCTATTATGATCAAATTCCTGACAGCATTCTCTTTACCCGTTACAGCAGTCAGCATTAAGTTAACTGACAAATATCTTTAAGACCACACTATCCAAAAAACCTTTCTATACTTCATGTGTTGAAAATAGCAAATACCTCTCCCAAAACTTAAAGTGATCTTTTAAATTACGTTATAAAATTATTTATACAAGAAAAGAGATTGTGTTCTGTCAAAACCTTTTTTAAAATCATGATTTTCTTTTCAGACATTTTTTCAGCCTGTGAGGAAACACAAGTCGAGATTGCTTTGGACTTGAACACTAATGTAATTGAATGAGAAGTGTCACGAGTATAAAAAATATTCTGTATTTGTTGACATTTCTTTGAGGATTCTTACATAAGGGAAAGGCACCTTTTAATTTCCACTCTGACAACCTCCCAGGCACAGGGGCTGTATTCCTTTGCCTTCAGATAGACATGGATTCCATGGAAATACTCCCGGGCAGCACGTCCCAAATCTCGACAATCCAGATTGTCTTTTTTCATCTGCTCCAGTCGGTGCAGCCTCAGATGAAGGCTAGAGAGAAGTTTATCGAGGAGGGTGTTGTTCCAGGCAGCACGGCTGTCCTCTGTGGTGAAGAGGTTGAAGATCTGCTGGAGCATCAGATGGTGGTGACAGGTGCCTTGAGTCACCTGGATTGGGGTGATATTCTCTCTTTTCCAAGGAAATTTGAAGTCGGTTCTGTCCTTTAGGCACCACTGAGAGGGGATTCTTTGCAACTGTTCCAAATGTTGGAAGACGTCCTTGTTTTCCTGGCTATGGCTTCTAGGCAAGTTCCAGCCAAGAGAGTAAGCAGGGATAGAGCAGAGCAGCACTCCTGCCGCTAGCAAATAGATCTGGGCCATTAAGAAAGGGTGATTCACTGGACGGCCGCCAGGAGAGGCGTGGGCACCGCCGAACAATTAATGAGTGGGAAGCTTCCTTCCCTGGAACTGTGGACAGCGTTCTTCCCTAGGTGGCCGGTAGAGGGCGCAGGGTTTGTTTGGGAAACGCCGACTGTTGAGTTTGCCGTCTGCAGCTCGAGAGACAGGGCGAAAAGTAGTCCCTGAGGCTGCTTTAATAATCAGCATACGCGAAACACCTTGGTTTTCTCGGTGCTGAGCGTTGAAGAGGAAGCCTTGTCGCGGCCTCGCCAGAGACATTTTTGTGTGGCTGGGAACAAGAACCGTGCATTTTCAGGCTTCCCCTGAGTTTTGCGCTTTATTTTCTCACAGAAACTTGAGCGAGGCAATTTTTGGGAAAGAAGCCTTTTTCTGAGCGGTCTGAGGTGGGAAATCAGAGCGATTCCCAGCCGCAGAGAAAGGGGAGCCGATTTTTTAGATTCGGGCTGGTTTCTGGCGCGAGACAGCGAAGGCCCAGAGAAAGGGGAACGCGGCGGCGGCGGCGATGGGACGACAGGACGGTGTTGGGGACGCCCTGAGGGGTGAGTCGGCGCGCGGCCACCACCGGGGCCGAGGACGCGGGAGCTGAGCGCCCCTGTAGATTCTCTGGGACTTCATGGAGTCTTTCAAGGATACAGCGTTAAAGTGAGGGAGAAAGTATTGAATATCTGAAAAGTAGGAATATTAAAAAAAACTCACAGCCTTTTATATTTTACATTTTAAAATTAATTTTATATTTAACTTAATTCATATCATATTTAAATTAAATATTTTAAATGTTTGATATTTTTATAAATTTATGTTAAAATATTTTCAATATTAAGCATAGAATATTAAAATATATTTTCATATTAAAATATAGCATTTTATTAAACTTTATTTAAACTATATTGTCTTTCTACTAAAGTAAGTATTTCATATAATTATTTGTTTATTTATTTTAGGCTGGGTTTATTTATTTTAGGCTGGGTTCAGTCTTCATTGCGGTGTGCAGGCTTCTCACTGTGGTGGCTTCTCTTGTTGAGGAGCACAGGCTCTAGGTGCGCAGGCTTCAGTGGTCGTGGCTCGCGGGTTCCAGAGCACAGGCTCAGTAGTAGCAGCACATGGACTTAGTTGCCCCACGGCATGTGGGATCTTCCTAGACCAGGGCTCGAACCCGTGTCCCCTGAGTTGGCAGGCGGATTCTTAACCACTGCGCCACCTGCGAAGCCCCAAGTGTTTAATATAGTTTTACTTTTCTATCTTTAATGGAAGCCAACTCATTAGTATTGTCAAGATTACTTTTTTGCTTGTTTTTAATTGAGGGAATTACCATGTTTGACAATTTCTAATGACCCCGTGATAGTCTTAACTGATTTTAACTCATGTTCCTGAAATGTCTTTCCCAGGACCTCACCTTGACTATAAGGTTAGAAAGAAGAGTTGGTGTGTACAAGCAATTGAGGACGTTTAGCAGGTCAGACTTTTTCATTTTTCTTTAGTAGGAATTTTATACACTAAGTGGAATTTGCCCAGATTTCATTTACATCACGAAGGCTTACTTTGTAAGACTGTCAGGGCCATGCAAATGGAGGTCAGCTTCATTTCTTTACTTAAAATTTTTATATTTTGTTCCTCGTGCATATTTTGGTATTAATTTTCATTTTAAAATGTTGCATTAAAACATCCTTTACCTTGATGACTTAGATTTGGTGCCTTCTTACCATTCGTGCTTAAGAGAAGTACTAGCTTAACGTTGCCCTAATGCTAACCCAGGAAATAGCTTTTGAATTAGAGTATTGTGCTGTTCCATGGCTGAAAATCTAGGAATGCTTTAATTCTCATCATCTCTCCCCCATATATATATTTCTTACCATTTTCCTGGTCTCTACAACATTATTTTAATGTCTTTTTTTAAAGGAAGAAAAAACCCTTTTGACTGCCTTCATCTGATTTTCTCAACTCACACCCCCTTGGCTATGGTAACCACAAATCTGATCTTTTTCTCTGAGGTTATGTGTTTGTTTTTAAAGTATAATTTAATCTGTGTCTTAAAAATTAACACCAGAGGTGGTCTGAAACAAAATAAGGTGAGGAAAAGGACTATTTATCTCATTTATACTAGTCACAGAGCAGCCTTTTTTTTTTTATTCTTATGGGGAGGAGGTCAAAACACTTTCTTAGATGCTGCAAAGAGCCTCAGGTGCCGTAGGATTTCTCTCCTTAATGTACGGGGCACTGCTCTAAGGGTGGAGACTAGGTCTCTACTCCTTCGCAGGCCTACAGGCAATCCCTCTCCTAGAGTTTGCATTTGGGGGCCTCAACATGCAGACCCCTGAGTGTTAAGGAACCTGTATTCAGAGCTTCTCTTGGCTGGGCTGAGGGTGGACTCTAGAGGTTTCCATTTGTTATATTAATACAAAAGCCTTCTATCATTCACTCTGTTCAAATTCTCAGCCTGTACTTTGCAAACTTTATTTTATTTGATCTCGGCAATGTCTTGTGTGACCACAACTAACGGTGTCTCCATTTTTTAAAAGATGAAATGAAAATCTGATGTCATTTAAATTCAGGAGCCCCAGATTTTTGTCAGAGTGGAGCCTTCTGCTGCTCCCAGGCCCTCCTCTTCATCAGCTCTGAGCACTGGCCCTCAGCTGCACTGAGCCCGTGGTGCTTCCTTCATCCTAATCCTGCCTCTAAAGTCTGTCCTCCCTGCTCCCTGGAGGGCAGTCACCATCCCTGCCTCACTTTCCTGGAATCCACATTGCCAAGCGCATTGTCACATATATACGCAGTCAGAACATTTCTGGTGACGGAATGAAGAGAACTGCATGAATTCACCCTTGCTGTTCATCTGTAAACTTTCAGAAAATGTGAGCTATGGTCCTGTAAGGAAATGTGGAAGAATTTAAATCTGATGTATGAGTCCCTTTAGAGGAGACTGCAGAGAGGTGAGGCTAGTTGTATTTTGGTGCAATTTAAGAAGTGGCAAAACAGAGTACAGGGTCAAACCTCTAAGTATTCGTATTAGAACTGAAAAAGAGATATATTGAGACTCAGGTTTTTATTTCAACCTTGGGTCTCATTTAGATGAATACATCCTATTGGATTGATACTCTTTCATGTTCCAGGAGTGTGTTTAATTTCCAGTGTAATAAAAGAATTGAAGTTGTGACATTCTATGTTGCCCATAAATGGCTTATTTAAGAATCTCCTTTGCAGGCAGGTACCCACAGCAGCTGGATACAGGCTCCCACAGCC
The DNA here is from genome assembly GCF_949987515.2 of Delphinus delphis. NCBI lineage: Eukaryota > Metazoa > Chordata > Mammalia > Artiodactyla > Delphinidae > Delphinus > Delphinus delphis. The sequence goes on from NC_082688.1 coordinate 69,965,028, forward strand.
AGACACCTGCATCACCAGGCTCACCGGGGCCTGCCACCCTCCTCACTGAGGACACCCAGGATGATGTTCTCCAGCCCTGTCTGCACCCTTAGCTGTCACCTGGCCCAGAACCACAGGCTGCCAAAGCAGGAGACCCTCACAGTCCTGCCCCTAACAGGGAGAATCTTCTTTGTTTTCCTGCCTGAAGGACAAGGAGGTTTTCAGGTCCCATCAGCACCAGCTGGCTGACAGCCAGTTCCCAAACGCTCAGGCCGCCTCATTCTCCATGAGACGATACAGCACTTCTCCATCGTCTTCAGCACAAAGAGCTGAAATTCCTCAGTGGGCTTGATCAACAGTGGGCAGATCTGGAGACTAGTTTGGTGCAGGAGATGGAGAGGAAAAGACCCTGCTGGGCAATGAGGACTCCAGGCTGACTTTGAAGAACTTCCAAAGGACCAGGCTCGATCTGAAAAGAAAGTCCACAGCTGCTGTGCCCAGGACAATATGAGAGTGGAAGTTAAGGCGTGAAAATCAGAGTGTGCTTTCCCTGTATGTTCAACCTCAGAGAACCCAGGAGTGGGAAAAGGAGACCTGGACCCAATCTTCTACAATGGAGTCTTCTCTGCTTAGAGGTGGCCTCTAGTGCGTCCATATTCACTCAGTTCAATGACTTTTCTTCTGATTCAGTTGTAAATGCATCGAGTCTTCTCAGGACATTGTTCTTCAACAGTAAGTGGAACAATACTTTGGAATGGGGAGAAAATTTATTTTTAATTTGTAATAATTAGAATTTATTTCTCTATGATGATTGTTATATTTACCAAATTTATTCTTCATATTATGATATGGTCAGCTTTGTGTCTTGTTTTCCTTTGCTTTGGGGGTGCAAAAGGTGTATTTTAAGTGTTAGGTTTAACTCATACTCTTAAAGAAAATCAGAGTGTCCTTAAACCTTTAATCTGCCTTAAAATCCAACAGGAACATAAATCGTTTTATTCATTTCATTGGTTCTTAAAATATTTTGAAGTATCTCTGCTTTCAGGATTTTACTTGTGTTTTTTAATATATTGGTAGATAAAAGAAAGATATTACTTTCTTAATGGAGCACTCTGTCAGAGAAGACAGGCCTTAAAGAGTAAAAAATGCGCTTGAAACCCTTTCTAGGTTATGAGGGAGATGCACAAGGCATTATGACAGGTTATAGCAGCTGGAGCTATTCTCTTTTACTTGTTTTTTCTTGGAGAAAGCATGTCTAATGGTTGCTGATTCAGTTTCAGCAGTTGCATGATCAGTAAACTGTGGAATACATTATAGAATCATGGAATTTAAACTTCAACAAAGAAGTGTGACTATCCCTTGTATTGTTGGCACTGTGGTGGGTGCCAGGTACAATGAAAATAGTAGACACATTGCCCGCTGTCACAGAGCTTGCAGTCTGGTGGGGATATGGGTAACTACGTGTTCAATGAAAGGAATGCTAATGCTCTGACAGGGAAAGTACAGGTTCTTGGGAGTATGTGGGCTTGCATGGATCAGGGAAAGCATCTGCAAGAGCAGTTGGTAAGCTGGCATCCCAGGGGTCTGCAGGAGTTTGCCAGGTAATTACATGCTGGTCAAGTTTGGCCATGTGTGGAGATTATCTAGGGTAGCAGGTAAATATGAGGGTTTGGAGCTAATGACATTTGTTTGGAGATGTGACCCTGGGTAAAGACATGCATATGGAAGTCAACAGTCATAGAGAGGACGTTTGGAACTATTTGGGAGGTTGAGACTATATGCGCAGAGAGGATGAAGTGTGGGACTAGCATAGATCTTTGAGGAACACCAATTCCCTAAGATGAGAGTGTGGAGTCAACAAAGGAAGGAGAGAAGGAGGGGCAGAAAAGCAGAGGACGGTGGTGACAGGGAGAGCAGATGAGCGTCAGACTTTAAAATGGCGGGTATAATAAGAAGTATCTGATGCTTCGGACATGTCAGCCAAGGCTGCTTCACGTTGATCTCTAACCTCAGTAAATTGTAGCTTATTGGCAATATCTTATGACCTAGTAAGTATCTTAAGAAATTAATCTCAATTTTCAAGATATTTTTTCCTCTCATTTGTTTTAAGCAAGGGTCTTAGAAGACCCTTAAGGCTTCATAGATAAAGCATTCAGCTTTATATATATAATCAGGGTTTTTCCTTGGAGAGTTTTATTCACTACTTCAAAATGTCATTTTATATGGATAAATTGCATAAAAATTTGTAATCTGCATCAAAACGCTTTTAATTTCAGCATGATGTAAATTTAAATTTAATATATTACTTTCTACTTAATATTGATAAATATCTTCTGTGCCAATGCACTGACTGCATTTTGTTTTGATGCCCACTAGAGATCCATGGGTATTTGCAATCTAGTGTTTGGTACATCTGTGAGAATATTGCATTTGCTAGTAGAATTTTAAAAAAATGTGTTTGTATGCTTTGCACAATACTTAAAAAGATGATCCTATTTTAATTCACAGAGGTAGAATTTTTGCATAACAAAATTATGAGCTCAGTAAGGCACAAATATGGCATTATATCAATATCTTCTGGGGACTTCCCTGGCGGTCCAGTGGTTAAGACTTCTCCTTCCAATGCAGGGGGCGTGAGTTCGATCTCTCATTGGGGAGCTAAAATCCCACATGCCTCAGGGCCAAAATACCAAAACATGAAAAAAAAAACACAAGCAATATTGTAACAAATTCAAGAAAGACTTTAAAAATGGTCCACATCAAAAAAAAATCTTAAAAAAATATGTATCTTTTGAGTGGACATGAAATAATGGCTTTTACTCCTTTGTGCATACCTGTCACAATAACAACTATCATTGCTATGTTTAATATGTCCCTGGTGCTTAAAATAATCTGCTCACTTAAGATAAGTTTATGACTTGTTATATTCTCATGATATAGAGCATATAACATGCGATGGTATGTTGAATGGAATATAGTAGTCTCATTATCCCTATTCTAAAGCTGAGAAAACTGTACTGTAGGAAAAAGAAAACAATTGCCCTAAATCATGCATGAAGCCGAAGGAAGATAAGGGGATGCCGAGCTAACAAATTTACTGGTCACCTGAGAAGACAAGAGTAACCCCCAAGAGAAGATGCAGCAAGACTGTCATTTTCAAACACTTTTACTGACACAACTATGTTCAGCTTATTACACTTATCGCTTTTATTAACAACTCTGAGGACCAATGATGTCCCTAACAGTGTGCAGGTTACTGGGTGGGAATAAGAAGTGTAGCTGGAGAGTGAGCTGAGTGCTACGGTACCTGATGTAGATGGAGATCTCTTTCCTAAGCCTGATAAGACTATGCAGTTCCACTCCCAGGTTTGCTACGACCCTATACTGCTCTGCCTCCCCTTTGGCCTCCTCTTGTCCCTGCTTGCTCAACCACAAACATGGCCAGGAGTTCTGCATCCCTGCTGCTGCAGAGCCTGTCCCATGAGAAAGGAAAGGCGAAAAGTCCTCAGCTGTACACTTTCATTAAGGCTAAATTGAGAACTGGGGAGCTGAGCTGCTTTGCCCAGCCTTCATCAGGACGCAAGAAGGCCTTGGAGTTAGATGAAAGTTATTCTCCATCAAAATATTTGGGGTCCTCTGGTTTGTTCCATTTCCTTCTGAACTTGAGACCTCAGGAATGCCAAATTCCAGTGCTGTTTTGGGGAATATGTGAAGTTTCTTGTCTCTGTTCCTAGGGGCTGATTGGGACATTGGGAATCTATGTGCCTGTGTAACCCGAAACATTCCAACCCACGGCTGTTTACAGATCAGTATCATGATGGAGAAGGGGAAGGACTGGGAAGTCCAGTTCCTGAGACTCCTTCTTTAATGGATTTTCTCAATTTGTAAAGCCCCTCAGCATTTGTCAAATTCCTATGCTTTTGTATTTGCTTTGTGAAGGGCTGTATTCATCATGACACAAATGAAGGTGGCTGAGATGGTAGAGGGTGTGCAAGGCCACTGTCAGACTCTCTCCCTAACCTTCCTCTGCCTCAAACACTCAAAGTCAGCTCTCAGTCAGAACTGGAGAACCTCTTCTTTTCCCTAGACCCAGTTCCTGGGCTACTGCATCCTTCCCCCAAATGCAGCAGAGACAAAAGAAAACATTCTCTTTTAGAAGAAACGATTTACTTGTGAAGAATGAACTTTGCTGTTTTTGAGAGAGACCATTTTGTTTTCAGAAGATGCCTTACCCCAAGGCTTCCTTCCATAATCTGTTCCCAGTGGGACTCCCTCGTGTCAACCTCTTGCTGGACTAGGACCCTGGAATTCCACAGGGCCAGCTAGCAAGAGGGATGCCTGAGATGACAGAAGATATGAATCACCTTTCTGAAGAGAGGGTGGGGCTGGTGTCACATGAGTGCCTTTCAGGTGAGCTCTGCAAACCAAAAATAGGAGCCTGGGTGTGTCTAGGGAGAGTGGAAGCAAAGAGAGAGTGGAACATGCTGAGCAGACTGTTCTACTGGGAAGAGATTCTTTCAAGATTAATGCCCAGGAACTAGAATTATTCGAGGTCAGAGGTTCAATGACACTAATAGTAAGGTCCATGTGTGTAGAGCGGTGTCATTTCAAAGCTCTTTCACACACATTGCCCCAGGCAATCATCACAACAATCCTGGGACTCTCCCAGACACAGACTATGAAACTTAGGGAGGTTAAGTTGTCTGAGTCATTACCCAAAATTTTGCCCCCAAAACAGTCATTGTTCCACCACGTCTCACACTGTCACTTGATGAGTAAGCGCCATGGCCCAGCTTTCACATGGACGAGCAGAGCCTGGGTTAGAAGTGTCCCAGGTCCTGACTTCTTTGCTTTCTAGCTCTGAGTCTCTCCTCTGGGGGGCGATTATTTTCTGAGAGTACAGGCTCTAGGAGGTGACATTGCCAGCAATTATAGACCTGGGACTGTATGGAGAAGAGAACTAAGATCAAACCCGGGAGAGCCCAGGATTGGAGAGCAGAACCTTACCTTTCATAGCTCCTGCTTTTTTCTTCCTGCTTCTGCGTTGCTGCTGAAAGCCCCCAAAATGAAAGAGTTCACGAGCTATTTTGTGCCTTTCTCATACTAAAGAAGCAACAAACGTTATTAATGAAAAATGTGACTTTTTACATTATTTGAGGTCTCTGTTAGTTCCATATTATTCATTTTTAAAGTAGATCCAAGTATTTTCTGCTGATCCTTCTTTCTCAAAGAATTTTTACTAATTCCCAGAATATCTTCCAGAAGTAGAATACACAAGGACTTCCCTGGTGGCAGAGTGGTTAAGAATCCGCCTGCCAATGCAGGGGACACGAGTTCAAGCCGTGGTCCGGGAAGATCCCACATGCCGCGGAGCAACTAAGCCTGTGTGCCACAACTACTGAAGCCCGCGTGCCTAGAGTCCATGCTTCGTGACAAAAGAAGCCACCGCAAAGAGAAGCCTGCGCACGGCAAGGAAGAGTAGCCCCCAAATGCCGCAACAAAGACACAATGCAGCCAAAAATAAAATGTAAATAAATAAATAAATAAATTGTTTTGGAAAAAAAGAAGTATAATACACAGAAATTGCAAGTATATTCAACATGCAGCACAGGGAAATTTCACACACTGAATACACTGTGAAACTAGCACCCAAGTTAAACGTAATACATTTTGCCCAGGACCTAGCATGTTTCTTATGTTGCTTTCCAGTTGCTACCTCAGAGCAGCTCTCCTTCTCCTCGCCGATAATAGCCACTCTGTGACTCTAACAGTCCTGATTATTTCTGACAGACACACTTTTATGCCTCTTGTGTATATTTACTCATTGAATCCTGAGAATAATCCTATGAAAAAATACTACTATTGTCCCCATATTAAAGATGAGGAAACTAGGGAGCTTAGTGATTGTGTTATTTGTCAAGGTCACACTGCTATTAATAGCAGAGCTGGGATCCAGTGCCATGAAGCCTGGCTCCTTCTCATAGAGGTTTTGAAAATCCTAGAACTCTCCTTTCACTTGTGCTCTCTTCCTGTGGCTTTCACTCTAACAGAAACCTTGAAGCTGGAAACCTGCACAGAACCAGAGCAGCTGTGTAGCTGGTCAGTGAGGTGGAGGGACTGAAGTTATGTGTAAGGGATGAATGGTTCAGTAAAGCAGGACCGGGGAGAAGGTGAGAGGAAGGTGCCAGGATTGGCCAGTCAACACCATATGTCACCAGCTTCCCTCGAGGAGATGACTCCTTCCCACAGGTATTTGCACCGACCACTCTTTCCTGGTGGTATAGATCAGTTACACCTATGACATCAGGACTAACCATTCTCCATAATTTCCAGGACTTCCCTCAATTCCATGGAATTCCACCTTTTGACAAGCATTTCCTGAAATGAAAGTGGTAGGACTGTTCCAAAGGACAAAATGGACCAATACTAGTCTGAAATAAATTTACAGAGAAAAAGATAAGAATGTAGGTTTCAGAACTTAAAAAACTCAAGAAGTTTTCTCTCATAAGAATTTAATAAATAAAACAAAATGCAAAGTTAATGAAATGGAAAGGTGAATATTTTCTAAATTTTAATACAATGTAAGTATAAATATATTGATATGAAAATATAAAAATAAGATACATAAATAAATAAATAAACAAATAAACAGAATAAATAAATAACAGGGTAGTCATTGCTTAGGGACTGATGCCCCTGAAGCTGAATAAATTTAACATATACTTCCTTATCACTACTGACAAAGTAGTAGCTGAATTAATACAATAAATTCTGTGATTAAAGTTGAAATAAGAGCCTTCTGAAATGACTAAAGACATGTGTGCAAGGGTGATAGGGCATCTTAGTCAATGAGAATCATTTCAAGGTGACCCCAGGTCTCCATGCATAATTCTTATCCTTTCTTGCAAGTTGGTTGATGAAGACAAGGATCTCATGATTTCCACTCTGACAATTTCCCAGGCACAGTCACTGTATTTCTTCTCTTTCAGGTAGAGGTGGATTCCCTGGAAGTACCTCTTCACGGCCAGTGTAGGGCCCGTCACTCCCAGGGCAGTTTCTTCATCTCCCATCGCCTGCACCAAGCAGGCGTCCAGGTCCTCCAGCTGCTGATGGAGTCCAGTGCGGAGTTTGTCCAGGAGGGAGGTGTCCCAGGCGGCAGAGGAGCGCTCTGTGTGGAAGAGGCGGAAGACCTGCTGGAGCATCTCGTGGAGGACAGAGGTGGCCTGGGCCTTCGGGAGCTGGCTGCCATCCACCATGTCCTGGGGGAAACCGAAGTCTTTTCTGTCCTTCAGACAGAAGCGAGGGGAGATTCTCCGCATCTGGCCCAGAAGCATGAAGTTCTTCCTGCTAATCCGCACGTGGTTGTGAGACAGGTCGCAGCCCAGAGATTCACCAGGGCCATAGCTGAACACCACCAGGGCGGTCAGTAGAGAGAGCACGAAGGCCATGGGGCAAATGAGGCTGCTGCTGGCCTGGCTGAGACGGGCGTCCGGGGGAACCTTGGCGGTAAGTTCTGTGATGACATTCTTTCTAAGCAAGGCCATTAAATAGGGAACACAGTAATTTTCATTTTCTAAACATTTCTATACACTTTTACTTCCTTTTTTTGATTTTCACTTAGATCTTCTCAGTATGGTCTATGAAGATGTCATCATTCTAAACTATTAATTTTGCAAGAAGTTTAATTTTCCCAGTAATTTCAGATGTGCCCATCCAAATGGATATTTATTAATGAAATGAGAAAGGTTTTCGTCTTAAAATCAGAAGTGATGTAGGTTTGTAAATACGCACATTCTATATCTCTTTCATGCATAAATGTTGGTCTTCTCTGTTCCAGGAAGAAATTTTTAGCCCTGATCTTAGGTTCCATTTTTACCTCTTACTTTACCTAGGAAGGCAGGCTCTCTCAGCCGTATGCTTTCTGTATTTGCTTAGGGATTTACCAGATCACTCTGGCATAAGCTCTTTGAAACAAAAGATGGGTTTTATTTAGTGTTTGATTTAGAGAAGAGGCTGATTATTATGAGTCCATGAGCTTCTCCCATGTTTCCTTTCCTTCTAGAACATGTTCCTTCACATCCATGTGGTCATGCTTCAGGGGACCACGAGGTGAGGACTATTATAGATATTGTCCTTTCTTTCCACCATTTTCTTACTGGAGACCTATAGTCCTCCAATGGCTGGGCCAGTACCCCTACTGGGAATCCTGATTCTTTTCAGGAGAATATGGGTGTGGAGATCCTAATTCCAAGACAATTGTATTTCCCCAGCAGCACCTCAGTCACAAGGGAGAGATCACATCTAGTTACACCCTCTCCTCTAGAGTGGCAGAGTCCCCTTCCTAACCTGGACTCCCACCCTGAGGGCAGGCTCACCACATCCCGAGGACTTTACAATCTCCTATCTGTGGAGGGGCTTGTTTATTTGTTGGGAAAATAATTCATCTTCCAGGACCCTCACGCTTGCCCCCGGAGTGTTTGTGTGAAGGACCCTAGTCCTCAGTGGTGACCTCCTCCCCTCCTGACCCATGTCCTCAGGTATCAGAAGTGTCAGCAGCCCTCAGATGCTGAGAGCAAAAGTGTGTTTTCTCTAAGGTGGTGGAGGAGTTACCCAATTCTAATCATTTTACCCTGAGTAGACACATAATTTTTATTTTGCCAAATACAAATTTTATTATTCAACTCTTTTACTAAAACTAGTCAACACTTGTTATGCTCAAAGTTTCTGAGCTGGGGGCAGAGAATTCAGCGACGGTGTTGTCTCTCGATAAAGCTTATGTCACAGAAACCAGTGAGGTTCAGTTGTCCATTCAGTCAGTTGATGCCAGTGGGCTTCTCCCTTCCTCTGTCTCTGTCTCCCTCTGAGAATGCAGGGCAGCGAGGCCCAGGATTAGGTCAGAGAGAAATCGCCTTCTTTCCTTTACTTGTGTGTAATTTTTCATTTAAAGTTTTTGTAACTTATATTCACTTAGTGACTTATTGGACAAGATTTGCCTCGCTGCTCCTGCATTAGTTCTAATTCATGATGAGGTAAGAACAATAAAGGGAGGTAAAGAAAGGCAAAGGGGCTCCAGTCTCTATCATTTTCAAACTTTAGATTGTTTGTTTATCACTGCAACTGTCCTAGAAAGTAAAAGTCGACAGCTGTCTTGTGGGCATAAAGAAAACAAATGTGAGTCTGAATGTCATGAATGTGAAAGAAGGGAAGTGATTTCCCCCGACACATGCCGGATTCTAATATAGCTAACTTGAGTGCAGTACAGTTGGAGAGGAGGCTACGTCAGAGGAGAAGGATGAGGCCAATGTGAAAAACAGAAAGACAGGAACATGGTTGCTTCTGCCAGAAGCTCAGAAAAGACCAAGTCCTGGGTCAGTTGACGGCCTGCAGCTTCGCAAGACCAGCTCCCTCGTTTTTCTTTCATTTAATCCATGAATGATCAGTTTTGAGGAGAGAAGGAAGAAGTCACACCCACCAGCTCACAAGTGACTGGCAACCAGAACCCCAGTTGCTAGAACACTAACCCTGTCTGGGAGGATCAGCAAGATCCGTCTTGCTGAGCATCCGTCTAGGTGATAAATGCATTCAGGCAATGAGAAGGGTACTTTAAGAAAACTAGAATTAAAGGAAGGGAATTAGATGATTCCAAAAGATCCTCATCTTATCTGGTTAATAGGAATCGTGATATTAAAAACTAAGAACTGAATTTTATTGCTTGCTACTAATGGACTAGCCACTTTCTAAGTTCTTTAAAATTTAGGGACTTCCCTGGCAGTCCAGTAGTTAAGACACCGAGCTTCCACTTCTGGGGGCACAGGTTCGATCCCTGGTCGGGGAACTAAGATCTCGCATGTGCCGTGGCGCAGCCAAAACATAGAAAAAAAAATTAACTCAACACTCTCAATAACCCTATTGGATCCAACTCACTTATACAACTGGAGAGAAATATAAATCTGGACGAATGAACTGTTCCAAATGTACCAAAGGTACAAGGGCAAACCTTAGGGTGCTTACAATGATTTGTCTGAAAGCACCCATTAAAGAAAGTGAAGACTGCACATGAACATGATATTTAGGAACCAACAAAATAAGCAGACAGAGGATACTGAGATGACAAAGGACCCTTATTCCACTTAAGATGCCAAAGGGTTACTGTCTATGGTTTTGTAGGGCTACATGAGGTGTGGTCTGAGTCAACTGAACTGACTTTAAGCTCTAATCAAAATAGACAAAATCACTATTAAGTAGTTAGAAGGGAATAGATTTTTCTGCCTACTGAAAAAAAAAAAAAAAAAGTAAGTTTCCTAGTGGCCTAGTGGTTACGATCCGGCACTCTCACTGCCGTGGCCGTGATTCAATCCCCGGTGAGGGAACTGAGATCACTCAAGCCACGCAATGCCAAGTCTAAGATTTCGTGAGTGATTTCTTCAATGAAATATGGTAAAATAACTTTATTAACCCTAGAAGAGCTGACCCCTGGAATCTATGTATTTTTAACGCTTGCATTTTCTTGTGAGTTTAAGAGAAAAAAAAAAAGCACCTAACAATTTCTAGCCATGTGAGCTCTGACGTTTCTCCTTCAGGATGACAACTAAAAAGTCACTCACCATCTGGTTCTACAAGAATAAAGTCATTAGCCACAGCGGTCCCTTACCCCAACACGCCCTGACAGGAGTTCAGGGTAGAGATCAGGAATGGGGCACTCTCTGCTCTGGGAAAACTGACAGAATAGGCCTGCAGGTAGTTAGATAATTTCCTGAGAAATTCTATGAATTCAATTTTTTGCAACTTCTCATACTTAGAAAAGCACTAAAATCATTAATAGTGACAAATGCTCCTCATGACTAGCAGCAACCTTCTCCCAAGATGTGTCCTTGATTGCACGTATCCTCTTCACCACAATCACATATATACTGACATCCCCATTCTGTCCTTGGAGCCGTTCGTCAGAGCTGACTGAGAGGCTGTCCTCCAGGCTATAGTCCTCAGTAAGTCCTCCCAAAAAACTGAACTCCCAGCTCTTATGTTGTCGTTTGTTTCCAGTCAACAAGGACCTCACTGATTTCCCAGGAGACCTCCTCAGGTCAGCCTGCTGTTCTCAATCTCAATGAAGACACCTCCATTTCTCACCTACAGTCCAGGCTGGACATCCATTTGTTTACTGGTAGAGTCCTAATAAGAATCTCTACTCTTTATTGTTGCAACTGTTGGTTAAGATGTGGGTACCGAAGAGGCCTTATGTATGACCAAGACGGAAGAGCATACGCGCTTCTTAGACAGAAGCAGTGAAGGTTTTTAATGGGCTCCTTAGCAGGGAGAGTCTGGCTTGAACTCCAGAGTCACCCTCATGGCCTTGTATAGTTGTCTTTATTTAAATTTCTAGCCTCAGCCCATTAAAACATCATAATACTGAAGAATTGAAATAAAAATATTATTTAAAAAATCATTTGTTAATAAAATGATATTTTTAGCAGTAATATAGGAATGGTTTCTGCTTGTTTTAGGACCCTAATCCTTAGGAAGGTTTCCAAACCTCTAAATGTACTTTAAATGTCCTTCTGACTTTAAAACTACCTACTCAGTGCTGTATGCACCAACTGGAAAGGATAGAAAGATGATTGATCCATCAGTGTCCTCTTTCCAAAGTGCCTAAATTAAATAAATGAATTTCCACTTAGCTCTTTGTTGCTTTTAGAAATTGTGACCTTCCAGTGTGCATGTTACTGATACCTGCCCTGCTGGAAAGGCTCTACCCCAGTTGTTGCTAAATATATTAAAATCCCTGCCTGTGTCCCTTCTATTCAAGCATGTTTTATTTTGTTTGTCTTTCAAAGGGGCAAAGACGTCATGATGGAATGTAAGAAATTCCTTGGATTGCATTGTCCCCAGGAATATCCTTCCCTGCTCTGTGATTACTTGCTGGGTCCTAAGGACAAAGCAAGTTTGCAGCTGGCACTGAGGTAACCCTCGTCCCTTCCAAGACTCCGCAGGCTGCTGTGGTATCAGTGCTGGGGACACTGCTAGTGGCCACATCCTTATGGGAGAACTCTGTGCTATCGCATGCACCTCATTCTTTTCTTCTCTGAAAAGGAATGTTCTGGAGAACACATGCCTCGGTGCAGCTCATCTGTGTTCTTCCATGTCCTGAGGACCTGCCGCTGTTCCAGTGAACGCTTTAAACATCTCTGTTCTCCTTCCAAGTTCTCAAGCTGCTGCTGCCTTTCAACTCCATGTTTCCTGCGCTTTGGGCTTTTTGAGCAAATAAGAGTCCTGAACCAGGTGAGTTCCTCCTAGTGCAGTCAGCACGTGGAAGTGTGCAAATAGAGGCACAGGTGAGCTCCTGGATTCTCCACCACTGTTCAGTGTTGGGCAGGGTGCCATCTATTTACTGTGTTTCTCTGGGAGTCTGGACAGTCTGGACCTGCAGTGCTTGGCAGGCGGAGAGCGTGGAGTCATATGAGAGTTTCTGACAAACCTAGAACTTTCACTCAGCTTCTGCTTTCCATTGGTGGCTTTCTAGTCTTTAGGGGAAATTGACAGCCAGAAACCCTAATGGAGAAGGAAACAGCGGTATGAATGGGCAGTACAGCTGAATGCAGAGTGAATGGGGAAAGTACACTATGGATTTCTACACTGGGTGGAACTGAATGATTGTGATATTTTAGTGAAAGAATGAGATCCAGGAAAACAGAGGGGAAGGGGAATTGTGCCATTCATCAGAATCAGCAGATAGATATATGGTATATTTTATACTATGTATTCATATATATGTACCATATATGTATATTATTGTATGTAAAATTACATACAATTGATGACGCACTTTCTCCCAGTTCTGTTTTTTAGGCTGTCATTGTTCTGCAGTCAGTGACAGAGAGAGGGGGAGGAGAATTCATTATTCCCATTTAGACCTATATGAAAAATATAGGAAACAACACACTACCTGTTTAGCCCTCACTCTGTGGATGATACTCTGCTAAGTGCTCTTAAATGTTCTGGTTGGTCTAATATTCAATACAACTCTAGGAATATTTTCCCGACTTTATATTTGAGGAAACTGAGGCTCAGGGAAGTTAAGTGATTCCCCAGCATCACACGTGTGTCCTGGCAGAATCTAGACTCAATGCAGAAACCCATATCACATATAAATAATTATTTAACTTCCATCCTCTGTAATTCTCAAGCTCTTTGTTTTCTTCTTTGGTGCTTTCTGAAGATCATTTTTCCCTGCTTGACTCCTAAGTGCACTGGCTACTCCAGCTTTGTGCCCTCTTCAGACTCTCCTTCTCTTTCTCACTCCTAAAAGTTGAAGGTCCTCATGAGCTTTCGGTCGTCATCTCGTTCTACACTCTACTCCTAAGGAACGACATCCACATATGCTGCTTCCAATGGGAAGTCTGTCTTTAGATGTTTCTTGGCCACTTTATGGAGTCCATGTGCTTTCTCCCCTTCTTGAGATGCCTCATTCCAGATTCTGGTGAGAGAATCCCCTTTTCCCTATCTCTCATTGTAATAGGAAACTTAATTGAAATAATTTAGCATGATTACTGTGTTTATATCTTTTATCTCTTCCAAACTGAACTCTCCAGAAGAATAGGTTTGGCATTCTCTTTTTTCACCTCTGTATTCTCAGAACTATCATATATCCAATATAGAAATATGAAGTTTTAAAATATAACCTGGAACTTCCCTGCTGGTGCAGTGGTTAAGAATCCGCCTGCCATTGCAGGGGAAACGGGTTCGATCCCTGGTCCGGGAAGATCCCACATGCCGCGGAGCCACTAAGCTTGTGGGTCACAACTACTGAGCCTGTGCTCTACAGCCCGTGAGCCACAACTACTGAGCCCACGTGCAGCAACTACTGAAACCCGCACGCGTAGAGCCCGTGCTCCACAAGAGAAGCCATCGCAATGAGAAGCCCGCGCATCACAACGAAGAGTAGCCCCTGCTTGCCACAACTAGAGAAAGCCTGCGCACAGCAACAAAGACCCAGCACTGTGAACAATAAATAAAATTTAAAAAAATAAAATAAAATATAAACCACTGAAATAAATGAATGATGAGAATGATGAGTAGAATTTATCATCCATGTTTCAGTATGCCTTGCAAATTAAAGCTACATCTTTTTTGTAAGAAAAAAAAATCCAAATGTCATCTGGGGGAGAGTTTCATAAATTAAACAAGAAAATAATTTGAAACAATATAGAGGTAAGCATATTTTATTATACTGAATACACTATAAAGTTGAACATGGTATTATATGAACAAAACTATTTTAAATACCATACATAGTATGATTGAGATTAAGTAGAAGAATAAATAGATGACTTCATGAGAGCCCTTTGCACTTTAATCACTATCATTTTGACTCCTGGTCTGATCATTTCTAAATCTCTACTGTATATGAGTCTAGTTGTGATACTTGCTCTGTCTCTTCAAACTGTGTTTTTCACCTTTTAGTATGGTAAGTTTCTGTTGAAAGTTGAACATGATGTATGGGGTAAAAGGAACTGAGGTAAATTGGCCTTTAGGGTGAGGAGTTACATTTATCTTGCTACGAGGTTGGCTGTGTTTACTTCTAGTCCTGGGCTGTGTTTCTGCCCTCTTTATTTTCCATATCAGCGAAGCTGGCTTATCCTTTGGGATTGGTCTTCTTGAAAATAGATTTATTAGACCTGTTTGACAAGTAACCACCATAGGTGACAGGTCTATATCTTGTTCACCATTTTATCATTAGTACAGAGTTCATAATAATTATTCCAAATAATTATTAACAAAGAGTATTCTTAGATTTTCCATTAGACCTCCCATCAGAAGCTTCTACTGACCTCGCGTCAGAGCCTTATATTGAAGTAATTATTAAGCATCATTAGATGATTCAGTACATTTCTACTGAGCCTCTTGGTTCATCATTCTCCATCTCACAGTGAAGACGTAGGGTGGTAAAAATGTAGGGCATAGGATGCTAGATACAATTAGCCTTCTCTGCTTTCCTGGTGTCAGAGTCTTTGTAATGTTATACGTTCTTTTTCATTTAGTATTTTCTGGGCAGGGGTTGTCTTGCTACTACTGAATTACTTCCTTTATCATCTTGAGTTGAGTATCTTAAGAGGGAAGCAAAAATGGAAACATAAAGGGCCCATACCATGATTTTCCATAACGTGCAATACATCATTGATTTGCTTCTCCATTCAACTTTCTTGGAAAGCTGTCCTTGCATTTGATGTACTGAGGTAAAAGGAAAACAAATGCAAATCTGACTATGATGAGAGTGAAAGAAGTAAAGTGACTCCCCAGGTGAAATAATGACAATGGGAGTTCTACACTTGTTACCCTTCCACTTGCTCCAGAATGGGTTCTGCTGATTAATTTCAGCAAATCAGCTCTCACTAAGGTCAGTTCTATCTGTTTCCCTTGTAGTGGATGGTTTCAAGCGCAGAGCAGCTTACTGACATTCAACATCATATTCATCAAAATAATGATACATTATCACTGTAAGTGATTAAATGTCAGGATTTAAAGTAAATCAAATCTTGAACATTGATACGAGTTTTCAGTACATCAAATCCATGAAATGTCTTCAGAAGCAAAAAATAGTTCAAAAAAGGAAAACAATGCAGAGAAAAAAATAATCCACATCCATTCTAGGTTCCACCCTATGTCTCTCCTCCAATTCAGACGGCAACTATCTCAAACCTATTTTCTGTATATATTGTCATTCCCTTCTCTTATTCATCCTTCCACCTTCTCCACTATGGTTTCTGCTGATTAATTCTACCAAACAAGCTGTCACTAAGTGGCCAATGCCATCTCTTTTCCCAATGTAGGAGCACTTTCCATCTGCGTTTTCACGAATGCATTGAATCTTCTAAGCAGTTCCAGTCTTTCAGACATGGTGTTCTCACTTTTCTCTCTTGTCCTGTTAACATATGGCCATTCCCCTTGCTTTCCTTTGTAGCGTTCCCTCACTTTTAACGTTAAGGTCATAGGATTCAATTTTCAGTCCTTTTCTCATTTGATACTCTCCTCCTATTTGATCACTTCTTCTGTTCTATGCTTTACACTTCATGGAATTGCTTATAAATTGCTATCTCCAGTATCCAATGGACATTTGCACTGAAATGTCTACTAGTTAACTATAGGTAATATCTACTGCTTTAATTTCTATATCCTCGCATGGCATGATCCACCTTCTGCTGGGGGAATTCCATTTTCCCACCTTCTCACTGTAGCACTAAATTTAACCGATATTAATTTCTACTACAAATTAGTACTATTTTAAAAATAATTAAATTTAATTGTGAGTTAACGGATTTTTTAAATTTATTTATTTATTTATTTGGCTGTGCCAGGTGTTAGTTGTGGCACACGGGATCTTCATTGCTGCGTGCAGGATCTTCATCACGGCATTCGGGATCTTTGGTTGCAGCATTCAGGATCTTTTAGTTGCTTGCGGCATGTGGGCTCTTAGTTGTGGCATGCAGGATCTAGTTCCCTGACCAGGGATGGAATCCGGGCCGCCTGTATTGGGAGAGCAGAGTCTTAAACACTGCACCACCAAGGAAGTCCCTGTATTAACTGATTATTGTTTTTAGGTTACTTTCCTTTAAAAAAAAAATCAAAGTTACCCAAAGCAGAATTGGATTAGTTATGTTCACCTCTAGGTCCTGAGGGCAACACACGACCTGGCTAGAAGCAGTCTATTTTTATTTCTAACGTGAAAATCGTAATGATGGGTCAAGGAATTGTAACATACATTCTTTCATCAGGTTGCACATTCAGGCTTGGTGTTTCTTTCTCTTTTTTTTTTTTGTAGTGGTACGCGGGCCTCTCACTGTTTTGGCCTCTCCCATTGCGGAGCACAGGCTCCGGACGCGCAGGCTCAGCGGCCATGGCTCACGGGCCCAGCCGCTCCGTACCATGTGGGATCTTCCCAGACCGGGGCACGAACCTGTGTCCCCTGCATTGGCAGGCGGACTCTCAACCACTGCGCCACCAGGGAAGCCCCTTGGTGTTTCTTTTTTAAAGAAAAAAAACAAAACAGGAAGTTTTCTCTAGTAAGAATTTAATGAACAAAGAAAACTCCTAAACTGAGTTAATACAAAGTATATATTTATTCTCTTAACCACAATGTATACATGCACATAATATTATGTAAATAAAAATAATTTAAATCTTTATAAATAGTGAAATAAATATTAAAATAGATATATAAATATTTAAGTAGATAAGTAAGTAGATAGATCAGCATGGGCTTCTATGAGGGACGAGTGCCTGTAGAGTAGAACATCGTGTTGCTTAATATTCCTGAAAACACTTGACAAATTAATTCAATTCAGGGCATGATGAGAGCAGAAATGAGAGTCTTTGACATGGCAGCACAGGTGGAAGTGTGGTCTTGTTAGTGAGAATCATTTCGGTGTTGAACCAGGTGTGTGTCATTCCTTCCTCCTGAGTCTTTCTTACAAGTTCCTTGATGAAGAGAAGGATCTCATGACTTCTGCTCTGACAATCTCCCAGGCACAAGGGCTGTACTTCTTCTCTTGCAGATAGACAGTGATTCTGTGGAAGTATTTCCTCACAGCCAGGATGGAGTCCTCCTTGAGCAGGGGAGTCCCTTCCAGCCCCGCCTCCTGCATCAGACAGGCTTGCAGGTCAGTGAGCTGCTGATAAAGTGCAGTGCAGAACTTGTCCAGGAGGGTCTCATCCCAAGCGGCAGCCGAGCCCTCTGTGCTGAAGAGCTGGAAGGTCTGCTGGATCATCTCATGGACGACAGCGATGGCTTGAGCCTTCTGGAACTGGTTGCCTCCAAACGCCTCCTGGGGGAATCCAAAGTCATTTCTGTCCTTCAGGCAGGAGAAGGGGGAGATTCTCCTCATCTGTCGCAGGAGCATCAGGGCCCTCGTGTTAGCCAGGCTGTGGGTCTGAGGCAGGTCGCAGCCCAGAGAGCAGTTGGAGTTGCAGCTGAGCAGCACCAGGGCCAGGAGTAAGGACACGGTTGGGGCCATCGGGGACCCTGCAGATGCTGCCGGCCTGGCTGAGGTGGGGACTCTGTGAACCCTGCTCTCTAGGTTCTCTGAAGACCTTCCTTCAGGCCTGGGTCTTAAATGGGAGCGAATTGGTTTCCATTTTCTGAATGTTCCCTCTTACTTTCTACTTCTGTTTTTGCTTTTCATTTTGCACTCTCCAGACAGGTTAGGGCAGCGTTTCTCAACTACTGTTTTTCATCCTTGCCTCCCCTTCTCCTGCCCACAGAACCTTTCTAGATATTTTTTTTCCATATGGCCCCCCTATGAAATTTTGATACCCAGATATGCTGGGTACATCAGTATGTACTCCATGCGTATCTCTACTTTATAAATAGAAAAAGAAAGTGAAAAGTTTTTTCTTTTTATTCAAAGCAGTGGTGAGTATGACAAAAATATTTAGGCTAAAAATTAGCTGTAAAAGCTACTGCAATTAATTTAACATTTTGGTTAAGTGTGCAGAATGACTTTTAATGTAATACATTTACTTAATAAATAGGAATGTATCAAACTACATATTCAATAAAAATTTATACAAATACTTCATAAGAATACCAATGTATAGATATATTTAAAAATCTATCAAAACTGCTAAAACCATTGAAAATTTAAATGATTTTCTTAACATTTATTTTTAAGTAATTCTTAGTTTTGACTCATATCATAAAATGATTTCTTACTTCGCTAGCTGCTAGATATTCCTCTAGATATTGTCAACAACTTTTTCTCTTTAGGACTAGACGTAATTATTGATCTCCTAGATAACTTTTTTAGAATTAAATAATAAAATACAACCTATTTGTGCTTAATTCCCGATGCCCACATCACACTGAGGCTCAAACATAAGCAAATCCACAAGACAGACAAGGACACCTCATAAGTAAGCAGAGGGCACCTCTCACATTATGACTTTGAGTTCAATCATATGATGGAGAGAAAGTCCTCTAATGAAACATCAAGCCACCATAGCTTGTAGCACTGATCCTGCATATTGTGTATCTTCCAGGCACTCAATGTCAATGCCTCTCGTCTCATACACAAGAAAACCCAAAGAGAAAAATGAATACAAAGGATAGGGTTGGATAGGGTTGAGCTTTGGAGTGCCACCCACCATCGTAGTAGCTAAGATTTGTTCGCACCCCTAACAACTACTGTTTGTACCCGTGGGAGCGATCTGCTCCCAGATGATTTAGGAATCATCATCGATTTGAATCTTTCTCTGTATTTTTGCATTGAATTTCAGATTCCCCAAAGGACTGTCAGAGGTTCCAATCCAAGCCTATTCTTTTCAAACAAAAGAAAACCATCTTTGTAATTAATTGAGAACTGGATAAATGTTGATTGGTATCATGGAAAGAATTCACTTTCAACTCTGATCATGAATTCTTTTATTTTGCAGTGGATGTTCTGTGGCCTCAGCCCCCTCTAATACCGATCTTTCAATAAATAATAGGTATGTGACTATCTGTGGCAAATCAGCTCTGTGGCAACTGGACTCTGTCGTATTCTCTGTGGTATCCTCAGCACCAGGCCCAGTGTAATCACGCAACAGGTAATTTTTTTTTTTTTTTTTTTTTTTTTTGCGGTACGTGGGCCTCTCACTGTTTTGGCCTCTCACATTGCGGAGCACAGGCTCCGGACACGCAGGCTCAGCGGCCATGGCTCACGGGCCCAGCCGCTCTGCGGCATGAGGGATCTTCCCAGACCGGGGCACGAACCCGTGTCCCCTGCATCGGCAGGCGTACTCTCAACCACTGCGCCACCAGGGAAGCCCGAACAGGTACTTTTAACGAAAGCAGTTTCTCAGATGTTCTCCTCCCCCTGGAAGGCAGTTACGAAGGACCAAGCTATTTTCCTTTATCACGGTCGTATTTGCTGGGATTATAATAGACAGTGGCTGGTATTCCCACTCTACTCCTACTGGTATCAGTCATGCCTACTGAGTTTGTTGCTAAAACCACTAGGATTCTCTTTCCTTTAAGGAGCCTATGGCTCTGGGGATTCAAGTTGTAAGAGCAGCACAATTTTCAGCCGTTGCCCGGCACTCTATTAAACTCAGGAGGATGGCCTCGTCGCTAATTTGTCCTCTACTAGGTCATGACAGAAAATAACCAGCTTGATGTCACATACAGAGCCACGTATCTGAACTCAAACTCTCCCTGATTCACACAGGTCACAGCAACCAGACAATTAACCACGTTACTCTTCGGTGGGTCTTTACGGATGTGGCAATGACTACCTATATCCTGAGATTCTTTGGAGACTCCTCACAAAGACTGATGAATGATCCTTTTCCTCCTGTGTCTTCATTCCCTTTCAAGGGACGATGGGGTCCATTTCAGTTTGATTTCCAAATTTTGACACATAATAATTAAAGCATTACTGCAGGTTTGAAGTCAAGAGTTTGGATTCTGAGTCCTCGGTCTGCTCTTTTGGCCTGGTAAATGGCTCATTCTTCTTTATTTACATGAATATATTCTCTCTTCTGGATGCCAAGACATGTAGCCTTCAATGCCCTTTGTGGTCTGAATGTTTCCGTCCCCACAAAATTCATATTTGGAAGTCCTAACCCCCAAAGTGATGGTATCAGGTGGCGGGCCCTTTGGGACTTGATTAGGGTGTGAAGATGGAGGCCTCACGATGGAATTAGTGCCCTTATCAACGAGGTCAGAGATAAATGCCTCCCTCTCCTGCTGTATGATGATACAAGGAGAATTCTGCAGTGTGAGACCTGAAGCAGGCTTTCACCAGAACTGGACCGTTTCTGTATTGTAAATAAGTTCATTTGTACCCTTTTTTTTAGATTCCACATATAAATGATATCTCTCTTTCTCTGTGGGTCAGATTGTTTTTTAATGAAGTGTGTGCAAGCAAGAACATTAGTTGTTCCCCTCCACCCCACCCAGAACTTCATTAGGACAAATAGTGTAAAGATGAAAAGTGGTCTTATGCACTGAGCTTGTCTCCTCGTCTATTAATCATCCAATAATTTCCCAACTTCTTTGCAGTGAGATTTCCACGAGGATAAATCCAGGCCATGTAATGTGAGCAGAAGGGCTCTTGCCCTGTATAGTCCTGGCCCTTGAAAACGTCCCATGTATGCACCAGACTTTTTCCCTTTACCACTGAGTGGAATAGACTCAAATACTGCAGAAAAATTTGCAGTCACCTGTTGATGATGGAAAAATCCACAAAACAGGGGGTACCCATGTCCCCGACTCACTCTTTGGAGAGCAACTTAGAACATCCATCTGATCAGGAATGCCTGCCTTGTGTTCTTATACCAGGGAAAGATAAGATTCTATTATGATCAAATTCCTGACAGCATTCTCTTTACCCGTTACAGCAGTCAGCATTAAGTTAACTGACAAATATCTTTAAGACCACACTATCCAAAAAACCTTTCTATACTTCATGTGTTGAAAATAGCAAATACCTCTCCCAAAACTTAAAGTGATCTTTTAAATTACGTTATAAAATTATTTATACAAGAAAAGAGATTGTGTTCTGTCAAAACCTTTTTTAAAATCATGATTTTCTTTTCAGACATTTTTTCAGCCTGTGAGGAAACACAAGTCGAGATTGCTTTGGACTTGAACACTAATGTAATTGAATGAGAAGTGTCACGAGTATAAAAAATATTCTGTATTTGTTGACATTTCTTTGAGGATTCTTACATAAGGGAAAGGCACCTTTTAATTTCCACTCTGACAACCTCCCAGGCACAGGGGCTGTATTCCTTTGCCTTCAGATAGACATGGATTCCATGGAAATACTCCCGGGCAGCACGTCCCAAATCTCGACAATCCAGATTGTCTTTTTTCATCTGCTCCAGTCGGTGCAGCCTCAGATGAAGGCTAGAGAGAAGTTTATCGAGGAGGGTGTTGTTCCAGGCAGCACGGCTGTCCTCTGTGGTGAAGAGGTTGAAGATCTGCTGGAGCATCAGATGATGGTGACAGGTGCCTTGAGTCACCTGGATTGGGGTGATATTCTCTCTTTTCCAAGGAAATTTGAAGTCGGTTCTGTCCTTTAGGCACCACTGAGAGGGGATTCTTTGCAACTGTTCCAAATGTTGGAAGACGTCCTTGTTTTCCTGGCTATGGCTTCTAGGCAAGTTCCAGCCAAGAGAGTAAGCAGGGATAGAGCAGAGCAGCACTCCTGCCACTAGCAAATAGATCTGGGCCATTAAGAAAGGGTGATTCACTGGACGGCCGCCAGGAGAGGCGTGGGCACCGCCAAACAATGAGTGGGAAGCTTCCTTCCCTGGAACTGTGGACAGCGTCCTTCCCTAGGTGGCCGGTAGAGGGCGCAGGGTTTGTTTGGGAAACGCCGACTGTTGAGTTTGCCGTCTGCAGCTGTCTCCTGCAGCTCGAGAGACAGGGCGAAAAGTAGTCCCTGAGGCTGCTTTAATAATCAGCATACGCGAAACACCTTGGTTTTCTCGGTGCTGAGCGTTGAAGAGGAAGCCTTGTCGCGGCCTCGCCAGAGACATTTTTGTGTGGCTGGGAACAAGAACCGTGCATTTTCAGGCTTCCCCTGAGTTTTGCGCTTTATTTTCTCACAGAAACTTGAGCGAGGCAATTTTTGGGAAAGAAGCCTTTTTCTGAGCGGTCTGAGGTGGGAAATCAGAGCGATTCCCAGCCGCAGAGAAAGGGGAGCCGATTTTTTAGATTCGGGCTGGTTTCTGGCGCGAGACAGCGAAGGCCCAGAGAAAGGGGAAGGCGGCGGCGGCGATGGGACGACAGGACGGTGTTGGGGACGCCCTGAGGGGTGAGTCGGCGCGCGGCCACCACCGGGGCCGAGGACGCGGGAGCTGAGCGCCCCTGTAGATTCTCTGGGACTTCATGGAGTCTTTCAAGGATACAGCGTTAAAGTGAGGGAGAAAGTATTGAATATCTGAAAAGTAGGAATATTAAAAAAAACTCACAGCCTTTTATTTTTTACATTTTAAAATTAATTTTATATTTAACTTAATTCATATCATATTTAAATTAAATATTTTAAATGTTTGATATTTTTATAAATTTATGTTAAAATATTTTCAATATTAAGCATAGAATATTAAAATATATTTTCATATTAAAATATAGCATTTTATTAAACTTTATTTAAACTATATTGTCTTTCTACTAAAGTAAGTATTTCATATAATTAATTATTTGTTTATTTATTTTAGGCTGGGTTCAGTCTTCATTGCGGTGTGCAGGCTTCTCATTGTGGTGGCTTCTCTTGTTGAGGAGCACAGGCTCTAGGTGCGCAGGCTTCAGTAGTCGTGGCTCGCGGGTTCCAGAGCACAGGCTCAGTGGTAGCAGCACATGGACTTGGTTGCTCCACGGCATGTGGGATCTTCCTAGACCAGGGCTCCAACCCGTGTCCCCTGAGTTGGCAGGCGGATTCTTAACCACTGCGCCACCGGCGAAGCCCCAAGTATTTAGTTTTACTTTTCTATCTTTAATGGAAGCCAACTCATTAATATTGTCAAGATTACTTTTTTGCTTGTTTTTAATTGAGGGAATTACCATGTTTGACAATTTCTAATGACCCCGTGATAGTCTTAACTGATTTTTAACTCATGTTCCTGAAATGTCTTTCCCAGGACCTCACCTTGACTATAAGGTTAGAAAGAAGAGTTGGTGTGTACAAGCAATTGAGGACGTTTAGCAGGTCAGACTTTTTCATTTTTCTTTAGTAGGAATTTTATACACTAAGTGGAATTTGCCCAGATTTCATTTACATCATGAAGGCTTACTTAGTAAGACTGTCAGGGCCATGCAAATGGAGGTCAGCTTCATTTCTTTACTTAAAATTTTTATATTTTGTTCCTCGTGCATATTTTGGTATTAATTTTCATTTTAAAATGTTGCATTAAAACATCCTTTATCTTGATGACGTAGATTTGGTGCCTTCTTACCATTCGTGCTTAAGAGAAGTACTAGGTTAACGTTGCCCTAATGCTAACCCAGGAAATAGCTTTTGAATTAGAGTATTGTGCTGTTCCATGGCTGAAAATCTAGGAATGCTTTAATTCTCATCATCTCTCCCCCATATATATATTTCTTACCATTTTCCTGGTCTCTACAACATTATTTTAATGTCTTTTTTTAAAGGAAGAAAAAACCCTTTTGACTGCCTTCATCTGATTTTCTCAACTCACACCCCCTTGGCTATGGTAACCACAAATCTGATCTTTTTCTCTGAGGTTATGTGTTTGTTTTTAAAGTATAATTTAATCTGTGTCTTAAAAATTAACACCAGAGGTGGTCTGAAACAAAATAAGGTGAGGAAAAGGACTATTTATCTCATTTATACTAGTCACAGAGCAGGCTTTTTTTTTTTTATTCTTATGGGGAGGAGGTCAAAACACTTTCTTAGATGCTGCAAAGAGCCTCAGGTGCCGTAGGATTTCTCTCCTTAATGTACGGGGCACTGCTCTAAGGGTGGAGACTAGGTCTCTACTCCTTCGCAGGCCTACAGGCAATCCCTCTCCTAGAGTTTGCATTTGGGGGCCTCAACATGCAGACCCCTGAGTGTTAAGGAACCTGTATTCAGAGCTTCTCTTGGCTGGGCTGAGGGTGGACTCTAGAGGTTTCCATTTGTTATATTAATACAAAAGCCTTCTATCATTCACTCTGTTCAAATTCTCAGCCTGTACTTTGCAAACTTTATTTTATTTGATCTCGGCAATGTCTTGTGTGACCACAACTAACGGTGTCTCCATTTTTTAAAAGATGAAATGAAAATCTGATGTCATTTAAATTCAGGAGCCCCAGATTTTTGTCAGAGTGGAGCCTTCTGCTGCTCCCAGGCCCTCCTCTTCATCAGCTCTGAGCACTGGCCCTCAGCTGCACTGAGCCCGTGGTGCTTCCTTCATCCTAATCCTGCCTCTAAAGTCTGTCCTCCCTGCTCCCTGGAGGGCAGTCACCATCCCTGCCTCACTTTCCTGGAATCCACATTGCCAAGCGCATTGTCACATATATACGCAGTCAGAACATTTCTGGTGACGGAATGAAGAGAACTGCATGAATTCACCCTTGCTGTTCATTTTTATGTCACCATTATCTGTAAACTTTCAGAAAATGTGAGCTATGGTCCTGTAAGGAAATGTGGAAGAATTTAAATCTGATGTATGAGTCCCTTTAGAGGAGAATGCAGAGAGGTGAGGCTAGTTGTATTTTGGTGCAATTTAAGAAGTGGCAAAACAGAGTACAGGGTCAAACCTCTAAGTATTCGTATTAGAACTGAAAAAGAGATATATTGAGACTCAGGTTTTTATTTCAACCTTGGGTCTCATTTAGATGAATACATCCTATTGGATTGATACTCTTTCATGTTCCAGGAGTGTGTTTAATTTCCAGTGTAATAAAAGAATTGAAGTTGTGACATTCTATGTTGCCCATAAATGGCTTATTTAAGAATCTCCTTTGCAGGCAGGTACCCACAGCAGCTGGATACAGGCTCCCACAGCCAGACACCTGCATCACCAGGCTCACCGGGGCCTGCCACCCTCCTCACTGAGGACACCCAGGATGATGTTCTCCAGCCCTGTCTGCACCCTTAGCTGTCACCTGGCCCAGAACCACAGGCTGCCAAAGCAGGAGACCCTCACAGTCCTGCCCCTAACAGGGAGAATCTTCTTTGTTTTCCTGCCTGAAGGACAAGGAGGTTTTCAGGTCCCATCAGCACCAGCTGGCTGACAGCCAGTTCCCAAACGCTCAGGCCGCCTCATTCTCCATGAGACGATACAGCACTTCTCCATCGTCTTCAGCACAAAGAGCTGAAATTCCTCAGTGGGCTTGATCAACAGTGGGCAGATCTGGAGACTAGTTTGGTGCAGGAGATGGAGAGGAAAAGACCCTGCTGGGCAATGAGGACTCCAGCCTGACTCTGAAGAACTTCCAAAGGACCAGGCTCGATCTGAAAAGAAAGTCCACAGCTGCTGTGCCCAGGACAATATGAGAGTGGAAGTTAAGGCGTGAAAATCAGAGTGTGCTTTCCCTGTATGTTCAACCTCAGAGAATCCAGGAGTGGGAAAAGGAGACCTGGACCCAATCTTCTACAATGGAGTCTTCTCTGCTTAGAGGTGGCCTCTAGTGCGTCCATATTCACTCAGTTCAATGACTTTTCTTCTGATTCAGTTGTAAATGCATCGAGTCTTCTCAGCACATTGTTTTTCAACAGTAAGTGGAACAATACTTTGGAATGGGGAGAAAATTTATTTTTAATTTGTAATAATTAGAATTTATTTCTCTATGATGATTGTTATATTTACCAAATTTATTCTTCATATTATGATATGGTCAGCTTTGTGTCTTGTTTTCCTTTGCTTTGGGGGTGCAAAAGGTGTATTTTAAGTGTTAGGTTTAACTCATACTCTTAAAGAAAATCAGAGTGTCCTTAAACCTTTAATCTGCCTTAAAATCCAACAGGAACATAAATCGTTTTATTCATTTCATTGGTTCTTAAAATATTTTGAAGTATCTCTGCTTTCAGGATTTTACTTGTGTTTTTTAATATATTGGTAGATAAAAGAAAGATATTACTTTCTTAATGGAGCACTCTGTCAGAGAAGACAGGCCTTAAAGAGTAAAAAATGCGCTTGAAACCCTTTCTAGGTTATGAGGGAGATGCACAAGGCATTATGACAGGTTATAGCAGCTGGAGCTATTCTCTTTTACTTGTTTTTTCTTGGAGAAAGCATGTCTAATGGTTGCTGATTCAGTTTCAGCAGTTGCATGATCAGTAAACTGTGGAATACATTATAGAATCATGGAATTTAAACTTCAACAAAGAAGTGTGACTATCCCTTGTATTGTTGGCACTGTGGTGGGTGCCAGGTACAATGAAAATAGTAGACACATTGCCCGCTGTCACAGAGCTTGCAGTCTGGTGGGGATATGGGTAACTACGTGTTCAATGAAAGGAATGCTAATGCTCTGACAGGGAAAGTACAGGTTCTTGGGAGTATGTGGGCTTGCATGGATCAGGGAAAGCATCTGCAAGAGCAGTTGGTAAGCTGGCATCCCAGGGGTCTGCAGGAGTTTGCCAGGTAATTACATGCTGGTCAAGTTTGGCCATGTGTGGAGATTATCTAGGGTAGCAGGTAAATATGAGGGTTTGGAGCTAATGACATTTGTTTGGAGATGTGACCCTGGGTAAAGACATGCATATGGAAGTCAACAGTCATAGAGAGGACGTTTGGAACTATTTGGGAGGTTGAGACTATATGCGCAGAGAGGATGAAGTGTGGGACTAGCATAGATCTTTGAGGAACACCAATTCCCTAAGATGAGAGTGTGGAGTCAACAAAGGAAGGAGAGAAGGAGGGGCAGAAAAGCAGAGGACGGTGGTGACAGGGAGAGCAGATGAGCGTCAGACTTTAAAATGGCGGGTATAATAAGAAGTATCTGATGCTTCGGACATGTCAGCCAAGGCTGCTTCACGTTGATCTCTAACCTCAGTAAATTGTAGCTTATTGGCAATATCTTATGACCTAGTAAGTATCTTAAGAAATTAATCTCAATTTTCAAGATATTTTTTCCTCTCATTTGTTTTAAGCAAGGGTCTTAGAAGACCCTTAAGGTTTCATAGATAAAGCATTCAGCTTTATATATATAATCAGGGTTTTTCCTTGGAGAGTTTTATTCACTACTTCAAAATGTCATTTTATATGGATAAATTGCATAAAAATTTGTAATCTGCATCAAAACGCTTTTAATTTCAGCATGATGTAAATTTAAATTTAATATATTACTTTCTACTTAATATTGATAAATATCTTCTGTGCCAATGCACTGACTGCATTTTGTTTTGATGCCCACTAGAGATCCATGGGTATTTGCAATCTAGTGTTTGGTACATCTGTGAGAATATTGCATTTGCTAGTAGAATTTTAAAAAAATGTGTTTGTATGCTTTGCACAATACTTAAAAAGATGATCCTATTTTAATTCACAGAGGTAGAATTTTTGCATAACAAAATTATGAGCTCAGTAAGGCACAAATATGGCATTATATCAAAATCTTCTGGGGACTTCCCTGGCGGTCCAGTGGTTAAGACTTCTCCTTCCAATGCAGGGGGCGTGAGTTCGATCCCTCGTTGGGGAGCTAAGATCCCACATGCCTCAGGGCCACAAAACCCAAACATAAAAAAAAAACAAGCAATGTTGTAACAAATTCAAGGAAGACTTTAAAAATGGTCCACATCAAAAAAAATCTTAAAAAAATATGTATCTTTTGAGTGGACATGAAATAATGGCTTTTACTCCTTTGTGCATACCTGTCACTATAACAACTATCATTGCTATGTTTAATATGTCCCTGGTGCTTAAAATAATCTGCTCACTTAAGATAAGTTTATGACTTGTTATATTCTCATGATATAGAGCATATAACATGCGATGGTATGTTGAATGGAATATAGTAGTCTCATTATCCCTATTCTAAAGCTGAGAAAACTGTACTGTAGGAAAAAGAAAACAATTGCCCTAAATCATGCATGAAGCCGAAGGAAGACTAAGGAGATGCCGAGCTAACGAATTTACTGGTCACCTGAGAAGACAAGAGTAACCCCCAAGAGAAGATGCAGCAAGACTGTCATTTTCAAACACTTTTACTGACACAACTATGTTCAGCTTATTACACTTATCGCTTTTATTAACAACTCTGAGGACCAATGATGTCCCTAACAGTGTGCAGGTTACTGGGTGGGAATAAGAAGTGTAGCTGGAGAGTGAGCTGAGTGCTACGGTACCTGATGTAGATGGAGATCTCTTTCCTAAGCCTGATAAGACTATGCAGTTCCACTCCCAGGTTTGCTACGACCCTATACTGCTCTGCCTCCCCTTTGGCCTCCTCTTGTCCCTGCTTGCTCAACCACAAACATGGCCAGGAGTTCTGCATCCCTGCTGCTCCAGGGCCTGTCCCATGAGAAAGGAAAGGCGAAAAGTCCTCAGCTGTACACTTTCATTAAGGCTAAATTGAGAACTGGGGAGCTGAGCTGCTTTGCCCAGCCTTCATCAGGACGCAAGAAGGCCTTGGAGTTAGATGAAAGTTATTCTCCATCAAAATATTTGGGGTCCTCTGGTTTGTTCCATTTCCTTCTGAACTTGAGACCTCAGGAATGCCAAATTCCAGTGCTGTTTTGGGGAATATGTGAAGTTTCTTGTCTCTGTTCCTAGAGGCTGATTGGGACATTTGGGAATCTATGTGCCTGTGTAACCCGAAACATTCCAACCCACGGCTGTTTACAGATCAGTATCATGATGGAGAAGGGGAAGGACTGGGAAGTCCAGTTCCTGAGACTCCTTCTTTAATGGATTTTCTCAATTTGTAAAGCCCCTCAGCATTTGTCAAATTCCTATGCTTTTGTATTTGCTTTGTGAAGGGCTGTATTCATCATGACACAAATGAAGGTGGCTGAGATGGTAGAGGGTGTGCAAGGCCACTGTTAGACTCTCTCCCTAACCTTCCTCTGCCTCAAACACTCAAAGTCAGCTCTCAGTCAGAACTGGAGAACCTCTTCCTTTCCCTAAACCCAGTTCCTGGACTACTGCATCCTTCCCCGAAATGCAGCAGAGACAAAAGAAAACACTCCTTTTTAGAAGAAACGATTTACTTGTGAAGAATGAACTTTGCTGTTTTTGAGAGAGACCATTTTGTTTTCAGAAGATGCCTTACCCCAAGGCTTCCTTCCATAATCTGTTCCCAGTGGGACTCCCTCGTGTCAACCTCTTGCTGGACTAGGACCCTGGAATTCCACAGGGCCAGCTAGCAAGAGGGATGCCTGAGATGACAGAAGATATGAATCACCTTTCTGAAGAGAGGGTGGGGCTGGTGTCACATGAGTGCCTTTCAGGTGAGCTCTGCAAACCAAAAATAGGAGCCTGGGTGTGTCTAGGGAGAGTGGAAGCAAAGAGAGAGTGGAACATGCTGAGCAGACTGTTCTACTGGGAAGAGATTCTTTCAAGATTAATGCCCAGGAACTAGAATTATTCGAGGTCAGAGGTTCAATGACACTAATAGTAAGGTCCATGTGTGTAGAGCGGTGTCATTTCAAAGCTCTTTCACACACATTGCCCCAGGCAATCATCACAACAATCCTGGGACTCTCCCAGACACAGACTATGAAACTTAGGGAGGTTAAGTTGTCTGAGTCATTACCCAAAATTTTGCCCCCAAAACAGTCATTGTTCCACCACGTCTCACACTGTCACTTGATGAGTAAGCGCCATGGCCCAGCTTTCACATGGATGAGCAGAGCCTGGGTTAGAAGTGTCCCAGGTCCTGACTTCTTTGCTTTCTAGCTCTGAGTCTCTCCTCTGGGGGGCGATTATTTTCTGAGAGTACAGGCTCTAGGAGGTGACATTGCCAGCAATTATAGACCTGGGACTGTATGGAGAAGAGAACTAAGATCAAACCCGGGAGAGCCCAGGATTGGAGAGCAGAACCTTACCTTTCATAGCTCCTGCTTTTTTCTTCCTGCTTCTGCGTTGCTGCTGAAAGCCCCCAAAATGAAAGAGTTCACGAGCTATTTTGTGCCTTTCTCATACTAAAGAAGCAACAAACATTATTAATGAAAAATGTGACTTTTTACATTATTTGAGGTCTCTGTTAGTTCCATATTATTCATTTTTAAAGTAGATCCAAGTATTTTCTGCTGATCCTTCTTTCTCAAAGAATTTTTACTAATTCCCAGAATATCTTCCAGAAGTAGAATACACAAGGACTTCCCTGGTGGCAGAGTGGTTAAGAATCCGCCTGCCAATGCAGGGGACACGAGTTCAAGCCGTGGTCCGGGAAGATCCCACATGCCGCGGAGCAACTAAGCCAGTGTGCCACAACTACTGAAGCCCGCGCGCCTAGAGTCCATGCTTCGTGACAAGAGAAGCCACCGCAATGAGAAGCCTGAGCACCGCAAGGAAGAGTAGCCCCCACTCGCTGCAACGAAGACCCAATGCAGCCAAAAATAAAATGCAAATAAATAAATAAATAAATTGTTTTGAAAAAAAAGAAGTGTAATACACAGAAATTGCAAGTATCTTCAACATACAGCACAGGGAAATTTCACACACTGAATACATTGTGAAACTAGCACCCAAGTTAAACGTAATAGATTTTGCCCAGGACCTAGCATGTTTCTTATGTTGCCTTCCAGTTGCTACCTCAGAGCAGCTCTCCTTCTCCTCCCCGATGGTAGCCACTCTGTGACTCTAACAGTCCTGATTATTTCTGACAGACACACTTTTATGCCTCTTGTGTATATTTACTCACTGTATCCTGAGAATAATCCTATGAAAAAATACTACTACTGTCCCCATATTAAAGATGAGGAAACTAGGGAGCTTAGTGATTGTGTTATTTGTCAAGGTCACACTGCTATTAATAGCAGAGCTGGGATCCAGTGCCATGAAGCCTGGCTCCTTCTCATAGAGGTTTTGAAAATCCTAGAACTCTCCTTTCACTTGTGCTCTCTTCCTGTGGCTTTCACTCTAACAGAAACCTTGAAGCTGGAAACCTGCACAGAACCAGAGCAGCTGTGTAGCTGGTCAGTGAGGTGGAGGGACTGAAGTTATGTGTAAGGGATGAATGGTTCAGTAAAGCAGGACCGGGGAGAAGGTGAGAGGAAGGTGCCAGGATTGGCCAGTCAACACCATATGTCACCAGCTTCCCTCGAGGAGATGACTCCTTCCCACAGGTATTTGCACCGACCACTCTTTCCTGGTGGTATAGATCAGTTACACCTATGACATCAGGACTAACCATTCTCCATAATTTTCAGGACTTCCCTCAATTCCATGGAATTCCACCTTTTGACAAGCATTTCCTGAAATGAAAGTGGTAGGACTGTTCCAAAGGACAAAATGGACCAATACTAGTCTGAAATAAATTTACACTGAAAAAGATAAGAATGTAGGTTTCAGAACTTAAAAAACTCAAGAAGTTTTCTCTCATAAGAATTTAATAAATAAAACAAAATGCAAATTTAATGAAATGGAAAGGTGAATATTTTCTAAATTTTACTACAATGTAAGTATAAATATATTGATATGAAAATATAAAAATAAGATACATAAATAAATAAATAAACAAATAAACAGAATAAATAAATAACAGGGTAGTCATTGCTTAGGGACTGATCCCCTGAAGCTGAATAATTTTAACATATACTTGCTTATCACTACTGACAAAGTAGTAGCTGAATTAATACCATAAATTCTGTGATTAAAGTTGAAATAAGAGCCTTCTGAAATGACTAAAGACATGTGTGCAAGGGTGATAGGGCATCTTAGTCAATGAGAATCATTTCAAGGTGACCCCAGGTCTCCATGCATAATTCTTATCCTTTCTTGCAAGTTGGTTGATGAAGACAAGGATCTCATGATTTCCACTCTGACAATTTCCCAGGCACAGTCACTGTATTTCTTCTCTTTCAGGTAGAGGTGGATTCCCTGGAAGTACCTCTTCACGGCCAGTGTAGGGCCCGTCACTCCCAGGGCAGTTTCTTCATCTCCCATCGCCTGCACCAAGCAGGCGTCCAGGTCCTCCAGCTGCTGATGGAGTCCAGTGCGGAGTTTGTCCAGGAGGGAGGTGTCCCAGGCGGCAGGGGAGCGCTCTGTGTGGAAGAGGCGGAAGACCTGCTGGAGCATCTCGTGGAGGACAGAGGTGGCCTGGGCCTTCGGGAGCTGGCTGCCATCCACCATGTCCTGGGGGAAACCGAAGTCTTTTCTGTCCTTCAGACAGAAGCGAGGGGAGATTCTCCGCATCTGGCCCAGAAGCATGAAGTTCTTCCTGCTAATCCTCACGTGGTTGTGAGACAGGTCGCAGCCCAGAGATCCACCAGGGCCGTAGCTGAACACCACCAGGGCGGTCAGTAGAGAGAGCACGAAGGCCATGGGGCAAATGAGGCTGCTGCTGGCCTGGCTGAGACGGGCGTCCGGGGGAACCTTGGGGGTAGGTTCTGTGATGACATTCTTTCTAAGCAAGGCCATTAAATAGGGAACACAGTAATTTTCATTTTCTAAACATTTCTATACACTTTTACTTCCTTTTTTTGATTTTCACTTAGATCTTCTCAGTATGGTCTATGAAGATGTCATCATTCTAAACTATTAATTTTGCAAGAAGTTTAATTTTCCCAGTAATTTCAGATGTGCCCATCCAAATGGATATTTATTAATCAAATGAGAAAAGTTTTCGTCTTAAAGTCAGAAGTGATGTAGGTTTGTAAATACGCACATTCTATATCTCTTTCATGCATAAATGTTGGTCTTCTCTGTTCCAGGAAGAAATTTTTAGCCCTGATCTTAGGTTCCATTTTTACCTCTTACTTTACCTAGGAAGGCAGGCTCTCTCAGCCGTATGCTTTCTGTATTTGCTTAGGGATTTACCAGATCACTCTGGCATAAGCTCTTTGAAACAAAAGATGGGTTTTATTTAGTGTTTGATTTAGAGAAGAGGCTGATTATTATGAGTCCATGAGCTTCTCCCATGTTTCCTTTCCTTCTAGAACATGTTCCTTCACATCCATGTGGTCATGCTTCAGGGGACCACGAGGTGAGGACTATTATAGATATTGTCCTTTCTTTCCACCATTTTCTTACTGGAGACCTATAGTCCTCCACAGGCTGGGCCAGTACCCCCACCAGGAATCCTGGTTCTTTTCAGGAGAATACGGGTGTGGAGATCCTAATTCCAAGACAATTGTATTTCCCCAGCAGCACCTCAGTCACAAGGGAGAGATCACATCTAGTTACACCCTCTCCTCTAGAGTGACAGAGTCCCCTTCCTAACCTGGACTCCCACCCTGAGGGCAGGCTCACCACATCCCGAGGACTTTACAATCTCCTATCTGTGGAGGGGCTTGTTTATTTGTTGGGAAAATAATTCATCTTCCAGGACCCTCACCCTTGCCCCCGGAGTGTTTGTGTGAAGGACCCTAGTCCTCAGTGGTGACCTCCTCCCCTCCTGACCCATGTCCTCAGGTATCAGAAGTGTCAGCCGCCCTCAGATGCTGAGAGCAAAAGTGTGTTTTCTCTAAGGTGGTGGAGGAGTTACCCAATTCTAATCATTTTACCCTGAGTAGACACATAATTTTTATTTTGCCAAATACAAATTTTATTATTCAACTCTTTTACTAAAACTAGTCAACACTTGTTATGCTCAAAGTTTCTGAGCTGGGGGCAGAGAATTCAGCGACGGTGTTGTCTCTCGATAAAGCTTGTGTCACAGAAACCAGTGAGGTTCAGTTGTTCATTCAGTCAGTTGATGCCAGTGGGCTTTTCCCTTCCTCTGTCTCTGTCTCCCTCTGAGAATGCAGGGCAGCGAGGCCCAGGATTAGGTCAGAGAGAAATCGCCTTCTTTCCTTTACTTGTGTGTAATTTTTCATTTAAAGTTTTTGTCACTTATATTCACTTAGTGACTTATTGGACAGGATTTGCCTCGCTGCTCCTGCATTAGTTCTAATTCATGATGAGGTAAGAACAATAAAGGGAGGTAAAGAAAGGCAAAGGGGCTCCAGTCTCTATCATTTTCAAACTTTAGATTGTTTGTTTATCACTGCAACTGTCCTAGAAAGTAAAAGTCGACAGCTGTCTTGTGGGCATAAAGAAAACAAATGTGAGTCTGAATGTCATGAATGTGAAAGAAGGGAAGTGATTTCCCCCTGACACAATGCCAGATACTAAGTTAGCTAACTTGAGTGCAGCACAGTTGTTGACGAGGCTACGTCAGAGGAGAAGGATGAGGCCAATGTGAAAAACAGAAAGACAGGAACATGGTTGCTTCTGCCAGAAGCTCAGAAAAGACCAAGTCCTGGGTCAGTTGACGGCCTTCAGCTTCGCAAGACAAGCTCCCTCATTTTTCTTTCATTTAATCCATGAATGATCAGTTTTGAGGAGAGAAGGAAGAAGTCACACCCACCAGCTCACAAGTGACTGGCAACCAGAACCCCAGTTGCTAGAACACTAACCCTGTCTGGGAGGATCAGCAAGATCCGTCTTGCTGAGCATCCGTCTAGGTGATAAATGCATTCAGGCAATGAGAAGGGTACTTTAAGAAAACTAGAATTAAAGGAAGGGAATTAGATGATTCCAAAAGATCCTCATCTTATCTGGTTAATAGGAATCGTGATATTAAAAAGTAAGAACTGAATTTTATTGCTTGCTACTAATGGACTAGCCACTTTCTAAGTTCTTTAAAATTTAGCGACTTCCCTGGCAGTCCAGTAGTTAAGACACCGAGCTTCCACTTCTGGGGGCACAGGTTCGATCCCTGGTCGGGGAACTAAGATCTCGCATGTCCCATGGCACAGCCAGAAAATAGAAAAAGAAATTAACTCAACACTCTCAATAACCCTATTGGATCCAATTCACTTATACAACTGGAGAGAAATATAAATCTGGACGAATGAACTGTTCCAAATGTACCCAAGATACAAGGGCAAACCTTAGGGTGCTTACAATGATTTGTCTGAAAGCACCCATTAAAGAAAGTGAAGACTGCACATGAACATGATATTTAGGAACCAACGAAATAAGCAGACAGAGGACAGTGAGATGACAAAGGACCCTTATTCCACTTAAGATGCCAAAGGGTTACTGTCTGTGGTTTTGTAGGGCTACATGAGGTGTGGTCTGAGTCCACTGAACTGACTTTAAGTTCTAATCAAAATAGACAAAATCACTATTAAGTAGTTAGAAGGGAATAGATTTTTCTGCCTATTGAAAAAAAAGGAAGTTTCCTAGTGGCCTAGTGGTTACGATCCGGCACTCTCACTGCTGTGGCCCCGATTCAATCCCCGGTGAGGGAACTGAGATCACACAAGCCACGCAATGCCAAGTGTAAGATTTCGTGAGTGATTTCTTCAATGAAATATGGTAAAATAACTTTATTAACCCTAGAAGAGCTGACCCCTGGAATCTATGTATTTTTAACGCTTGAGTTTTCTTGTGAGTTTAAGAAAAAAAAAAAAGCACCTAACAATTTCTAGCCATGTGAGCTCTGACATTTCTCCTTCAGGATGACAACTAAAAAGTCACTCACCATCTGGTTCTACAAGAATAAAGTCATTAGCCACAGCAGTCCCTTACCCCAACACGCCCTGACAGGAGTTCAGGAATGGGGCACTCTCTGCTCTGGGAAAACTGACAGAATAGGCCTGCAGGTAGTTAGATAATTTCCTGAGAAAATTCTATGAATTCAATTTTTTGCAACTTCTCATACTTAGAAAAGCACTAAAATCATTAATAGTGACAAATGCTCCTCATGACTAGCAGCAACCTTCTCCCAAGATGTGTCCTTGATTGCACGTATCCTCTTCACCACAATCACATATATACTGACATCCCCATTCTGTCCTGGAGCCGTTCGTCAGAGCTGACTGAGAGGCTGTCCTCCAGGCTATAGTCCTCAGTGAGTCCTCCCAAAAAACTGAACTCCCAGCTCTTATGTTGTCGTTTGTTTCCAGTCAACAAGGACCTCACTGATTTCCCAGGAGACCTCCTCAGGTCAGCCTGTTCTCATTCTCAATGAAGACACCTCCATTTCTCACCTACAGTCTAGGCTGGACATCGTTTGTCTACTGATAGAGTCCAGGGAAGTATCTCTACGCCATTGTTCCAACTCTTGGTTAAGATATGGGTATGACCAAGACGGAAGAGCATACGCGCTTCTTAGACAGAAGCAGTGAAGGTTTTTAATGGGCTCCTTAGCAGGAAGAGTCTGGCTTGAACTCCAGAGTCACCCTCATGGCGTTGTATAGTTGTCTTTATTTAAATTTCTAGCCTCAGCCCATTAAAACATCATAATACTGAAGAATTGAAATAAAAATATTATTTAAAAAAATCATTTGTTAATAAAATGATATTTTTAGCAGTAATATAGGAATGGTTTCTGCTTGTTTTAGGACCCTAATCCTTAGGAAGTTTCCCAAACCTCTAAATGTACTTTAAATGTCCTTCTGACTTTAAAAGTACCTACTCAGTGCTGTATGCACCAACTGGAAAGGATAGAAAGATGATTGATCCATCAGTGTCCTCTTTCCAAAGTGCCTAAATTAAATAAATGAATTTCCACTTAGCTCTTTGTTGCTTTTAGAATTTGTGACCTTCCAGTGTGCATGTTACTGATACCTGCCCTGCTGGAAAGGCTCTACCCCAGTTGTTGCTAAATATATTAAAATCCCTGCCTGTGTCCCTTCTATTCAAGCATGTTTTATTTTGTTTGTCTTTCAAAGGGGCAAAGACATCATGATGGAATGTAAGAAATTCCTTGGATTGCATTGTCCCCAGGAATATCCTTCCCTGCTCTGTGATTACTTGCTGGGTCCTAAGGACAAAACAAGTTTGCAGCTGGCACTGAGGTAACCCTCGTCCCTTCCAAGACTCCGCAGGCTGCTGTGGTATCAGTGCTGGGGACACTGCTAGTGGCCACATCCTTATGGGAGAACTCTGTGCTATCGCATGCACCTCAATCTTTTCTTCTCTGAAAAGGAATGTTCTGGAGAAGCACTTGCCTCGGTGCAGCTGATCTGTGTTCTTCCATGTCCTGAGGACCTGCCGCTGTTCCAGTGAACGCTTTAAACATCTCTGTTCTCCTTCCAAGTTCTCAAGCTGCTGCTGCCTTTCAACTCCATGTTTCCTGCGCTTTGGGCTTTTTGAGC
Organism: Delphinus delphis; assembly: GCF_949987515.2. Classification (NCBI taxonomy): domain Eukaryota; kingdom Metazoa; phylum Chordata; class Mammalia; order Artiodactyla; family Delphinidae; genus Delphinus; species Delphinus delphis. The sequence continues at coordinate 70,002,686 of NC_082688.1, forward strand.
AAATAAGAGTCCTGAACCAGGTGAGTTCCTCCTAGTGCAGTCAGCACGTGGAAGTGTGCAAATAGAGGCACAGGTGAGCTCCTGGATTCTCCACCACTGTTCAGTGTTGGGCAGGGTGCCATCTATTTACTGTGTTTCTCTGGGAGTCTGGACAGTCTGGACCTGCAGTGCTTGGCAGGCAGAGAGCGTGGAGTCATATGAGAGTTTCTGACAAACCTAGAACTTTCACTCAGCTTCTGCTTTCCATTGGTGGCTTTCTAGTCTTAAGGGGAAATTGACAGCCAGAAGCCCTAATGGAGAACGAAACAGCGGTATGAATGGGCAGTACAGCTGAATGCAGAGTGAATGGGGAAAGTACACTATGGATTTCTACACTGGGTGGAACTGAATGATTGTGATATTTTAGTGAAAGAATGGAATCCAGGAAAGCAGAGAGGAAGGGGAATTGTGCCATGTATCAGAATCAGCAGATAGATATATGGTATATTGTATACTATGTATTCATATATATGTACCATATATGTATATTATTGTATGTAAAATTACATACAATTGATGACACACTTTCTCCCAGTTCTGTTTTTTAGGCTGTCATTGTTCTGCAGTCAGTGACAGAGAGAGGGGGAGGAGAATTCATTATTCCCATTTAGACCTATATGAAAAATATAGGAAACAACACACTACCTGTTTAGCCCTCACTCTGTGGATGATACTCTGCTAAGTGTTCTTAAATATTCTGGTTGGTCTAATATTCAATACAACTCTAGGAATATTTTCCCGACTTTATATTTGAGGAAACTGAGGCCCAGGGAAGTTAAGTGATTCCCCAGCATCACACGTGTGTCCTGGCAGAATCTAGACTCAATGCAGAAACCCATATCACATATAAATAATTATTTAACTTCCATCCTCTGTAATTCTCAAGCTCTTTGTTTTCTTCTTTGGTGCTTTCTGAAGATCATTTTTCCCTGCTTGACTCCTAAGTGCACTAGCTACTCCAGCTTTGTGCCCTCCAGACTCTCCTTCTCTTTCTCACTCTTAAAAGTTGAAGGTCCTCATGAGCTTTCGGTTATCATCTCGTTCTACACTCTACTCCTAAGGAATGACATCCACATATGCTGCTTCCAATGGGAAGTCTGTCTTTAGATGTTTCTTGGCCACTTTATGGAGTCCATGTGCTTTCTCCCCTTCTTGAGATGCCTCATTCCAGATTCTGGTGAGAGAATCCCCTTTTCCCTATCTCTCATTGTAATAGGAAACTTAATTGAAATAATTTAGCATGAATACTGTGTTTATATCTTTTATCTCTTGCAAACTGAACTCTCCAGAAGAATAGGTTTGGCATTCTCTTTTTTCACCTCTGTATTCTCAGAACTATCAAATATCCGATATAGAAATATGAAGTTTTAAAATATAACCTGGAACTTCCCTGCTGGTGCAGTGGTTAAGAATCCGCCTGCCATTGCAGGGGAAACAGGTTCGATCCCTGGTCCGGGAAGATCCCACATGCCGCGGAGCCACTAAGCTTGTGGGCCACAACTACTGAGCCTGTGCTGTACAGCCCGCGAGCCACAACTACTGAGCCCACGTGCAGCAACTACTGAAACCTGCACGCGTAGAGCCCGTGCTCCACAAGAGAAGCCATCGCAATGAGAAGCCCGCGCATCACAACGAAGAGTAGCCCCTGCTCGCCACAACTAGAGAAAGCCTGCGCACAGCAACAAAGACCCAGCACGGAGAACAATAAATAAAATTTAAAAAAATAAAATAAAATATAAACCACTGAAATAAATGAATGATGAGAATTATGAGTAGAATTTATCATCCATGTTTCAGTATGCCTTGCGAATTAAAGCTACTTCTTTTTGTAAGAATAAAAAAATCCAAATGTCATCTGGGGGAGAGTTTCATAAATTAAACAAGAAAATAATTTGAAACAATATAGAGGTAAGCATATTTTATTATATTGAAAACACTATAAAGGTGAACATGATATTATATGAACAAAACTATTTTAAATACCATACATGGTATGACTGAGATAAAGTAGAAGAATAAATAGATGACTACATTAGAGCCCTTTGCACTTTAATCACTATCATTTTGACTCCTGGTCTGATCATTTCTAAATCTCTACTGTATATGAGTCTAGTTGTGATACTTGCTCTATCTCTTCAAACTGTGTTTTTCACCTTTTAGTATGGTAAGTTTCTGTTGAAAGTTGAACATGATGTATGGGGTAAAAGGAACTGAGGTAAATTGGCCTTTAGGGTGAGGAGTTACATTTATCTTGCTACGAGGTTGGCTGTGTTTACTTCTAGTCCTGGGCTGTGTTTCTGCCCTCTTTATTTTCCATATCAGCGAAGCTGGCTTATCCTTTGGGATTGGTCTTCTTGAAAATAGATTTATTAGACCTGTTTGACAAGTAACCACCATAGGTGACAGGTCTATATCTTGTTCACCATTTTATCATTAGTACAGAGTTCATAATAATTATTCCAAATAATTATTAACAAAGAGTATTCTTAGATTTTCCATTAGACCTCCCATCAGAAGCTTCTACTGACCTCGCGTCAGAGCCTTATATTGAAGTAATTATTAAGCATCATTAGATGATTCAGTACATTTCTACTGAGCCTCTTGGTTCATCATTCTCCATCTCACAGTGAAGACGTAGGGTGGTAAAAATGTAGGGCATAGGATGCTAGATAAAATTAGCCTTCTCTGCTTTCCTGGTGTCAGAGTCTTTGTAATGTTATACGTTCTTTTTCATTTAGTATTTTTCTGGGCAGGGGTTGTCTTGCTACTACTGAATTACTTCCTTTATCATCTTGAGTTGAGTATCTTAAGAGGGAAGCAGAAATGGAAACATAAAGGGCCCATACCATGATTTTCCATAATGTGCAATACATCATTGATTTGCTTCTCCATTCAACTTTCTTGGAAAGCTGTCCTCGCATTTGATGTACTTAGGTAAAAGGAAAACAAATGCAAATCTGACTATGATGAGAGTGAAAGAAGTAAAGTGACTCCCCAGGTGAAATAATGACAATGGGAGTTCTTCTCTTGTTACCCTTCCACTTGCTCCAGTATGGGTTCTGCTGATTAATTTCAGCAAATCAGCTCTCACTAAGGTCAGTTCTATCTGTTTCCCTTGTAGTGGATGGTTTCAAGCGCAGAGCAGCTTACTGACATTCAACATCATATTCATCAAAATAATGATACATTATCACTGTAAGTGATTAAATGTCAGGATTTAAAGTAAATCAAATCTTGAACATTGATACGAGTTTTCAGTACATCAAATCCATGAAATGTCTTCAGAAGCAAAAAATAGTTCAAAAAAGGAAAAGAATGCAGAGAAAAAAATAATCCACATCCATTCTAGGTTCCACCCTATGTCTCTCCTCCAATTCAGACGGCAACTATCTCAAACCTATTTTCTGTATATATTGTCATTCCCTTCTCTTATTCATCCTTCCACCTTCTCCACTATGGTTTCTGCTGATTAATTCTACCAAACAAGCTGTCACTAAGTGGCCAATGCCATCTCTTTCCCAATGTAGGAGAACTTTCCATCTACGTTTTCACGAATGCATTGAATCTTCTAAGCAGTTCCAGTCTTTCAGACATGGTGTTCTCACTTTTCTCTCTTGTCCTGTTAACATATGGCCATTCCCCTTGCTTTCCTTTGTAGCGTTCCCTCACTTTTAACGTTAAGGTCATAGGATTCAATTTTCAGTCCTTTTCTCATGTGATACTCTCCTCCTGTTTGATCACTTCTTCTGTTCCATGCTTTACACTTCATGGAATTGCTTATAAATTGCCATCTCCAGTATCCAATGGACATTTGCACTGAAATGTCTACTAGTTAACTATAGGTAATATCTACTGCTTTAATTTCTATATCCTCGCATGACATGATCCGCCTTCTGCTGGGGGAATTCCATTTTCCCACCTTCTCACTGTAGCACTAAATTTAACCGATATTAATTTCTACTACAAATTAGTACTATTTTAAAAATAATTAAATTTAATTGTGAGTTAACGGATTTTTAAAATTTATTTATTTATTTATTTGGCTGTGCCAGGTGTTAGTTGTGGTACACGGGATCTTCATTGCTGCGTGCAGGATCTTCATCGCGACATTCGGGATCTTTGGTTGCAGCATTCAGGATCTTTTAGTTGTTTGCGGCATGTGGGCTCTTACTTGTGGCATGCAGGATCTAGTTCCCTGACCAGGGATGGAATCCGGGCCCCCTGTATTGGGAGAGCAGAGTCTTAAACACTGCACCACCATGGAAGTCCCTGTATTAACTGATTATTGTTTTTAGGTTACTTTCCTTTAAAAAAAAAATCAAAGTTACCCAAAGCAGAATTGGATTAGTTATGTTCACCTCTAGGTCCTGAGGGCAACCCACGACCTGGCTAGAAGCAGTCTATTTTTATTTCTAACGTGAAAATCGTAATGATGTGTCAAGGAATTGTAACATACATTCTTTCATCAGGTTACACATTCAGGCTTGGTGTTTCTTTCTCTTTTTTTTTTTTGTAGTGGTACGCGGGCCTCTCACTGTTTTGGCCTCTCCCATTGCGGAGCACAGGCTCCGGACGCGCAGGCTCAGCGGCCATGGCTCGCGGGCCCAGCTGCTCCGTAGCATGTGGTATCTTCCCAGACCGGGGCACGAACCTGTGTCCCCTGCATTGGCAGGCGGACTCTCAACCACTGCGCCACCAGGGAAGCCCCTTGGTGTTTCTTTTTTAAAGAAAAAAAACAAAACAGGAAGTTTTCTCTAGTAAGAATTTAATGAACAAAGAAAACTCCTAAACTGAGTTAATACAAAGTATATATTTATTCTCTTAACCACAATGTATACATGCACATAATATTATGTAAATAAAAATAATTTAAATCTTTATAAATAGTGAAATAAATATTAAAATAGATATATAAATATTTAAGTAGATAAGTAAGTAGATAGATCAGCATGGGCATCTATGAGGGACGAGTGCCTGTAGAGTAGAACATCGTGTTGCTTAATATTCCTGAAAACACTTGACAAATTAACTCAATTCAGGGCATGATGAGAGCAGAAATGAGAGTCTTTGACATGGCAGCACAGGTGGAAGTGTGGTCTTGTTAGTGAGAATCATTTCGGTGTTGAACCAGGTGTGTGTCATTCCTTCCTCCTGAGTCTTTCTTACAAGTTCCTTGATGAAGAGAAGGATCTCATGACTTCTGCTCTGACAATCTCCCAGGCACAAGGGCTGTACTTCTTCTCTTGCAGATAGACAGTGATTCTGTGGAAGTATTTCCTCACAGCCAGGATGGAGTCCTCCTTGAGCAGGGGAGTCCCTTCCAGCCCCGCCTCCTGCATCAGACAGGCTTGCAGGTCAGTGAGCTGCTGATAAAGTGCAGTGCAGAACTTGTCCAGGAGGGTCTCATCCCAAGCGGCAGCCGAGCCCTCTGTGCTGAAGAGCTGGAAGGTCTGCTGGATCATCTCATGGACGACAGCGATGGCTTGAGCCTTCTGGAACTGGTTGCCTCCAAACGCCTCCTGGGGGAATCCAAAGTCATTTCTGTCCTTCAGGCAGGAGAAGGGGGAGATTCTCCTCATCTGTCGCAGGAGCATCAGGGCCCTCGTGTTAGCCAGGCTGTGGGTCTGAGGCAGGTCGCAGCCCAGAGAGCAGTTGGAGTTGCAGCTGAGCAGCACCAGGGCCAGGAGTAAGGACACGGTTGGGGCCATCGGGGACCCTGCAGATGCTGCCGGCCTGGCTGAGGTGGGGACTCTGTGAACCCTGCTCTCTAGGTTCTCTGAAGACCTTCCTTCAGGCCTGGGTCTTAAATGGGAGCGAATTGGTTTCCATTTTCTGAATGTTCCCTCTTACTTTCTACTTCTGTTTTTGCTTTTCATTTTGCACTCTCCAGACAGGTTAGGGCAGCGTTTCTCAACTACTGTTTTTCATCCTTGCCTCCCCTTCTCCTGCCCACAGAACCTTTCTAGATATTTTTTTTCCATATGGCCCCCCTATGAAATTTTGATACCCAGATATGCTGGGTACATCAGTATGTACTCCATGCGTATCTCTACTTTATAAATAGAAAAAGAAAGTGAAAAGTTTTTTCTTTTTATTCAAAGCAGTGGTGAGTATGACAAAAATATTTAGGCTAAAAATTAGCTGTAAAAGCTACTGCAATTAATTTAACATTTTGGTTAAGTGTGCAGAATGACTTTTAATGTAATACATTTACTTAATAAATAGGAATGTATCAAACTACATATTCAATAAAAATTTATACAAATACTTCATAAGAATACCAATGTATAGATATATTTAAAAATCTATCAAAACTGCTAAAACCATTGACAATTTAAATGATTTTCTTAACATTTATTTTTAAGTAATTCTTAGTTTTGATTCATATCATAAAATGATTTCTTACTTCGCTAGCTGCTAGATATTCCTCTAGATATTGTCAACAACTTTTTCTCTTTAGGACTAGACGTAATTATTGATCTCCTAGATAACTTTTTTAGAATTAAATAATAAAATACAACCTATTTGTGCTTAATTCCCGATGCCCACATCACACTGAGGCTCAAACATAAGCAAAATCCACAAGACAGACAAGGACACCTCATAAGTAAGCAGAGGGCACCTCTCACATTATGACTTTGAGTTCAATCATATGATGGAGAGAAAGTCCTCTAATGAAACATCAAGCCACCATAGCTTGTAGCACTGATCCTGCATATTGTGTATCTTCCAGGCACTCAATGTCAATGCCTCTCGTCTCATACACAAGAAAACCCAAAGAGAAAAATGAATACAAAGGATAGGGTTGGATAGGGTTGAGCTTTGGAGTGCCACCCACCATCGTAGTAGCTAAGATTTGTTCGCACCCCTAACAACTACTGTTTGTACCCGTGGGAGCGATCTGCTCCCAGATGATTTAGGAATCATCATCGATTTGAATCTTTCTCTGTATTTTTGCATTGAATTTCAGATTCCCCAAAGGACTGTCAGAGGTTCCAATCCAAGCCTATTCTTTTCAAACAAAAGAAAACCATCTTTGTAATTAATTGAGAACTGGATAAATGTTGATTGGTATCATGGAAAGAATTCACTTTCAACTCTGATCATGAATTCTTTTATTTTGCAGTGGATGTTCTGTGGCCTCAGCCCCCTCTAATACCGATCTTTCAATAAATAATAGGTATGTGACTATCTGTGGCAAATCAGCTCTGTGGCAACTGGACTCTGTCGTATTCTCTGTGGTATCCTCAGCACCAGGCCCAGTGTAATCACGCAACAGGTAATTTTTTTTTTTTTTTTTTTTTTTTTTGCGGTACGTGGGCCTCTCACTGTTTTGGCCTCTCACATTGCGGAGCACAGGCTCCGGACACGCAGGCTCAGCGGCCATGGCTCACGGGCCCAGCCGCTCTGCGGCATGAGGGATCTTCCCAGACCGGGGCACGAACCCGTGTCCCCTGCATCGGCAGGCGTACTCTCAACCACTGCGCCACCAGGGAAGCCCGAACAGGTACTTTTAACGAAAGCAGTTTCTCAGATGTTCTCCTCCCCCTGGAAGGCAGTTACGAAGGACCAAGCTATTTTCCTTTATCACGGTCGTATTTGCTGGGATTATAATAGACAGTGGCTGGTATTCCCACTCTACTCCTACTGGTATCAGTCATGCCTACTGAGTTTGTTGCTAAAACCACTAGGATTCTCTTTCCTTTAAGGAGCCTATGGCTCTGGGGATTCAAGTTGTAAGAGCAGCACAATTTTCAGCCGTTGCCCGGCACTCTATTAAACTCAGGAGGATGGCCTCGTCGCTAATTTGTCCTCTACTAGGTCATGACAGAAAATAACCAGCTTGATGTCACATACAGAGCCACGTATCTGAACTCAAAGTCTCCCTGATTCACACAGGTCACAGCAACCAGACAATTAACCACGTTACTCTTCGGTGGGTCTTTACGGATGTGGCAATGACTACCTATATCCTGAGATTCTTTGGAGACTCCTCACAAAGACGGATGAATGATCCTTTTCCTCCTGTGTCTTCATTCCCTTTCAAGGGACGATGGGGTCCATTTCAGTTTGATTTCCAAATTTTGACACATAATAATTAAAGCATTACTGCAGGTTTGAAGTCAAGAGTTTGGATTCTGAGTCCTCGGTCTGCTCTTTTGGCCTGGTAAATGGCTCATTCTTCTTTATTTACATGAATATATTCTCTCTTCTGGATGCCAAGACATGTAGCCTTCAATGCCCTTTGTGGTCTGAATGTTTCCGTCCCCACAAAATTCATATTTGGAAGTCCTAACCCCCAAAGTGATGGTATCAGGTGGCGGGCCCTTTGGGACTTGATTAGGGTGTGAAGATGGAGGCCTCACGATGGAATTAGTGCCCTTATCAACGAGGTCAGAGATAAATGCCTCCCTCTCCTGCTGTATGATGATACAAGGAGAATTCTGCAGTGTGAGACCTGAAGCAGGCTTTCACCAGAACTGGACCGTTTCTGTATTGTAAATAAGTTCATTTGTATCCTTTTTTTTAGATTCCACATATAAATGATATCTCTCTTTCTCTGTGGGTCAGATTGTTTTTTAATGAAGTGTGTGCAAGCAAGAACATTAGTTGTTCCCCTCCACTCCACCCAGAACTTCATTAGGACAAATAGTGTAAAGATGAAAAGTGGTCTTATGCACTGAACTTGTCTCCTCGTCTATTAATCATCCAATAATTTCCCAACTTCTTTGCAGTGAGATTTCCACGAGGATAAATCCAGGCCATGTAATGTGAGCAGAAGGGCTCTTGCCCTGTATAGTCCTGGCCCTTGAAAACGTCCCATGTATGCACCAGACTTTTTCCCTTTACCACTGAGTGGAATAGACTCAAATACTGCAGAAAAATTTGCAGTCACCTGTTGATGATGGAAAAATCCACAAAACAGGGGGTACCCATGTCCCCGACTCACTCTTTGGAGAGCAACTTAGAACATCCATCTGATCAGGAATGCCTGCCTTGTGTTCTTATACCAGGGAAAGATAAGATTCTATTATGATCAAATTCCTGACAGCATTCTCTTTACCCGTTACAGCAGTCAGCATTAAGTTAACTGACAAATATCTTTAACACCACACTATCCAAAAAACCTTTCTATACTTCATGTGTTGAAAATAGCAAATACCTCTCCCAAAACTTAAAGTGATCTTTTAAATTACGTTATAAAATTATTTATACAAGAAAAGAGATTGTGTTCTGTCAAAACCTTTTTTAAAATCATGATTTTCTTTTCAGACATTTTTTCAGCCTGTGAGGAAACACAAGTCGAGATTGCTTTGGACTTGAACACTAATGTAATTGAATGAGAAGTGTCACGAGTATAAAAAATATTCTGTATTTGTTGACATTTCTTTGAGGATTCTTACATAAGGGAAAGGCACCTTTTAATTTCCACTCTGACAACCTCCCAGGCACAGGGGCTGTATTCCTTTGCCTTCAGATAGACATGGATTCCATGGAAATACTCCCGGGCAGCACGTCCCAAATCTCGACAATCCAGATTGTCTTTTTTCATCTGCTCCAGTCGGTGCAGCCTCAGATGAAGGCTAGAGAGAAGTTTATCGAGGAGGGTGTTGTTCCAGGCAGCACGGCTGTCCTCTGTGGTGAAGAGGTTGAAGATCTGCTGGAGCATCAGATGGTGACAGGTGCCTTGAGTCACCTGGATTGGGGTGATATTCTCTCTTTTCCAAGGAAATTTGAAGTCGGTTCTGTCCTTTAGGCACCACTGAGAGGGGATTCTTTGCAACTGTTCCAAATGTTGGAAGACGTCCTTGTTTTCCTGGCTATGGCTTCTAGGCAAGTTCCAGCCAAGAGAGTAAGCAGGGATAGAGCAGAGCAGCACTCCTGCCACTAGCAAATAGATCTGGGCCATTAAGAAAGGGTGATTCACTGGACGGCCGCCAGGAGAGGCGTGGGCACCGCCAAACAATTAATGAGTGGGAAGCTTCCTTCCCTGGAACTGTGGACAGCGTCCTTCCCTAGGTGGCCGGTAGAGGGCGCAGGGTTTGTTTGGGAAACGCCGACTGTTGAGTTTGCCGTCTGCAGCTGTCTCCTGCAGCTCGAGAGACAGGGCGAAAAGTAGTCCCTGAGGCTGCTTTAATAATCAGCATACGCGAAACACCTTGGTTTTCTCGGTGCTGAGCGTTGAAGAGGAAGCCTTGTCGCGGCCTCGCCAGAGACATTTTTGTGTGGCTGGGAACAAGAACCGTGCATTTTCAGGCTTCCCCTGAGTTTTGCGCTTTATTTTCTCACAGAAACTTGAGCGAGGCAATTTTTGGGAAAGAAGCCTTTTTCTGAGCGGTCTGAGGTGGGAAATCAGAGCGATTCCCAGCCGCAGAGAAAGGGGAGCCGATTTTTTAGATTCGGGCTGGTTTCTGGCGCGAGACAGCGAAGGCCCAGAGAAAGGGGAAGGCGGCGGCGGCGATGGGACGACAGGACGGTGTTGGGGACGCCCTGAGGGGTGAGTCGGCGCGCGGCCACCACCGGGGCCGAGGACGCGGGAGCTGAGCGCCCCTGTAGATTCTCTGGGACTTCATGGAGTCTTTCAAGGATACAGCGTTAAAGTGAGGGAGAAAGTATTGAATATCTGAAAAGTAGGAATATTAAAAAAAACTCACAGCCTTTTATTTTTTACATTTTAAAATTAATTTTATATTTAACTTAATTCATATCATATTTAAATTAAATATTTTAAATGTTTGATATTTTTATAAATTTATGTTAAAATATTTTCAATATTAAGCATAGAATATTAAAATATATTTTCATATTAAAATATAGCATTTTATTAAACTTTATTTAAACTATATTGTCTTTCTACTAAAGTAAGTATTTAATATAATTATTTGTTTATTTATTTTAGGCTGGGTTTATTTATTTTAGGCTGGGTTCAGTCTTCATTGCGGTGTGCAGGCTTCTCATTGTGGTGGCTTCTCTTGTTGAGGAGCACAGGCTCTAGGTGCGCAGGCTTCAGTGGTCGTGGCTCGCGGGTTCCAGAGCACAGGCTCAGTAGTAGCAGCACATGGACTTGGTTGCTCCACGGCATGTGGGATCTTCCTAGGCCAGGGCTCGAACCCGTGTCCCCTGAGTTGGCAGGCAGATTCTTAACCACTGCGCCACCGGCGAAGCCCCAAGTATTTAGTTTTACTTTTCTATCTTTAATGGAAGCCAACTCATTAGTATTGTCAAGATTACTTTTTTGCTTGTTTTTAATTGAGGGAATTACCATGTTTGACAATTTCTAATGACCCCGTGATAGTCTTAACTGATTTTTAACTCATGTTCCTGAAATGTCTTTCCCAGGACCTCACCTTGACTATAAGGTTAGAAAGAAGAGTTGGTGTGTACAAGCAATTGAGGACGTTTAGCAGGTCAGACTTTTTCATTTTTCTTTAGTAGGAATTTTATACACTAAGTGGAATTTGCCCAGATTTCATTTACATCATGAAGGCTTACTTAGTAAGACTGTCAGGGCCATGCAAATGGAGGTCAGCTTCATTTCTTTACTTAAAATTTTTATATTTTGTTCCTCGTGCATATTTTGGTATTAATTTTCATTTTAAAATGTTGCATTAAAACATCCTTTATCTTGATGACGTAGATTTGGTGCCTTCTTACCATTCGTGCTTAAGAGAAGTACTAGGTTAACGTTGCCCTAATGCTAACCCAGGAAATAGCTTTTGAATTAGAGTATTGTGCTGTTCCATGGCTGAAAATCTAGGAATGCTTTAATTCTCATCATCTCTCCCCCATATACATATTTCTTACCATTTTCCTGGTCTCTACAACATTATTTTAATGTCTTTTTTTAAAGGAAGAAAAAACCCTTTTGACTGCCTTCATCTGATTTTCTCAACTCACACCCCCTTGGCTATGGTAACCACAAATCTGATCTTTTTCTCTGAGGTTATGTGTTTGTTTTTAAAGTATAATTTAATCTGTGTCTTAAAAATTAACACCAGAGGTGGTCTGAAACAAAATAAGGTGAGGAAAAGGACTATTTATCTCATTTATACTAGTCACAGAGCAGGCTTTTTTTTTTTTCTTGTGGGGAGGAGGTCAAAACACTTTCTTAGATGCTGCAAAGAGCCTCAGGTGCCGTAGGATTTCTCTCCTTAATGTACGGGGCACTGCTCTAAGGGTGGAGACTAGATCTCTACTCCTTCGCAGGCCTACAGGCAATCCCTCTCCTAGAGTTTGCATTTGGGGGCCTCAACATGCAGACCCCTGAGTGTTAAGGAACCTGTAGTCAGAGCTTGTCTTGGCTGGGCTGAGGGTGGACTCTAGAGGTTTCCATTTGTTATATTAATACAAAAGCCTTCTATCATTCACTCTGTTCAAATTCTCAGCCTGTACTTTGCAAACTTTATTTTATTTGATCTCGGCAATGTCTTGTGTGACCACAACTAACGGTGTCTCCATTTTTTAAAAGATGAAATGAAAATCTGATGTCATTTAAATTCAGGAGCCCCAGATTTTTGTCAGAGTGGAGCCTTCTGCTGCTCCCAGGCCCTCCTCTTCATCAGCTCTGAGCACTGGCCCTCAGCTGCACTGAGCCCGTGGTGCTTCCTTCATCCTAATCCTGCCTCTAAAGTCTGTCCTCCCTGCTCCCTGGAGGGCAGTCACCATCCCTGCCTCACTTTCCTGGAATCCACATTGCCAAGCGCATTGTCACATATATACGCAGTCAGAACATTTCTGGTGACGGAATGAAGAGAACTGCATGAATTCACCCTTGCTGTTCATTTTTATGTCACCATTATCTGTAAACTTTCAGAAAATGTGAGCTATGGTCCTGTAAGGAAATGTGGAAGAATTTAAATCTGATGTATGAGTCCCTTTAGAGGAGACTGCAGAGAGGTGAGGCTAGTTGTATTTTGGTGCAATTTAAGAAGTGGCAAAACAGAGTACAGGGTCAAACCTCTAAGTATTCGTATTAGAACTGAAAAAGAGATATATTGAGACTCAGGTTTTTATTTCAACCTTGGGTCTCATTTAGATGAATACATCCTATTGGATTGATACTCTTTCATGTTCCAGGAGTGTGTTTAATTTCCAGTGTAATAAAAGAATTGAAGTTGTGACATTCTATGTTGCCCATAAATGGCTTATTTAAGAATCTCCTTTGCAGGCAGGTACCCACAGCAGCTGGATACAGGCTCCCACAGCCAGACACCTGCATCACCAGGCTCACCGGGGCCTGCCACCCTCCTCACTGAGGACACCCAGGATGATGTTCTCCAGCCCTGTCTGCACCCTTAGCTGTCACCTGGCCCAGAACCACAGGCTGCCAAAGCAGGAGACCCTCACAGTCCTGCCCCTAACAGGGAGAATCTTCTTTGTTTTCCTGCCTGAAGGACAAGGAGGTTTTCAGGTTCCATCAGCACCAGTTGGCTGACAGCCAGTTCCCAAACGCTCAGGCCGCCTCATTCTCCATGAGACGATACAGCACTTCTCCATCGTCTTCAGCACAAAGAGCTGAAATTCCTCAGTGGGCTTGATCAACAGTGGGCAGATCTGGAGACTAGTTTGGTGCAGGAGATGGAGAGGAAAAGACCCTGCTGGGCAATGAGGACTCCAGCCTGACTTTGAAGAACTTCCAAAGGACCAGGCTCGATCTGAAAAGAAAGTCCACAGCTGCTGTGCCCAGGACAATATGAGAGTGGAAGTTAAGGCGTGAAAATCAGAGTGTGCTTTCCCTGTATGTTCAACCTCAGAGAATCCAGGAGTGGGAAAAGGAGACCTGGACCCAATCTTCTACAATGGAGTCTTCTCTGCTTAGAGGTGGCCTCTAGTGCGTCCATATTCACTCAGTTCAATGACTTTTCTTCTGATTCAGTTGTAAATGCATCGAGTCTTCTCAGCACATTGTTTTTCAACAGTAAGTGGAACAATACTTTTGAATGGGGAGAAAATTTATTTTTAATTTGTAATAATTAGAATTTATTTCTCTATGATGATTGTTATATTTACCAAATTTATTCTTCATATTATGATATGGTCAGCTTTGTGTCTTGTTTTCCTTTGCTTTGGGGGTGCAAAAGGTGTATTTTAAGTGTTAGGTTTAACTCATACTCTTAAAGAAAATCAGAGTGTCCTTAAACCTTTAATCTGCCTTAAAATCCAACACGAACATAAATAGTTTTATTCATTTCATTGGTTCTTAAAATATTTTGAAGTATCTCTGCTTTCAGGATTTTACTTGTGTTTTTTAATATATTGGTAGATAAAAGAAAGATATTACTTTCTTAATGGAGCACTCTGTCAGAGAAGACAGGCCTTAAAGAGTAAAAAATTCGCTTGAAACCCTTTCTAGGTTATGAGGGAGATGCACAAGGCATTATGACAGGTTATAGCAGCTGGAGCTATTCTCTTTTACTTGTTTTTTCTTGGAGAAAGCATGTCTAATGGTTGCTGATTCAGTTTCAGCAGTTGCATGATCAGTAAACTGTGGAATACATTATAGAATCATGGAATTTAAACTTCAACAAAGAAGTGTGACTATCCCTTGTATTGTTGGCACTGTGGTGGGTGCCAGGTACAATGAAAATAGTACACACATTGCCTGCTGTCACAGAGCTTGCAGTCTGGTGGGGATATGGGTAACTAGGTGTTCAATGAATGGAATGCTAATGCTGTGACAGGGAAAGTACAGGTTCTTGGGAGTATGTGGACTTGCATGGATCAGGGAAAGCATCTGCAAGAGCAGTTGGTAAGCTGGCATCCCAGGGGTCTGCAGGAGTTTGCCAGGTAATTACATGCTGGTCAAGTTTGGCCATGTGTGGAGATTATCTAGGGTAGCAGGTAAATATGAGGGTTTGGAGCTAATGACATTTGTTTGGAGATGTGACCCTGGGTAAAGACATGCATATGGAAGTCAACAGTCATAGAGAGGACGTTTGGAACTATTTGGGAGGTTGAGACTATATGCGCAGAGAGGATGAAGTGTGGGACTAGCATAGATCTTTGAGGAACACCAATTCCCTAAGATGAGAGTGTGGAGTCAACAAAGGAAGGAGAGAAGGAGGGGCAGAAAAGCAGAGGACGGTGGTGACAGGGAGAGCAGATGAGCGTCAGACTTTAAAATGGCGGGTATAATAAGAAGTATCTGATGCTTCGGACATGTCAGCCAAGGCTGCTTCACGTTGATCTCTAACCTCAGTAAATTGTAGCTTATTGGCAATATCTTATGACCTAGTAAGTATCTTAAGAAATTAATCTCAATTTTCAAGATATTTTTTCCTCTCATTTGTTTTAAGCAAGGGTCTCAGAAGACCCTTAAGGCTTCATAGATAAAGCATTCAGCTTTATATATATAATCAGGGTTTTTCCTTGGAGAGTTTTATTCACTACTTCAAAATGTCATTTTATATGGATAAATTGCATAAAAATTTGTAATCTGCATCAAAACGCTTTTAATTTCAGCATGATGTAAATTTAAATTTAATATAGTACTTTCTACTTAATATTGATAAATATCTTCAGTGCCAATGCACTGACTGCATTTTGTTTTGATGTCCCCTAGAGATCCATAGGTATTTGTAATCTAGTGTTTGGTACATCTGTGAGAATATTGCATTTGCTCGTAGAATTTAAAAATGTGTTTGTATGCTTTGCACAATACTTAAAAAGATGATCCTATTTTAATTCACAGAGGTAGAATTTTTGCATAACAAAATTATGAGCTCAGTAAGGCACAAATATGGCATTATATCAAAATCTTCTGGGGACTTCCCTGGCGGTCCAGTGGTTAAGACTTCTCCTTCCAATGCAGGGGGCGTGAGTTCGATCCCTCGTTGGGGAGCTAAGATCCCACATGCCTCAGGGCCACAAAACCCAAACATAAAAAAAAAACAAGCAATGTTGTAACAAATTCAAGGAAGACTTTAAAAATTGTCCACATCAAAAAAAATCTTAAAAAAATATGTATCTTTTGAGTGGACATGAAATAATGGCTTTTACTCCTTTGTGCATACCTGTCACTATAACAACTATCATTGCTATGTTTAATATGTCCCTGGTGCTTAAAATAATCTGCTCACTTAAGATAAGTTTATGACTTGTTATATTCTCATGATATAGAGCATATAACATGCGATGGTATGTTGAATGGAATATAGTAGTCTCATTATCCCTATTCTAAAGCTGAGAAAACTGTACTGTAGGAAAAAGAAAACAATTGCCCTAAATCATGCATGAAGCCGAAGGAAGACTAAGGAGATGCCGAGCTAACGAATTTACTGGTCACCTGAGAAGACAAGAGTAACCCCCAAGAGAAGATGCAGCAAGACTGTCATTTTCAAACACTTTTACTGACACAACTATGTTCAGCTTATTACACTTATCGCTTTTATTAACAACTCTGAGGACCAATGATGTCCCTAACAGTGTGCAGGTTACTGGGTGGGAATAAGAAGTGTAGCTGGAGAGTGAGCTGAGTGCTACGGTACCTGATGTAGATGGAGATCTCTTTCCTAAGCCTGATAAGACTATGCAGTTCCACTCCCAGGTTTGCTACGACCCTATACTGCTCTGCCTCCCCTTTGGCCTCCTCTTGTCCCTGCTTGCTCAACCACAAACATGGCCAGGAGTTCTGCATCCCTGCTGCTCCAGGGCCTGTCCCATGAGAAAGGAAAGGCGAAAAGTCCTCAGCTGTACACTTTCATTAAGGCTAAATTGAGAACTGGGGAGCTGAGCTGCTTTGCCCAGCCTTCATCAGGACGCAAGAAGGCCTTGGAGTTAGATGAAAGTTATTCTCCATCAAAATATTTGGGGTCCTCTGGTTTGTTCCATTTCCTTCTGAACTTGAGACCTCAGGAATGCCAAATTCCAGTGCTGTTTTGGGGAATATGTGAAGTTTCTTGTCTCTGTTCCTAGAGGCTGATTGGGACATTTGGGAATCTATGTGCCTGTGTAACCTGAAACATTCCAACCCACGGCTGTTTACAGATCAGTATCATGATGGAGAAGGGGAAGGACTGGGAAGTCCAGTTCCTGAGACTCCTTCTTTAATGGATTTTCTCAATTTGTAAAGCCCCTCAGCATTTGTCAAATTCCTATGCTTTTGTATTTGCTTTGTGAAGGGCTGTATTCATCATGACACAAATGAAGGTGGCTGAGATGGTAGAGGGTGTGCAAGGCCACTGTTAGACTCTCTCCCTAACCTTCCTCTGCCTCAAACACTCAAAGTCAGCTCTCAGTCAGAACTGGAGAACCTCTTCCTTTCCCTAAACCCAGTTCCTGGACTACTGCATCCTTCCCCGAAATGCAGCAGAGACAAAAGAAAACACTCCTTTTTAGAAGAAACGATTTACTTGTGAAGAATGAACTTTGCTGTTTTTGAGAGAGACCATTTTGTTTTCAGAAGATGCCTTACCCCAAGGCTTCCTTCCATAATCTGTTCCCAGTGGGACTCCCTCGTGTCAACCTCTTGCTGGACTAGGACCCTGGAATTCCACAGGGCCAGCTAGCAAGAGGGATGCCTGAGATGACAGAAGATATGAATCACCTTTCTGAAGAGAGGGTGGGGCTGGTGTCACATGAGTGCCTTTCAGGTGAGCTCTGCAAACCAAAAATAGGAGCCTGGGTGTGTCTAGGGAGGGTGGAAGCAAAGAGAGAGTGGAACATGCTGAGCAGACTGTTCTACTGGGAAGAGATTCTTTCAAGATTAATGCCCAGGAACTAGAATTATTCGAGGTCAGAGGTTCAATGACACTAATAGTAAGGTCCATGTGTGTAGAGCGGTGTCATTTCAAAGCTCTTTCACACACATTGCCCCAGGCAATCATCACAACAATCCTGGGACTCTCCCAGACACAGACTATGAAACTTAGGGAGGTTAAGTTGTCTGAGTCATTACCCAAAATTTTGCCCCCAAAACAGTCATTGTTCCACCACGTCTCACACTGTCACTTGATGAGTAAGCGCCATGGCCCAGCTTTCACATGGACGAGCAGAGCCTGGGTTAGAAGTGTCCCAGGTCCTGACTTCTTTGCTTTCTAGCTCTGAGTCTCTCCTCTGGGGGGCGATTATTTTCTGAGAGTACAGGCTCTAGGAGGTGACATTGCCAGCAATTATAGACCTGGGACTGTATGGAGAAGAGAACTAAGATCAAACCCGGGAGAGCCCAGGATTGGAGAGCAGAACCTTACCTTTCATAGCTCCTGCTTTTTTCTTCCTGCTTCTGCGTTGCTGCTGAAAGCCCCCAAAATGAAAGAGTTCACGAGCTATTTTGTGCCTTTCTCATACTAAAGAAGCAACAAACATTATTAATGAAAAATGTGACTTTTTACATTATTTGAGGTCTCTGTTAGTTCCATATTATTCATTTTTAAAGTAGATCCAAGTATTTTCTGCTGATCCTTCTTTCTCAAAGAATTTTTACTAATTCCCAGAATATCTTCCAGAAGTAGAATACACAAGGACTTCCCTGGTGGCAGAGTGGTTAAGAATCCGCCTGCCAATGCAGGGGACACGAGTTCAAGCCGTGGTCCGGGAAGATCCCACATGCCGCGGAGCAACTAAGCCAGTGTGCCACAACTACTGAAGCCCGCGCGCCTAGAGTCCATGCTTCGTGACAAGAGAAGCCACCGCAATGAGAAGCCTGAGCACCGCAAGGAAGAGTAGCCCCCACTCGCTGCAACGAAGACCCAATGCAGCCAAAAATAAAATGCAAATAAATAAATAAATTTATTGTTTTGAAAAAAAAGAAGTGTAATACACAGAAATTGCAAGTATCTTCAACATACAGCACAGGGAAATTTCACACACTGAATACATTGTGAAACTAGCACCCAAGTTAAACGTAATAGATTTTGCCCAGGACCTAGCATGTTTCTTATGTTGCCTTCCAGTTGCTACCTCAGAGCAGCTCTCCTTCTCCTCCCCGATGGTAGCCACTCTGTGACTCTAACAGTCCTGATTATTTCTGACAGACACACTTTTATGCCTCTTGTGTATATTTACTCACTGTATCCTGAGAATAATCCTATGAAAAAATACTACTACTGTCCCCATATTAAAGATGAGGAAACTAGGGAGCTTAGTGATTGTGTTATTTGTCAAGGTCACACTGCTATTAATAGCAGAGCTGGGATCCAGTGCCATGAAGCCTGGCTCCTTCTCATAGAGGTTTTGAAAATCCTAGAACTCTCCTTTCACTTGTGCTCTCTTCCTGTGGCTTTCACTCTAACAGAAACCTTGAAGCTGGAAACCTGCACAGAACCAGAGCAGCTGTGTAGCTGGTCAGTGAGGTGGAGGGACTGAAGTTATGTGTAAGGGATGAATGGTTCAGTAAAGCAGGACCGGGGAGAAGGTGAGAGGAAGGTGCCAGGATTGGCCAGTCAACACCATATGTCACCAGCTTCCCTCGAGGAGATGACTCCTTCCCACAGGTATTTGCACCGACCACTCTTTCCTGGTGGTATAGATCAGTTACACCTATGACATCAGGACTAACCATTCTCCATAATTTTCAGGACTTCCCTCAATTCCATGGAATTCCACCTTTTGACAAGCATTTCCTGAAATGAAAGTGGTAGGACTGTTCCAAAGGACAAAATGGACCAATACTAGTCTGAAATAAATTTACACTGAAAAAGATAAGAATGTAGGTTTCAGAACTTAAAAAACTCAAGAAGTTTTCTCTCATAAGAATTTAATAAATAAAACAAAATGCAAATTTAATGAAATGGAAAGGTGAATATTTTCTAAATTTTACTACAATGTAAGTATAAATATATTGATATGAAAATATAAAAATAAGATACATAAATAAATAAATAAACAAATAAACAGAATAAATAAATAACAGGGTAGTCATTGCTTAGGGACTGATCCCCTGAAGCTGAATAATTTTAACATATACTTGCTTATCACTACTGACAAAGTAGTAGCTGAATTAATACCATAAATTCTGTGATTAAAGTTGAAATAAGAGCCTTCTGAAATGACTAAAGACATGTGTGCAAGGGTGATAGGGCATCTTAGTCAATGAGAATCATTTCAAGGTGACCCCAGGTCTCCATGCATAATTCTTATCCTTTCTTGCAAGTTGGTTGATGAAGACAAGGATCTCATGATTTCCACTCTGACAATTTCCCAGGCACAGTCACTGTATTTCTTCTCTTTCAGGTAGAGGTGGATTCCCTGGAAGTACCTCTTCACGGCCAGTGTAGGGCCCGTCACTCCCAGGGCAGTTTCTTCATCTCCCATCGCCTGCACCAAGCAGGCGTCCAGGTCCTCCAGCTGCTGATGGAGTCCAGTGCGGAGTTTGTCCAGGAGGGAGGTGTCCCAGGCGGCAGGGGAGCGCTCTGTGTGGAAGAGGCGGAAGACCTGCTGGAGCATCTCGTGGAGGACAGAGGTGGCCTGGGCCTTCGGGAGCTGGCTGCCATCCACCATGTCCTGGGGGAAACTGAAGTCTTTTCTGTCCTTCAGACAGAAGCGAGGGGAGATTCTCCGCACCTGGCCCAGAAGCATGAAGTTCTTCCTGCTAATCCTCACGTGGTTCTGAGACAGGTCGCAGCCCAGAGATCCACCAGGGCCGTAGCTGAACACCACCAGGGCGGTCAGTAGAGAGAGCACGAAGGCCATGGGGCAAATGAGGCTGCTGCTGGCCTGGCTGAGACGGGCGTCCGGGGGAACCTTGGGGGTAGGTTCTGTGATGACATTCTTTCTAAGCAAGGCCATTAAATAGGGAACACAGTAATTTTCATTTTCTAAACATTTCTATACACTTTTACTTCCTTTTTTTGATTTTCACTTAGATCTTCTCAGTATGGTCTATGAAGATGTCATCATTCTAAACTATTAATTTTGCAAGAAGTTTAATTTTCCCAGTAATTTCAGATGTGCCCATCCAAATGGATATTTATTAATCAAATGAGAAAAGTTTTCGTCTTAAAGTCAGAAGTGATGTAGGTTTGTAAATACGCACATTCTATATCTCTTTCATGCATAAATGTTGGTCTTCTCTGTTCCAGGAAGAAATTTTTAGCCCTGATCTTAGGTTCCATTTTTACCTCTTACTTTACCTAGGAAGGCAGGCTCTCTCAGCCGTATGCTTTCTGTATTTGCTTAGGGATTTACCAGATCACTCTGGCATAAGCTGTTTGAAACAAAAGATGGGTTTTGTTTAGTGTTTGATTTAGAGAAGAGGCTGATTATTATGAGTCCATGAGCTTCTCCCATGTTTCCTTTCCTTCTAGAACATGTTCCTTCACATCCATGTGGTCATGCTTCAGGGGACCACGAGGTGAGGACTATTATAGATATTGTCCTTTCTTTCCACCATTTTCTTACTGGAGACCTATAGTCCTCCACAGGCTGGGCCAGTACCCCCACCAGGAATCCTGGTTCTTTTCAGGAGAATATGGGTGTGGAGATCCTAATTCCAAGACAATTGTATTTCCCCAGCAGCACCTCAGTCACAAGGGAGAGATCACATCTAGTTACACCCTCTCCTCTAGAGTGACAGAGTCCCCTTCCTAACCTGGACTCCCACCCTGAGGGCAGGCTCACCACATCCCGAGGACTTTACAATCTCCTATCTGTGGAGGGGCTTGTTTATTTGTTGGGAAAATAATTCATCTTCCAGGACCCTCACCCTCGCCCCCGGAGTGTTTGTGTGAAGGACCCTAGTCCTCAGTGGTGACCTCCTCCCCTCCTGACCCATGTCCTCAGGTATCAGAAGTGTCAGCCGCCCTCAGATGCTGAGAGCAAAAGTGTGTTTTCTCTAAGGTGGTGGAGGAGTTACCCAATTCTAATCATTTTACCCTGAGTAGACACATAATTTTTATTTTGCCAAATACAAATTTTATTATTCAACTCTTTTACTAAAACTAGTCAACACTTGTTATGCTCAAAGTTTCTGAGCTGGGGGCAGAGAATTCAGCGACGGTGTTGTCTCTCGATAAAGCTTGTGTCACAGAAACCAGTGAGGTTCAGTTGTTCATTCAGTCAGTTGATGCCAGTGGGCTTTTCCCTTCCTCTGTCTCTGTCTCCCTCTGAGAATGCAGGGCAGCGAGGCCCAGGATTAGGTCAGAGAGAAATCGCCTTCTTTCCTTTACTTGTGTGTAATTTTTCATTTAAAGTTTTTGTCACTTATATTCACTTAGTGACTTATTGGACAGGATTTGCCTCGCTGCTCCTGCATTAGTTCTAATTCATGATGAGGTAAGAACAATAAAGGGAGGTAAAGAAAGGCAAAGGGGCTCCAGTCTCTATCATTTTCAAACTTTAGATTGTTTGTTTATCACTGCAACTGTCCTAGAAAGTAAAAGTCGACAGCTGTCTTGTGGGCATAAAGAAAACAAATGTGAGTCTGAATGTCATGAATGTGAAAGAAGGGAAGTGATTTCCCCCTGACACAATGCCAGATACTAAGTTAGCTAACTTGAGTGCAGCACAGTTGTTGACGAGGCTACGTCAGAGGAGAAGGATGAGGCCAATGTGAAAAACAGAAAGACAGGAACATGGTTGCTTCTGCCAGAAGCTCAGAAAAGACCAAGTCCTGGGTCAGTTGACGGCCTGCAGCTTCGCAAGACAAGCTCCCTCATTTTTCTTTCATTTAATCCATGAATGATCAGTTTTGAGGAGAGAAGGAAGAAGTCACACCCACCAGCTCACAAGTGACTGGCAACCAGAACCCCAGTTGCTAGAACACTAACCCTGTCTGGGAGGATCAGCAAGATCCGTCTTGCTGAGCATCCGTCTAGGTGATAAATGCATTCAGGCAATGAGAAGGGTACTTTAAGAAAACTAGAATTAAAGGAAGGGAATTAGATGATTCCAAAAGATCCTGATCTTATCTGGTTAATAGGAATCGTGATATTAAAAAGTAAGAACTGAATTTTATTGCTTGCTACTAATGGACTAGCCACTTTCTAAGTTCTTTAAAATTTAGCGACTTCCCTGGCAGTCCAGTAGTTAAGACACCGAGCTTCCACTTCTGGGGGCACAGGTTCGATCCCTGGTCGGGGAACTAAGATCTCGCATGTCCCATGGCACAGCCAGAAAATAGAAAAAGAAATTAACTCAACACTCTCAATAACCCTATTGGATCCAATTCACTTATACAACTGGAGAGAAATATAAATCTGGACGAATGAACTGTTCCAAATGTACCCAAGATACAAGGGCAAACCTTAGGGTGCTTACAATGATTTGTCTGAAAGCACCCATTAAAGAAAGTGAAGACTGCACATGAACATGATATTTAGGAACCAACGAAATAAGCAGACAGAGGACAGTGAGATGACAAAGGACCCTTATTCCACTTAAGATGCCAAAGGGTTACTGTCTGTGGTTTTGTAGGGCTACATGAGGTGTGGTCTGAGTCCACTGAACTGACTTTAAGTTCTAATCAAAATAGACAAAATCACTATTAAGTAGTTAGAAGGGAATAGATTTTTCTGCCTATTGAAAAAAAAGGAAGTTTCCTAGTGGCCTAGTGGTTACGATCCGGCACTCTCACTGCTGTGGCCCCGATTCAATCCCCGGTGAGGGAACTGAGATCACACAAGCCACGCAATGCCAAGTGTAAGATTTCGTGAGTGATTTCTTCAATGAAATATGGTAAAATAACTTTATTAACCCTAGAAGAGCTGACCCCTGTAATCTATGTATTTTTAACGCTTGAGTTTTCTTGTGAGTTTAAGAAAAAAAAAAAAAGCACCTAACAATTTCTAGCCATGTGAGCTCTGACATTTCTCCTTCAGGATGACAACTAAAAAGTCACTCACCATCTGGTTCTACAAGAATAAAGTCATTAGCCACAGCAGTCCCTTACCCCAACACGCCCTGACAGGAGTTCAGGGTGGAGATCAGGAATGGGGCACTCTCTGCTCTGGGAAAACTGACAGAATAGGCCTGCAGGTAGTTAGATAATTTCCTGAGAAAATTCTATGAATTCAATTTTTTGCAACTTCTCATACTTAGAAAAGCACTAAAAGCATTAATAGTGACAAATGCTCCTCATGACTAGCAGCAACCTTCTCCCAAGATGTGTCCTTGATTGCACGTATCCCCTTCACCACAATCACCTATATACTGACGTCCACATTATGTCCTTGGAGCAGTTCGTCAGAGCTGACTGAGAGGCTGTCCTCCAGGCTATAGTCCAGTGAGTCCTCCCAAAAAACCGAACTCCCAGCTCTTATGTTGTCGTTTGTTTCCAGTCAACAAGGACCTCACTGATTTCCCAGGAGACCTCCTCAGGTCAGCCTGTTCTCATTCTCAATGAAGACACCTCCATTTCTCACCTACAGTCTAGGCTGGACATCATTTGTCTACTGATAGAGTCCAGGGAAGTATCTCTACGCCATTGTTCCAACTCTTGGTTAAGATATGGGTATGACCAAGACGGAAGAGCATACGCGCTTCTTAGACAGAAGCAGTGAAGGTTTTTAATGGGCTCCTTAGCAGGAAGAGTCTGGCTTGAACTCCAGAGTCACCCTCATGGCGTTGTATAGTTGTCTTTATTTAAATTTCTAGCCTCAGCCCATTAAAACATCATAATACTGAAGAATTGAAATAAAAATATTATTTAAAAAAATCATTTGTTAATAAAATGATATTTTTAGCAGTAATATAGGAATGGTTTCTGCTTGTTTTAGGACCCTAATCCTTAGGAAGTTTCCCAAACCTCTAAATGTACTTTAAATGTCCTTCTGACTTTAAAAGTACCTACTCAGTGCTGTATGCACCAACTGGAAAGGATAGAAAGATGATTGATCCATCAGTGTCCTCTTTCCAAAGTGCCTAAATTAAATAAATGAATTTCCACTTAGCTCTTTGTTGCTTTTAGAATTTGTGACCTTCCAGTGTGCATGTTACTGATACCTGCCCTGCTGGAAAGGCTCTACCCCAGTTGTTGCTAAATATATTAAAATCCCTGCCTGTGTCCCTTCTATTCAAGCATGTTTTATTTTGTTTGTCTTTCAAAGGGGCAAAGACATCATGATGGAATGTAAGAAATTCCTTGGATTGCATTGTCCCCAGGAATATCCTTCCCTGCTCTGTGATTACTTGCTGGGTCCTAAGGACAAAGCAAGTTTGCAGCTGGCACTGAGGTAACCCTCGTCCCTTCCAAGACTCCGCAGGCTGCTGTGGTATCAGTGCTGGGGACACTGCTAGTGGCCACATCCTTATGGGAGAACTCTGTGCTATCGCATGCACCTCAATCTTTTCTTCTCTGAAAAGGAATGTTCTGGAGAAGCACTTGCCTCGGTGCAGCTGATCTGTGTTCTTCCATGTCCTGAGGACCTGCCGCTGTTCCAGTGAACGCTTTAAACATCTCTGTTCTCCTTCCAAGTTCTCAAGCTGCTGCTGCCTTTCAACTCCATGTTTCCTGCGCTTTGGGCTTTTTGAGCAAATAAGAGTCCTGAACCAGGTGAGTTCCTCCTAGTGCAGTCAGCACGTGGAAGTGTGCAAATAGAGGCACAGGTGAGCTCCTGGATTCTCCACCACTGTTCAGTGTTGGGCAGGGTGCCATCTATTTACTGTGTTTCTCTGGGAGTCTGGACAGTCTGGACCTGCAGTGCTTGGCAGGCAGAGAGCGTGGAGTCATATGAGAGTTTCTGACAAACCTAGAACTTTCACTCAGCTTCTGCTTTCCATTGGTGGCTTTCTAGTCTTAAGGGGAAATTGACAGCCAGAAGCCCTAATGGAGAAAGAAACAGCGGTATGAATGGGCAGTACAGCTGAATGCAGAGTGAATGGGGAAAGTACACTATGGATTTCTACACTGGGTGGAACTGAATGATTGTGATATTTTAGTGAAAGAATGGAATCCAGGAAAGCAGAGAGGAAGGGGAATTGTGCCATGTATCAGAATCAGCAGATAGATATATGGTATATTGTATACTATGTATTCATATATATGTACCATATATGTATATTATTGTATGTAAAATTACATACAATTGATGACACACTTTCTCCCAGTTCTGTTTTTTAGGCTGTCATTGTTCTGCAGTCAGTGACAGAGAGAGGGGGAGGAGAATTCATTATTCCCATTTAGACCTATATGAAAAATATAGGAAACAACACACTACCTGTTTAGCCCTCACTCTGTGGATGATACTCTGCTAAGTGTTCTTAAATATTCTGGTTGGTCTAATATTCAATACAACTCTAGGAATATTTTCCCGACTTTATATTTGAGGAAACTGAGGCCCAGGGAAGTTAAGTGATTCCCCAGCATCACACGTGTGTCCTGGCAGAATCTAGACTCAATGCAGAAACCCATATCACATATAAATAATTATTTAACTTCCATCCTCTGTAATTCTCAAGCTCTTTGTTTTCTTCTTTCGTGCTTTCTGAAGATCATTTTTCCCTGCTTGACTCCTAAGTGCACTAGCTACTCCAGCTTTGTGCCCTCCAGACTCTCCTTCTCTTTCTCACTCTTAAAAGTTGAAGGTCCTCATGAGCTTTCGGTTATCATCTCGTTCTACACTCTACTCCTAAGGAATGACATCCACATATGCTGCTTCCAATGGGAAGTCTGTCTTTAGATGTTTCTTGGCCACTTTATGGAGTCCATGTGCTTTCTCCCCTTCTTGAGATGCCTCATTCCAGATTCTGGTGAGAGAATCCCCTTTTCCCTATCTCTCATTGTAATAGGAAACTTAATTGAAATAATTTAGCATGAATACTGTGTTTATATCTTTTATCTCTTGCAAACTGAACTCTCCAGAAGAATAGGTTTGGCATTCTCTTTTTTCACCTCTGTATTCTCAGAACTATCAAATATCCGATATAGAAATATGAAGTTTTAAAATATAACCTGGAACTTCCCTGCTGGTGCAGTGGTTAAGAATCCGCCTGCCATTGCAGGGGAAACAGGTTCGATCCCTGGTCCGGGAAGATCCCACATGCCGCGGAGCCACTAAGCTTGTGGGCCACAACTACTGAGCCTGTGCTGTACAGCCCGCGAGCCACAACTACTGAGCCCACGTGCAGCAACTACTGAAACCTGCACGCGTAGAGCCCGTGCTCCACAAGAGAAGCCATCGCAATGAGAAGCCCGCGCATCACAACGAAGAGTAGCCCCTGCTCGCCACAACTAGAGAAAGCCTGCGCACAGCAACAAAGACCCAGCACGGAGAACAATAAATAAAATTTAAAAAAATAAAATAAAATATAAACCACTGAAATAAATGAATGATGAGAATTATGAGTAGAATTTATCATCCATGTTTCAGTATGCCTTGCGAATTAAAGCTACTTCTTTTTGTAAGAATAAAAAAATCCAAATGTCATCTGGGGGAGAGTTTCATAAATTAAACAAGAAAATAATTTGAAACAATATAGAGGTAAGCATATTTTATTATATTGAAAACACTATAAAGGTGAACATGATATTATATGAACAAAACTATTTTAAATACCATACATGGTATGACTGAGATAAAGTAGAAGAATAAATAGATGACTACATTAGAGCCCTTTGCACTTTAATCACTATCATTTTGACTCCTGGTCTGATCATTTCTAAATCTCTACTGTATATGAGTCTAGTTCTGATACTTGCTCTATCTCTTCAAACTGTGTTTTTCACCTTTTAGTATGGTAAGTTTCTGTTGAAAGTTGAACATGATGTATGGGGTAAAAGGAACTGAGGTAAATTGGCCTTTAGGGTGAGGAGTTACATTTATCTTGCTACGAGGTTGGCTGTGTTTACTTCTAGTCCTGGGCTGTGTTTCTGCCCTCTTTATTTTCCATATCAGCGAAGCTGGCTTATCCTTTGGGATTGGTCTTCTTGAAAATAGATTTATTAGACCTGTTTGACAAGTAACCACCATAGGTGACAGGTCTATATCTTGTTCACCATTTTATCATTAGTACAGAGTTCATAATAATTATTCCAAATAATTATTAACAAAGAGTATTCTTAGATTTTCCATTAGACCTCCCATCAGAAGCTTCTACTGACCTCGTGTCAGAGCCTTATATTGAAGTAATTATTAAGCATCATTAGATGATTCAGTACATTTCTACTGAGCCTCTTGGTTCATCATTCTCCATCTCACAGTGAAGACGTAGGGTGGTAAAAATGTAGGGCATAGGATGCTAGATAAAATTAGCCTTCTCTGCTTTCCTGGTGTCAGAGTCTTTGTAATGTTATACGTTCTTTTTCATTTAGTATTTTTCTGGGCAGGGGTTGTCTTGCTACTACTGAATTACTTCCTTTATCATCTTGAGTTGAGTATCTTAAGAGGGAAGCAGAAATGGAAACATAAAGGGCCCATACCATGATTTTCCATAATGTGCAATACATCATTGATTTGCTTCTCCATTCAACTTTCTTGGAAAGCTGTCCTCGCATTTGATGTACTTAGGTAAAAGGAAAACAAATGCAAATCTGACTATGATGAGAGTGAAAGAAGTAAAGTGACTCCCCAGGTGAAATAATGACAATGGGAGTTCTTCTCTTGTTACCCTTCCACTTGCTCCAGTATGGGTTCTGCTGATTAATTTCAGCAAATCAGCTCTCACTAAGGTCAGTTCTATCTGTTTCCCTTGTAGTGGATGGTTTCAAGCGCAGAGCAGCTTACTGACATTCAACATCATATTCATCAAAATAATGATACATTATCACTGTAAGTGATTAAATGTCAGGATTTAAAGTAAATCAAATCTTGAACATTGATACGAGTTTTCAGTACATCAAATCCATGAAATGTCTTCAGAAGCAAAAAATAGTTCAAAAAAGGAAAAGAATGCAGAGAAAAAAATAATCCACATCCATTCTAGGTTCCACCCTATGTCTCTCCTCCAATTCAGACGGCAACTATCTCAAACCTATTTTCTGTATATATTGTCATTCCCTTCTCTTATTCATCCTTCCACCTTCTCCACTATGGTTTCTGCTGATTAATTCTACCAAACAAGCTGTCACTAAGTGGCCAATGCCATCTCTTTCCCAATGTAGGAGAACTTTCCATCTACGTTTTCACGAATGCATTGAATCTTCTAAGCAGTTCCAGTCTTTCAGACATGGTGTTCTCACTTTTCTCTCTTGTCCTGTTAACATATGGCCATTCCCCTTGCTTTCCTTTGTAGCGTTCCCTCACTTTTAACGTTAAGGTCATAGGATTCAATTTTCAGTCCTTTTCTCATGTGATACTCTCCTCCTGTTTGATCACTTCTTCTGTTCCATGCTTTACACTTCATGGAATTGCTTATAAATTGCCATCTCCAGTATCCAATGGACATTTGCACTGAAATGTCTACTAGTTAACTATAGGTAATATCTACTGCTTTAATTTCTATATCCTCGCATGACATGATCCACCTTCTGCTGGGGAAATTCCATTTTCCCACCTTCTCACTGTAGCACTAAATTTAACCGATATTAATTTCTACTACAAATTAGTACTATTTTAAAAATAATTAAATTTAATTGTGAGTTAACGGATTTTTAAAATTTATTTATTTATTTATTTGGCTGTGCCAGGTGTTAGTTGTGGGACACGGGATGTTCATTGCTGCGTGCAGGATCTTCATCGCGACATTCGGGATCTTTGGTTGCAGCATTCAGGATCTTTTAGTTGTTTGCGGCATGTGGGCTCTTGCTTGTGGCATGCAGGATCTAGTTCCCTGACCAGGGATGGAATCCGGGCCCCCTGTATTGGGAGAGCAGAGTCTTAAACACTGCACCACCATGGAAGTCCCTGTATTAACTGATTATTGTTTTTAGGTTACTTTCCTTTAAAAAAAAAATCAAAGTTACCCAAAGCAGAATTGGATTAGTTATGTTCACCTCTAGGTCCTGAGGGCAACCCACGACCTGGCTAGAAGCAGTCTATTTTTATTTCTTACGTGAAAATCGTAATGATGGGTCAAGGAATTGTAACGTACATTCTTTCATCAGGTTGCACATTCAGGCTTGGTGTTTCTTTCTTTTTTTTTTTTTTTTGTAGTGGTACGCGGGCCTCTCACTGTTTTGGCCTCTCCCATTGCGGAGCACAGGCTCCGGACGCGCAGGCTCAGCGGCCATGGCTCACGGGCCCAGCCGCTCCGTACCATGTGGGATCTTCCCAGACCGGGGCACGAACCTGTGTCCCCTGCATCTGCAGGCGGACTCTCAACCACTGCGCCACCAGGGAAGCCCCTTGGTGTTTCTTTTTTAAAGAAAAAAAACAAAACAGGAAGTTTTCTCTAGTAAGAATTTAATGCACAAAGAAAACTCCTAAACTGAGTTAATACAAAGTATATATTTATTCTCTTAACCACATTGTATACATGCACATAATATTATGTAAATAAAAATAATTTAAATCTTTATAAATAGTGAAATAAATATTAAAATAGATAAATAAATATTTAAGTAGGTAAGTAAGTAGATAGATCAGCATGGGCATCTATGAGGGACGAGTGCCTGTAGAGTAGAACATCATGTTGCTTAATATTCCTGAAAACACTTGACAAATTAACTCAATTCAGGGCATGATGAGAGCAGAAATGAGAGTCTTTGACATGGCAGCACAGGTGGAAGTGTGGTCTTGTTAGTGAGAATCATTTCTCAGGTTGAACCAGGTGTGTGTCATTCCTTCCTCCTGAGTCTTTCTCGCAAGTTCGTTGATGAAGAGAAGGATCTCATGACTTCTGCTCTGACAATCTCCCAGGCACAAGGGCTGTACTTCTTCTCTTGCAGATAGACAGTGATTCTGTGGAAGTATTTCCTCACAGCCAGGATGGAGTCCTCCTTGAGCAGGGGAGTCCCTTCCAGCCCCGCCTCCTGCATCAGACAGGCTTGCAGGTCAGTGAGCTGCTGATAAAGTGCAGTGCAGAACTTGTCCAGGAGGGTCTCATCCCAAGCGGCAGCCGAGCCCTCTGTGCTGAAGAGCTGGAAGGTCTGCTGGATCATCTCATGGACGACAGCGATGGCTTGAGCCTTCTGGAACTGGTTGCCTCCAAACGCCTCCTGGGGGAATCCAAAGTCATTTCTGTCCTTCAGGCAGGAGAAGGGGGAGATTCTCCTCATCTGTTGCAGGAGCATCAGGGCCCTCGTGTTAGCCAGGCTGTGGGTCTGAGGCAGGTCGCAGCCCAGAGAGCAGTTGGAGTTGCAGCTGAGCAGCACCAGGGCCAGGAGTAAGGACACGGTTGGGGCCATCGGGGACCCTGCAGATGCTGCCGGCCTGGCTGAGGTGGGGACTCTGTGAACCCTGCTCTCTAGGTTCTCTGAAGACCTTCCTTCAGGCCTGGGTCTTAAATGGGAGCGAATTGGTTTCCATTTTCTGAATGTTCCCTCTAACTTTCTACTTCTGTTTTTGCTTTTCATTTTGCACTCTCCAGATGGGTTAGGACAACATTTCTCAACCTTTTTTTTCCCCATTATTGCCTCTTCTCCTGCCCACAGATCCTTTTTAGATAGGTTTTTTCCTAATTGCCCCCAGCATGAAATTTTGATAACACAGATATACTGTGTGTCTAGTTTTGTACTTCATGGGTATATTTACTTTATATGTAGACAGAGAAAGTGCAAAGCTTACTGTTTGTATTCTATGCAGGGTTAAGAATGACATAAAATTGAAAGCTATAAATTAAGTGGAAAAGCTATTGAATTTTGTTATAACTTATGACTAAGTTTGCAGAATGATTTTTGAGGTAGGATATTTACTTATATAAATAGTAATATATCAAATTACATATCCATATAAGTTTTATATAAATACTTTATAATAATACCAAAGTATAGATATACTTAAAAATAATTTAAAATTGCTCAAAATCATTGAAAATCTTAAATTATTTTCTTAATATTTATTTTTCGGTAATTTAAATTTTGCTTCATATCAGAAAATAATTTTTAATTTCACTGGCTGCTAGATATTCATCAGATATTATCAACATTTTTTTTTGTTTATCACTTGCCATAATTATGGATGTGTTGAACAACTTTAGTAGAATTAAACAATAAAATAGCATAGAACCTTCCCTGGAACCGGGAACAGCACGCTTCTCTACGCGGTCGCAAGAGGGCACAGGATGTCTTTTGATCGGATGTGTTAGGGAAACGCCCACGTCGGAGAGTTGCAGGTTCCGCGGTTTGGGCAGCACGAGAGGGAGTGGGTCGGGTTCTCACGGAGCAATTTTATACTGATATAGTAGTGCGAAAAACCCCCTTCATTTTCACGGTGCTGAGTGCTGCAGAGGGAACCTTAATGCGGCCTCTCCAGCGATATTTTTGTCTGGTAGCAAGCCCGGAACCTTGCATTTTCTGGGCTTCCCCTGAGTTTTGTGCTTTACTTTCGCACAGAAACTTGAGCGAGGCCATTTTTGGGAAAGAAGCCGTTTTCTGAGGGGTTTGAAGCTGGGAAGCGAGTTGGGGCCGATTTTACAGATTCGGGCTCGTTTCTGGCGCTGTGCTGCGACGGCTCAGAGAGAGGGGAACGCGGCGGCGATGGGACGACAGGACAGTGTCGGGGACGCCTTGGGGGTGAGTCGGAGCGCGGCCACCACCGGGGCTGAGGACGCGGGAGCTGAGCGCGCCTGTAGATGCTCTGGGACTTCATGGTGTCTTTCAAGGATACAGCGTTAAAGTGGGGGAGGAAGTACTGAATAACTGAAAAGTGGGAATATTTTAAAACTCACAGTATTTTTTAATATTTTTAAATTAAATTTATATTGTTTTATTTAAATTAAATATTTTAGAATTTTTTACATTTTAATATATTTTCTGAAAATATTTTAAATATTGAAGGTAGGGTATTAAAATATATGGTTGTTAAAACACAGCATTTTATTAAACTGTTTAAACTATAGTTTCTTCATACTAAAACAAGAATTTAATATAATTTTACTTTCCTAGCTTTAATGGAAGCAAACTCATTAATATTTTCAAGACTACTTCTTTACCTGTTTGAGAGAACTGCAGTGTTTGACAATTTCTTGTGACTCTGTGACAGTCTTAAATAATTTCTATTTAACTCGAGTTTCTGAAACACCTTTCTCAGGACCCCAGCTCGACTGTAGTGTAGAAAGACGAGTTAGTGTCCTGTTCAAGCAGTTGAGGACATTGACCGGGTCTGAGCTTCTCATTTTCTTTGGTAAGAATTTTAGAGACTGAACAGAAATTGCCCAAATTTCATTGGCAACGTGAAGCCTTCCTCTGTAAGACTGTCAGCGTCATCCAAATGCAGGGTCATTTCTGTCTTTATTTAAAACTTTGCTATTTTCTTCAGCGTGTATGTTGTGGAATTTCCATTTTTATATATTGCGTTAAAATATGATTTATCTTGATCACTTAGATTTGGTGCCTTCTTACATTCCATGCTTGAGGGAAGCCCTCCCTTTCTTTACCCAAATAGCCAGGAAATAGCTTTCGAAGTAACGTTGTGACCTTCCATAGCTAAAAATATAGGAATGTCCCATTTTTCATCACCCTCTGCCCCATCTACATTTTATAACCTATATCCTGGTCTCTATAACTTTTATTTTTTTATTTCGTTTATTTATTTATTTTTGGCTGCGTTGGGTCTTCACTGCTGTGTGCGGGCTTTCTCTAGTTGCGGCGAGCAGGGGTTACTCTTCCTTGCGGTGCACAGGCTTCTCATTGCGGTGGCCTCTCTTGTTGCGGAGCACGGGCTCCAGGCGCGCGGGCTCAGTAGTTGTGGCACGTGGGCTTAGTTGCTCCACAGCATATGGGATCTTTCCGGACAGGGATTGAACCCGTGTCCCCTGAGTCGGCAGGCGGTTTCTTAACCACTGCGCCACCCGGGAAGTCCCTCTATAGCTTTTAAAAACATCTTTGTCTTAAAATAATATCACCAGAGGTGGTCTGAGACTAACTGAGGATGAGGGAAGGGACCGTTTATCTCATTTGTACTATACATTTATACAGAGCAGCCATTTTTCCTCGATGCTGGTTCTCTGCAAATGTTTCAAGTGCTGTAGGATTTCTCTCCTTAATGTACCAGACACTGCTCTAGGCCTGGAAACTTGGGCTTTGCTCCTTCACAGTCCAGAAGGCAACTCCTCTCCTAGAGTTTGCATTTGGGGCCTCAACACGCACACCCCTGACACTGTTAAGGGAGCGGCAGTCAAAGCCTCTCTTGGTGGGGCTGATCATGGACTCTACAAGTTACTATATGTCACATTAATGCTAAAGGCAGCTATGTTCACTAAATTCAGATTCTCAGACTATAATCTGCAAACTTCATTTAATCTTTACATTTGCCTGTGTGACAACTACTTGAGTTGTCTCAGTTTTTTAGAAGAGGAAATCAAAATCTGATGTCATTTAAATTGAGGAGCCCCAGATTTTTGTCAGAGTGGAGCCTTCTGCTGCTCCCAGGCCCTCCTCTTCATCAGCTCTGAGCACTGGCCCTCAGCTGCACTGAGCACGTGGTGCTTCCCTCATCCTAATCCTGCCTCTAGTGTCTGTCCTCCCTGCTCCCTGGAGGGCAGTCACCATCCCTGCCTTACTTTCCTAACAATCCACATTGCCAAGCACATTGTTACACATATATGCAGTGAGTACACTTTTGGTGACAGAAGGAAGAGAATGGTATGAATTAGCCCTTGGTGTTAATATTTATGCCACTCTTGTCCGTAGACTATGTCTGAAAACATGAGCTATGACTCCTGTAAAGTCATGTAGAGGAATTCAAATCTAATGTCTTAACCCCTTAAAGGAGAAATGGAGAGAGGTGAGGCTAGTTGTATTTTGGTGCATTACAAAGCGTGAACGTACAGTAAAATGTCAAATGTCTAAGTACTCTTATTAGAATTCAAAAAGAGATAGATTGAGACTCAGGTTTTTATTACAACCTTGGGTCTCATTTCGATGAATACATCCATTGGATTGATACTCTTTCATGTTCCAGGAGTGTAATTTCCAGTGTAATAAAGGAATTGAAGTTGCGACATTTTATGTTGCCCATAAATGGAAGACAAATTGCAAAAACGTGGAAACAACAGTGGGATAAGTAGAGAAATGACATTCCTGGCCTATTTAAGAATCTCATTTGCAGGCAGGTAGTCAGAGCAGCTGGATACAGGCTCCCACAGCCAGACACCTGCATCACCAGGCTCACCGGGGCCTGCCACCCTCCTCACTGAGGACACCCAGGATGATGTTCTCCAGCCCTGTCTGCACCCTTAGCTGTGACCAGCCCCAAACCATGGCCGGCCAAAGCAGGAGACCTTCACAGTTCTACACCTAAGGGGGAGAATCTTCCTTGTTTTCCTGCCTGAAGGACAAGAATGTTTTCAGGTTCCCTTAGGACAAGCTGGATGACAGTTGGTTCCAAAATGCTCAGGCTGCCTCATTCTTTATGAAATAATCCAGCAGATCTTCAGTCTCTTCAGCCCAAAGAGCTGAAATTCCTATTAGGCTTGATCGCCACTGGGAAGATCTAGAGACCAGTTTGGTGCAGGAGATGGAGAGGAAAAGACTCTGTTGGGCAATGAGGACTCCAGCCAGATTTTGAAGTACTCCTTCCAAAGGACCAGGCTTGATCTGAAAAGAAAGTCCACAGCTGCTGTGACCGGGACACTATCAGACTGGAAGCTGTGAAAGTCAGTGTGTGCTTTCCTCGTATGTTCAACCTCAGAGAGAACCCGGGAGTGGGAAAGGAGATTTGGACCCAGTCTTCCACAATGGGATCTTATCTACTTATAGGTAGCCTCAAGCATGTCAATATTCACTGAGTTCAGAACTTTTTCTTTGCTTCAGTTGTTAACTGCATTGAGTCATCTCAGCAGATTGTTTTACAATAGTAAGAGGAAAGTATAGTTTTGAGTTTTTATTTGTAATAATTAGAATTTATTTCTCTATGGTATTTTTTTACTTACAAAATTTATTCTTCATATTATTATGTGGTCCTTTGTGTCTTGTTCTGCTTTGCTTTTGGGTGCAAATGGTGTATTTTATTTTACTTTTAAATTTATTTTATTGAAGTATAGTTGATTTACAGTGTTGTGTTAATTTCTACTGAACAGCAACCTGATTCTGTTATAAATATATATACATACTTTTTCTTATTCTTTTCCATTATGGTTTATCACAGGATATGGAATGTAGTTCCCTGTGCTACACAGTAGGACCTGTTGTTTATCCATTCTCTATATAATAGTTTGCATCCACTAATCCCAAACTGCCAATCCAACCCTCCCCCTCGGCAACCACAAGTCTGTCTCTATGTCTTTGAGTCTGTTTCTGTTTTGTAGATAAGTTCATTTGTGTCATATTTTAGATTCTACATATAAGTGATACCATTATGGTGTTTGTCTTTCTCTTTCTGACTTACTTGACTGAGTGTGATAATCTCTACTTCCATCCATGTTGCTGCAAATGGCATTATTTCATAGTTTTTCGTGGCTGAGTAGTATTTAAATGGTGTGTTTTATTTTTCAATTTTTTAAAATTAATTTTTATTGGAGTATGGTTGCTTTACAATGTTGTGTTAGTTTCTACTGTACAGCAAAGTGAATCAGCTATACATATACTTATAGCCCCTCTTTTTTGGATTTCCTTCCCATTTTAGGTTACCACAGAGCATCCAGTAGAGTTCCCTGTGCTATACAGTAGGTTCTCATTAGTTATCTATTTTATACATAGTATCAATAGTGTATATATGTCAATCCCAACTCCCAATTCCTCCTACTTCCCCTCCCCCCTTGGTATCCATACATTTTCTCTGCATCTGTGTCTCTACTTCTGCTTTGCAAATAAGATCATCTTTACCACAAATGGTGTGTTTTAAATGTTAGGTCTTCTCATACTCTTAAAGAGATAGGAAGTGTCCTTAAACCTTTAATCTGCCTTAAAATCCAAAAGGAATGTAAATAGTTTTGTTCGTTTCATTGATTTTGAAAATATTTTGAAGTATCTCTGCTCCCAGTAATTTTCTTGTGTTTGTGAATCTATTGGCCAATAAAAGAAAGATATTACTTTCCTAGTGGAGCATTCTGTCAGAGAAGACAGGCATTAAACAGTAAGAAATTAGGTAGGAACCCTTTTCAGGGCTGTGAAGGAGACGCATAAGGCACTATGACAGGTTATAGCAGTGGAGATTCAATTAAAGGAATGCTAATACGGTGACAGGGAGAAAATAGGATACTGGGAGCATGTGGGATTGCATGGGTCAAGGAAAGCTTCCAGAGGAAGCAGTTGGTGATCTGGCATCTCAAGGGTCTGTAGGAGTTAGCCAGGTAATTAACTAATGGTCAATTTTGGACATATTATGTGGAAATATTCTAGGGTAGCAGGTACATATAAGTGCTTGGAGAGGAACAAGTGTTTGGAGATGTGACCCTGGGGAAAGACATGCATATGGAGGTCACAATCATAGAGAGGACATTTGGAACTATTTGGGAGGTTGAGAGTGTATGTGCAGAGAGGATGAAGTGTGGGACTAGCACGGAATTTTGAGGAACACCAATTCCCTAAGATGAGAGGGAGCAGTCAACAAAGGAAGGAGAGGAGGAGGGGCAGAAAAGCAGAGGATGGTGGTGACACGGAGACCAGATGAGCATCAGACCTTAAGATGGAGGGTGTGGTAACAAGTGTCCAATGCTTCTGAGATGTCAGCTGAGGCTGCCTGACAGCGATCTCTGATCTCAGTAACATGTAGCTTATTATAAATCTTGGCTGAGCAGGAGAACAGGGAGAACAGGGAGGCTGAAGCCAAATTATAACAACTGGAAAAATGAGGTGCATGTGAAGTTAGGGACGGATATTGCAGAGAATGCTCAAGATGTTTGGATGTGAACAGAATGACAGAAGCAAGATAATAACCTACAGGTGGTTATTAAGAAATGGGCATATTTAGGATGAAGAAGATGAAAATTAAGCATATTAATATTGATCAAAACTAGACAGTAAAAAGGAAAATGTTGATACAGCAGAGAGAGGAGGTAACTGATAAAGCATAAGCATCTTATTGTACTAAGGCCTTCTCTGCTTTGCATCAAGGGAATCTCTCCCAAAAGCTAAACCTTCTGGAATTCTCACTCTGTTTGCTCTCACAGAGGTTTTTCACCCTGGTTCAGTGAACCGTGGTGAGGCTTGGGATGAGTAAGAGGTACTTTCTTTTTTCTTTTATGAAGTGATATGTGGTCTAAATGTGAGAATGGAAGTGGGAATGGAGATAGGCTAAATGTCCATCTCTCTTCTCAGGCCAATCAGTTCTATGCCAAGCATGATGGTGTTAAAAATCTGCTTAATGAAATATTTAAATAAATTTGAACACTTTTAAAAAAATATTATCTTCCGAATAATTTTTTAAAATACAGCTGTTTGATACAGGAAAAACAAAATTTTCCTTGTCATGTCAATAAGAGCATTTGGATAATTAGTAGCTAGGATTTATTATTAACACCATGAATTAATAAACTCAGAGAAACATTTTGTTTGATACTTATGACAATCATATATTGATTAAATATTATATATGTCTAAACATTTATAATAATTTTAAACTTGTATAGAAATATATTGTACTACAGATCTTCAAACCAGTATATTACAAAGTATAAAATCAAAAAATGTTTAAACATTTAATGAATTTGGATTCACCAGTAAATCCTGTCTTTCCTTATTAGCCCCTGTCTGATAGATATTACACATCCACTTTTGGATTCAATTATATATCGGTTTACTAAGAAACCAGGCAAAATGACTTCCTGCCTTAATATTTGTCCCTGAGCAGATTAAATTTTTAAAATATCTTTTTCCTGGCATATTCAAAGATAATAAGAAAATAAAAGAAAAACAATTCAGAACCTGGAAACAAGTAGGTTCTCTTCTTCATTAACAAGTTGACAGGAAAACTCAGGAATTAAAGAAAAAATACTTTGATTCTCAAGATACTGAAGTTCACTGACTTTCACTGGTACTTGAAGTTAAGCAAATTGGCTAATTTCACTGCCCCCTTTCTGACTGGTTACTAATTAAAGGAATGGTTGATGCAAATATTTAGACCAAGCCATGGTTAGGGAACAATTGGTTAAATGGTTTCAAAAAAATCCAAACTTTTTTCAAATAATAAATTACAGTAAAAATTATTTTAGATATTTATTTGGGATTATCCCTTGGGAGGAACCAGACAAAGCGTATTCTTTCTTGTAGCCTCATTTTACTTCTTGCTGTTTCCTTTCTCTCATCAATACTCCCTGTCAGGTATGATTTGAACTTGAACTATTTAGACACAATCTAACTAGTGTATTATATGAGCTAAATGACTGATGTCGTGCATCTTAGTTCAGGCTGCTCTAAAAAGGTACCAGAGACTGGGTGGCTTATAAATGGCAGAGTTTTATTTGTCAAAGTCTGTCGCCTGGAAGTCTGAGATCAGCATGCCAGCACTGTTGAGTTCTGGTGAGAGCCCTCTTCTAGGTTGCATACTGCCAGCTTCTCTTTGTATGCTCACATGGTGGAGAGCAAAGAGAGGAAGCAAACTGTCTTGTGAGTCTCATGAAGGCATTAATCCCATTCATGAGGGTTCACCCTCATAACCTCATCTACTCCTAATAACCTCCTAAATATCCCACCTCGTAATACCATCACATTGAGGGGTAGGGTTTCCGTATATGAATTTTGGATACACACACACATTCAGTCTGTAAAGCGGTGATAAGAAGATCTGAAGGTATTGTGTTTATGGCAAGGATTCATTAGAATGTATTTCATCTTGACATTTATTTGAGGATAAAGAACACCTTCCTTGATGCTGCCCTTACTTTTAATGGCACATTAAAACCTGTACTGATTATTAATTAAATGTTACAATGCTACTGTGAACATGATTACCAAGGACCTGCCAGACAAATTCTACAGACTTTCAGTCTTTATCAAAAATGATGATGACAGCAACTACAAATTCCTTAGCCCTTATAGAGGACTCACTTAATCTTTCCAACATAGTTGAAACTGAGTTGTTAATATTCTAATATTCTCGTTTCCAAGAGTCACCTGCTAAGAGTTTATGTGTATAAAACAATCTAATAAGTAAATGGTAAGTCCAGGTTTCACAACCTAGTAGGTCATATTCCAAATTCCACCTCCCTATCCACACCTTAGACATCTGTGCAAACGGCATGTATTGAACCATAACTTATTTTCGGGAAAGCCCTATACTTTTCTCATAACATTGATATTCCTTTGTCGTCTCATACTTCGCTGTTACAAATTCTCTATATTTTCATAAGTTTATCGTCCACCTACAAATTTGTAGATGCGTTGACCAAATTACAAAGTGTCCTGATTATTTTACATAATAAACAAAATGAAATTATCAACTGGTAATTATTTCTGATAGCCTTAAATGTGATCAACAAAATTAATAATTCTAATTATTTTAAAATAATCATATTTAGCACAGGGAACTCTACTCAATATTCTGTAATAACCTATATAAGAATCTGAAAAAGAATGAATATATGTACGTGTATAACTGAATCACTTTGCTCTATACCTGAAACTAACACTATATTGTAAATCAACTATAATAAAAATTTTTTAAAAATCATATTTAATTGTCCAAGGATGATTCATATAGATTGTTCAGTTAATTCTCACCATAAATTTATGAGCTGCGTGCTAGACAAGACCCTTGAGAGTTTTGACCCCTGCACCAGATTGGATTACAAACATTTCAACGAGTCCTCTGTAGACAACACCAAAGCTCTAGTGGATTCAGGCAACAAATACTTAACGCTACCAACTTACATGAATATGGGAAATGATTGGAAGAATATAAGACGATGTATACTAACGGGTAAAATGTGAGGGATGGAGCAGAGCATCCCCACGGCCATCAGCAGCGAGATCAGGAGTCCAGAAATTCAGCGCTTCACCTGGACCACCGTGAAAGGGAGCTCAGGTCCTCCGCAAGGCAAAGCCCTCAAAGCTGCCTTCGCTGCGCCGCAGCGGCCGGGAGGGGGCGCCCGAACTCGCCCCAACGGACCGACGGGCACCGCCCACCCAGCGGGACCAGCCTCCGGGTCTAGCTCCGCGAACTCCCGCGCAGTGCGCACGGGAAGAACCCGGGCGTCGACGTCTGCAGGAGCCCCGGCCCCGGAAAGGCGCCGCCGGGGCCCAGGGAGCTCGTGGGGCCGCGAGAGCAGAGAGGAAACTTCCTTTTCGGGCCTGACTGCGGAGGGGAGCTTTGCCGCGGCTTCGCACAGAGCCTTTCATTTCTGCGCCTGCCCCTGCGTCCATCCTTCCCTTCCTGGTAGGAGCTTTTAGCCAGACCGGTTGACGCCGGTGCCCATTTATGCAGGGATTGACGGCTCGAAATCAGAGCATGTCGTGGTATGTGTTCAGATTAACACACTTTTCTAGGGAGAAAGGAAATCGGGGAAAGGGTAAACGCATCTACATTCTGGAAGGGAAGCTACTAGATATTGGGACCCTCCAGTGGGAAGACTTGGGGACAAGGCTGAGACTTAAAGGAGCCTCGTGGGAAAGGGAAAATGTGAAATTAATTAACCTTTAATGTAAATGGTTAATTTCTCGTCCAATGTTTATGTTGTTGAAAAAATATTTTTAAGTTTAAAAGTATTAAACTCACACTGTCTAAATATTTTATTTATGCCAAAAGAAGACTTTATTATAAGTTCCTGGCTTCAATGGAAGCAAAATCATCAGTAATATTTTCAGAATTACTTCTTTGCTTATCTCATTTCAATTGAGAGAAGGCCGTATTTGGCAATCTCTTATGACCCAGTAACTGTCTTTAATAATTAATCTAAAGTTACAGAATCTTTTGGTCCTCTCATTTGTTTTACTTGGGGTTTTTTTGTTTGTTTCTTTTTTGTTTTTTGGCTGCATTGGGTCTTCTTGCTGTGCACAGGCTTTCTCTAGTTGCAGCGAACGGGCTTCTCATTGTGGTGGCTTCTTTTGTTGGCAGAGCACGGCTAGGTGCATAGGCTTCAGTAATTGCAGCATGCGGGCTCAGTAGTTGCCACACACGGGCCCTAAATCTAGCAGGCTTCAGTAGTTGTGGTGCGTGGGCTCAGTATTGCGGCACACAGGCTCTAGGGCTCACAGGCTTCAGTAGTTGTGGTGCATGCACGGACTTAGTTGTTCCGTGGCATGTGGGATCTTCCCGGACCAGAGATCAAACCCACGTCTCCTGCATTGGCAGGCGGATTCTTAACCACTGCACCACCAGGGAAGTCCCCTCTCATTTGTTTTAAGCAAGTGTCTTCTATTAAACAGTCAGCTTTATTATAGTCACGGTTTTTCATTGTAGAATTTTATTAACTTCTTCAGAATGTCATCTCATATGGATACGTTACATAAAACTTTGTAATCTGTATCAAGATGCTTTTAATTTCGGCATAGTGTAGATTTAAACTTAATATAACATTTTCTACTAAATACGTAACTTCTGTGCCAATGCACTGACTGCATTTTGTTTTGATGCCCACTAGAGATCCATAGGTATTTTTAATCGAGTGTTTGGTACAGCCATGAGGATATTTCATTTGCGAGTAGAATTTAAAAATTTGTGTGTATGCTTTGTACAATGCTAAAAAAGATAACCCTATTTTAATTCACAGAGGTAGAATTTTTGCATAACCAGGTTATGAGCTGAGCAAGGCACAAATGTGCCATAATCATCTTTTGGGTGAGCATGAAATAACGGTTTTTACACCTTGTGTACACCCGTCACAGTAACAACTATCATAACTATGTGTATATGTCTCTGATTATAAAATGTACTCAGTTATGATAACAGTTATGAGTTGTATTCTCATTAAATAGAGCATATAACATAAGATGGTACGTTCAATGGAGTATGGTATTCTCATTATCCCTATTTTAAAGCTGAGAAAAACTGTACAATAGGAAAAAGGAAACAGTTGATCTAAATCATGCAGGAGGTTGAAGGAAGACTAAGGAGATGCCTGGCTAACAAATTTACTGGTCACCTGAGAAGACAAGAGTAACCCACAAGAGAAAATGGAGGAAAACTATAGTTTTCAAACAGATTTACTGGCACAACTATGTTAAGCTTATTACATTTATCACTTTTATGAACAACCCTGAGGACCAGTAATATCCCTAACATTGTGCAGGATACTGGGTGGGAATAAGAAGTGTAGAAGTGCTTCTACTCTGGGGAGTAAATCACAAGCATTTAAGTGACTCTCAGTTACAAGGCCTTGGGTGAGTATGTGCACAGGGAAGGGTGGGGAGAGGGGTTGAAAGTAAAGGGCAAGACCTTGATCTTGAAAAGTACAGGAGCATAGGAAATTATTAGAGTAATAAAAGCTGAAATGTCTTATATGAAACATAGAAACCATGGTAGGATTTTGGGGAGTCAATTTTAATTAATTAACTCTGGCTCATTACAGTAGGGTTTGTAACCCCATGTTCAAATCTCAGCCAAACCTCAGTCTATGGTGGTAAATAAATGATGTGCTGGGATTAGATGAGATGCTTTGACACGTTGCAAATAGTCAAATATCAAGCTTCTAGCTTATATCTGCATATTGACATTTGATTTATTATGTTTGATTTATAAAATGTGAGTGACGTGCATGTAAGTGTCTTAATAGGCAAGGGAGACAGAGGAATGTAGGCTGGATTTAAAGGTAATATTTACAGAGATAAATAACCTGAAAAGGTGCAGGGAGGAGTTTTCACAATAATTAAAGGCCTTCCCACTCTTTCTTAGGGTCACTTTCAGCCTTTAGCGTTTAGAATTAGCAGGCAAATTCTTCAGGGAAGTATCTTAAAGAACTGGTAGAATAGCAAGCATGTCAGAAAACACCAATAAATGTGTTAAAATATTTTTGTCAGAAAACACCTATAAATATGTTAGAATATTTTTAACACATCATGGGATAAAGTGAGAAGTCATCCACCTTCTTTTTCAAGAGAAATAAACTCCTGGTTCAAGGATTTTAAATGGGTTCAATAAGAAAAGAAATTCAGATTAAAAAAACAACTATGGATGCATAACAAATAAAATATCAGTAAAATAAATAGGCATGTTAATGATTAATAAATCATATAAGTAGAATTTAATAATTCAAGGATGATTACAGCATAGCTATTAATATAATTCAGTAGATTGAAGAAGTCTTGTGTTCAGAATGCAGAGCTTTACCAAGTTCTTGGATGAAAAACCTCAGTGGTGTAAAACTTTGATTGCACTCAGACTGGTTGTGAGAGAGGAGCAGAGAATGATGTCATGTACTTTAACCTGAGAACCTGGAAATACAGAGTTGCCATTAACTGATTAGAGAACAATGAGAAAGGACGGGTTCTTGTTATTATTTTATTTATTTATTTTTTAAGGAGAGTTAATTTTGAATAACATAAATGTGAGATGATTACT
This sequence comes from Delphinus delphis, assembly GCF_949987515.2. NCBI lineage: Eukaryota > Metazoa > Chordata > Mammalia > Artiodactyla > Delphinidae > Delphinus > Delphinus delphis. The sequence goes on from NC_082688.1 coordinate 70,047,067, forward strand.
AGATACCAGCTGTCAAATAGGCAGTTGGGTATGTCATTCCAGAACTTAGCTTTGGAAGACGTGAGTATCACGATTGTTTTTCAATCCCTGAAACTAGATTAGATCAGGACTTATTTCATGAGTTTAAACTGGAAAGAATTCTGGGCACAGAACACAGGAAAGGCACCAATGTTTGTGTCACGAATGAAACTCAGAATGGGCAGCCAGTGAGATGGGAGGAGCACAATGTGAGTGTGGCTTCTGGGATCCAGTTTAGGGCATGACAGACTATGTGTCTTCTACTTTTATAACACAAAGTTTGTATAAAAAATGAATAATGAATTTCTTTAAAGAGGTGAAAAAGTGTCAATGCAAGAGCAGTAGGTGCATTGTGTATGGATAGGAAACTCATGGGGACTTCCCTGGTGGTGCAGTGGTTAAGAATCCGCCTGCCAGTGCAGGGGACACGGGTTCAAGCCCTGGTCCGGGAAGATCCCACACGCCACGGAGCAACTAAGCCCGTGCACCACAACTACTGAGCCTGCGCTCTAGAGCCCACGAGCCACGCTACCGAGCCCATGTGCCACAACTACTGAAGCCCGCACACCAGAGCCCGTGCTCTGCAACAAGAGAAGCCACTGCAAGGAGAAGCCCGCGCACCGCAGCGAAGAATAGCCCCCGCTCGCCACAACTAGAGAAGGCCCACGTGCAGCAACGGAGACCCAACGCAGCCAAAAATAAATAAATAAATGAATAAAATTTTTTTTTAAAAAAAGGAAATTCACGGAGGAAACTTGAATTTCCAGTGGACACTGTCACCTATCTTAGTGTGCTGGTCTTGAAGCTAAAGCCTCAGCTCCACAGCTATCCTTCTCAACTCTGCTCTGTGATGCTGGGGCTCCAGTTCTTTTGACTACATTTCTCCTTTGCCAGCAGATTTTTTTCTTCTAAAGTTCTTCCATACAAGTTGCAAGAGATGGACTAGAAGGCTGGAGGAAATTTTTCTGTTTTTCTGACTAGACTGTGACTGATAACAGCGACCATCAATTAGGAAAACGACAACTAATGGTTGCTACTAGATGCTATCTGTCACCTATCAGGTTGGCAAAAACTGAAAAGAATGATAAGATTGTGTTTTGGATAATGTGTGGGAGCACATATAAACTTATATGCTCTTGAATATGGATCAACATAGCCATTTTATCGTGGAGAATTGGCGGTATGTATTTGCAATGTGTATGTATTTTGAGCAATATAGCTGACTGATGGCACCTTCTTCAGAGAAAGACTCTTACTTGGGTATAAGACACCTGCATGACACTTGTAGAAGTCTCTCCTCTGAAAGCACTAAATCCTGGGAAGGACCGGCTCTAGGATGTGACATTGCCAGCAATTATGGACCTGGGACTTTATGGAAAAGAGACTAAGATTAAACCTGGGAGAGCCCAGGATTGGAGAGCAAAACTTTACATTTCATAACTCCTGCTTTTTTCTTCCTGCCTCTGCATTGCTGCTGAAAGACCAAAAACCAAAACCAGTTCAGAAGCTATTTTTTATCTTTCTCATACTAAAAAAGCAACGAACAGTATTAATGAAAAATGCATGTGACTATCTGCATTGATATGAGATCTCTATTGTTTCCATTTTACTCACTTTTAAGGTAAATCAAAGTATCTTCTACTGATCGTTCTTTCTTAAAAAAGGTTTACTAATTCCTAGGAAATCTTTTAGAAGTATAATACACAGAAAATGCAAGTATCTTCAGCATACAGCACAAGGAAATTTCACACACTGAATACACTGTGAAACTAGCACCCAAGTTAAAAGTAATAGATTTTGCCCAGGACCTAGCATGTTTCTTATGTTGCCTTCCAGTTGCTACCTCAGAGCAGCTCTCCTTCTCCTCCCCGATAGTAGCCACTCTGTGACTCTAACAGTCCTGATTATTTCTGACAGACACACTTTTATGCCTCTTGTGTATATTTACTCATTGAATCCTGAGAATAATCCTATGAGAAAATATTACTATTGTCCCCATATTAAAGATGAGAAAACTAGGGAGTTTAGTGTTTGTGTTATTTGTCAAGGTCACACTGCTATTAATAGAAGAGCTGGGATCCAGTGCCATGAACCCTGGCTCCTTCTCACAGACGTTTTGAAAATCCTAGAACTCTCCTTTAACTGTGCTCTCTTCCTGTGGCTTTCACTCTAACAGAAACCTTGAAGCTGGAAACCTGCACAGAACCAGAGCAGCTGTGTGGCTGGTCAGTGAGTTGGAGGGACTGAAGTTATGTATAAGGGATGAATGGTTCAGTAAAGCAGGACCGAGGAGAAGGTGGGAGGAAGGTGCCAGGATTGGCCAGTCAACACCATATGTCACCAACTTCCCTCGTGGAGATGACTCCTTCCCACAGGTATTTGCACCGACCACTCTTTCCTGGTGGTATAGATCAGTTACACCTATGACATCAGGACTAACCATTCTCCATAATTTCCAGGACTTCCCTCAATTCCATGGAATGCCACCTTTTGACAAGCATTTCCTGATAGTGGTAGGACTGTTTCAAAGGACAAAATGGACAAATACTATTTGGAGATCGATTCATATAGAAAAAATAAGGATTTAGGTTTTCAGAATAAAAAAAAAAACTCATGTTTTCTTTCATAAGAATTGAAAAAAATAAAACAAAATGCAAATTTAGTAAAATAGGTGAATATATTTTCTAAATTTTAATACAGTGTACACATAAAAATATCTTTTACATTAAAATATAAATAAGATACAAGAATAAATATATAAATATAAGTAAGTAAACAATAAATAACATCAGGGCAGTCATCTCTTAAGGACTGATGCCCTTAGGGCTTAATAATTTTAACATATACTTGTGTATTATTGCTGACAAAGTATCAGCTGAATTAATACAATAAATTCTGTGATTAAAGTTGAAATAAGAGCCTTCTGAAATGACCAAACACGTATGTGCAAGGGTGATATGGCATCTTAGTCAATGAGAAACATTTCAAGGTGACCCCAGGTCTCCATCCATAATTCTTATCCTTTCTTGCAAGTTGGTTGATGAATACAAGGATCTCATGATTTCCACTCTGACAATTTCCCAGGCACAGTCACTGTATTTCTTCTCTTTCAGGTAGAGATGGATTCCCTGGAAGTACCTCTTCACAGCCAGTGTAGGGCCCATCACTCCCAGGGCAGTTTCTTCATCTTCCATCGCCTGCACCAAGCAGGCGTCCAGGTCCTCCAGCTGCTGATGGAGTCCAGTGCAGAGTTTGTCCAGGAGGGAGGTGTCCCAGGCGGCAGAGGAGCGCTCTGTGTGGAAGAGGCGGAAGACCTGCTGGAGCATCTCGTGGAGGACAGAGGTGGCCTGGGCCTTCAGGAGCTGGCTGCCATCCACCATGTCCTGGGGGAAACCGAAGTCTTTTCTGTCCTCCAGACAGAAGCGAGGGGAGATTCTCCGCATCTGGCCCAGAAGCATGAAGTTCTTCCTGCTAATCCGCACGTGGTTCTGAGACAGGTCGCAGCCCAGAGATCCACCAGGGCCGTAGCTGAACATCACCAGGGCGGTCAGTAGAGAGAGCACGAAGGCCATGGGGCAAATGAGGCTGCTGCTGGCCTGGCTGAGACGGGCGTCTGGGGGAGCCTTGGGGGTAGGTTCTCTGGTGACATTCTTTCTAAGCAAGGCCATTAAATAGGGAACACAGTAATTTTCATTTTCTAAACATTTCTGTCACTTTTACTTCCTTTTTTGGGTTTCATTTATGTATTCTCAGTGTCTAAGATGTTATCAATCTAAACTATTAATTTTGCACTTTTCCCAATAACTTCTGATGTGCCCATCCAAATGGATATTTATTAATCAAATGAGAAATGTCTTTGTGTTAAAGTCAGAAATGCTACAGGTATGTAAGTACATTCTCTCTCTCCTTCTCATGCATAAATATTGCTTTTCTCTGTTCCAGGAACAAATTTTTAGCCATGACCTTAGTCTCCATTTTTACTGCCTTACTTTATATAGAAAGGCAGGCTTCCTCAGCCCTATGGTTTCTGTACTTTTTTAGGGATTTACTAGACCACCTCTGGCATTTAAGCTCTTTGAAGCCAAAGAGGGGTTTCATAGCAGAGGCTGATGATTATAAGTGAATGAGCTTTTTAATGTTTCTCTTCCTTCACATTCATACATGTCCATGTAGTTATGCTTCAGGGGACCACAAGGTTAGTACTAGTACCCTTTCTTTCCACCATTTTCTTACTGGAGACCTAGTCCTCCACAGGCTGGGCCAATACTCCCACCGGGAATACTGGTTCTTTTCAGAGAATATGGGTGTTGAGGTCCTAATTCCAAGAAAATTGTATTTCCCCAGCAGCACCTCAGTCACAAGGGAGAGATCACATCTAGTCACACCCTCTCCTCTAGAGTGACAGAGTCCCCTTCCTAACCTGGACTCCCTGCCTGAGGGCAGGCTCACCACATCCCGAGGACTTTAAAATCTCCTTTTTGTGGAGGGATTTGTTTATTGTTGGGAAAATAATTCATCTTCCAGGACCCTCACCCTTGCCCCTGGAGTGTTTTTGTGAAGGACCTTAGTCCTCAGTGGTGACCTCCTCTTCTCCTGACCCGTATCAGAAGTGTCAGCAGCCCTCAGATGCTAAGAGCAAAAGTGTGTTTTCTCTAAGGAGGTGGAGGAATTATCCAATTCTAATCATTTCACCCTGAGTAAACAAATAATTTTTATTTTGCCAAATACAAATTTTATTATTCAACTCTTTTACTAAAACTAGTGAACACTTGTTACATTCAGAATTTCTGAGCTGGGGGCAGAGAATTCAACGATGGTGTTGTCTCTCATTAAAGCTTATGTCACAGAAACCAGTGAGGTTCAGTTGTTCATTCAGTCAGTTGATGCCAGTGGGCTTCTCCCTTCCTCTGTCTCTGTCTCCCTCTGAGAATGCAGGGCAGCGAGGCCCAGGATTAGGTCAGAGAGAAATCGCCTTCTTTCCTCTACTTGTGTGCGATTCTACATTTAAAGTTTTAAAGTTTTTTATAAATTATATTCACTTAGTGACTTATTGGGCAAAATTTGTCTTGCTGCTCCTCGTTAGTTCTAATTCATGGTGAGGTAAGAGCAATACAGGGAAGTAAAAAAGGCAGAGGGGCTGCGGTCTCTATCATTTTCAATGCTTTAAATTTTTTGTTTCTCATTGCTACTTTCTTAGAAAGTAAAATTCCACAATTATTTTGTGGGTGAAAAGGAAACTAATGTAAGGTGAAATTCACGAATGTGAAAGAAGGGAAGTGATTTTCCACAGACACAATGACATATTCTAAGTTAGCAAAATTTAATACAGCATTGTTGGGGCAGGATAAAAGCCAATATGAATAACAGAAAGTCTGGAAAATGGCTGCTTCTGCCAGAAACTCAAAGAAGACCGAGTCCTGGGTTAATGGACTGCCTTCAGCTTTGCAAGACCAGGCACCTGATTTTTCTTTCATTTAATCGATATGTGATTATTTTTGAAGAAAGAGGGAAGAAGTCACACCGATCAGCTCACAAGCAACTGGCAACCAGAACCCAATGGCTAGAACACTAACCCTCTGTGGCAGGATCGTGGAGATCAGCCTTGCTGAGCATCTGTCTAGTTGATGAATCCATTCAGGTAATACAAAGAGTGCTTTGAGAACACTAGAATTAAAAGGAAGGGAATTAGATGATGCCAAATGATACTGATCTTAATCTGGATAGTAATCGTCATATAAAAGTAGCAACTGGGGACTTCCCTGATGGTCCAGTGGGTAAGACTCCGAGCTTCCAATGCAGGGGGCCCGGGTTCAATCCCTGATTGGGGAAGTAGATCCCACATGCATGCCACAACTAAGAGTCCACATACCACAATTAAAGATCCTGCATGCCTCAAAAAAGATCCCGCATGTTGCAACTAAGACCTGGTGCAGCCAAAATAAATAAATATTAAGAAAAAAAAAGGGAGAAACAGAGTCTTTGCTGAGAGATGTAGGGAATATGTTGGAAAAAAAAAAAGTAACAACCGAATTTTATTGCTTGCTTATAAGGAACTAGCCACTTTCTAAGTTCTGTTAACTTGGTCCTCTTAGTAACCCTATTTCGATCACACTCACTTATACAGCTGGAGACAAATATCAATCTGGACGGATGAACTATTCCAAACGTACCATAGATACAAGGGCAAACCTTAGTGAGGGGCTTTTCTGTGATTTGTCTGAAAGAGCCCAGTAAAGAAAGTGGAGGGTGGAAAAGAACATGATATTTAAGAACCAACTAAATCATCAGAGGGAAGATAGCGAGATGACAAAGTACCCTTAATTCCACTTCAGATGCCAAAGGATTGCTGTCGCTTGTTTTGGAGGGCTACACAGGGTGTGGTCTGTCAACCGAGCTGACTTTAAGTTCTAAGCAAAAATAGGCAAAATCCTTATTAAACAGTTAGAAAGGAGTGGATTTTTCTGCCAATTGAAGGAACAAGTCTAAGATTTTATGAGTTATTTCTTCAACGAAATACAGTAAATAGCTTTATTAATCCAAGAACAGCAGACTTCTGGAATCTATGTATTTTTAACTCTTGAGTTTTCTTGTGAGTTTAAGAACAAAGTAAAAGCACCTAACGATTTCTATCCATATGAGCTCTGACGTTTCTTCTTCAGGATAACAACTAAAAAGTCACTCGCCATCCGGCTCTACAAGAATGAAGTCACTAGTCACTGTAGTCCCTGACCCCAGCGTGCCCTGTTAGGAGTTCAGGGTGGAGATGAAGAACGAGGCACGCTGTGCTCTGGGAAAACTGACAGAACAGGCCAGTAGGTCGTTAAATAATTTCCCAAGAAAATTTAATAAACGCAATTTCTTGCATGTTCTCCGTATGTAAAAAGCCCTAAAATCATTAACAGAGACATCTGTTCCTCATAACTAGCAGCAAACTTCTACCAAGTTGTGTCCTTGATTGCATGTACCTCCCTCACCAAAATCACCAGTATATACTGACGTCCCCCTTACGTCCTTGGGGCAGTTCGTCAGAGCTGAAAGGCTGTCCTCCAGGCTATAGTCCTCAGTAAGTCCTCCCAAAAAAATGAACTCTCAGCTCTCATGTTGTGGTTTGTTTTCAGTCGACAAGGACCTCACTGATTTCCCAGGAGACCTCCTCAGGTCAGCCTGTTCTCATTCTCAATGAAGACACCTCCATTTCTCACCTACAGTCCAGGCTGGACATCCGTTTGTCTACTGATAGAGTCCAGGGAAGGATCTCTACTCTATTGTTCCAACTATTGGTTAAGATATGGGTATGACCAAGACAGAAGCGCATATGCGCTTCTTAGACAGAAGCAGTGAAGGTTTTTAATGGGCTCCTTAGCAGGGAGAGTCTGGCTTGAACTCCAGAGTCACCCTCATGGCCTTGTATAGTTGTCTTTATTTAAATTTCTAGCCTCAGCCCATTAAAACATCATAATACTGAAGAATTGAAATAAAAATATTTTAAAAATCATTTGTTAATAAAATGATATTTTTAGCAGTAATATAGGAATGGTTTCTGCTTGTTTTAGGACCCTAATCCTTAGGAAGTTTCCCAAACCTCTAAATGTCCTTCTGACTTTAGAAGTACCTACTCAGTGCTGTATGCACCAACTGGAAAGAACAGAAAGATGATCCATCAGTGTCCTCTTTCCAAAGTGCCTAAATTAAATAAATGAATTTCCACTTAGCTCTTTGTTGCTTTTAGAAATTGTGACATTCCAGTGTGCATGTTACTGATACCTGCCCTGCTGGAAAGGCTCTACCCCAGTTGTTGCTAAATATATTAAAATCCCTGCCTGTGTCCCTTCTATTCAAGCATATTTTGTTTTGTTTGTCTTTCAAAGGGGCAAAGACATCATGATGGAATGTAAGAAATTCCTTGGATTGCATTGTCCCCAGGAATGTCCTTCCCTGCTCTGTGATTACTTGCTGGGTCCTAAGGACAAAATAAGTTTGCAGCTGGCACTGAGGTAACCCTCGTCCCTTCCAAGACTCCGCAGGCTGCTGTGGTATCAGTGCTGGGGACACTGCTAGTGGCCACATCCTTATGGGAGAACTCTGTGCTATCGCATGCACCTCATTCTTTTCTTCTCTGAAAAGGAATGTTCTGGAGAAGCACTTGCCTCGGTGCAGCTGATCTGTGTTCTTCCATGTCCTGAGGACCTGCCGCTGTTCCAGTGAACGCTTTAAACATCTCTGTTCTCCTTCCAAGTTCTCAAGCTGCTGCTGCCTTTCAACTCCATGTTTCCTGCGCTTTGGGCTTTTTGAGCAAATAAGAGTCCTGAACCAGGTGAGTTTCTCCTAGTGCAGTCAGCACGTGGAAGTGTGCAAATAGAGGCACAGGTGAGCTCCTGGATTCTCCACCACTGTTCAGTGTTGGGCAGGGTGCCATCTATTTACTGTGTTTCTCTGGGAGTCTGGACAGTCTGGACCTGCAGTGCTTGGCAGGCGGAGAGCGTGGAGTCATATGAGAGTTTCTGACAAACCTAGAACTTTCACTCAGCTTCTGCTTTCCATTGGTGGCTTTGTAGTCTTCAGGGGAAATTGACAGCCAGAAACCCTAATGGAGAAGGAAACAGCTGTATGAATGGGCAGTACAGCTGAATGCAGAGTGAATGGGGAGAGTACACTGGATTTCTACACTGGGAGAAAGTAAATGATTATGGTATTTGAAAAATGAAAAAATGGGATCCAGGAAAGCAGAGATGAAGGAGAGTTATGCCATGTATCAGAATCAGCAGATAGATAAATAGAATTTTATATATATCGTATACCTTATACTATATATTCATACGTATGTAGCATAGATATGTATTATTATATTATTATGCATAAAATTACATACAATTGATGAAACAGTTTTTCCCAGTTCTGTTTTTTAGGCTGTCAGTGTTCTGCAGTCAGTGACAGAGAGAGGGAGAGGAGAATTCATTATTCCCATTTAGATCTGTATGAAAAAATAAGAAGATAGGCACTACCTGTTAGCCTTCACTCAGTGGATGATATTCTGCTAAAGGCTCTTTAATGTTCCAGTTTGTCTAATACCACAACAACTCTAGGAATATTTTCATTTACTTTATATTTGAGGAAACTGAGGCTCAGGGAAGTTACGTGATTCTCCAGGATCACACACATGTCCTGGCAGAATCTACATTCAATGCAGAATCCTATCTCACATATAAATAATTATTTAAATTTCATCCTGTTTAATTCTCAAACCCTTGGTTTCCTTCTTCAGTGTTTCCTGAAGATCGTTGTTCCCTCGCTGACTCCTAACTGCACTCGCTACTCCATCTCTGTGTCCTTGGCAGCCTCTCCTTCTCTTTCTCAGTCTTAAAAGTTGAAGGTCCTCATAAGCTTTAGGTCCTCTTCTCATTCTACATCCTACTCATAAGTAATGACATCCTTACCATATCTTGATTTTCAAATATGCAACAAACACAAATTAATATCTCCATGATGTACGTTGTTGTAGATTCCAGATCTGCATATGCATCCACCAATGGGAAATCTGTCTTTAGATGTTTGTAGAGCACTTTATAGAATACATCTGCCTTCTTGAAAAGCCTCATTCCAGATGCTAGTGAGAGAATCCCGTTTCCTTTATCTCTCATTGTAACAGGAAACTTAATTGAAATAATTTTAGCATGATTACTGTATTTATATCTCTTTCTTTTCCAAACAGAACTCTTTGGCATTTGCTTTTTTCACCTCTTTATTCGTGGAACTATTATATATCTGATATAGAAATATGAAGTTGTAAAATATAACCTACTGAAACAAGTGAATGATGAGTAGAATTCATCATACAGGACTTCCCTGGTGGCGCAGTGGTTAAGAATCTGCCTGCCAATACAGGGGACACGGGTTTGATCCCTGGTCCAGGAAGATCCCACATGCCATGGAGCAACTAAGCCCGTGTGCCACAGCTACTGAACCTGAGTTCTAGAGCCCACAAGGCACAAATACTGAGCCTGCGAGCCACAACTACTGAAGCCTGTGCACCCTAGAACCCGCACACCGGAACTGCGGAGCCCACTCGCTGCAACTGCTGAAGCCTGCGTGCCGAGAGCCTGTGCTCCGCAACAAGAGAAGCCACTGCAATGAGAAGCCTGCGCACCACAACGAAGGGTAGCCCCCGCTCGCCGTAACTAGAGAAAGCCTGTGCATACCAATGAAGACCCAACACAGCAAAAAAAAAAAAAAAAAAAATTCATCATCCATTTTTCACTATGCTTTGAGAATTTAAGCTATTTCTTTTTGTAAGAATAAACCAATGCAGGCTGTCATCTGGGGAAGATTTTCATAAATTAAACAAGAAAATAATTTGAAAAAAGATAAAGGTAAGCATATTTTATTATATTTGAATACATTATAAAGTTGAACGTGATATTATACAAGCAAAACTATTTTAAGTACCATACATAGTTTGACTGAGATAAAGTAGAAGAATAAAATAGGTGAATACATTAGAGCCTTTCGCACTTTAATCACTGTTATTTTGAACTCCTGGTCTGATAATTCCTAAATTTCTACTGTATCTGAGACTGTTTCTGATATTTGCCCTATCACTTCAAACTGTGTTTTTCACCTTTTAGTATGGTAAGTTTCTTTAAAAGTTGAACGTGATGTACAGGATAAAAGGAACTGAGGTAAATTGACCATTAGATGAGTATTTACATTTATCTTGCTAAGAGGTTGGCTGTGTTTACTTCTAGTCCTGGACTCTGTTTCTACCGTCTTTATTTTCCATATCGGCCAAGCTGGCTTATCCTTCAGGATTGGTCTTCTTTTTTTTTTTTTAATTAATTTATTTATTTCTTTATGTTTGGTTGCCTTGGGTCTTCGTTGCTGTGCATGGGCTTTCTTTAGTTGCGGCGAGCGGGGGCTACTCTTCTTTGCGGTGCGCGGGCTTCTCATTGCGGTGGCTTCTCTTGTTGCGGAGAACAGGCTCTAGGTGCACAGGCTTCAGTAATTGTGGCATGCAGGCTCTAGAGCACAGGCTCAGTAGTTGTGGCATACGGGCTTAGTTGCTCCGCAGCATGTGGGATCTTCCTGGACCAGGGCTTGAACCGTGTGCCCTGCATTGGCAGGCAGATTCTTAACCACTGCATCAGCAGGGCAGCCCAGGATTGGTTTTCTTGAACATAGATTTATTAGACCTGTTTGGCAAATAACCACTATAGGAGACAGGTCTGCATCTTGTTCACCATTGTATCATTAGCACAGAGTTCATAACAGTTACTCCAAATAATTATTAACAGAGTATTGGATTTTCCATCAGACCTCCCATTAGAAGCTTCTGTTGACCTCACATCAGAACCTTATATTGAAGTAATTAGTAACCATCATTAGATGACTCAGTAGATTTCTACTGAGCCTCTTGGTTCATCATTCTCCATCTCACAATGAAGATGTAGGGTGGTGAAAATTTAGGGCCTAGGATGCTAGATAAAGTTAGCCTTCTTTGCTTTCCTGGTGTCAGAGTCTTTGTAATGTTATACATTCTTTTTCAGTTCATATTTTTCTTGGCAAGGGTTGTCTTGCTACTACTGAATTACTTCCTGTTTCAACTTGAGGTTAGTTGCTTAATAGGAAAGTAAAAACGGAAACATAAACGGAAACATTATGATTTTCCATAATGTTCAATACATCACTAATTTCCTTCTCCATTCAACTTTCTTGGAAAGCGTCATTGCATTTGATGCACTGAAGTAAAGTGAAAACAGATACAAACCTGACTATGATGAGAGTGAAAGAAGTAAAGTGACTCCCCAGGTGAAACAATGACAGTGGGAGTTCTTCTCTTCTCTTGTCACTCTTCCACCTACTCCAGTATGGTTTCTGCTGATTAATCCCACCAAATCAGCTCTCAGTAAGGTCAGTGCCATCTGTTTCCCATGTAGTGGATGATTTCAATCTACAGAGCAGCTTACTGACAATCAATATAATGTTAATCAAAATGATGATAAATTATCCTTGTGAATAATTAAATATGTCATGTTTTAAAGTAAATAAAATATTAAATATGATTATGAGTTACAATACATCAAATCCATGAAATTTCTTCTGAGGCAAAAATGTTTCAGAAAGGTAAAACCATGCAGAGAATAAAATGAGCCACCTTCTACTCTAGGTTCCAGCCTTGCGTAGGACCTCCTTTCTCTCCTCCAATTCAGATGGCAAATATCTCAAACCTGTTTTCTATGTATATTGTCTTTACCTTCTTTTACTCATCCTTCCACCTTCTCTTCACCTTCTGCTGATTAAGTCTACCAAACAAGCTCTCACTAAGTGGCCAATGCCATCTCTTTTCCCAATGTAGGGAGCATTTTCCATCTATGATTTCATGAATGCATTGAGTCTTCTAAGCAGTTTCAGTCTTTTCAAACACGGTCTTCTCACCATTCTCTCTTGTTAACATATGGCCATTCCATGTCCGCTTCCTTTGTGGTGTTCCCTCCCTTTTAAAGTTAAGGTCATAAGACTCAATTTTAAGTCCTTTTCTCATTCTATACTGTCCTCACATTTGATCACTTCTTCAGTTCCATGCTTTACACTTCGTGGGATTGCTTGTAAATTGCCATCTCCAGTATCCAATGGACATTTGCACTGAAATGCCTACTAGTTAACTATAGGTAATATCTACTGCTTTTATTTTTGTATCCTCACATGGCTTGATCCACCTTCTACTGGAGGAATTCCATTTTTCTCCCTCTCATTGTAGCATTCAACCTAACTGATATTCATTTCTACTACAAATCAGAACTATTTTTAAAATAAGTAATAAAATTTAATTGAAATATGAATTAATTATTGTTTTTAGGTTACTCTCCTTAAAAAAAATCAAAGTTATAAAAAGCAAGATTGGATTAGTTATGTTCATGTCTGTGTCCTGAGGGCAACACAAAACCTGGCTAGAGTTAGTCTATTTTTATTTCTAATGTGAGAATCATAATGATGGTCAAGGAATTGTAACACATTCTTTAATCATTTTGCACATTCAGGCTTGGTGTTTCTTTTTTAAAGAATAAACAAATGAAGTTTTCTCTAGTAAGAATTTAATGAACAAAGAAAACTCATAAACTGAGTTAATACAAAGTATATATTTCTTCTCTTAACCACAGTGTATACATGCACATAATATTATGTAAATAAAAATAATTTAAATCTTTATAAATAGTGAAATAAATATTAAAATAGATAAATAAATATTTAAGTAGATAAGTAAGTAGATAGATCAGCATGGGCATCTATGAGGGACGAGTGCCTGTAGAGTAGAACATCATGTTGCTTAATATTCCTGAAAACACTGGACAAATTAACTCAATTCAGGGCATGATGAGAGCAGAAATGAGAGTCTTTGACATGGCAGCACAGGTGGAAGTGTGGTCTTGTTAGTGAGAATCATTTCTCAGGTTGAACGAGGTGTGTGTCATTCCTTCCTCCTGAGTCTTTCTTACAAGTTCCTTGATGAAGAGAAGGATCTCATGACTTCTGCTCTGACAATCTCCCAGGCACAAGGGCTGTACTTCTTCTCTTGCAGATAGACAGTGATTCTGTGGAAGTATTTCCTCACAGCCAGGATGGAGTCCTCCTTGAGCAGGGGAGTCCCTTCCAGCCCCGCCTCCTGCATCAGACAGGCTTGCAGGTCAGTGAGCTGCTGATAAAGTGCAGTGCAGAACTTGTCCAGGAGGGTCTCATCCCAAGCGGCAGCCGAGCCCTCTGTGCTGAAGAGCTGGAAGGTCTGCTGGATCATCTCATGGACGACAGCGATGGCTTGAGCCTTCTGGAACTGGTTGCCTCCAAACGCCTCCTGGGGGAATCCAAAGTCATTTCTGTCCTTCAGGCAGGAGAAGGGGGAGATTCTCCTCATCTGTCGCAGGAGCATCAGGGCCCTCGTGTTAGCCAGGCTGTGGGTCTGAGGCAGGTCGCAGCCCAGAGAGCAGTTGGAGTTGCAGCTGAGCAGCACCAGGGCCAGGAGTAAGGACAAGGTTGGAGACATCGGGGACCCTGCAGATGCTGCTGGCCTGGCTGAGGTGGGGACTCTGTGAACCCTGCTCTCTAGGTTCTCTGAAGACCTTCCTTCAGGCCTGGGTCTTAAATGGGAGCGAATTGGTTTCCATTTTCTGAATGTTCCCTCTTACTTTCTACTTCTGTTTTTGCTTTTCATTTTGCACTCTCCAGATAGGTTAGGGCAGCGTTTCTCAAACACTGTTTTTTATCCTTGCCTCCCCTTCTCCTGCCCACAGAACCTTTCTAGATATTTTTTTTTCCATATGGCCCCCTGTGAAATTTTGATACACAGATATACTGTGTACATCGGTATGTACTCCATGCATATCTCTACTTTATAAATAGAAAAAGAAAGTGAAAAGTTTTTTCTTTTTATTCAAAGCAGTGGTGAGTATGACAAAAATATTTAGGCTAAAAATTAGCTGTAAAAGCTACTGCAATTAATTTAACATTTTGGTTAAGTGTGCAGAATGAATTTTAATGTAATACATTTACTTAATAAATAGGAATGTATCAAACTACATATTCAATAAAAATTTATACAAATACTTCATAAGAATACCAATGTATAGATATATTTAAAAATCTATCAAAACTGCTAAAACCATTGAAAATTTAAATGATTTTCTTAACATTTATTTTTAAGTAATTCTTAGTTTTGATTCATATCATAAAATGATTTCTAACTTCACTAGCTGCTAGATATTCCTCTAGATATTGTCAACAACTTTTTCTCTTTAGGACTAGACGTAATTATTGATCTCCTAGATAACTTTTTTAGAATTAAATAATAAAATACAACCTATTTGTGCTTAATTCCCGATGCCCACATCACACTGAGGCTCAAACATAAGCAAAATCCACAAGACAGACAAGGACACCTCATAAGTAAGCAGAGGGCACCTCTCACATTATGACTTTGAGTTCAATCATATGATGGAGAGAAAGTCCTCTAATGAAACATCAAGCCACCATAGCTTGTAGCACTGATCCTGCATATTGTGTATCTTCCAGGCACTCAATGTCAATGCCTCTCGTCTCATACACAAGAAAACCCAAAGAGAAAAATGAATACAAAGGATAGGGTTGGATAGGGTTGAGCTTTGGAGTGCCACCCACCATCGTAGTAGCTAAGATTTGTTCGCACCCCTAACAACTACTGTTTGCACCCGTGGGAGCGATCTGCTCCCAGATGATTTAGGAATCATCATCGATTTGAATCTTTCTCTGTATTTTTGCATTGAATTTCAGATTCCCCAAAGGACTGTCAGAGGTTCCAATCCAAGCCTATTCTTTTCAAACAAAAGAAAACCATCTTTGTAATTAATTGAGAACTGGATAAATGTTGATTGGTATCATGGAAAGAATTCACTTTCAACTCTGATCATGAATTCTTTTATTTTGCAGTGGATGTTCTGTGGCCTCAGCCCCCTCTAATACCGATCTTTCAATAAATAATAGGTATGTGACTATCTGTGGCAAATCAGCTCTGTAGCAACTGGACTCTGTCGTATTCTCTGTGGTATCCTCGGCACCAGGCCCAGTGTAATCACGCAACAGGTAATTTTTTTTTTTTTTTTTTTTTTTTGCGGTACGTGGGCCTCTCACTGTTTTGGCCTCTCACATTGCGGAGCACAGGCTCCGGACACGCAGGCTCAGCGGCCATGGCTCACGGGCCCAGCCACTCTGCGGCATGAGGTATCTTCCCAGACCGGGGCACGAACCCGTGTCCCCTGCATCGGCAGGCGTACTCTCAACCACTGCGCCACCAGGGAAGCCCGAACAGGTACTTTTAACTAAAGCAATTTCTCAGATGGTCTCCTCCCCCTGGAAGGCAGTTACGAATGACCAAGCTATTTTCCTTTATCACGGTCGTATTTGCTGGGATTATAATAGACAGTGGCTGGTATTCCCACTCTACTCCTACTGGTATCAGTCATGCCTACTGAGTTTGTTGCTAAAACCACTAGGATTCTCTTTCCTTTAAGGAGCCTATGGCTCTGGGGATTCAAGTTGTAAGAGCAGCACAATTTTCAGCCGTTGCCCGGCACTCTATTAAACTCAGGAGGATGGCCTCGTCGCTAATTTGTCCTCTACTAGGTCATGACAGAAAATAACCAGCTTGATGTCACATACAGAGCCACGTATCTGAACTCAAACTCTCCCTGATTCACACAGGTCACAGCAACCAGACAATTAACCACGTTACTCTTCGGTGGGTCTTTACGGATGTGGCAATGACTACCTATATCCTGAGATTCTTTGGAGACTCCTCACAAAGACTGATGAATGATCCTTTTCCTCCTGTGTCTTCATTCCCTTTCAAGGGACGATGGGGTCCATTTCAGTTTGATTTCCAAATTTTGACACATAATAATTAAAGCATTACTGCAGGTTTGAAGTCAAGAGTTTGGATTCTGAGTCCTCGGTCTGCTCTTTTGGCCTGGTAAATGGCTCATTCTTCTTTATTTACATGAATATATTCTCTCTTCTGGATGCCAAGACATGTAGCCTTCAATGCCCTTTGTGGTCTGAATGTTTCCGTCCCCACAAAATTCATATTTGGAAGTCCTAACCCCCAAAGTGATGGTATCAGGTGGCGGGCCCTTTGGGACTTGATTAGGGTGTGAAGATGGAGGCCTCACGATGGAATTAGTGCCCTTATCAACGAGGTCAGAGATAAATGCCTCCCTCTCCTGCTGTATGATGATACAAGGAGAATTCTGCAGTGTGAGACCTGAAGCAGGCTTTCACCAGAACTGGACCGTTTCTGTATTGTAAATAAGTTCATTTGTATCCTTTTTTTTAGATTCCACATATAAATGATATCTCTCTTTCTCTGTGGGTCAGATTGTTTTTTAATGAAGTGTGTGCAAGCAAGAACATTAGTTGTTCCCCTCCACTCCACCCAGAACTTCATTAGGACAAATAGTGTAAAGATGAAAAGTGGTCTTATGCACTGAACTTGTCTCCTCGTCTATTAATCATCCAATAATTTCCCAACTTCTTTGCAGTGAGATTTCCACGAGGATAAATCCAGGCCATGTAATGTGAGCAGAAGGGCTCTTGCCCTGTATAGTCCTGGCCCTTGAAAACGTCCCATGTATGCACCAGACTTTTTCCCTTTACCACTGAGTGGAATAGACTCAAATACTGCAGAAAAATTTGCAGTCACCTGTTGATGATGGAAAAATCCACAAAACAGGGGGTACCCATGTCCCCGACTCACTCTTTGGAGAGCAACTTAGAACATCCATCTGATCAGGAATGCCTGCCTTGTGTTCTTATACCAGGGAAAGATAAGATTCTATTATGATCAAATTCCTGACAGCATTCTCTTTACCCGTTACAGCAGTCAGCATTAAGTTAACTGACAAATATCTTTAACACCACACTATCCAAAAAACCTTTCTATACTTCATGTGTTGAAAATAGCAAATACCTCTCCCAAAACTTAAAGTGATCTTTTAAATTACGTTATAAAATTATTTATACAAGAAAAGAGATTGTGTTCTGTCAAAACCTTTTTTAAAATCATGATTTTCTTTTCAGACATTTTTTCAGCCTGTGAGGAAACACAAGTCGAGATTGCTTTGGACTTGAACACTAATGTAATTGAATGAGAAGTGTCACGAGTATAAAAAATATTCTGTATTTGTTGACATTTCTTTGAGGATTCTTACATAAGGGAAAGGCACCTTTTAATTTCCACTCTGACAACCTCCCAGGCACAGGGGCTGTATTCCTTTGCCTTCAGATAGACATGGATTCCATGGAAATACTCCCGGGCAGCACGTCCCAAATCTCGACAATCCAGATTGTCTTTTTTCATCTGCTCCAGTCGGTGCAGCCTCAGATGAAGGCTAGAGAGAAGTTTATCGAGGAGGGTGTTGTTCCAGGCAGCACGGCTGTCCTCTGTGGTGAAGAGGTTGAAGATCTGCTGGAGCATCAGATGGTGGTGACAGGTGCCTTGAGTCACCTGGATTGGGGTGATATTCTCTCTTTTCCAAGGAAATTTGAAGTCGGTTCTGTCCTTTAGGCACCACTGAGAGGGGATTCTTTGCAACTGTTCCAAATGTTGGAAGACGTCCTTGTTTTCCTGGCTATGGCTTCTAGGCAAGTTCCAGCCAAGAGAGTAAGCAGGGATAGAGCAGAGCAGCACTCCTGCCACTAGCAAATAGATCTGGGCCATTAAGAAAGGGTGATTCACTAGACGGCCGCCAGGAGAGGCGTGGGCACCGCCAAACAATTAATGAGTGGGAAACTTCCTTCCCTGGAACTGTGGACAGCGTCCTTCCCTAGGTGGCCGGTAGAGGGCGCAGGGTTTGTTTGGGAAACGCCGACTGTTGAGTTTGCCGTCTGCAGCTGTCTCCTGCAGCTCGAGAGACAGGGCGAAAAGTAGTCCCTGAGGCTGCTTTAATAATCAGCATACGCGAAACACCTTGGTTTTCTCGGTGCTGAGCGTTGAAGAGGAAGCCTTGTCGCGGCCTCGCCAGAGACATTTTTGTGTGGCTGGGAACAAGAACCGTGCATTTTCAGGCTTCCCCTGAGTTTTGCGCTTTATTTTCTCACAGAAACTTGAGCGAGGCAATTTTTGGGAAAGAAGCCTTTTTCTGAGCGGTCTGAGGTGGGAAATCAGAGCGATTCCCAGCCGCAGAGAAAGGGGAGCCGATTTTTTAGATTCGGGCTGGTTTCTGGCGCGAGACAGCGAAGGCCCAGAGAAAGGGGAAGGCGGCGGCGGCGATGGGACGACAGGACGGTGTTGGGGACGCCCTGAGGGGTGAGTCGGCGCGCGGCCACCACCGGGGCCGAGGACGCGGGAGCTGAGCGCCCCTGTAGATTCTCTGGGACTTCATGGAGTCTTTCAAGGATACAGCGTTAAAGTGAGGGAGAAAGTATTGAATATCTGAAAAGTAGGAATATTAAAAAAAACTCACAGCCTTTTATTTTTTACATTTTAAAATTAATTTTATATTTAACTTAATTCATATCATATTTAAATTAAATATTTTAAATGTTTGATATTTTTATAAATTTATGTTAAAATATTTTCAATATTAAGCATAGAATATTAAAATATATTTTCATATTAAAATATAGAATTTTATTAAACTTTATTTAAACTATATTGTCTTTCTACTAAAGTAAGTATTTAATATAATTATTTGTTTATTTATTTTAGGCTGGGTTCAGTCTTCATTGCGGTGTGCAGGCTTCTCATTGTGGTGGCTTCTCTTGTTGAGGAGCACAGGCTCTAGGTGCGCAGGCTTCAGTGGTCGTGGCTCGCGGGTTCCAGAGCACAGGCTCAGTAGTAGCAGCACATGGACTTGGTTGCTCCACGGCATGTGGGATCTTCCTAGACCAGGGCTCGAACCCGTGTCCCCTGAGTTGGCAGGCAGATTCTTAACCACTGCGCCACCGGCGAAGCCCCAAGTATTTAGTTTTACTTTTCTATCTTTAATGGAAGCCAACTCATTAATATTGTCAAGATTACTTTTTTGCTTGTTTTTAATTGAGGGAATTACCATGTTTGACAATTTCTAATGACCCCGTGATAGTCTTAACTGATTTTTAACTCATGTTCCTGAAATGTCTTTCCCAGGACCTCACCTTGACTATAAGGTTAGAAAGAAGAGTTGGTGTGTACAAGCAATTGAGGACGTTTAGCAGGTCAGACTTTTTCATTTTTCTTTAGTAGGAATTTTATACACTAAGTGGAATTTGCCCAGATTTCATTTACATCATGAAGGCTTACTTAGTAAGACTGTCAGGGCCATGCAAATGGAGGTCAGCTTCATTTCTTTACTTAAAATTTTTATATTTTGTTCCTCGTGCATATTTTGGTATTAATTTTCATTTTAAAATGTTGCATTAAAACATCCTTTATCTTGATGACGTAGATTTGGTGCCTTCTTACCATTCGTGCTTAAGAGAAGTACTAGCTTAACGTTGCCCTAATGCTAACCCAGGAAATAGCTTTTGAATTAGAGTATTGTGCTGTTCCATGGCTGAAAATCTAGGAATGCTTTAATTCTCATCATCTCTCCCCCATATATATATTTCTTACCATTTTCCTGGTCTCTACAACATTATTTTAATGTCTTTTTTGAAAGGAAGAAAAAACCCTTTTGACTGCCTTCATCTGATTTTCTCAACTCACAACCCCTTGGCTATGGTAACCACAAATCTGATCTTTTTCTCTGAGGTTATGTGTTTGTTTTTAAAGTATAATTTAATCTGTGTCTTAAAAATTAACACCAGAGGTGGTCTGAAACAAAATAAGGTGAGGAAAAGGACTATTTATCTCATTTATACTAGTCACAGAGCAGGCTTTTTTTTTTTTCTTGTGGGGAGGAGGTCAAAACACTTTCTTAGATGCTGCAAAGAGCCTCAGGTGCCGTAGGATTTCTCTCCTTAATGTACGGGGCACTGCTCTAAGGGTGGAGACTAGATCTCTACTCCTTCGCAGGCCTACAGGCAATCCCTCTCCTAGAGTTTGCATTTGGGGGCCTCAACATGCAGACCCCTGAGTGTTAAGGAACCTGTAGTCAGAGCTTCTCTTGGCTGGGCTGAGGGTGGACTCTAGAGGTTTCCATTTGTTATATTAATACAAAAGCCTTCTATCATTCACTCTGTTCAAATTCTCAGCCTGTACTTTGCAAACTTTATTTTATTTGATCTCGGCAATGTCTTGTGTGACCACAACTAACGGTGTCTCCATTTTTTAAAAGATGAAATGAAAATCTGATGTCATTTAAATTCAGGAGCCCCAGATTTTTGTCAGAGTGGAGCCTTCTGCTGCTCCCAGGCCCTCCTCTTCATCAGCTCTGAGCACTGGCCCTCAGCTGCACTGAGCACGTGGTGCTTCCTTCATCCTAATCCTGCCTCTAAAGTCTGTCCTCCCTGCTCCCTGGAGGGCAGTCACCATCCCTGCCTCACTTTCCTGGAATCCACATTGCCAAGCGCATTGTCACATATATACGCAGTCAGAACATTTCTGGTGACGGAATGAAGAGAACTGCATGAATTCACCCTTGCTGTTCATTTTTATGTCACCATTATCTGTAAACTTTCAGAAAACGTGAGCTATGGTCCTGTAAGGAAATGTGGAAGAATTTAAATCTGATGTATGAGTCCCTTTAGAGGAGACTGCAGAGAGGTGAGGCTAGTTGTATTTTGGTGCAATTTAAGAAGTGGCAAAACAGAGTACAGGGTCAAACCTCTAAGTATTCGTATTAGAACTGAAAAAGAGATATATTGAGACTCAGGTTTTTATTTCAACCTTGGGTCTCATTTAGATGAATACATCCTATTGGATTGATACTCTTTCATGTTCCAGGAATGTGTTTAATTTCCAGTGTAATAAAAGAATTGAAGTTGTGACATTCTATGTTGCCCATAAATGGCTTATTTAAGAATCTCCTTTGCAGGCAGGTACCCACAGCAGCTGGATACAGGCTCCCACAGCCAGACACCTGCATCACCAGGCTCACCGGGGCCTGCCACCCTCCTCACTGAGGACACCCAGGATGATGTTCTCCAGCCCTGTCTGCACCCTTAGCTGTCACCTGGCCCAGAACCACAGGCTGCCAAAGCAGGAGACCCTCACAGTCCTGCCCCTAACAGGGAGAATCTTCTTTGTTTTCCTGCCTGAAGGACAAGGAGGTTTTCAGGTTCCATCAGCACCAGCTGGCTGACAGCCAGTTCCCAAACGCTCAGGCCGCCTCATTCTCCATGAGACGATACAGCACTTCTCCATCGTCTTCAGCACAAAGAGCTGAAATTCCTCAGTGGGCTTGATCAACAGTGGGCAGATCTGGAGACTAGTTTGGTGCAGGAGATGGAGAGGAAAAGACCCTGCTGGGCAATGAGGACTCCAGCCTGACTTTGAAGAACTTCCAAAGGACCAGGCTCGATCTGAAAAGAAAGTCCACAGCTGCTGTGCCCAGGACAATATGAGAGTGGAAGTTAAGGCGTGAAAATCAGAGTGTGCTTTCCCTGTATGTTCAACCTCAGAGAATCCAGGAGTGGGAAAAGGAGACCTGGACCCAATCTTCTACAATGGAGTCTTCTCTGCTTAGAGGTGGCCTCTAGTGCGTCCATATTCACTCAGTTCAATGACTTTTCTTCTGATTCAGTTGTAAATGCATCGAGTCTTCTCAGCACATTGTTTTTCAACAGTAAGTGGAACAATACTTTTGAATGGGGAGAAAATTTATTTTTAATTTGTAATAATTAGAATTTATTTCTCTATGATGATTGTTATATTTACCAAATTTATTCTTCATATTATGATATGGTCAGCTTTGTGTCTTGTTTTCCTTTGCTTTGGGGGTGCAAAAGGTGTATTTTAAGTGTTAGGTTTAACTCATACTCTTAAAGAAAATCAGAGTGTCCTTAAACCTTTAATCTGCCTTAAAATCCAACAGGAACATAAATCGTTTTATTCATTTCATTGGTTCTTAAAATATTTTGAAGTATCTCTGCTTTCAGGATTTTACTTGTGTTTTTTAATATATTGGTAGATAAAAGAAAGATATTACTTTCTTAATGGAGCACTCTGTCAGAGAAGACAGGCCTTAAAGAGTAAAAAATTCGCTTGAAACCCTTTCTAGGTTATGAGGGAGATGCACAAGGCATTATGACAGGTTATAGCAGCTGGAGCTATTCTCTTTTACTTGTTTTTTCTTGGAGAAAGCATGTCTAATGGTTGCTGATTCAGTTTCAGCAGTTGCATGATCAGTAAACTGTGGAATACATTATAGAATCATGGAATTTAAACTTCAACAAAGAAGTGTGACTATCCCTTGTATTGTTGGCACTGTGGTGGGTGCCAGGTACAATGAAAATAGTAGACACATTGCCCGCTGTCACAGAGCTTGCAGTCTGGTGGGGATATGGGTAACTACGTGTTCAATGAAAGGAATGCTAATGCTCTGACAGGGAAAGTACAGGTTCTTGGGAGTATGTGGGCTTTCATGGATCAGGGAAAGCATCTGCAAGAGCAGTTGGTAAGCTGGCATCCCAGGGGTCTGCAGGAGTTTGCCAGGTAATTACATGCTGGTCAAGTTTGGCCATGTGTGGAGATTATCTAGGGTAGCAGGTAAATATGAGGGTTTGGAGCTAATGACATTTGTTTGGAGATGTGACCCTGGGTAAAGACATGCATATGGAAGTCAACAGTCATAGAGAGGACGTTTGGAACTATTTGGGAGGTTGAGACTATATGTGCAGAGAGGATGAAGTGTGGGACTAGCATAGATCTTTGAGGAACACCAATTCCCTAAGATGAGAGTGTGGAGTCAACAAAGGAAGGAGAGAAGGAGGGGCAGAAAAGCAGAGGACGGTGGTGACAGGGAGAGCAGATGAGCGTCAGACTTTAAAATGGCGGGTATAATAAGAAGTATCTGATGCTTCGGACATGTCAGCCAAGGCTGCTTCACGTTGATCTCTAACCTCAGTAAATTGTAGCTTATTGGCAATATCTTATGACCTAGTAAGTATCTTAAGAAATTAATCTCAATTTTCAAGATATTTTTTCCTCTCATTTGTTTAAAGCAAGGGTCTCAGAAGACCCTTAAGGCTTCATAGATAAAGCATTCAGCTTTATATATATAATCAGGGTTTTTCCTTGGAGAGTTTTATTCACTACTTCAAAATGTCATTTTATATGGATAAATTGCATAAAAATTTGTAATCTGCATCAAAACGCTTTTAATTTCAGCATGATGTAAATTTAAATTTAATATAGTACTTTCTACTTAATATTGATAAATATCTTCTGTGCCAATGCACTGACTGCATTTTGTTTTGATGTCCCCTAGAGATCCATAGGTATTTGTAATCTAGTGTTTGGTACATCTGTGAGAATATTGCATTTGCTCGTAGAATTTAAAAATGTGTTTGTATGCTTTGCACAATACTTAAAAAGATGATCCTATTTTAATTCACAGAGGTAGAATTTTTGCATAACAAAATTATGAGCTCAGTAAGGCACAAATATGGCATTATATCAAAATCTTCTGGGGACTTCCCTGGCGGTCCAGTGGTTAAGACTTCTCCTTCCAATGCAGGGGGCGTGAGTTCGATCCCTCGTTGGGGAGCTAAGATCCCACATGCCTCAGGGCCACAAAACCCAAACATAAAAAAAAAACAAGCAATGTTGTAACAAATTCAAGGAAGACTTTAAAAATTGTCCACATCAAAAAAAATCTTAAAAAAATATGTATCTTTTGAGTGGACATGAAATAATGGCTTTTACTCCTTTGTGCATACCTGTCACAATAACAACTATCATTGCTATGTTTAATATGTCCCTGGTGCTTAAAATAATCTGCTCACTTAAGATAAGTTTATGACTTGTTATATTCTCATGATATAGAGCATATAACATGCGATGGTATGTTGAATGGAATATAGTAGTCTCATTATCCCTATTCTAAAGCTGAGAAAACTGTACTGTAGGAAAAAGAAAACAATTGCCCTAAATCATGCATGAAGCCGAAGGAAGATAAGGGGATGCCGAGCTAACAAATTTACTGGTCACCTGAGAAGACAAGAGTAACCCCCAAGAGAAGATGCAGCAAGACTGTCATTTTCAAACACTTTTACTGACACAACTATGTTCAGCTTATTACACTTATCGCTTTTATTAACAACTCTGAGGACCAATGATGTCCCTAACAGTGTGCAGGTTACTGGGTGGGAATAAGAAGTGTAGCTGGAGAGTGAGCTGAGTGCTACGGTACCTGATGTAGATGGAGATCTCTTTCCTAAGCCTGATAAGACTATGCAGTTCCACTCCCAGGTTTGCTACGACCCTATACTGCTCTGCCTCCCCTTTGGCCTCCTCTTGTCCCTGCTTGCTCAACCACAAACATGGCCAGGAGTTCTGCATCCCTGCTGCTGCAGAGCCTGTCCCATGAGAAAGGAAAGGCGAAAAGTCCTCAGCTGTACACTTTCATTAAGGCTAAATTGAGAACTGGGGAGCTGAGCTGCTTTGCCCAGCCTTCATCAGGACGCAAGAAGGCCTTGGAGTTAGATGAAAGTTATTCTCCATCAAAATATTTGGGGTCCTCTGGTTTGTTCCATTTCCTTCTGAACTTGAGACCTCAGGAATGCCAAATTCCAGTGCTGTTTTGGGGAATATGTGAAGTTTCTTGTCTCTGTTCCTAGGGGCTGATTGGGACATTGGGAATCTATGTGCCTGTGTAACCCGAAACATTCCAACCCACGGCTGTTTACAGATCAGTATCATGATGGAGAAGGGGAAGGACTGGGAAGTCCAGTTCCTGAGACTCGTTCTTTAATGGATTTTCTCAATTTGTAAAGCCCCTCAGCATTTGTCAAATTCCTATGCTTTTGTATTTGCTTTGTGAAGGGCTGTATTCATCATGACACAAATGAAGGTGGCTGAGATGGTAGAGGGTGTGCAAGGCCACTGTCAGACTCTCTCCCTAACCTTCCTCTGCCTCAAACACTCAAAGTCAGCTCTCAGTCAGAACTGGAGAACCTCTTCTTTTCCCTAGACCCAGTTCCTGGGCTACTGCATCCTTCCCCCAAATGCAGCAGAGACAAAAGAAAACATTCTCTTTTAGAAGAAACGATTTACTTGTGAAGAATGAACTTTGCTGTTTTTGAGAGAGACCATTTTGTTTTCAGAAGATGCCTTACCCCAAGGCTTCCTTCCATAATCTGTTCCCAGTGGGACTCCCTCGTGTCAACCTCTTGCTGGACTAGGACCCTGGAATTCCACAGGGCCAGCTAGCAAGAGGGATGCCTGAGATGACAGAAGATATGAATCACCTTTCTGAAGAGAGGGTGGGACTGGTGTCACATGAGTGCCTTTCAGGTGAGCTCTGCAAACCAAAAATAGGAGCCTGGGTGTGTCTAGGGAGAGTGGAAGCAAAGAGAGAGTGGAACATGCTGAGCAGACTGTTCTACTGGGAAGAGATTCTTTCAAGATTAATGCCCAGGAACTAGAATTATTCGAGGTCAGAGGTTCAATGACACTAATAGTAAGGTCCCTGTGTGTAGAGCGGTGTCATTTCAAAGCTCTTTCACACACATTGCCCCAGGCAATCATCACAACAATCCTGGGACTCTCCCAGACACAGACTATGAAACTTAGGGAGGTTAAGTTGTCTGAGTCATTACCCAAAATTTTGCCCCCAAAACAGTCATTGTTCCACCACGTCTCACACTGTCACTTGATGAGTAAGCGCCATGGCCCAGCTTTCACATGGACGAGCAGAGCCTGGGTTAGAAGTGTCCCAGGTCCTGACTTCTTTGCTTTCTAGCTCTGAGTCTCTCCTCTGGGGGGCGATTATTTTCTGAGAGTACAGGCTCTAGGAGGTGACATTGCCAGCAATTATAGACCTGGGACTGTATGGAGAAGAGAACTAAGATCAAACCCGGGAGAGCCCAGGATTGGAGAGCAGAACCTTACCTTTCATAGCTCCTGCTTTTTTCTTCCTGCTTCTGCGTTGCTGCTGAAAGCCCCCAAAATGAAAGAGTTCACGAGCTATTTTGTGCCTTTCTCATACTAAAGAAGCAACAAACATTATTAATGAAAAATGTGACTTTTTACATTATTTGAGGTCTCTGTTAGTTCCATATTATTCATTTTTAAAGTAGATCCAAGTATTTTCTGCTGATCCTTCTTTCTCAAAGAATTTTTACTAATTCCCAGAATATCTTCCAGAAGTAGAATACACAAGGACTTCCCTGGTGGCAGAGTGGTTAAGAATCCGCCTGCCAATGCAGGGGACACGAGTTCAAGCCGTGGTCCGGGAAGATCCCACATGCCGCGGAGCAACTAAGCCAGTGTGCCACAACTACTGAAGCCCGCGCGCCTAGAGTCCATGCTTCGTGACAAGAGAAGCCACCGCAATGAGAAGCCTGAGCACCGCAAGGAAGAGTAGCCCCCACTCGCTGCAACGAAGACCCAATGCAGCCAAAAATAAAATGCAAATAAATAAATAAATTTATTGTTTTGAAAAAAAAGAAGTGTAATACACAGAAATTGCAAGTATCTTCAACATACAGCACAGGGAAATTTCACACACTGAATACATTGTGAAACTAGCACCCAAGTTAAACGTAATAGATTTTGCCCAGGACCTAGCATGTTTCTTATGTTGCTTTCCAGTTGCTACCTCAGAGCAGCTCTCCTTCTCCTCCCCGATGGTAGCCACTCTGTGACTCTAACAGTCCTGATTATTTCTGACAGACACACTTTTATGCCTCTTGTGTATATTTACTCACTGTATCCTGAGAATAATCCTATGAAAAAATACTACTACTGTCCCCATATTAAAGATGAGGAAACTAGGGAGCTTAGTGATTGTGTTATTTGTCAAGGTCACACTGCTATTAATAGCAGAGCTGGGATCCAGTGCCATGAAGCCTGGCTCCTTCTCATAGAGGTTTTGAAAATCCTAGAACTCTCCTTTCACTTGTGCTCTCTTCCTGTGGCTTTCACTCTAACAGAAACCTTGAAGCTGGAAACCTGCACAGAACCAGAGCAGCTGTGTAGCTGGTCAGTGAGGTGGAGGGACTGAAGTTATGTGTAAGGGATGAATGGTTCAGTAAAGCAGGACCGGGGAGAAGGTGAGAGGAAGGTGCCAGGATTGGCCAGTCAACACCATATGTCACCAGCTTCCCTCGAGGAGATGACTCCTTCCCACAGGTATTTGCACCGACCACTCTTTCCTGGTGGTATAGATCAGTTACACCTATGACATCAGGACTAACCATTCTCCATAATTTTCAGGACTTCCCTCAATTCCATGGAATTCCACCTTTTGACAAGCATTTCCTGAAATGAAAGTGGTAGGACTGTTCCAAAGGACAAAATGGACCAATACTAGTCTGAAATAAATTTACACTGAAAAAGATAAGAATGTAGGTTTCAGAACTTAAAAAACTCAAGAAGTTTTCTCTCATAAGAATTTAATAAATAAAACAAAATGCAAATTTAATGAAATGGAAAGGTGAATATTTTCTAAATTTTACTACAATGTAAGTATAAATATATTGATATGAAAATATAAAAATAAGATACATAAATAAATAAATAAACAAATAAACAGAATAAATAAATAACAGGGTAGTCATTGCTTAGGGACTGATCCCCTGAAGCTGAATAATTTTAACATATACTTGCTTATCACTACTGACAAAGTAGTAGCTGAATTAATACAATAAATTCTGTGATTAAAGTTGAAATAAGAGCCTTCTGAAATGACTAAAGACATGTGTGCAAGGGTGATAGGGCATCTTAGTCAATGAGAATCATTTCAAGGTGACCCCAGGTCTCCATGCATAATTCTTATCCTTTCTTGCAAGTTGGTTGATGAAGACAAGGATCTCACGATTTCCACTCTGACAATTTCCCAGGCACAGTCACTGTATTTCTTCTCTTTCAGGTAGAGGTGGATTCCCTGGAAGTACCTCTTCACGGCCAGTGTAGGGCCCGTCACTCCCAGGGCAGTTTCTTCATCTCCCATCGCCTGCACCAAGCAGGCGTCCAGGTCCTCCAGCTGCTGATGGAGTCCAGTGCGGAGTTTGTCCAGGAGGGAGGTGTCCCAGGCGGCAGGGGAGCGCTCTGTGTGGAAGAGGCGGAAGACCTGCTGGAGCATCTCGTGGAGGACAGAGGTGGCCTGGGCCTTCGGGAGCTGGCTGCCATCCACCATGTCCTGGGGGAAACCGAAGTCTTTTCTGTCCTTCAGACAGAAGCGAGGGGAGATTCTCCGCATCTGGCCCAGAAGCATGAAGTTCTTCCTGCTAATCCTCACGTGGTTGTGAGACAGGTCGCAGCCCAGAGATCCACCAGGGCCGTAGCTGAACACCACCAGGGCGGTCAGTAGAGAGAGCACGAAGGCCATGGGGCAAATGAGGCTGCTGCTGGCCTGGCTGAGACGGGCGTCCGGGGGAACCTTGGGGGTAGGTTCTGTGATGACATTCTTTCTAAGCAAGGCCATTAAATAGGGAACACAGTAATTTTCATTTTCTAAACATTTCTATACACTTTTACTTCCTTTTTTTGATTTTCACTTAGATCTTCTCAGTATGGTCTATGAAGATGTCATCATTCTAAACTATTAATTTTGCAAGAAGTTTAATTTTCCCAGTAATTTCAGATGTGCCCATCCAAATGGATATTTATTAATCAAATGAGAAAAGTTTTCGTCTTAAAGTCAGAAGTGATGTAGGTTTGTAAATACGCACATTCTATATCTCTTTCATGCATAAATGTTGGTCTTCTCTGTTCCAGGAAGAAATTTTTAGCCCTGATCTTAGGTTCCATTTTTACCTCTTACTTTACCTAGGAAGGCAGGCTCTCTCAGCCGTATGCTTTCTGTATTTGCTTAGGGATTTACCAGATCACTCTGGCATAAGCTGTTTGAAACAAAAGATGGGTTTTGTTTAGTGTTTGATTTAGAGAAGAGGCTGATTATTATGAGTCCATGAGCTTCTCCCATGTTTCCTTTCCTTCTAGAACATGTTCCTTCACATCCATGTGGTCATGCTTCAGGGGACCACGAGGTGAGGACTATTATAGATATTGTCCTTTCTTTCCACCATTTTCTTACTGGAGACCTATAGTCCTCCACAGGCTGGGCCAGTACCCCCACCGGGAATCCTGGTTCTTTTCAGGAGAATATGGGTGTGGAGATCCTAATTCCAAGACAATTGTATTTCCCCAGCAGCACCTCAGTCACAAGGGAGAGATCACATCTAGTTACACCCTCTCCTCTAGAGTGACAGAGTCCCCTTCCTAACCTGGACTCCCACCCTGAGGGCAGGCTCACCACATCCCGAGGACTTTACAATCTCCTATCTGTGGAGGGGCTTGTTTATTTGTTGGGAAAATAATTCATCTTCCAGGACCCTCACCCTTGCCCCCGGAGTGTTTGTGTGAAGGACCCTAGTCCTCAGTGGTGACCTCCTCCCCTCCTGACCCATGTCCTCAGGTATCAGAAGTGTCAGCCGCCCTCAGATGCTGAGAGCAAAAGTGTGTTTTCTCTAAGGTGGTGGAGGAGTTACCCAATTCTAATCATTTTACCCTGAGTAGACACATAATTTTTATTTTGCCAAATACAAATT
The DNA here is from genome assembly GCF_949987515.2 of Delphinus delphis. Classification (NCBI taxonomy): domain Eukaryota; kingdom Metazoa; phylum Chordata; class Mammalia; order Artiodactyla; family Delphinidae; genus Delphinus; species Delphinus delphis. Next base: position 70,077,235 of record NC_082688.1, read on the forward strand.
TTATTATTCAACTCTTTTACTAAAACTAGTCAACACTTGTTATGCTCAAAGTTTCTGAGCTGGGGGCAGAGAATTCAGCGACGGTGTTGTCTCTCGATAAAGCTTGTGTCACAGAAACCAGTGAGGTTCAGTTGTTCATTCAGTCAGTTGATGCCAGTGGGCTTTTCCCTTCCTCTGTCTCTGTCTCCCTCTGAGAATGCAGGGCAGCGAGGCCCAGGATTAGGTCAGAGAGAAATCGCCTTCTTTCCTTTACTTGTGTGTAATTTTTCATTTAAAGTTTTTGTCACTTATATTCACTTAGTGACTTATTGGACAGGATTTGCCTCGCTGCTCCTGCATTAGTTCTAATTCATGATGAGGTAAGAACAATAAAGGGAGGTAAAGAAAGGCAAAGGGGCTCCAGTCTCTATCATTTTCAAACTTTAGATTGTTTGTTTATCACTGCAACTGTCCTAGAAAGTAAAAGTCGACAGCTGTCTTGTGGGCATAAAGAAAACAAATGTGAGTCTGAATGTCATGAATGTGAAAGAAGGGAAGTGATTTCCCCCTGACACAATGCCAGATACTAAGTTAGCTAACTTGAGTGCAGCACAGTTGTTGACGAGGCTACCTCAGAGGAGAAGGATGAGGCCAATGTGAAAAACAGAAAGACAGGAACATGGTTGCTTCTGCCAGAAGCTCAGAAAAGACCAAGTCCTGGGTCAGTTGACGGCCTTCAGCTTCGCAAGACAAGCTCCCTCATTTTTCTTTCATTTAATCCATGAATGATCAGTTTTGAGGAGAGAAGGAAGAAGTCACACCCACCAGCTCACAAGTGACTGGCAACCAGAACCCCAGTTGCTAGAACACTAACCCTGTCTGGGAGAATCAGCAAGATCCGTCTTGCTGAGCATCCGTCTAGGTGATAAATGCATTCAGGCAATGAGAAGGGTACTTTAAGAAAACTAGAATTAAAGGAAGGGAATTAGATGATTCCAAAAGATCCTGATCTTATCTGGTTAATAGGAATCGTGATATTAAAAAGTAAGAACTGAATTTTATTGCTTGCTACTAATGGACTAGCCACTTTCTAAGTTCTTTAAAATTTAGCGACTTCCCTGGCAGTCCAGTAGTTAAGACACCGAGCTTCCACTTCTGGGGGCACAGGTTCGATCCCTGGTCGGGGAACTAAGATCTCGCATGTCCCATGGCACAGCCAGAAAATAGAAAAAGAAATTAACTCAACACTCTCAATAACCCTATTGGATCCAATTCACTTATACAACTGGAGAGAAATATAAATCTGGACGAATGAACTGTTCCAAATGTACCCAAGATACAAGGGCAAACCTTAGGGTGCTTACAATGATTTGTCTGAAAGCACCCATTAAAGAAAGTGAAGACTGCACATGAACATGATATTTAGGAACCAACGAAATAAGCAGACAGAGGACAGTGAGATGACAAAGGACCCTTATTCCACTTAAGATGCCAAAGGGTTACTGTCTGTGGTTTTGTAGGGCTACATGAGGTGTGGTCTGAGTCCACTGAACTGACTTTAAGTTCTAATCAAAATAGACAAAATCACTATTAAGTAGTTAGAAGGGAATAGATTTTTCTGCCTATTGAAAAAAAAGGAAGTTTCCTAGTGGCCTAGTGGTTACGATCCGGCACTCTCACTGCTGTGGCCCCGATTCAATCCCCGGTGAGGGAACTGAGATCACACAAGCCACGCAATGCCAAGTGTAAGATTTCGTGAGTGATTTCTTCAATGAAATATGGTAAAATAACTTTATTAACCCTAGAAGAGCTGACCCCTGTAATCTATGTATTTTTAACGCTTGAGTTTTCTTGTGAGTTTAAGAAAAAAAAAAAAAGCACCTAACAATTTCTAGCCATGTGAGCTCTGACATTTCTCCTTCAGGATGACAACTAAAAAGTCACTCACCATCTGGTTCTACAAGAATAAAGTCATTAGCCACAGCAGTCCCTTACCCCAACACGCCCTGACAGGAGTTCAGGGTGGAGATCAGGAATGGGGCACTCTCTGCTCTGGGAAAACTGACAGAATAGGCCTGCAGGTAGTTAGATAATTTCCTGAGAAAATTCTATGAATTCAATTTTTTGCAACTTCTCATACTTAGAAAAGCACTAAAAGCATTAATAGTGACAAATGCTCCTCATGACTAGCAGCAACCTTCTCCCAAGATGTGTCCTTGATTGCACGTATCCCCTTCACCACAATCACCTATATACTGACGTCCACATTATGTCCTTGGAGCAGTTCGTCAGAGCTGACTGAGAGGCTGTCCTCCAGGCTATAGTCCAGTGAGTCCTCCCAAAAAACCGAACTCCCAGCTCTTATGTTGTCGTTTGTTTCCAGTCAACAAGGACCTCACTGATTTCCCAGGAGACCTCCTCAGGTCAGCCTGTTCTCATTCTCAATGAAGACACCTCCATTTCTCACCTACAGTCTAGGCTGGACATCGTTTGTCTACTGATAGAGTCCAGGGAAGTATCTCTACGCCATTGTTCCAACTCTTGGTTAAGATATGGGTATGACCAAGACGGAAGAGCATACGCGCTTCTTAGACAGAAGCAGTGAAGGTTTTTAATGGGCTCCTTAGCAGGGAGAGTCTGGCTTGAACTCCAGAGTCACCCTCATGGCCTTGTATAGTTGTCTTTATTTAAATTTCTAGCCTCAGCCCATTAAAACATCATAATACTGAAGAATTGAAATAAAAATATTATTTAAAAAATCATTTGTTAATAAAATGATATTTTTAGCAGTAATATAGGAATGGTTTCTGCTTGTTTTAGGACCCTAATCCTTAGGAAGTTTCCCAAACCTCTAAATGTACTTTAAATGTCCTTCTGACTTTAAAAGTACCTACTCAGTGCTGTATGCACCAACTGGAAAGGATAGAAAGATGATTGATCCATCAGTGTCCTCTTTCCAAAGTGCCTAAATTAAATAAATGAATTTCCACTTAGCTCTTTGTTGCTTTTAGAATTTGTGACCTTCCAGTGTGCATGTTACTGATACCTGCCCTGCTGGAAAGGCTCTACCCCAGTTGTTGCTAAATATATTAAAATCCCTGCCTGTGTCCCTTCTATTCAAGCATGTTTTATTTTGTTTGTCTTTCAAAGGGGCAAAGACATCATGATGGAATGTAAGAAATTCCTTGGATTGCATTGTCCCCAGGAATATCCTTCCCTGCTCTGTGATTACTTGCTGGGTCCTAAGGACAAAGCAAGTTTGCAGCTGGCACTGAGGTAACCCTCGTCCCTTCCAAGACTCCGCAGGCTGCTGTGGTATCAGTGCTGGGGACACTGCTAGTGGCCACATCCTTATGGGAGAACTCTGTGCTATCGCATGCACCTCAATCTTTTCTTCTCTGAAAAGGAATGTTCTGGAGAAGCACTTGCCTCGGTGCAGCTGATCTGTGTTCTTCCATGTCCTGAGGACCTGCCGCTGTTCCAGTGAACGCTTTAAACATCTCTGTTCTCCTTCCAAGTTCTCAAGCTGCTGCTGCCTTTCAACTCCATGTTTCCTGCGCTTTGGGCTTTTTGAGCAAATAAGAGTCCTGAACCAGGTGAGTTCCTCCTAGTGCAGTCAGCACGTGGAAGTGTGCAAATAGAGGCACAGGTGAGCTCCTGGATTCTCCACCACTGTTCAGTGTTGGGCAGGGTGCCATCTATTTACTGTGTTTCTCTGGGAGTCTGGACAGTCTGGACCTGCAGTGCTTGGCAGGCGGAGAGCGTGGAGTCATATGAGAGTTTCTGACAAACCTAGAACTTTCACTCAGCTTCTGCTTTCCATTGGTGGCTTTCTAGTCTTAAGGGGAAATTGACAGCCAGAAGCCCTAATGGAGAAAGAAACAGCGGTATGAATGGGCAGTACAGCTGAATGCAGAGTGAATGGGGAAAGTACACTATGGATTTCTACACTGGGTGGAACTGAATGATTGTGATATTTTAGTGAAAGAATGGAATCCAGGAAAGCAGAGAGGAAGGGGAATTGTGCCATGTATCAGAATCAGCAGATAGATATATGGTATATTGTATACTATGTATTCATATATATGTACCATATATGTATATTATTGTATGTAAAATTACATACAATTGATGACACACTTTCTCCCAGTTCTGTTTTTTAGGCTGTCATTGTTCTGCAGTCAGTGACAGAGAGAGGGGGAGGAGAATTCATTATTCCCATTTAGACCTATATGAAAAATATAGGAAACAACACACTACCTGTTTAGCCCTCACTCTGTGGATGATACTCTGCTAAGTGTTCTTAAATATTCTGGTTGGTCTAATATTCAATACAACTCTAGGAATATTTTCCCGACTTTATATTTGAGGAAACTGAGGCCCAGGGAAGTTAAGTGATTCCCCAGCATCACACGTGTGTCCTGGCAGAATCTAGACTCAATGCAGAAACCCATATCACATATAAATAATTATTTAACTTCCATCCTCTGTAATTCTCAAGCTCTTTGTTTTCTTCTTTGGTGCTTTCTGAAGATCATTTTTCCCTGCTTGACTCCTAAGTGCACTAGCTACTCCAGCTTTGTGCCCTCCAGACTCTCCTTCTCTTTCTCACTCTTAAAAGTTGAAGGTCCTCATGAGCTTTCGGTTATCATCTCGTTCTACACTCTACTCCTAAGGAATGACATCCACATATGCTGCTTCCAATGGGAAGTCTGTCTTTAGATGTTTCTTGGCCACTTTATGGAGTCCATGTGCTTTCTCCCCTTCTTGAGATGCCTCATTCCAGATTCTGGTGAGAGAATCCCCTTTTCCCTATCTCTCATTGTAATAGGAAACTTAATTGAAATAATTTAGCATGAATACTGTGTTTATATCTTTTATCTCTTGCAAACTGAACTCTCCAGAAGAATAGGTTTGGCATTCTCTTTTTTCACCTCTGTATTCTCAGAACTATCAAATATCCGATATAGAAATATGAAGTTTTAAAATATAACCTGGAACTTCCCTGCTGGTGCAGTGGTTAAGAATCCGCCTGCCATTGCAGGGGAAACAGGTTCGATCCCTGGTCCGGGAAGATCCCACATGCCGCGGAGCCACTAAGCTTGTGGGCCACAACTACTGAGCCTGTGCTGTACAGCCCGCGAGCCACAACTACTGAGCCCACGTGCAGCAACTACTGAAACCTGCACGCGTAGAGCCCGTGCTCCACAAGAGAAGCCATCGCAATGAGAAGCCCGCGCATCACAACGAAGAGTAGCCCCTGCTCGCCACAACTAGAGAAAGCCTGCGCACAGCAACAAAGACCCAGCACGGAGAACAATAAATAAAATTTAAAAAAATAAAATAAAATATAAACCACTGAAATAAATGAATGATGAGAATTATGAGTAGAATTTATCATCCATGTTTCAGTATGCCTTGCGAATTAAAGCTACTTCTTTTTGTAAGAATAAAAAAATCCAAATGTCATCTGGGGGAGAGTTTCATAAATTAAACAAGAAAATAATTTGAAACAATATAGAGGTAAGCATATTTTATTATATTGAAAACACTATAAAGGTGAACATGATATTATATGAACAAAACTATTTTAAATACCATACATGGTATGACTGAGATAAAGTAGAAGAATAAATAGATGACTACATTAGAGCCCTTTGCACTTTAATCACTATCATTTTGACTCCTGGTCTGATCATTTCTAAATCTCTACTGTATATGAGTCTAGTTCTGATACTTGCTCTATCTCTTCAAACTGTGTTTTTCACCTTTTAGTATGGTAAGTTTCTGTTGAAAGTTGAACATGATGTATGGGGTAAAAGGAACTGAGGTAAATTGGCCTTTAGGGTGAGGAGTTACATTTATCTTGCTACGAGGTTGGCTGTGTTTACTTCTAGTCCTGGGCTGTGTTTCTGCCCTCTTTATTTTCCATATCAGCGAAGCTGGCTTATCCTTTGGGATTGGTCTTCTTGAAAATAGATTTATTAGACCTGTTTGACAAGTAACCACCATAGGTGACAGGTCTATATCTTGTTCACCATTTTATCATTAGTACAGAGTTCATAATAATTATTCCAAATAATTATTAACCAAGAGTATTCTTAGATTTTCCATTAGACCTCCCATCAGAAGCTTCTACTGACCTCGCGTCAGAGCCTTATATTGAAGTAATTATTAAGCATCATTAGATGATTCAGTACATTTCTACTGAGCCTCTTGGTTCATCATTCTCCATCTCACAGTGAAGACGTAGGGTGGTAAAAATGTAGGGCATAGGATGCTAGATAAAATTAGCCTTCTCTGCTTTCCTGGTGTCAGAGTCTTTGTAATGTTATACGTTCTTTTTCATTTAGTATTTTTCTGGGCAGGGGTTGTCTTGCTACTACTGAATTACTTCCTTTATCATCTTGAGTTGAGTATCTTAAGAGGGAAGCAGAAATGGAAACATAAAGGGCCCATACCATGATTTTCCATAATGTGCAATACATCATTGATTTGCTTCTCCATTCAACTTTCTTGGAAAGCTGTCCTCGCATTTGATGTACTTAGGTAAAAGGAAAACAAATGCAAATCTGACTATGATGAGAGTGAAAGAAGTAAAGTGACTCCCCAGGTGAAATAATGACAATGGGAGTTCTTCTCTTGTTACCCTTCCACTTGCTCCAGTATGGGTTCTGCTGATTAATTTCAGCAAATCAGCTCTCACTAAGGTCAGTTCTATCTGTTTCCCTTGTAGTGGATGGTTTCAAGCGCAGAGCAGCTTACTGACATTCAACATCATATTCATCAAAATAATGATACATTATCACTGTAAGTGATTAAATGTCAGGATTTAAAGTAAATCAAATCTTGAACATTGATACGAGTTTTCAGTACATCAAATCCATGAAATGTCTTCAGAAGCAAAAAATAGTTCAAAAAAGGAAAAGAATGCAGAGAAAAAAATAATCCACATCCATTCTAGGTTCCACCCTATGTCTCTCCTCCAATTCAGACGGCAACTATCTCAAACCTATTTTCTGTATATATTGTCATTCCCTTCTATTATTCATCCTTCCACCTTCTCCACTATGGTTTCTGCTGATTAATTCTACCAAACAAGCTGTCACTAAGTGGCCAATGCCATCTCTTTCCCAATGTAGGAGAACTTTCCATCTACGTTTTCACGAATGCATTGAATCTTCTAAGCAGTTCCAGTCTTTCAGACATGGTGTTCTCACTTTTCTCTCTTGTCCTGTTAACATATGGCCATTCCCCTTGCTTTCCTTTGTAGCGTTCCCTCACTTTTAACGTTAAGGTCATAGGATTCAATTTTCAGTCCTTTTCTCATGTGATACTCTCCTCCTGTTTGATCACTTCTTCTGTTCCATGCTTTACACTTCATGGAATTGCTTATAAATTGCCATCTCCAGTATCCAATGGACATTTGCACTGAAATGTCTACTAGTTAACTATAGGTAATATCTACTGCTTTAATTTCTATATCCTCGCATGACATGATCCACCTTCTGCTGGGGGAATTCCATTTTCCCACCTTCTCACTGTAGCACTAAATTTAACCGATATTAATTTCTACTACAAATTAGTACTATTTTAAAAATAATTAAATTTAATTGTGAGTTAACGGATTTTTAAAATTTATTTATTTATTTATTTGGCTGTGCCAGGTGTTAGTTGTGGTACACGGGATCTTCATTGCTGCGTGCAGGATCTTCATCGCGACATTCGGGATCTTTGGTTGCAGCATTCAGGATCTTTTAGTTGTTTGCGGCATGTGGGCTCTTGCTTGTGGCATGCAGGATCTAGTTCCCTGACCAGGGATGGAATCCGGGCCCCCTGTATTGGGAGAGCAGAGTCTTAAACACTGCACCACCATGGAAGTCCCTGTATTAACTGATTATTGTTTTTAGGTTACTTTCCTTTAAAAAAAAAATCAAAGTTACCCAAAGCAGAATTGGATTAGTTATGTTCACCTCTAGGTCCTGAGGGCAACCCACGACCTGGCTAGAAGCAGTCTATTTTTATTTCTTACGTGAAAATCGTAATGATGGGTCAAGGAATTGTAACGTACATTCTTTCATCAGGTTGCACATTCAGGCTTGGTGTTTCTTTCTTTCTTTTTTTTTTTTGTAGTGGTACGCGGGCCTCTCACTGTTTTGGCCTCTCCCATTGCGGAGCACAGGCTCCGGACGCGCAGGCTCAGCGGCCATGGCTCACGGGCCCAGCCGCTCCGTACCATGTGGGATCTTCCCAGACCGGGGCACGAACCTGTGTCCCCTGCATCTGCAGGCGGACTCTCAACCACTGCGCCACCAGGGAAGCCCCTTGGTGTTTCTTTTTTAAAGAAAAAAAACAAAACAGGAAGTTTTCTCTAGTAAGAATTTAATGCACAAAGAAAACTCCTAAACTGAGTTAATACAAAGTATATATTTATTCTCTTAACCACATTGTATACATGCACATAATATTATGTAAATAAAAATAATTTAAATCTTTATAAATAGTGAAATAAATATTAAAATAGATAAATAAATATTTAAGTAGGTAAGTAAGTAGATAGATCAGCATGGGCATCTATGAGGGACGAGTGCCTGTAGAGTAGAACATCATGTTGCTTAATATTCCTGAAAACACTTGACAAATTAACTCAATTCAGGGCATGATGAGAGCAGAAATGAGAGTCTTTGACATGGCAGCACAGGTGGAAGTGTGGTCTTGTTAGTGAGAATCATTTCTCAGGTTGAACCAGGTGTGTGTCATTCCTTCCTCCTGAGTCTTTCTTGCAAGTTCGTTGATGAAGAGAAGGATCTCATGACTTCTGCTCTGACAATCTCCCAGGCACAAGGGCTGTACTTCTTCTCTTGCAGATAGACAGTGATTCTGTGGAAGTATTTCCTCACAGCCAGGATGGAGTCCTCCTTGAGCAGGGGAGTCCCTTCCAGCCCCGCCTCCTGCATCAGACAGGCTTGCAGGTCAGTGAGCTGCTGATAAAGTGCAGTGCAGAACTTGTCCAGGAGGGTCTCATCCCAAGCGGCAGCCGAGCCCTCTGTGCTGAAGAGCTGGAAGGTCTGCTGGATCATCTCATGGACGACAGCGATGGCTTGAGCCTTCTGGAACTGGTTGCCTCCAAACGCCTCCTGGGGGAATCCAAAGTCATTTCTGTCCTTCAGGCAGGAGAAGGGGGAGATTCTCCTCATCTGTCGCAGGAGCATCAGGGCCCTCGTGTTAGCCAGGCTGTGGGTCTGAGGCAGGTCGCAGCCCAGAGAGCAGTTGGAGTTGCAGCTGAGCAGCACCAGGGCCAGGAGTAAGGACACGGTTGGGGCCATCGGGGACCCTGCAGATGCTGCCGGCCTGGCTGAGGTGGGGACTCTGTGAACCCTGCTCTCTAGGTTCTCTGAAGACCTTCCTTCAGGCCTGGGTCTTAAATGGGAGCGAATTGGTTTCCATTTTCTGAATGTTCCCTCTAACTTTCTACTTCTGTTTTTGCTTTTCAGTTTGCACTCTCCAGATGGGTTAGGACAACATTTCTCAACCTTTTTTTTCCCCATTATTGCCTCTTCTCCTGCCCACAGATCCTTTTTAGATAGGTTTTTTCCTAATTGCCCCCAGCATGAAATTTTGATAACACAGATATACTGTGTGTCTAGTTTTGTACTTCATGGGTATATTTACTTTATATGTAGACAGAGAAAGTGCAAAGCTTACTGTTTGTATTCTATGCAGGGTTAAGAATGACATAAAATTGAAAGCTATAAATTAAGTGGAAAAGCTATTGAATTTTGTTATAACTTATGACTAAGTTTGCAGAATGATTTTTGAGGTAGGATATTTACTTATATAAATAGTAATATATCAAATTACATATCCATATAAGTTTTATATAAATACTTTATAATAATACCAAAGTATAGATATACTTAAAAATAATTTAAAATTGCTCAAAATCATTGAAAATCTTAAATTATTTTCTTAATATTTATTTTTCGGTAATTTAAATTTTGCTTCATATCAGAAAATAATTTTTAATTTCACTGGCTGCTAGATATTCATCAGATATTATCAACATTTTTTTTTGTTTATCACTTGCCATAATTATGGATGTGTTGAACAACTTTAGTAGAATTAAACAATAAAATATCATAGAACCTTCCCTGGAACCGGGAACAGCACGCTTCTCTACGCGGTCGCAAGAGGGCACAGGATGTCTTTTGATCGGATGTGTTAGGGAAACGCCCACGTCGGAGAGTTGCAGGTTCCGCGGTTTGGGCAGCACGAGAGGGAGTGGGTCGGGTTCTCACGGAGCAATTTTATACTGATATAGTAGTGCGAAAAACCCCCTTCATTTTCACGGTGCTGAGTGCTGCAGAGGGAACCTTAATGCGGCCTCTCCAGCGATATTTTTGTCTGGTAGCAAGCCCGGAACCTTGCATTTTCTGGGCTTCCCCTGAGTTTTGTGCTTTATTTTCGCACAGAAACTTGAGCGAGGCCATTTTTGGGAAAGAAGCCGTTTTCTGAGGGGTTTGAAGCTGGGAAGCGAGTTGGGGCCGATTTTACAGATTCGGGCTCGTTTCTGGCGCTGTGCTGCGACGGCTCAGAGAGAGGGGAACGCGGCGGCGATGGGACGACAGGACAGTGTCGGGGACGCCTTGGGGGTGAGTCGGAGCGCGGCCACCACCGGGGCTGAGGACGCGGGAGCTGAGCGCGCCTGTAGATGCTCTGGGACTTCATGGTGTCTTTCAAGGATACAGCGTTAAAGTGGGGGAGGAAGTACTGAATAACTGAAAAGTGGGAATATTTTAAAACTCACAGTATTTTTTAATATTTTTAAATTAAATTTATATTGTTTTATTTAAATTAAATATTTTAGAATTTTTTACATTTTAATATATTTTCTGAAAATATTTTAAATATTGAAGGTAGGGTATTAAAATATATGGTTGTTAAAACACAGCATTTTATTAAACTGTTTAAACTATAGTTTCTTCATACTAAAACAAGAATTTAATATAATTTTACTTTCCTAGCTTTAATGGAAGCAAACTCATTAATATTTTCAAGACTACTTCTTTACCTGTTTGAGAGAACTGCAGTGTTTGACAATTTCTTGCGACTCTGTGACAGTCTTAAATAATTTCTATTTAACTCGAGTTTCTGAAACACCTTTCTCAGGACTCCAGCTCGACTGTAGTGTAGAAAGACGAGTTAGTGTCCTGTTCAAGCAGTTGAGGACATTGACCGGGTCTGAGCTTCTCATTTTCTTTGGTAAGAATTTTAGAGACTGAACAGAAATTGCCCAAATTTCATTGGCAACGTGAAGCCTTCCTCTGTAAGACTGTCAGCGTCATCCAAATGCAGGGTCATTTCTGTCTTTATTTAAAATTTTGCTATTTTCTTCAGCGTGTATGTTGTGGAATTTCCATTTTTATATATTGCGTTAAAATATGATTTATCTTGATCACTTAGATTTGGTGCCTTCTTACATTCCATGCTTGAGGGAAGCCCTCCCTTTCTTTACCCAAATAGCCAGGAAATAGCTTTCGAAGTAACGTTGTGACCTTCCATAGCTAAAAATATAGGAATGTCCCATTTTTCATCACCCTCTGCCCCGTCTACATTTTATAACCTATATCCTGGTCTCTATAACTTTTTTTTTTTATTTCGTTTATTTATTTATTTTTGGCTGCGTTGGGTCTTCACTGCTGTGTGCGGGCTTTCTCTAGTTGCGGCAAGCAGGGGTTACTCTTCCTTGCGGTGCACAGGCTTCTCATTGCGGTGGCCTCTCTTGTTGCGGAGCACGGGCTCCAGGCGCGCGGGCTCAGTAGTTGTGGCACGTGGGCTTAGTTGCTCCACAGCATATGGGATCTTTCCGGACAGGGATTGAACCCGTGTCCCCTGAGTCGGCAGGCGGTTTCTTAACCACTGCACCACCCGGGAAGTCCCTCTATAGCTTTTAAAAACATCTTTGTCTTAAAATAATATCACCAGAGGTGGTCTGAGACTAACTGAGGATGAGGGAAGGGACCGTTTATCTCATTTGTACTATACATTTATACAGAGCAGCCATTTTTCCTCGATGCTGGTTCTCTGCAAATGTTTCAAGTGCTGTAGGATTTCTCTCCTTAATGTACCAGACACTGCTCTAGGCCTGGAAACTTGGGCTTTGCTCCTTCACAGTCCAGAAGGCAACTCCTCTCCTAGAGTTTGCATTTGGGGCCTCAACACGCACACCCCTGACACTGTTAAGGGAGCGGCAGTCAAAGCCTCTCTTGGTGGGGCTGAGCATGGACTCTACAAGTTACTATATGTCACATTAATGCTAAAGGCAGCTATGTTCACTAAATTCAGATTCTCAGACTATAATCTGCAAACTTCATTTAATCTTTACATTTGCCTGTGTGACAACTACTTGAGTTGTCTCAGTTTTTTAGAAGAGGAAATCAAAATCTGATGTCATTTAAATTGAGGAGCCCCAGATTTTTGTCAGAGTGGAGCCTTCTGCTGCTCCCAGGCCCTCCTCTTCATCAGCTCTGAGCACTGGCCCTCAGCTGCACTGAGCACGTGGTGCTTCCCTCATCCTAATCCTGCCTCTAGTGTCTGTCCTCCCTGCTCCCTGGAGGGCAGTCACCATCCCTGCCTTACTTTCCTAACAATCCACATTGCCAAGCACATTGTTACACATATATGCAGTGAGTACACTTTTGGTGACAGAAGGAAGAGAATGGTATGAATTAGCCCTTGGTGTTAATATTTATGCCACTCTTGTCCGTAGACTATGTCTGAAAACATGAGCTATGACTCCTGTAAAGTCATGTAGAGGAATTCAAATCTAATGTCTTAACCCCTTAAAGGAGAAATGGAGAGAGGTGAGGCTAGTTGTATTTTGGTGCATTACAAAGCGTGAAAATAGAGTAAAATGTCAAATCTCTAAGTACTCTTATTAGAATTCAAAAAGAGATAGATTGAGACTCAGGTTTTTATTACAACCTTGGGTCTCATTTAGATGAATACATCCATTGGATTGATACTCTTTCATGTTCCAGGAGTGTAATTTCCAGTGTAATAAAGGAATTGAAGTTGCGACATTTTATGTTGCCCATAAATGGAAGACAAATTGCAAAAACGTGGAAACAACAGTGGGATAAGTAGAGAAATGACATTCCTGGCCTATTTAAGAATCTCATTTGCAGGCAGGTAGTCAGAGCAGCTGGATACAGGCTCCCACAGCCAGACACCTGCATCACCAGGCTCACCGGGGCCTGCCACCCTCCTCACTGAGGACACCCAGGATGATGTTCTCCAGCCCTGTCTGCACCCTTAGCTGTGACCAGCCCCAAACCATGGCCGGCCAAAGCAGGAGACCTTCACAGTTCTACACCTAAGGGGGAGAATCTTCCTTGTTTTCCTGCCTGAAGGACAAGAATGTTTTCAGGTTCCCTTAGGACAAGCTGGATGACAGTTGGTTCCAAAATGCTCAGGCTGCCTCATTCTTTATGAAATAATCCAGCAGATCTTCAGTCTCTTCAGCCCAAAGAGCTGAAATTCCTATTAGGCTTGATCGCCACTGGGAAGATCTAGAGACCAGTTTGGTGCAGGAGATGGAGAGGAAAAGACTCTGTTGGGCAATGAGGACTCCAGCCAGATTTTGAAGTACTCCTTCCAAAGGACCAGGCTTGATCTGAAAAGAAAGTCCACAGCTGCTGTGACCGGGACACTATCAGACTGGAAGCTGTGAAAGTCAGTGTGTGCTTTCCTCGTATGTTCGACCTCAGAGAGAACCCGGGAGTGGGAAAGGAGATTTGGACCCAGTCTTCCACAATGGGATCTTATCTACTTATAGGTAGCCTCAAGCATGTCAATATTCACTGAGTTCAGAACTTTTTCTTTGCTTCAGTTGTTAACTGCATTGAGTCATCTCAGCAGATTGTTTTACAATAGTAAGAGGAAAGTATAGTTTTGAGATTTTATTTGTAATAATTAGAATTTATTTCTCTATGGTATTTTTTTACTTACAAAATTTATTCTTCATATTATTATGTGGTCCTTTGTGTCTTGTTCTGCTTTGCTTTTGGGTGCAAATGGTGTATTTTATTTTACTTTTAAATTTATTTTATTGAAGTATAGTTGATTTACAGTGTTGTGTTAATTTCTACTGAACAGCAACCTGATTCTGTTATAAATATATATACATACTTTTTCTTATTCTTTTCCATTATGGTTTATCACAGGATATGGAATGTAGTTCCCTGTGCTACACAGTAGGACCTGTTGTTTATCCATTCTCTATATAATAGTTTGCATCCACTAATCCCAAACTGCCAATCCAACCCTCCCCCTCGGCAACCACAAGTCTGTCTCTATGTCTTTGAGTCTGTTTCTGTTTTGTAGATAAGTTCATTTGTGTCATATTTTAGATTCTACATATAAGTGATACCATTATGGTGTTTGTCTTTCTCTTTCTGACTTACTTGACTGAGTGTGATAATCTCTACTTCCATCCATGTTGCTGCAAATGGCATTATTTCATAGTTTTTCGTGGCTGAGTAGTATTTAAATGGTGTGTTTTATTTTTCAATTTTTTAAAATTAATTTTTATTGGAGTATGGTTGCTTTACAATGTTGTGTTAGTTTCTACTGTACAGCAAAGTGAATCAGCTATACATATACTTATAGCCCCTCTTTTTTGGATTTCCTTCCCATTTTAGGTTACCACAGAGCATCCAGTAGAGTTCCCTGTGCTATACAGTAGGTTCTCATTAGTTATCTATTTTATACATAGTATCAATAGTGTATATATGTCAATCCCAACTCCCAATTCCTCCTACTTCCCCTCCCCCCTTGGTATCCATACATTTTCTCTGCATCTGTGTCTCTACTTCTGCTTTGCAAATAAGATCATCTTTACCACAAATGGTGTGTTTTAAATGTTAGGTCTTCTCATACTCTTAAAGAGATAGGAAGTGTCCTTAAACCTTTAATCTGCCTTAAAATCCAAAAGGAATGTAAATAGTTTTGTTCGTTTCATTGATTTTGAAAATATTTTGAAGTATCTCTGCTCCCAGTAATTTTCTTGTGTTTGTGAATCTATTGGCCAATAAAAGAAAGATATTACTTTCCTAGTGGAGCATTCTGTCAGAGAAGACAGGCATTAAACAGTAAGAAATTAGGTAGGAACCCTTTTCAGGGCTGTGAAGGAGACGCATAAGGCACTATGACAGGTTATAGCAGTGGAGATTCAATTAAAGGAATGCTAATACGGTGACAGGGAGAAAATAGGATACTGGGAGCATGTGGGATTGCATGGGTCAAGGAAAGCTTCCAGAGGAAGCAGTTGGTGATCTGGCATCTCAAGGGTCTGTAGGAGTTAGCCAGGTAATTAACTAATGGTCAATTTTGGACATATTATGTGGAAATATTCTAGGGTAGCAGGTACATATAAGTGCTTGGAGAGGAACAAGTGTTTGGAGATGTGACCCTGGGGAAAGACATGCATATGGAGGTCACAATCATAGAGAGGACATTTGGAACTATTTGGGAGGTTGAGAGTGTATGTGCAGAGAGGATGAAGTGTGGGACTAGCACGGAATTTTGAGGAACACCAATTCCCTAAGATGAGAGGGAGCAGTCAACAAAGGAAGGAGAGGAGGAGGGGCAGAAAAGCAGAGGATGGTGGTGACACGGAGACCAGATGAGCATCAGACCTTAAGATGGAGGGTGTGGTAACAAGTGTCCAATGCTTCTGAGATGTCAGCTGAGGCTGCCTGACAGCGATCTCTGATCTCAGTAACATGTAGCTTATTATAAATCTTGGCTGAGCAGGAGAACAGGGAGAACAGGGAGGCTGAAGCCAAATTATAACAACTGGAAAAATGAGGTGCATGTGAAGTTAGGGACGGATATTGCAGAGAATGCTCAAGATGTTTGGATGTGAACAGAATGACAGAAGCAAGATAATAACCTACAGGTGGTTATTAAGAAATGGGCATATTTAGGATGAAGAAGATGAAAATTAAGCATATTAATATTGATCAAAACTAGACAGTAAAAAGGAAAATGTTGATACAGCAGAGAGAGGAGGTAACTGATAAAGCATAAGCATCTTATTGTACTAAGGCCTTCTCTACTTTGCATCAAGGGAATCTCTCCCAAAAGCTAAACCTTCTGGAATTCTCCCTCTGTTTGCTCTCACAGAGGTTTTTCACCCTGGTTCAGTGAACCGTGGTGAGGCTTGGGATGAGTAAGAGGTACTTTCTTTTTTCTTTTATGAAGTGATATGTGGTCTAAATGTGAGAATGGAAGTGGGAATGGAGATAGGCTAAATGTCCATCTCTCTTCTCAGGCCAATCAGTTCTATGCCAAGCATGATGGTGTTAAAAATCTGCTTATTGAAATATTTAAATAAATTTGAACACTTTTAAAAAAATATTATCTTCCGAATAATTTTTTAAAATACAGCTGTTTGATACAGGAAAAACAAAATTTTCCTTGTCATGTCAATAAGAGCATTTGGATAATTAGTAGCTAGGATTTATTATTAACACCATGAATTAATAAACTCAGAGAAACATTTTGTTTGATACTTATGACAATTATATATTGATTAAATATTATATATGTCTAAACATTTATAATAATTTTAAACTTGTATAGAAATATATTGTACTACAGATCTTCAAACCAGTATATTACAAAGTATAAAATCAAAAAATGTTTAAACATTTAATGAATTTGGATTCACCAGTAAATCCTGTCTTTCCTTATTAGCCCCTGTCTGATAGATATTACACATCCACTTTTGGATTCAATTATATATCGGTTTACTAAGAAACCAGGCAAAATGACTTCCTGCCTTAATATTTGTCCCTGAGCAGATTAAATTTTTAAAATATCTTTTTCCTGGCATATTCAAAGATAATAAGAAAATAAAAGAAAAACAATTCAGAACCTGGAAACAAGTAGGTTCTCTTCTTCATTAACAAGTTGACAGGAAAACTCAGGAATTAAAGAAAAAATACTTTGATTCTCAAGATACTGAAGTTCACTGACTTTCACTGGTACTTGAAGTTAAGCAAATTGGCTAATTTCACTGCCCCCTTTCTGACTGGTTACTAATTAAAGGAATGGTTGATGCAAATATTTAGACCAAGCCATGGTTAGGGAACAATTGGTTAAATGGTTTCAAAAAAATCCAAACTTTTTTCAAATAATAAATTACAGTAAAAATTATTTTAGATATTTATTTGGGATTATCCCTTGGGAGGAACCAGACAAAGCGTATTCTTTCTTGTAGCCTCATTTTACTTCTTGCTGTTTCCTTTCTCTCATCAATACTCCCTGTCAGGTATGATTTGAACTTGAACTATTTAGACACAATCTAACTAGTGTATTATATGAGCTAAATGACTGATGTCGTGCATCTTAGTTCAGGCTGCTCTAAAAAGGTACCAGAGACTGGGTGGCTTATAAATGGCAGAGTTTTATTTGTCAAAGTCTGTCGCCTGGAAGTCTGAGATCAGCATGCCAGCACTGTTGAGTTCTGGTGAGAGCCCTCTTCTAGGTTGCATACTGCCAGCTTCTCTTTGTATGCTCACATGGTGGAGAGCAAAGAGAGGAAGCAAACTGTCTTGTGAGTCTCATGAAGGCATTAATCCCATTCATGAGGGTTCACCCTCATAACCTCATCTACTCCTAATAACCTCCTAAATATCCCACCTCGTAATACCATCACATTGAGGGGTAGGGTTTCCGTATATGAATTTTGGATACACACACACATTCAGTCTGTAAAGCGGTGATAAGAAGATCTGAAGGTATTGTGTTTATGGCAAGGATTCATTAGAATGTATTTCATCTTGACATTTATTTGAGGATAAAGAACACCTTCCTTGATGCTGCCCTTACTTTTAATGGCACATTAAAACCTGTACTGATTATTAATTAAATGTTACAATGCTACTGTGAACATGATTACCAAGGACCTGCCAGACAAATTCTACAGACTTTCAGTCTTTATCAAAAATGATGATGACAGCAACTACAAATTCCTTAGCCCTTATAGAGGACTCACTTAATCTTTCCAACATAGTTGAAACTGAGTTGTTAATATTCTAATATTCTCGTTTCCAAGAGTCACCTGCTAAGAGTTTATGTGTATAAAACAATCTAATAAGTAAATGGTAAGTCCAGGTTTCACAACCTAGTAGGTCATATTCCAAATTCCACCTCCCTATCCACACCTTAGACATCTGTGCAAACGGCATGTATTGAACCATAACTTATTTTCGGGAAAGCCCTATACTTTTCTCATAACATTGATATTCCTTTGTCGTCTCATACTTCGCTGTTACAAATTCTCTATATTTTCATAAGTTTATCGTCCACCTACAAATTTGTAGATGCGTTGACCAAATTACAAAGTGTCCTGATTATTTTACATAATAAACAAAATGAAATTATCAACTGGTAATTATTTCTGATAGCCTTAAATGTGATCAACAAATTAATAATTCTAATTATTTTAAAATAATCATATTTAGCACAGGGAACTCTACTCAATATTCTGTAATAACCTATATAAGAATCTGAAAAAGAATGAATATATGTACGTGTATAACTGAATCACTTTGCTCTATACCTGAAACTAACACTATATTGTAAATCAACTATAATAAAAATTTTTTTAAAAATCATATTTAATTGTCCAAGGATGATTCATATAGATTGTTCAGTTAATTCTCACCATAAATTTATGAGCTGCATGTAGACAAGACCCTTGAGAGTTTTGACCCCTGCACCAGATTGGATTACAAACATTTCAACGAGTCCTCTGTAGACAACACCAAAGCTCTAGTGGATTCAGGCAACAAATACTTAACGCTACCAACTTACATGAATATGGGAAATGATTGGAAGAATATAAGACGATGTATACTAACGGGTAAAATGTGAGGGATGGAGCAGAGCATCCCCACGGCCATCAGCAGCGAGATCAGGAGTCCAGAAATTCAGCGCTTCACCTGGACCACCGTGAAAGGGAGCTCAGGTCCTCCGCAAGGCAAAGCCCTCAAAGCTGCCTTCGCTGCGCCGCAGCGGCCGGGAGGGGGCGCCCGAACTCGCCCCAAAGGACCGACGGGCACCGCCCACCCAGCGGGACCCGCTTCCGGATCCAGCTCCGCTAACTCCGGCGCAGCGCCCGCGGGAAGAACCGGCGAGTCGCCGTCTGCAGGAGCCCCGGCCCCGGAAAGGCGCCGCCGGGGCCCAGGGAGCGCGTGGGGCCGCGAGAGCAGAGAGGAAACTTCCTTTTCGGGCCTGACTGCGGAGGGGAGCTTTGCCGCGGCTTCGCAGTCTTCATTTTCTGCACCTGCCTCTGCGTCCATCCTTCCCTTCCTGGTAGGAGCTTTTAGCCAGACCGGTTGACGCCGGTGCCCATTTATGCAGGGATTGACGGCTCGAAATCAGAGCATGTCGTGGTATGTGTTCAGATTAACACACTTTTCTAGGGAGAAAGGAAATCGGGGAAAGGGTAAACGCATCTACATTCTGGAAGGGAAGCTACTAGATATTGGGACCCTCCAGTGGGAAGACTTGGGGACAAGGCTGAGACTTAAAGGAGCCTCGTGGGAAAGGGAAAATGTGAAATTAATTAACCTTTAATGTAAATGGTTAATTTCTCGTCCAATGTTTATGTTGTTGAAAAAATATTTTTAAATTTAAAAGTATTAAACTCACACTGTCTAAATATTTTATTTATGCCAAAAGAAGACTTTATTATAAGTTCCTGGCTTCAATGGAAGCAAAATCATCAGTAATATTTTCAGAATTACTTCTTTGCTTATCTCATTTCAATTGAGAGAAGGCCGTATTTGGCAATCTCTTATGACCCAGTAACTGTCTTTAATAATTAATCTAAAGTTACAGAATCTTTTGGTCCTCTCATTTGTTTTACTTGGGGGTTTTTTGTTTGTTTCTTTTTTGTTTTTTGGCTGCATTGGGTCTTCTTGCTGTGCACAGGCTTTCTCTAGTTGCAGCGAACGGGCTTCTCATTGTGGTGGCTTCTTTTGTTGGCAGAGCACGGCTAGGTGCATAGGCTTCAGTAATTGCAGCATGCGGGCTCAGTAGTTGCCACACACGGGCCCTAAATCTAGCAGGCTTCAGTAGTTGTGGTGCGTGGGCTCAGTATTGCGGCACACAGGCTCTAGGGCTCACAGGCTTCAGTAGTTGTGGTGCATGCACGGACTTAGTTGTTCCGTGGCATGTGGGATCTTCCCGGACCAGAGATCAAACCCACGTCTCCTGCATTGGCAGGCGGATTCTTAACCACTGCACCACCAGGGAAGTCCCCTCTCATTTGTTTTAAGCAAGTGTCTTCTATTAAACAGTCAGCTTTATTATAGTCACGGTTTTTCATTGTAGAATTTTATTAACTTCTTCAGAATGTCATCTCATATGGATACGTTACATAAAACTTTGTAATCTGTATCAAGATGCTTTTAATTTCGGCATAGTGTAGATTTAAACTTAATATAACATTTTCTACTAAATACATAACTTCTGTGCCAATGCACTGATTGCATTTTGTTTTGATGCCCACTAGAGATCCATAGGTATTTTTAATCGAGTGTTTGGTACAGCCATGAGGATATTTCATTTGCGAGTAGAATTTAAAAATTTGTGTGTATGCTTTGTACAATGCTAAAAAAGATAACCCTATTTTAATTCACAGAGGTAGAATTTTTGCATAACCAGGTTATGAGCTGAGCAAGGCACAAATGTGCCATAATCATCTTTTGGGTGAGCATGAAATAATGGTTTTTACACCTTGTGTACACCCGTCACAGTAACAACTATCATAACTATGTGTATATGTCTCTGATTATAAAATGTACTCAGTTATGATAACAGTTATGAGTTGTATTCTCATTAAATAGAGCATATAACATAAGATGGTACGTTCAATGGAGTATGGTATTCTCATTATCCCTATTTTAAAGCTGAGAAAAACTGTACAATAGGAAAAAGGAAACAGTTGATCTAAATCATGCAGGAGGTTGAAGGAAGACTAAGGAGATGCCTGGCTAACAAATTTACTGGTCACCTGAGAAGACAAGAGTAACCCACAAGAGAAAATGGAGGAAAACTATAGTTTTCAAACAGATTTACTGGCACAACTATGTTAAGCTTATTACATTTATCACTTTTATGAACAACCCTGAGGACCAGTAATATCCCTAACATTGTGCAGGATACTGGGTGGGAATAAGAAGTGTAGAAGTGCTTCTACTCTGGGGAGTAAATCACAAGCATTTAAGTGACTCTCAGTTACAAGGCCTTGGGTGAGTATGTGCACAGGGAAGGGTGGGGAGAGGGGTTGAAAGTAAAGGGCAAGACCTTGATCTTGAAAAGTACAGGAGCATAGGAAATTATTAGAGTAATAAAAGCTGAAATGTCTTATATGAAACATAGAAACCATGGTAGGATTTTGGGGAGTCAATTTTAATTAATTAACTCTGGCTCATTACAGTAGGGTTTGTAACCCCATGTTCAAATCTCAGCCAAACCTCAGTCTATGGTGGTAAATAAATGATGTGCTGGGATTAGATGAGATGCTTTGACACGTTGCAAATAGTCAAATATCAAGCTTCTAGCTTATATCTGCATATTGACATTTGATTTATTATGTTTGATTTATAAAATGTGAGTGACGTGCATGTAAGTGTCTTAATAGGCAAGGGAGACAGAGGAATGTAGGCTGGATTTAAAGGTAATATTTACAGAGATAAATAACCTGAAAAGGTGCAGGGAGGAGTTTTCACAATAATTAAAGGCCTTCCCACTCTTTCTTAGGGTCACTTTCAGCCTTTAGCGTTTAGAATTAGCAGGCAAATTCTTCAGGGAAGTATCTTAAAGAACTGGTAGAATAGCAAGCATGTCAGAAAACACCAATAAATGTGTTAAAATATTTTTGTCAGAAAACACCTATAAATATGTTAGAATATTTTTAACACATCATGGGATAAAGTGAGAAGTCATCCACCTTCTTTTTCAAGAGAAATAAACTCCTGGTTCAAGGATTTTAAATGGGTTCAATAAGAAAAGAAATTCAGATTAAAAAAACAACTATGGATGCATAACAAATAAAATATCAGTAAAATAAATAGGCATGTTAATGATTAATAAATCATATAAGTAGAATTTAATAATTCAAGGATGATTACAGCATAGCTATTAATATAATTCAGTAGATTGAAGAAGTCTTGTGTTCAGAATGCAGAGCTTTACCAAGTTCTTGGATGAAAAACCTCAGTGGTGTAAAACTTTGATTGCACTCAGACTGGTTGTGAGAGAGGAGCAGAGAATGATGTCATGTACTTTAACCTGAGAACCTGGAAATACAGAGTTGCCATTAACTGATTAGAGAACAATGAGAAAGGACGGGTTCTTGTTATTATTTTATTTATTTATTTTTTAAGGAGAGTTAATTTTGAATAACATAAATGTGAGATGATTACTAGATACCAGCTGTCAAATAGGCAGTTGGGTATGTCATTCCAGAACTTAGCTTTGGAAGACGTGAGTATCACGATTGTTTTTCAATCCCTGAAACTAGATTAGATCAGGACTTATTTCATGAGTTTAAACTGGAAAGAATTCTGGGCACAGAACACAGGAAAGGCACCAATGTTTGTGTCACGAATGAAACTCAGAATGGGCAGCCAGTGAGATGGGAGGAGCACAATGTGAGTGTGGCTTCTGGGATCCAGTTTAGGGCATGACAGACTATGTGTCTTCTACTTTTATAACACAAAGTTTGTATAAAAAATGAATAATGAATTTCTTTAAAGAGGTGAAAAAGTGTCAATGCAAGAGCAGTAGGTGCATTGTGTATGGATAGGAAACTCATGGGGACTTCCCTGGTGGTGCAGTGGTTAAGAATCCGCCTGCCAGTGCAGGGGACACGGGTTCAAGCCCTGGTCCGGGAAGATCCCACACGCCACGGAGCAACTAAGCCCGTGCACCACAACTACTGAGCCTGCGCTCTAGAGCCCACGAGCCACGCTACCGAGCCCATGTGCCACAACTACTGAAGCCCGCACACCAGAGCCCGTGCTCTGCAACAAGAGAAGCCACTGCAAGGAGAAGCCCGCGCACCGCAGCGAAGAATAGCCCCCGCTCGCCACAACTAGAGAAGGCCCACGTGCAGCAACGGAGACCCAACGCAGCCAAAAATAAATAAATAAATGAATAAAATTTTTTTTTAAAAAAAGGAAATTCACGGAGGAAACTTGAATTTCCAGTGGACACTGTCACCTATCTTAGTGTGCTGGTCTTGAAGCTAAAGCCTCAGCTCCACAGCTATCCTTCTCAACTCTGCTCTGTGATGCTGGGGCTCCAGTTCTTTTGACTACATTTCTCCTTTGCCAGCAGATTTTTTTCTTCTAAAGTTCTTCCATACAAGTTGCAAGAGATGGACTAGAAGGCTGGAGGAAATTTTTCTGTTTTTCTGACTAGACTGTGACTGATAACAGCGACCATCAATTAGGAAAACGACAACTAATGGTTGCTACTAGATGCTATCTGTCACCTATCAGGTTGGCAAAAACTGAAAAGAATGATAAGATTGTGTTTTGGATAATGTGTGGGAGCACATATAAACTTATATGCTCTTGAATATGGATCAACATAGCCATTTTATCGTGGAGAATTGGCGGTATGTATTTGCAATGTGTATGTATTTTGAGCAATATAGCTGACTGATGGCACCTTCTTCAGAGAAAGACTCTTACTTGGGTATAAGACACCTGCATGACACTTGTAGAAGTCTCTCCTCTGAAAGCACTAAATCCTGGGAAGGACCGGCTCTAGGATGTGACATTGCCAGCAATTATGGACCTGGGACTTTATGGAAAAGAGACTAAGATTAAACCTGGGAGAGCCCAGGATTGGAGAGCAAAACTTTACATTTCATAACTCCTGCTTTTTTCTTCCTGCCTCTGCATTGCTGCTGAAAGACCAAAAACCAAAACCAGTTCAGAAGCTATTTTTTATCTTTCTCATACTAAAAAAGCAACGAACAGTATTAATGAAAAATGCATGTGACTATCTGCATTGATATGAGATCTCTATTGTTTCCATTTTACTCACTTTTAAGGTAAATCAAAGTATCTTCTACTGATCGTTCTTTCTTAAAAAAGGTTTACTAATTCCTAGGAAATCTTTTAGAAGTATAATACACAGAAAATGCAAGTATCTTCAGCATACAGCACAAGGAAATTTCACACACTGAATACACTGTGAAACTAGCACCCAAGTTAAAAGTAATAGATTTTGCCCAGGACCTAGCATGTTTCTTATGTTGCCTTCCAGTTGCTACCTCAGAGCAGCTCTCCTTCTCCTCCCCGATAGTAGCCACTCTGTGACTCTAACAGTCCTGATTATTTCTGACAGACACACTTTTATGCCTCTTGTGTATATTTACTCATTGAATCCTGAGAATAATCCTATGAGAAAATATTACTATTGTCCCCATATTAAAGATGAGAAAACTAGGGAGTTTAGTGTTTGTGTTATTTGTCAAGGTCACACTGCTATTAATAGAAGAGCTGGGATCCAGTGCCATGAACCCTGGCTCCTTCTCACAGACGTTTTGAAAATCCTAGAACTCTCCTTTAACTGTGCTCTCTTCCTGTGGCTTTCACTCTAACAGAAACCTTGAAGCTGGAAACCTGCACAGAACCAGAGCAGCTGTGTGGCTGGTCAGTGAGTTGGAGGGACTGAAGTTATGTATAAGGGATGAATGGTTCAGTAAAGCAGGACCGAGGAGAAGGTGGGAGGAAGGTGCCAGGATTGGCCAGTCAACACCATATGTCACCAACTTCCCTCGTGGAGATGACTCCTTCCCACAGGTATTTGCACCGACCACTCTTTCCTGGTGGTATAGATCAGTTACACCTATGACATCAGGACTAACCATTCTCCATAATTTCCAGGACTTCCCTCAATTCCATGGAATGCCACCTTTTGACAAGCATTTCCTGATAGTGGTAGGACTGTTTCAAAGGACAAAATGGACAAATACTATTTGGAGATCGATTCATATAGAAAAAATAAGGATTTAGGTTTTCAGAATAAAAAAAAAAACTCATGTTTTCTTTCATAAGAATTGAAAAAAATAAAACAAAATGCAAATTTAGTAAAATAGGTGAATATATTTTCTAAATTTTAATACAGTGTACACATAAAAATATCTTTTACATTAAAATATAAATAAGATACAAGAATAAATATATAAATATAAGTAAGTAAACAATAAATAACATCAGGGCAGTCATCTCTTAAGGACTGATGCCCTTAGGGCTTAATAATTTTAACATATACTTGTGTATTATTGCTGACAAAGTATCAGCTGAATTAATACAATAAATTCTGTGATTAAAGTTGAAATAAGAGCCTTCTGAAATGACCAAACACGTATGTGCAAGGGTGATATGGCATCTTAGTCAATGAGAAACATTTCAAGGTGACCCCAGGTCTCCATCCATAATTCTTATCCTTTCTTGCAAGTTGGTTGATGAATACAAGGATCTCATGATTTCCACTCTGACAATTTCCCAGGCACAGTCACTGTATTTCTTCTCTTTCAGGTAGAGATGGATTCCCTGGAAGTACCTCTTCACAGCCAGTGTAGGGCCCATCACTCCCAGGGCAGTTTCTTCATCTTCCATCGCCTGCACCAAGCAGGCGTCCAGGTCCTCCAGCTGCTGATGGAGTCCATTGCAGAGTTTGTCCAGGAGGGAGGTGTCCCAGGCGGCAGAGGAGCGCTCTGTGTGGAAGAGGCGGAAGACCTGCTGGAGCATCTCGTGGAGGACAGAGGTGGCCTGGGCCTTCAGGAGCTGGCTGCCATCCACCATGTCCTGGGGGAAACCGAAGTCTTTTCTGTCCTTCAGACAGAAGCGAGGGGAGATTCTCCGCATCTGGCCCAGAAGCATGAAGTTCTTCCTGCTAATCCGCACGTGGTTCTGAGACAGGTCGCAGCCCAGAGATCCACCAGGGCCGTAGCTGAACATCACCAGGGCGGTCAGTAGAGAGAGCACGAAGGCCATGGGGCAAATGAGGCTGCTGCTGGCCTGGCTGAGACGGGCGTCTGGGGGAGCCTTGGGGGTAGGTTCTCTGGTGACATTCTTTCTAAGCAAGGCCATTAAATAGGGAACACAGTAATTTTCATTTTCTAAACATTTCTGTCACTTTTACTTCCTTTTTTGGGTTTCATTTATGTATTCTCAGTGTCTAAGATGTTATCAATCTAAACTATTAATTTTGCACTTTTCCCAATAACTTCTGATGTGCCCATCCAAATGGATATTTATTAATCAAATGAGAAATGTCTTTGTGTTAAAGTCAGAAATGCTACAGGTATGTAAGTACATTCTCTCTCTCCTTCTCATGCATAAATATTGCTTTTCTCTGTTCCAGGAACAAATTTTTAGCCATGACCTTAGTCTCCATTTTTACTGCCTTACTTTATATAGAAAGGCAGGCTTCCTCAGCCCTATGGTTTCTGTACTTTTTTAGGGATTTACTAGACCACCTCTGGCATTTAAGCTCTTTGAAGCCAAAGAGGGGTTTCATAGCAGAGGCTGATGATTATAAGTGAATGAGCTTTTTAATGTTTCTCTTCCTTCACATTCATACATGTCCATGTAGTTATGCTTCAGGGGACCACAAGGTTAGTACTAGTACCCTTTCTTTCCACCATTTTCTTACTGGAGACCTAGTCCTCCACAGGCTGGGCCAATACTCCCACCGGGAATACTGGTTCTTTTCAGAGAATATGGGTGTTGAGGTCCTAATTCCAAGAAAATTGTATTTCCCCAGCAGCACCTCAGTCACAAGGGAGAGATCACATCTAGTCACACCCTCTCCTCTAGAGTGACAGAGTCCCCTTCCTAACCTGGACTCCCTGCCTGAGGGCAGGCTCACCACATCCCGAGGACTTTAAAATCTCCTTTTTGTGGAGGGATTTGTTTATTGTTGGGAAAATAATTCATCTTCCAGGACCCTCACCCTTGCCCCTGGAGTGTTTTTGTGAAGGACCTTAGTCCTCAGTGGTGACCTCCTCTTCTCCTGACCCGTATCAGAAGTGTCAGCAGCCCTCAGATGCTAAGAGCAAAAGTGTGTTTTCTCTAAGGAGGTGGAGGAATTATCCAATTCTAATCATTTCACCCTGAGTAAACAAATAATTTTTATTTTGCCAAATACAAATTTTATTATTCAACTCTTTTACTAAAACTAGTGAACACTTGTTACATTCAGAATTTCTGAGCTGGGGGCAGAGAATTCAACGATGGTGTTGTCTCTCATTAAAGCTTATGTCACAGAAACCAGTGAGGTTCAGTTGTTCATTCAGTCAGTTGATGCCAGTGGGCTTCTCCCTTCCTCTGTCTCTGTCTCCCTCTGAGAATGCAGGGCAGCGAGGCCCAGGATTAGGTCAGAGAGAAATCGCCTTCTTTCCTCTACTTGTGTGCGATTCTACATTTAAAGTTTTAAAGTTTTTTATAAATTATATTCACTTAGTGACTTATTGGGCAAAATTTGTCTTGCTGCTCCTCGTTAGTTCTAATTCATGGTGAGGTAAGAGCAATACAGGGAAGTAAAAAAGGCAGAGGGGCTGCGGTCTCTATCATTTTCAATGCTTTAAATTTTTTGTTTCTCATTGCTACTTTCTTAGAAAGTAAAATTCCACAATTATTTTGTGGGTGAAAAGGAAACTAATGTAAGGTGAAATTCACGAATGTGAAAGAAGGGAAGTGATTTTCCACAGACACAATGACATATTCTAAGTTAGCAAAATTTAATACAGCATTGTTGGGGCAGGATAAAAGCCAATATGAATAACAGAAAGTCTGGAAAATGGCTGCTTCTGCCAGAAACTCAAAGAAGACCGAGTCCTGGGTTAACGGACTGCCTTCAGCTTTGCAAGACCAGGCACCTGATTTTTCTTTCATTTAATCGATATGTGATTATTTTTGAAGAAAGAGGGAAGAAGTCACACCGATCAGCTCACAAGCAACTGGCAACCAGAACCCAATGGCTAGAACACTAACCCTCTGTGGCAGGATCGTGGAGATCAGCCTTGCTGAGCATCTGTCTAGTTGATGAATCCATTCAGGTAATACGAAGAGTGCTTTGAGAACACTAGAATTAAAAGGAAGGGAATTAGATGACGCCAAATGATACTGATCTTAATCTGGATAGTAATCGTCATATAAAAGTAGCAACTGGGGACTTCCCTGATGGTCCAGTGGGTAAGACTCCGAGCTTCCAATGCAGGGGGCCCGGGTTCAATCCCTGATTGGGGAAGTAGATCCCACATGCATGCCACAACTAAGAGTCCACATACCACAACTAAAGATCCTGCATGCCTCAAAAAAGATCCCGCATGTTGCAACTAAGACCTGGTGCAGCCAAAATAAATAAATATTAAGAAAAAAAAAGGGAGAAACAGAGTCTTTGCTGAGAGATGTAGGGAATATGTTGAAAAAAAAAAAGTAACAACCGAATTTTATTGCTTGCTTATAAGGAACTAGCCACTTTCTAAGTTCTGTTAACTTGGTCCTCTCAGTAACCCTATTTCGATCACACTCACTTATACAGCTGGAGACAAATATCAATCTGGACGGATGAACTATTCCAAACGTACCATAGATACAAGGGCAAACCTTAGTGAGGGGCTTTTCTGTGATTTGTCTGAAAGAGCCCAGTAAAGAAAGTGAAGGGTGGAAAAGAACATGATATTTAAGAACCAACTAAATCATCAGAGGGAAGATAGCGAGATGACAAAGTACCCTTAATTCCACTTCAGATGCCAAAGGATTGCTGTCGCTTGTTTTGGAGGGCTACACAGGGTGTGGTCTGTCAACCGAGCTGACTTTAAGTTCTAAGCAAAAATAGGCAAAATCCTTATTAAACAGTTAGAAAGGAGTGGATTTTTCTGCCAATTGAAGGAACAAGTCTAAGATTTTATGAGTTATTTCTTCAACGAAATACAGTAAATAGCTTTATTAATCCAAGAACAGCAGACTTCTGGAATCTATGTATTTTTAACTCTTGAGTTTTCTTGTGAGTTAAAGAACAAAGTAAAAGCACCTAACGATTTCTATCCATATGAGCTCTGACATTTCTTCTTCAGGATAACAACTAAAAAGTCACTCGCCATCCGGCTCTACAAGAATGAAGTCACTAGTCACTGTAGTCCCTGACCCCAGCGTGCCCTGTTAGGAGTTCAGGGTGGAGATGAAGAACGAGGCACGCTGTGCTCTGGGAAAACTGACAGAACAGGCCAGTAGGTCGTTAAATAATTTCCCAAGAAAATTTAATAAACGCAATTTCTTGCATGTTCTCCGTATGTAAAAAGCCCTAAAATCATTAACAGAGACATCTGTTCCTCATAACTAGCAGCAAACTTCTACCAAGTTGTGTCCTTGATTGCATGTACCTCCCTCACCAAAATCACCAGTATATACTGACGTCCCCCTTACGTCCTTGGGGCAGTTCGTCAGAGCTGAAAGGCTGTCCTCCAGGCTATAGTCCTCAGTAAGTCCTCCCAAAAAAATGAACTCTCAGCTCTCATGTTGTGGTTTGTTTTCAGTCGACAAGGACCTCACTGATTTCCCAGGAGACCTCCTCAGGTCAGCCTGTTCTCATTCTCAATGAAGACACCTCCATTTCTCACCTACAGTCCAGGCTGGACATCCGTTTGTCTACTGATAGAGTCCAGGGAAGGATCTCTACTCTATTGTTCCAACTATTGGTTAAGATATGGGTATGACCAAGACAGAAGCGCATATGCGCTTCTTAGACAGAAGCAGTGAAGGTTTTTAATGGGCTCCTTAGCAGGGAGAGTCTGGCTTGAACTCCAGAGTCACCCTCATGGCCTTGTATAGTTGTCTTTATTTAAATTTCTAGCCTCAGCCCATTAAAACATCATAATACTGAAGAATTGAAATAAAAATATTTTAAAAATCATTTGTTAATAAAATGATATTTTTAGCAGTAATATAGGAATGGTTTCTGCTTGTTTTAGGACCCTAATCCTTAGGAAGTTTCCCAAACCTCTAAATGTCCTTCTGACTTTAGAAGTACCTACTCAGTGCTGTATGCACCAACTGGAAAGAACAGAAAGATGATCCATCAGTGTCCTCTTTCCAAAGTGCCTAAATTAAATAAATGAATTTCCACTTAGCTCTTTGTTGCTTTTAGAAATTGTGACATTCCAGTGTGCATGTTACTGATACCTGCCCTGCTGGAAAGGCTCTACCCCAGTTGTTGCTAAATATATTAAAATCCCTGCCTGTGTCCCTTCTATTCAAGCATATTTTGTTTTGTTTCTCTTTCAAAGGGGCAAAGACATCATGATGGAATGTAAGAAATTCCTTGGATTGCATTGTCCCCAGGAATGTCCTTCCCTGCTCTGTGATTACTTGCTGGGTCCTAAGGACAAAACAAGTTTGCAGCTGGCACTGAGGTAACCCTCGTCCCTTCCAAGACTCCGCAGGCTGCTGTGGTATCAGTGCTGGGGACACTGCTAGTGGCCACATCCTTATGGGAGAACTCTGTGCTATCGCATGCACCTCAATCTTTTCTTCTCTGAAAAGGAATGTTCTGGAGAAGCACTTGCCTCGGTGCAGCTGATCTGTGTTCTTCCATGTCCTGAGGACCTGCCGCTGTTCCAGTGAACACTTTAAACATCTCTGTTCTCCTTCCAAGTTCTCAAGCTGCTGCTGCCTTTCAACTCCATGTTTCCTGCGCTTTGGGCTTTTTGAGCAAATAAGAGTCCTGAACCAGGTGAGTTCCTCCTAGTGCAGTCAGCACGTGGAAGTGTGCAAATAGAGGCACAGGTGAGCTCCTGGATTCTCCACCACTGTTCAGTGTTGGGCAGGGTGCCATCTATTTACTGTGTTTCTCTGGGAGTCTGGACAGTCTGGACCTGCAGTGCTTGGCAGGCAGAGAGCGTGGAGTCATATGAGAGTTTCTGACAAACCTAGAACTTTCACTCAGCTTCTGCTTTCCATTGGTGGCTTTGTAGTCTTCAGGGGAAATTGACAGCCAGAAACCCTAATGGAGAAGGAAACAGCGGTATGAATGGGCAGTACAGCTGAATGCAGAGTGAATGGGGAGAGTACACTGGATTTCTACACTGGGAGAAAGTAAATGATTATGGTATTTGAAAAATGAAAAAATGGGATCCAGGAAAGCAGAGATGAAGGAGAGTTATGCCATGTATCAGAATCAGCAGATAGATAAATAGAATTTTATATATATCGTATACCTTATACTATATATTCATACGTATGTAGCATAGATATGTATTATTATATTATTATGCATAAAATTACATACAATTGATGAAACAGTTTTTCCCAGTTCTGTTTTTTAGGCTGTCAGTGTTTTGCAGTCAGTGACAGAGAGAGGGAGAGGAGAATTCATTATTCCCATTTAGATCTGTATGAAAAAATAAGAAGATAGGCACTACCTGTTAGCCTTCACTCAGTGGATGATATTCTGCTAAAGGCTCTTTAATGTTCCAGTTTGTCTAATACCACAACAACTCTAGGAATATTTTCATTTACTTTATATTTGAGGAAACTGAGGCTCAGGGAAGTTACGTGATTCTCCAGGATCACACACATGTCCTGGCAGAATCTACATTCAATGCAGATTCCTATCTCACATATAAATAATTATTTAAATTTCATCCTGTTTAATTCTCAAACCCTTGGTTTCCTTCTTCAGTGTTTCCTGAAGATCGTTGTTCCCTCGCTGACTCCTAACTGCACTCGCTACTCCATCTCTGTGTCCTTGGCAGCCTCTCCTTCTCTTTCTCAGTCTTAAAAGTTGAAGGTCCTCATAAGCTTTAGGTCCTCTTCTCATTCTACATCCTACTCATAAGTAATGACATCCTTACCATATCTTGATTTTCAAATATGCAACAAACACAAATTAATATCTCCATGATGTACGTTGTTGTAGATTCCAGATCTGCATATGCATCCACCAATGGGAAATCTGTCTTTAGATGTTTGTAGAGCACTTTATAGAATACATCTGCCTTCTTGAAAAGCCTCATTCCAGATGCTAGTGAGAGAATCCCGTTTCCTTTATCTCTCATTGTAACAGGAAACTTAATTGAAATAATTTTAGCATGATTACTGTTTTTATATCTCTTTCTTTTCCAAACAGAACTCTTTGGCATTTGCTTTTTTCACCTCTTTATTCGTGGAACTATTATATATCTGATATAGAAATATGAAGTTGTAAAATATAACCTACTGAAACAAGTGAATGATGAGTAGAATTCATCATACAGGACTTCCCTGGTGGCGCAGTGGTTAAGAATCTGCCTGCCAATACAGGGGACACGGGTTTGATCCCTGGTCCAGGAAGATCCCACATGCCATGGAGCAACTAAGCCCGTGTGCCACAGCTACTGAACCTGAGTTCTAGAGCCCACAAGGCACAAATACTGAGCCTGCGAGCCACAACTACTGAAGCCTGTGCACCCTAGAACCCGCGCACCGGAACTGCGGAGCCCACTCGCTGCAACTGCTGAAGCCTGCGTGCCGAGAGCCTGTGCTCCGCAACAAGAGAAGCCACTGCAATGAGAAGCCTGCGCACCACAACGAAGGGTAGCCCCCGCTCGCCGTAACTAGAGAAAGCCTGTGCATACCAATGAAGACCCAACACAGCAAAAAAAAAAAAAAAAAAATTCATCATCCATTTTTCACTATGCTTTGAGAATTTAAGCTATTTCTTTTTGTAAGAATAAACCAATGCAGGCTGTCATCTGGGGAAGATTTTCATAAATTAAACAAGAAAATAATTTGAAAAAAGATAAAGGTAAGCATATTTTATTATATTTGAATACATTATAAAGTTGAACGTGATATTATACAAGCAAAACTATTTTAAGTACCATACATAGTTTGACTGAGATAAAGTAGAAGAATAAAATAGGTGAATACATTAGAGCCTTTCGCACTTTAATCACTGTTATTTTGAACTCCTGGTCTGATAATTCCTAAATTTCTACTGTATCTGAGACTGTTTCTGATATTTGCCCTATCACTTCAAACTGTGTTTTTCACCTTTTAGTATGGTAAGTTTCTTTAAAAGTTGAACGTGATGTACAGGATAAAAGGAACTGAGGTAAATTGACCATTAGATGAGTATTTACATTTATCTTGCTAAGAGGTTGGCTGTGTTTACTTCTAGTCCTGGACTCTGTTTCTACCGTCTTTATTTTCCATATCGGCCAAGCTGGCTTATCCTTCAGGATTGGTCTTCTTTTTTTTTTTTTAATTAATTTATTTATTTCTTTATGTTTGGTTGCCTTGGGTCTTCGTTGCTGTGCATGGGCTTTCTTTAGTTGCGGCGAGCGGGGGCTACTCTTCTTTGCGGTGCGCGGGCTTCTCATTGCGGTGGCTTCTCTTGTTGCGGAGAACAGGCTCTAGGTGCACAGGCTTCAGTAATTGTGGCATGCAGGCTCTAGAGCACAGGCTCAGTAGTTGTGGCATACGGGCTTAGTTGCTCCGCAGCATGTGGGATCTTCCTGGACCAGGGCTTGAACCGTGTGCCCTGCATTGGCAGGCAGATTCTTAACCACTGCATCAGCAGGGCAGCCCAGGATTGGTTTTCTCGAACATAGATTTATTAGACCTGTTTGGCAAATAACCACTATAGGAGACAGGTCTGCATCTTGTTCACCATTGTATCATTAGCACAGAGTTCATAACAGTTACTCCAAATAATTATTAACAGAGTATTGGATTTTCCATCAGACCTCCCATTAGAAGCTTCTGTTGACCTCACATCAGAACCTTATATTGAAGTAATTAGTAACCATCATTAGATGACTCAGTAGATTTCTACTGAGCCTCTTGGTTCATCATTCTCCATCTCACAATGAAGATGTAGGGTGGTGAAAATTTAGGGCCTAGGATGCTAGATAAAGTTAGCCTTCTTTGCTTTCCTGGTGTCAGAGTCTTTGTAATGTTATACATTCTTTTTCAGTTCATATTTTTCTTGGCAAGGGTTGTCTTGCTACTACTGAATTACTTCCTGTTTCAACTTGAGGTTAGTTGCTTAATAGGAAAGTAAAAACGGAAACATAAACGGAAACATTATGATTTTCCATAATGTTCAATACATCACTAATTTCCTTCTCCATTCAACTTTCTTGGAAAGCGTCATTGCATTTGATGCACTGAAGTAAAGTGAAAACAGATACAAACCTGACTATGATGAGAGTGAAAGAAGTAAAGTGACTCCCCAGGTGAAACAATGACAGTGGGAGTTCTTCTCTTCTCTTGTCACTCTTCCACCTACTCCAGTATGGTTTCTGCTGATTAATCCCACCAAATCAGCTCTCAGTAAGGTCAGTGCCATCTGTTTCCCATGTAGTGGATGATTTCAATCTACAGAGCAGCTTACTGACAATCAATATAATGTTAATCAAAATGATGATAAATTATCCTTGTGAATAATTAAATATGTCATGTTTTAAAGTAAATAAAATATTAAATATGATTATGAGTTACAATACATCAAATCCATGAAATTTCTTCTGAGGCAAAAATGTTTCAGAAAGGTAAAACCATGCAGAGAATAAAATGAGCCACCTTCTACTCTAGGTTCCAGCCTTGCGTAGGACCTCCTTTCTCTCCTCCAATTCAGATGGCAAATATCTCAAACCTGTTTTCTATGTATATTGTCTTTACCTTCTTTTACTCATCCTTCCACCTTCTCTTCACCTTCTGCTGATTAAGTCTACCAAACAAGCTCTCACTAAGTGGCCAATGCCATCTCTTTTCCCAATGTAGGGAGCATTTTCCATCTATGATTTCATGAATGCATTGAGTCTTCTAAGCAGTTTCAGTCTTTTCAAACACGGTCTTCTCACCATTCTCTCTTGTTAACATATGGCCATTCCATGTCCGCTTCCTTTGTGGTGTTCCCTCCCTTTTAAAGTTAAGGTCATAAGACTCAATTTTAAGTCCTTTTCTCATTCTATACTGTCCTCACATTTGATCACTTCTTCAGTTCCATGCTTTACACTTCGTGGGATTGCTTGTAAATTGCCATCTCCAGTATCCAATGGACATTTGCACTGAAATGCCTACTAGTTAACTATAGGTAATATCTACTGCTTTTATTTTTGTATCCTCACATGGCTTGATCCACCTTCTACTGGGGGAATTCCATTTTTCTCCCTCTCATTGTAGCATTCAACCTAACTGATATTCATTTCTACTACAAATCAGAACTATTTTTAAAATAAGTAATAAAATTTAATTGAAATATGAATTAATTATTGTTTTTAGGTTACTCTCCTTAAAAAAAATCAAAGTTATAAAAAGCAAGATTGGATTAGTTATGTTCATGTCTGTGTCCTGAGGGCAACACAAAACCTGGCTAGAGTTAGTCTATTTTTATTTCTAATGTGAGAATCATAATGATGGTCAAGGAATTGTAACACATTCTTTAATCATTTTGCACATTCAGGCTTGGTGTTTCTTTTTTAAAGAATAAACAAATGAAGTTTTCTCTAGTAAGAATTTAATGAACAAAGAAAACTCATAAACTGAGTTAATACAAAGTATATATTTCTTCTCTTAACCACAGTGTATACATGCACATAATATTATGTAAATAAAAATAATTTAAATCTTTATAAATAGTGAAATAAATATTAAAATAGATAAATAAATATTTAAGTAGATAAGTAAGTAGATAGATCAGCATGGGCATCTATGAGGGACGAGTGCCTGTAGAGTAGAACATCATGTTGCTTAATATTCCTGAAAACACTGGACAAATTAACTCAATTCAGGGCATGATGAGAGCAGAAATGAGAGTCTTTGACATGGCAGCACAGGTGGAAGTGTGGTCTTGTTAGTGAGAATCATTTCTCAGGTTGAACGAGGTGTGTGTCATTCCTTCCTCCTGAGTCTTTCTTACAAGTTCCTTGATGAAGAGAAGGATCTCATGACTTCTGCTCTGACAATCTCCCAGGCACAAGGGCTGTACTTCTTCTCTTGCAGATAGACAGTGATTCTGTGGAAGTATTTCCTCACAGCCAGGATGGAGTCCTCCTTGAGCAGGGGAGTCCCTTCCAGCCCCGCCTCCTGCATCAGACAGGCTTGCAGGTCAGTGAGCTGCTGATAAAGTGCAGTGCAGAACTTGTCCAGGAGGGTCTCATCCCAAGCGGCAGCCGAGCCCTCTGTGCTGAAGAGCTGGAAGGTCTGCTGGATCATCTCATGGACGACAGCGATGGCTTGAGCCTTCTGGAACTGGTTGCCTCCAAACGCCTCCTGGGGGAATCCAAAGTCATTTCTGTCCTTCAGGCAGGAGAAGGGGGAGATTCTCCTCATCTGTCGCAGGAGCATCAGGGCCCTCGTGTTAGCCAGGCTGTGGGTCTGAGGCAGGTCGCAGCCCAGAGAGCAGTTGGAGTTGCAGCTGAGCAGCACCAGGGCCAGGAGTAAGGACACGGTTGGGGCCATCGGGGACCCTGCAGATGCTGCCGGCCTGGCTGAGGTGGGGTCTCTGTGAACCCTGCTCTCTAGGTTCTCTGAAGACCTTCCTTCAGGCTTGGGTCTTAAATAAGAATGTATTCATTTCCATTTTCTGAATATTTCTTGTGACTTTCTACTTCTGTTTTTGCTTTTCATTTTGCACTCTCCAAATGGGTTAGGGCAGTGTTTCGCAAATATTTTTTTCCATTATTGCCTCTGCCCCTGCCCACAGAGCCTTCTTAGATAGTTTTTCCTAATTGCCTCCGCAACATTAAATTTTGATAACACATATGTCCTGTGTATGTATTTATGTACTCCATGGATATCTCTACTCTGTACATACAAAAAGTGCAAAGCTTACTCTTTGTATTCACTGCAGGATTAAGAATGACAAAAAGTTTTAAAGCTATTGAATTTTTTTTTTAAGCTATTGAAGTTTTAAAAAATTTTTGTCGGAGTAGAGTTGGTTTAAAGTGTTTTGTTAGTTTCAGGTGTACAGCAAAGTGAATCATTTATACATACGTATATCCACTCTTTTTTAGATTCTTTTCCCATATAGGTCATTATAGAGTATTGAGGAGAGTTCCCTGTGCTACAAAGTAGATCCTTATTATTTATCTATTTTGTATATAGTAGTGTGTATATGTCAATCCCAATCTCCCAGTTTATCCCTCCCCCTCTTACCCCCTGGTACCCATAAGTTTGTTTTCTTCATCTGTCACTCTGTTTCTGTTTTGTAGATAAGTTCATTTGTACCCTTTTTATAGATTCCACATATAAGCGATATATGATATTTATCTTTCTCTGTCTGACTTATTTCACTCAGTATGACCATCTCTGGGTCCATCCATGTTGCTGCAAATGGCATTATTTCGTTCTTTTTTATGGCTAAATAATATTCCATTATATATATATGTACTACATTTTCTTTATCCATTCCTCTGTCAATGGACATTTAGGTTGCTTCCATGTCCTGGCTATTGGAAATAGTGCTACAATGAACATTGGGGTGCATGTATCTTTTCTTCCCTTTTTTCTCTATTTTTTAATTACTTTTTATTGGAGTATAGTTGCTTTACCGTGTTGTGTTAGTTTCTGCTGTACAGCAAAGTGAATCAGTTATACATATATCCTCTCTTTTTTGGGTATCCTTCCCATTTAGGTCACCACAGATCACTGAGTAGAGTTCCCTGTGCTATACAGTAGTTTCTCATTACTTATCTATTTTATACGTAGTAGTGTATATATATCCATTCCAATCTCCCAATTCATCCTACCCCCTTTTTCCCCCCTTGGTATCCATAAGTTTGTTCTCTGTATCTGTGTCTCTATTTCTGCTTTACAGATAAGTTCGTCTGTACCATTTTTCTAGATCCACATATGAGCAATATTATACGATATTTGTTTTTTTCTTTCTGACTTACTTCACTCTGTATGACAGTCTCTAGGTCCATCCACATCTCTGCCAATGGCATAATTTTGTTCCTTTTTATGGCTAATATTCCACTGTATATATATACCACATCTTCTTTATCCATTCATCTGTTGATGGACATTTAGGTTGCTTCCAGGTCCTGGCTATTGTAAATAGTGCTGCTGTGAACATTGGGGTGCATGTATCTTTTTGAATTATGGTTTTCTTCGGGTATATGCCCAGGAGTGGGATTGCTGGGTCATATGGTAGTTCTATTTTTAGGGTTTTTAAAAATTATTTATTTATTTGGCTGAGCCGGGTCTTAGTTGCAGCATGCGGGATCTTTAGTTGCAGCATACGGGATCTTTTTGTTGCGCCATGCAGACTCTTAGTTGTGGTATGCAGGATCTAGTTCCCTGACCAGGGATTGAACCCAGGCCACCTGCATTGGGAGTGCGGAGTCTTAACTGCTGGACCACCAGGGAAGTCCCTATTTTTAATTTTTTAAGGAACCTCCATACTGTTCCCCCTAGTGGCTGTATCAGTTTACATTCCCACCAACAGTGCAAGAGGGTTCCCTTTTCTCCACACTGTCTCCAGCATTTATTGTAGGTTTTTTGATGAAGGCCATTCTGACCAGTGTGAAGTGATACTTCTTTGTAGTTTTGATTTGCATTTATCTAATAATTAGTGATGCTGAGCATCATGTGCTCTTTGGCCATCTTCATATCTTCTTTGGAGAAATGTCTATTTAGATATTCTGCCCATTTTTTAAAGCTTTTTTAAAATATAAATTTATTTAATTTATTTTTTGGCTGTGTTGGGTCTTTGTTGCCGTGTGCTGGCTTTCTCTAGGTGCAGTGAGCGGGGGCTATTCTTTGTTGCAGTGCATGGGCTTCTCATTGCAGTGGTTTCTCTTGTTGTGGAGCATGGGATCTAGGCGCACAGGCTTTCGTAGTTGTGGAACGCAGGCTCAGTAGTTGTGGCTCACGGGCTTAGTTGCTCTGCGACATGTGGGATCTTCCCAGACCAGAGATTGAACCCATGTCCCCTGCATTGGCAGGCAGATTCTTAGCCACTGCGCCACCAGGGAAGTTCCTTCCACCCATTTTTTGATTGGGTTGTTTGTTTTTTTGTTATTGAGCTGCATGAGCTGTTTGTATATTTTGGAGATTAATCCCTTGTCAGTTGCCTCGTTCACAAATATTTTCTCCCATTCTGAGGGTGATTTTTTCATTTCGTTTATGATTTCCTTTGCTGTGTAAAAGCTTTTAAGTTTAATTAGGTCCCATTTGTTTATTTCTGTTTTTATTTCCATTTCTCTAGGAGGTGGGTCAAAAAGGATCTTGCTGTGACTTATGTCATAGAGTGTTCTGCCTATGTTTTCCTCTAAGAGTTTTAGAGTGTCCAGTCTTACATTTAGGTCTCTAATCCATTTTGAGTTTATTTTTTGTGTATGGTGTTAGGGAGTGTTCTAATTTCATTCTTTTACATGTAGCTGTCCAATTTTCCCAGCACCACTTATTAAAGAGACTATCTTTTCTCCATTGTATATTGTTGCCTCCTTTTTCATAGATTAGGTGACCATAGGTGCATGGGTTAACTCTGGACTTTCTATCCTGTTCCATTGATCTATATTTCTGTTTTGGGGCCAGTACCGTACGGTTTTGATTACTATAGCTTTGTAGTGCAGTCTGAAGTCAGGGAGCCTGATTCCTCCAGCTCCATTTTTCTTTCTCAGTATTGCTTAGCTTTTCATGGTCTTTTGTGTTTCCATATAAATTGTAAAATTTTTTGTTCTAACTCTGTGATAAATGCCATTGGCAATTTCATAGGGATTGCATTGAATCTGTAGATTGCTTTGGGTAGTATAGTCATTAGCACAATATTGATTCTTCCAATCCAAGACATGGTATCAATACATCTCTCCATCTGTTTGGGTCTTATTTATTTATTTATTTATTTATTTATTTATTTATGGCTGCATTGGGTCTTGGTTGCTGCACGCGGGCTTTCTGTAGTTGCGGCGAGCAGGGGCTACTCTTTGGTGCAGTGTGTGGGCTTCTCATTGCGGTGGCTTCTCTCACTGCAGAGCACGGGCCCTAGGCACCCGGGCTTCGGTAGTTGTGGCATACAGGCTCAGTTGTTGTGGCGCATGGGCTTAGTTGCTCCACGGCACGTGGGATCTTCCCGGACCACGGCTCAAACCCTTGTCCCCTGCATTGGTAGGCGGATTCTTAACCAGTGCACCACCAGGGAAGTCCTGTTTGGGTCATCTTTGATTTCTTTCATCAGTGTCTTATAGTTTTCTGAGTACAAATCTTCTGCCTCCTTACGTAGGTTTATTCCTAGGTATTTTTTGTTTTTGATCTGATGGTAAATGGGATTGTTTTCTTGATTTCTCTTTCTGATCTTTCATTGTTAGTGTATAGGAATGCAAGAGATTTCTGTGTATTAAGTTTGTATCCTGCAACTTTACCAAATTCATTGATGAGCTCTAGTAGTTTTCTAGTAGCATCTTTAGGATTTTCTCTGTATAGTATCATGTCATCTGCAAACAGTGACAGTTTTACTTCTTTTCCACTTTGGATTCCTTTTATTTCTTATTCTTCTCTGATTGCTGTGGCTAGGACTTCCAGGTTTATGTTGAATAATAGTGGTGGGAGTGGACATCGTTGTCTTGTTCCTGATCTTAGAGGAAATGCTTTCAGTTTTTCACCATTGAGAATGATGTTTGCTGTGGGTTTGTTGTATATGGTCTTTATTATGTTGAGGTAGATTCCATCTATGCCCACTTTGTGGAGAGTTTTCTTCATAAATGGGTGTTGAATTTTGTCAAAAGATTTTTCTGTATCTATTGAGATGATCATATGGTTTTTATTCTTCAGTTTGCTGATGTGGTGTATCACACTGATTGATAAGCTAATGAATTTTAATTTAACTTTACAACTAAGTTTTCAGAGTGACTTTTAATTACTATATTTACTTATATAAACAGGAATGTAGCAAACTAAATATTCAAATAAAATTTATAAACATTATAGTACTACCAAGGTATAGATATACTTAAAAATCATTCAAAACTGCTCAAAATCATTGAAATTTTGAAATTATTTTCTTAATATTTATTTTTAGGTACTTAACTTTTAATTTTGCTTCATATCATACAATAATTTTTTTTCAGAAAATAATTTTTAATTTCACTACTGCTAGATATTCATCTAGATATTGTAAACATTTTTTTCTGTTAAGCACTTGCTGTAATTATGGATGTGTTGAACAACTTCAGTAGAATTAAATGATAAAATATAACCTTTTCTGTATTTAATATGCAAATACAATTTTCTATTTGTATTTAATTCCCATAGTGCAAATCATACTGAGACTCAAACATAAGCAACATCCACAAGACAGCCAATGGGAGCTCAGAAGTAAGTGAAGGCCACGTCTCACAATATTACTTTGAGATCAAGCAAATGATGGAGAGAAAGTCCTCCAATGAGCCATCAAGTCACCATAGTTTGGAGCACTGATCGTGTATGCAGTTTCTTTATCGTCCATGAACTCAGTGTCAACGCTTCTTGTGTGTATGATACATAGGAAAACCCAAAGACAAAAATGAATACTAAGGAATAAGATTTTGTTGTATAGGGTTAAGCTTTGGAGTGCCACAGCATTGTAATAGCAAAATTTGTCATACGCCTAAAAACTAATGTTTGTACCCATGGAAGCAGTTAGCATCCCCAATGAGAATGCATGATTTAGCAGTCATCATCAATTTGAATCTTTCTCTCTATTTTTTTTTTTTTTTTTTGCGGTACGCGGGCCTCTCACCGCTGTGGCCTCTCCCGTCGCGGAGCACAGGCTCCGGACGCGCAGGCTCAGCGGCCATGGCTCACAGGCGCAGCCGCTCCGCGGCATGTGGGATCTTCCCGGACCGGGGCACGAACCCGCGTCCCCTGCATTGGCAGGCGGACTCTCAACCACTGCGCCACCAGGGAAGCCCTTTCTCTCTATTTTTGCTTTAAATTTCAAATTTCCCTAAGGATTTTCAGAGGTGCCAATCCAAGTCTATCCTTTTCAATCCAAAGGAAACCATCTTCATAATTAATTTAGAACTGAATAAATATTAAGTCTTGGAAAGAATTAACTTTCAGCTCCAATCTTTAATACTTTTTATTTTGCAGTGGAAGTTATGTTGCTTCAGCCCTCTACATTCCCATCTTCAAACAATAGGTATGTGACCATCTTTGGCAAAGCAGCTCTGCAGTAACTGGACTCTGTCTTATTCTCTGTGGTATCATGGGCACCAGGCGCAGTGTAATCACTCAACAAGTAGTTTTTACTAAAGCAATTTCTTAGATTTTCTCCTCCTACTGGAAGTCATTTGCAAATGACCAAGCTGTTTTGCTTCATCAGGGCCATATTTGCTGGGATTATAATCGAAATGGCTAATATTTCCACTCTTCCCTTACTGGTATCAGTCATGCCTACTGAGTTTATTGCTAAAACCACTAGGATTATGTTTCCTTTAAGGTGCATATGGTTCTGGGCATTCAAGTTGCAGCACAATTTTCAGCC
The DNA here is from genome assembly GCF_949987515.2 of Delphinus delphis. Lineage (NCBI taxonomy): Eukaryota > Metazoa > Chordata > Mammalia > Artiodactyla > Delphinidae > Delphinus > Delphinus delphis. The sequence continues at coordinate 70,119,772 of NC_082688.1, forward strand.
TTTGCCTGGCACTATATTAAACTCATGAGGATGGCCTCATCTCTAATTTGCCCTCTACTAGGTTACAATAGGAAAGAACTAGCCTGGTGTCATATACAGAGCCACCTATCTGAACTCAGACTCTTCCTGCATCTGACAGCTCACAGTACCAGACACATACTACTCCTTAGTGGATCTTTATTGATGTGGCAATTACTACGTTTCTCCTGAGAATCTTTGGAGACTTTTCACAAAGAATGATGAGTGATCTGTTGCATCCTGTATCTTCGTTCCATTCCATGGGAGAGTGGGCTCCTTTCAGTTTGATTTCCAAAATTTGGCCAGTAATAACTAAAGCATGACTTCAGGTCCAAAACCATGAGTTTGGATTCTGAGTCCTTGGTCTGCTCTTTTTTTCTGCTAACCTGCCCTTTCATCTTTATTTACTCAGCATGAATGTATTCTTACTTCTAAATGACAGGCGTGTAGCCTTTAAAGACCTTTATGTTCTTAAGGTTTGGTACCCCACAAGATTCATTAAAGTCCTAATCCCCAAAGTGATGGTGTTAGGTGGTGGGCCCTTTGGGAAGTGATTAGGTCATGAGGATGGAGGCCTCAAAGTTAGAATTAGTGCCCTTTTAAAAGAGGTCTCAGGTAAATCCCCCAGTCTCTGCCAAGGAGAAGTGGACAGTGTGTGACCTGGAAGCAGGCTTTCAGCAGAACTGGACCACGCTGACACCCAGATCTTGGATTTCCAGACTATGGAACTGTGAGTAGTTTCTGCTCTTTACAAACTACCCAGTCTATGCTATTTTGTTGAAGATGCCCAAATAGTAAGACATGTCCTGACCTATTGTATCCTCAGAATACCTTCCAGGCGTGTGTAAAATACCTAAAGGGAGAGAAACCATCTTACCCAACCCCGTTTCCTAGACAGCTAGTCCAGTCCCTATCATTTCAGGAGCTCAATCATATATTTGATAGATATATTTGATAGATATGACGTGAAAGGACAGTAATCTACACATACTTTAAAATTCTTTATGGTTCTACAAGGGAGGTTACAATGAAATATTGTGTGAGGTATTTTTTTTTTTTTTTTTTTTGCGTTATGTGGGCCTCTCACTGTCGTGGCCTCTCTCGTTGCGGAGCACAGGCTCCGGACATGTTGGCTCAGCGGCCATGGCTTATGGGCCTAGCCGCTCTGCGGCATGTGGGATCTTCCTGGACCAGGGCACGAACCCGTGTCCCCTGCATCGGCAGGTGGACTCTCAACCACTGCGCCACCAGGGAAGCCCTGTGTGAGGTATTTTTTAAAAGACTTTGCAGCACTATTTTCTTCAAGTTCACATTTTCAGTATTTAGCAGATAAGGATGAGAATCACGGGCCTGGACATGAATGGAAGACCCACTCTCCACTTTTATTTAGTTCAGTCATCCTCAAGTACTTTCAAGGAGCTACGTGGCCCTACTTTTCTTGTCTCTCTCAGGCAAAAAGGAAACAACTTGTGTCTACACTTGCAGATATTTTCCTTGTTAGTCTGTGCCTTTGGGAATGAACTTGAATGCTTCTTTCAAAGAGTCACTCATGCTGTGAACTCTAATGAGTGACATCCATGTCATCATACCTAAGTTGAAATTGTGGAGTCAGACCCCAAGTCAACTTTTTTTTATGATGTGGGTGGAAGCAAGAACATTGTTTTGGTTTCTTTTCTCTAGAATGTCATTAGTACAAATAGTATAAAAATGAAAAGTAGTCTTATTCATTGAACTTGTCTCCTCTTCCATTAGTCACCCAATAACTTCCCAACTTCTTTGCACTTAGATTCCCATGATAATAAATTCAGGCCAACTAATGTGGGCAGAGGTGATATTGCCCTATACTGTCTTGGCCCTTGAAAACATCCCATGTAATCCCCATACTTTTTCCTTTACCACTGAGTGGAATAGACTCACACACCACAAATCGGAAATCACACGTTGAATAGAGCAACGCCACACAATAGAGGGCACCCATGTCCCTACATCACTGTTTAGAGGAGGCCAGCTAGAAAATTCATCTGATTAGGAATGCCTGCATTTTTCTCTTAAGGATGGAAAGGTAAATTTCTATGCTGACCCAATTACTGACATCTTTCTGTTTCTCTGTGACAGCAGCTATCATGAAATTAACTGACAAATGTCTTGAACAGCATACTATGCTAACAACCTTTCCATTTTAAAATAAACGTCATAGTTGGGAATCCAAATACCCTCCAAGAAGTTACACAGATTTTAGAAAGCACATTGTAAAATTACTTGTATAAGAAAATAGATTGTGTTCTTCTTTGTAAATATATTTTTGTAAACTCGTGACACTTCAGATATTTTTCAACATGTGCAGAAATATGAGTGGACGTATCTTAGAGGACTAAACAGACAATAATCATTTGATTAGAAGTGTCACAAGTGTACCTTTCTTCTTTATTTGTTGACAGTAATCGGAGAATTATTACATGAGAGAAAGGAACACTTTAATTTCTCCTCTGATAGCCTCCCAGGCACAGGGGCTGTATTCCTTTTCCTTCAGATAGAGATGGATTCTTTGGAAATATTTCGGGACAACAATTCCCAAATATGGACAGTCCAGATTGTCATTTTCCACTTGCTTATGCAGTAGTTCCAAGGTGTGATCAAGGCTAGAGGGTAGTTTATGGAGTAGGGTGTTGTTCCAAGCAGCTTGGCTTTCCTCCTTGTTGAAGAGGTTACCATCTGCTGGAGCGTCAGATGGTGGTAGCCGGTGCCTTGAGTCGTCAGGATTTCTGTGATATTCCCTCTTTTCCAAGGAAATTTGAAGTCGGTTCTGTCCTCTAGGCATGACTGAAACGGGATCTTCTTCATCTGTCTCAAAAGTATGAAGAGTTCCCTGCTCTGTAGGCTCTGGATCCAAGGCAAGTTCCAGCCAAGAGGGCGAGCAGGGATGGAGCAGAGTATCACTCCTGCCACTAGCAAACAGATCTGGGCCTTTGAGAATTTCAGTGATTCACCCGCTGGCCGCGAGGGGGCGCGCGGGCACCACTAAATAATTAGCCGGAAGGTTCCTTCCCTGGAACCCGGGACAGCGCGCTTCTCTAGGCGGCAGCGACAGGGCGCCGGATGTCTTTTGATGGGTTCGGCTAGGGAAACGCTGACTTATGAGAGTTTGCAGTTTCCCGGTTTGGGCAGCGCGAGAGAAAGTTGAGTTGCATCCTCACGGAGCAACTTTATACTGATTTAATAGTGAGAAAAAAACTTTTGTCTTCGCGATGCTGAGTTCTCAAGTGGGAGGCTTGTTGCGGCCGCGCCAGCGACAATTTTGTCTGGTTGGAAGCTGAAACCTTGCATTTTCGGGCTTTCCCCTGAGTTTTGTGCTTTATTTTCGCACAGAAACTTGAGCGAGGCCATTTTTGGGAAAGAAGCCGTTTTCTGAGGGGTTTGAAGCTGGGAAGCGAGTTGGGGCCGATTTTACAGCTTCGGGCTGGTTTCTGGCGCTGTGCTGCGACGGCCCAGAGAAAGGGGAACGCGGCGGCGGCGATGGGACGCCCGGACGGTGTTGGGGACGCCCTGGGGGTGAGTGGGAGCGCGGCCACTACCGGGGCCGAGGACGCGGGAGCTGAGCGTGCCTGTAGATGCTCTGGGACTTAATGGTGTCTTTCAAGGATACAGCGTTAACGTGGGGGAGGAAGTACTGAATAACTAAAAAGTAGGAACATTAAAAAACTCACAGGGGGCTTCCCTGGTGGCGCAGGGGTTGAGAGTCCGTCTGCCGATGCAGGGCACACGGGTTCGTGGCCCGGTCCGGGAGGATCCCACATGCCGCGGAGCGGCTGGGCCCCTGAGCCATGGCCGCAGGGCCTGCGCGTCCGGAGCTTTTGCTCCGCAACGGGAGAGGCCACAGCAGTGAGAGGCCCGGTACCGCAGAAAGAAAAAAAAAAAAAAACTCACAGCATTTTATTTTTTATATTTTTAAATTAAACTTATATTGCTTGACTTAAATTAAATATTTTAGAATTTTTTATATTTTAAGATATTTTCTGAAAATATTTAAATCTTGAAGGTAGGATATTATAATATATGGGTATTAAAACAGCATTTTATTAAACTATTTAAACTATAGTTTCTTTATACTAAAACAAGAATTTAATATAATTTTACTTTCCTAGTTTTAGTGGAAGCAAACTCATTAATATTTTCAAGATGACTTCTTTGCCTGTTTGAGAGAACTGCAGTGTTTGACAAGTTCTTGTGACTCTGACAGTCTTAAATAATTTTTATTTAACTCGAGTTTCTGAAACCCCTTTCTCAGGACTCCAGCTTGACTGTAGTGTAGAAAGAAGAGTTATTAGTGTCCTGGACAAGAAGCTCAGGACATTTACCAGGTCTGATCTTCTCATTTTCTCTGGTAAGAATTTTATAGACTAAACAGAAATTACCCAAATTTCACTGGCAACGTGAAGCCTTCCTCTGTAAGACTGTCAGCGTCATCCAAATGCAGGGTCATTTCTGTCTTTATTTAAAATTTTGCTATTTTCTTCAGCATGTATGTTTTGGTATTTTCATTTTTATATATTGCGTTAAAATACGATTTATCTTGATCACTTAGATTTGGTGCCTTCTTACATTCCATGCTTGAGGGAAGCCCTCCCTTTCTTTACCCAAATAACCAGGAAATAGCTTTCAAAGTAATGTTGTGATCTTCCATAGCTAAAAATATAGGAATGGCCCATTTCTCGTCACCCTCTGCTCCATCTACATTTTATAACCCATTTCCTGGTCCCCATAACATTTAAAAACACCTTTGTCTTAAAATAATATCACCAGAGGTGGCCTGAGACTGAGGATGAGGGAAGGGACCGTTGATCTCATTTATACTATTCACAGAGCAGCCATTCCTCCTCGATGCTGGTTCTCTGCAAATGTTTCAAGTGCTGTAGGATTTCTCTCCTTAATGTACCAGACACTGCTCTAGGCCTGGAAACTTGGGCTTTGCTCCTTCGCAGTCCAGAAGGCAACCCCTCTCCTGCAGTTTGCATTTGGGGCCTCAACACGCAGACCCCTGACAGTGTTAAGGGAGTGGCAGTCAAAGCCTTTCTTGGCGGGGCTGATCATGGACTCTACGAGTTACTATATGTCACATTAATGCTAAAGGCAGCTATGTTCACTAAATTCAGATTCTCAGACTATAATTTGCAAACTTCATTTAATCTTTACATTTGCCTGTGTGACAACTACTTGAGTTGTCTCAGTTTTTTAGAAGAGGAAATCAAAATCTGATGTCATTTAAATTGAGGAGCCCCAGATTTTTGTCAGAGTGGAGCCTTCTGCTGCTCCCAGGCCCTCCTCTTCATCAGCTCTGAGCACTGGCCCTCAGCTGCACTGAGCACGTGGTGCTTCCCTCATCCTAATCCTGCCTCTAAAGTCTGTCCTCCCTGCTCCCTGGAGGGCAGTCACCATCCCTGCCTTACTTTTCTGGAATCCATATTGCCAAGCACATTGTCACATATATATGTGGTGAGCACACTTTTGGTGACAGAAGGAAGAGAATGGTATGAATTAGACCTTGGTGCTAACATTTATGCCACTCTTATCCGTAGACTATGTCTGGAAACATGAGCTATGACTCCTATAAAGTCATGTGGAAGAATTCAAATCTAATGTCTTAGCTCCTTAAAGGGAAAATGGAGAGAGGCAAGGCTAGTTGTATTTTGGTGCATTACAAAGCATGAACGTACAGTAAAATGTCAAATGTCTAAGTACTCTTATTAGAATTTTAAAAGACACAGATTGAGACTCAGATTTTATTTCAACCTTGAGTCTCATTTGGATGAGTACATCCTATTGGATTTATACTCTGTCCTTTTCCATGAATGTGTTTCATTTCCAGCGTAATAAACAAAAGCGTTGAAGTTGGGACATTATCTGTTGCCGATAAATTGAATAGAAATTGGAAAAACTTAGAAACAACATTGGCATAAGTACAGAATTGACAACCTTGTACTATTTAAGAATCTCACTTGCAGGCAGGTACTCAGAGCAGCTGGATACAGGCTCCCACAGCCAGACACCTGCATCACCAGGCTCACCGGGGCCTGCCACCCTCCTCACTGAGGACACCCAGGATGACGTTCTCCAGCCCTGTCTGCACCCTTAGCTGTGACCAGCCCCGAACCACGGCCTGCCAAAGCAGGAGACCCTCACAAGTTCTGCACCTAATGGAAGAATCTTTCTTGTTTTCCTGCCTGAAGGACAAGAAGGTTTTCAGGTTCCTCCAGGAGCAGCCAGTTGCAAATAGCTCAGGCCACCTCTTTCTCCATGCGGTAATCTAGCAGATCTTCAACTTTTTCAGCAAGAAGGGATGATAATCCTCATTGGACTGCTCAGCAGCTAGAATTTTTGGAGACCTGTTTGGTGCAGAAAATGGAGATGGAAAGACTTTCTGAGCAATGAGGACTCCAGCCAGACTTTGAAGAACTCCTTCCAAAGTACCAGGCTCAGGGAATTCCCTGGTGCTCCAGTGGTTTGGACTCGGCGCCTTCACTGCTGTGACTCGGATGCAGTCCCTGATCCCACAAGCCGCTGGACCTGGCCGAAAACAACAAAAAGGAGGAAAAAAAAAACCCCAAAATAAACGCAAAGTACCAGGGTCGATCTGAGAAGCAAAGTACACAACTGCTGTGCCTGGGACGTTGTGATACTGGAAGTTAAGACATGAAAATCAATAAATGCTTTCTTTGTCTTAATAAGCTCATCAGAAAACTCAGGAAGTTGAAAAGGAGACTTAAGCTTCCACAGTATGTCTCATCTGCAGTCCTCCCTCAGTACCCGAGGGGGAGAGGTTCCCGGACCTCCACGGATACCGTGTGGATCTTCAAGTTCCTTATATAAGATGGTATAGTATTTGCATATAACCTACATACATCTCCCATATACTTTAAATCACCTCTAGATTACTTATAATACCTAATACAATGTAAATGCTATAAATAGTTGCTGGCGCGTGGCAAATTCAAGCTTTGCTTTTTGGAACTTTCTGGAATTTTTTCTTCAAGTATTTTCAACCTGTAGTGGTTGAACCCATGTGTTTGCAGGGCTGGCTGCACTTATTAGTGGCCTCAATCTTGTAAATATTTACTCAGTTCAAAGACTTTTTTTGTCCGCTTCTGTTAAAAAATATATTGAGTCATTTTGGCAGATTTTTATCAATAATAAGAAACTGTAGTTTTGAATAGAAAGAAATTTCATTTTGATTTGCAATAATTAGTATTTATTATCTTAGGATAATTGCTATATTTGCAAATTTTACTATTTATGTTATAATATGACAAGCTTTGCCTTTTGTTTTATTTTGCTTTGGGGGTGTGATTTAATCTATATTTTAAGTGCTGAGTCTTAACTTTTTTTTTTTTGGCCGTGCACAACACCTGGGATCTTAGTTCCCTGAGCAGGGATCACACCCATGCCCGCTGCAGTGGAACCACAGTCTTAACTGCTGGACTGCTAGGGAAGTCCGCTGAATCTTACTTTTGCTTTTATTTTCTTATTTTTTTATTGGAGTATAATTGCTTTAAAATGTTGTGTTAGTTTCTGCTGTACAATGAAGTGAATCAGATATATGTCTACAAATATCCCCTCCCTCTTGGACCTCCCTCCCACCCCTCCCCCATCCCACCTAGGTCATCACAGAGCACCAAGCTGAGCTCCCTGTGCCAAACAGCAGGTTCCTCCTAGCTATCTGTTTTACACATGGTAGTGTATATACATCAATCCTAATCCCCCAGTTTATCCCACCCTTCCCTTCCCCCTCCACCATGTCCATACATCTGTTCTCTATGTCTGCGTCTCTATTCCTGCCCTGCAAATAGGTTCACCTGTACCATTTTTCTAGATTCCACATATATGCGTTAATATACGATATTTGTTTATCTCTTTCCGGCTTACTTCACTCTTTTGCTTTTAAAGAGGTACAGAGTGCCCTTAAACCTTCAGTCACTCTTAAAATCCAAAAGGCACATAAATAGTTTCGTCAGTTCTGTTTATGTTTTTGCCGATATCCCAGTAGGAACTGAAAGGAAATGCCATGTTTTGATGCCATTTCTTTCCTGGAAACTTGAACTTGCCACCATGGGAAACCACTACTTCAGCCAGCAAACATGGAATCGCCACACAGAGCCTATATCTTCTCATTTTTCACTCTGGATCAAAATGTCACACAGGTGCTTCAGATTGGCAAAGTCTTATTCAAGTGCCTGCATTCTATCTGCAAAGGAGGCTAGAAATTTGCATTGGGTCTCCTACATTGGTAAATTAGTGTTCTATTGATGCATAATTAATAACCTAAAAATTTAGTGGCGTTAACCACTAGTCTATTACCTAACAGTTTTTATGAATCAAGAATTTGAGAGCGCTTTCAGTGGGCTCAGGGTCTCTCATGAGGTGGCGGTCAGGATGTCAGCTGGCCTGCAGTCACCTGAAGGCTTGACTTGGGTTGGAGGATCTGCTTCTAACATGGGTCATTCACATGACCACTGCCAGGAAGCCTCAGTTCCTCATCACAGTCACCTGAGCCCCTCCACTAAGCCCTGTGATGTGTCCTCACAACAGCTGGCTTCTACCAAAGTGAGTAATGAAAACCAGAAGTGGAGAAGGCAGTAAATTGTTTTATGACAGAGTCTTATAAGTTACACACCATCACTTCAACCTGTGTTGTGTATTGATTAGAGGGAAGTTGCTACATCAAGCACATAGTGAAGGGAAGGGACAGGAAAGAGTATGAGACAGTCTGTGACTATATTTTAAAACAACTGCAATGAAAGAAATAGGATTCATAAGGTAGGCATATCCCTTCATGTAGAAAGGCTGTTGTACAGATGATGGGTGGCCATGAGTATGATGTCAGAAGAAGAATCTGTGATGATTTATTGGCTATGGGCTTTGAGGAAGTTGAGAACTCAATGATAATGTCCATGTCTCTATCCTGGCCTGCAGAATGATTGGGGCCCATTCACACAAGGAACATAGAAGGGTGAGAAAGTTTGGAAAATATGTATTCAATTTTGAACACGTGAAGTGGAGATATTCTAGATATTCTAGCATGTAGAAATATGGATCTAATGTTTGGAGATAAGATTCTGGGGAAAGACATGCATATGGAGGTCACAGTCATAGAGAGGACATTTGGAAGTATTTGGGAGGTTGAGAGTGTATGTGCAGAGAGGATGAAGTGTGGGACTAGCACGGAATTTTGAGGAACACCAATTCCCTAAGATGAGAGGGAGCAGTCAACAAAGGAGAAGAGGAGAGGCAGAAAAGCAGAGGATGGTAGTGACATGGAGACCAGATGAGCATCAGACCTTAAGATGGAGGGCATGGTAACAAGTGTCCGATGCTTCTGAGATGTCAGCTGAGGCTGCCTGACAGCGATCTCTGATCTCAGTAACATGTATTATAGTTTATTATAAACTTTGGCTGAGCAGTTTTATTAGAACAGGGAGGTTGAAGCCAAATTATGGCAATTGGAGGAAGGAGGTGCATGTGAAGAAATAGGGACAGATAATCCAGAGAACGTTGAAGAAGTTTGGGTGTGAACAGAATGACAGAAGCAAAATAATACTAACAAGTGGTCATAGGGCTGAGGAATAGTCATGTTTAGGATAAAATGAAAATTAAGCACATTTAACGTGGATCAGAACTAGCCAATAAAAAGAAAGATGTTGATACAGGAGAGAGAGGATGTAACTGATAAAGCATGAACATCTTATTAAAGTCCCCTCTGCTTTTCTATCAAAGGAATCGTTCTGAAGAACTAAGCCTTCTGGAATTGTCCCTCTGGTGTCACAGAGGTTTTGCACCCTGAGGCAGTGCGCCAGGCTGAGGCTTGGAATGGGTAAGAAGGACTTTATTTTACAAAGTGATGTAAAGTCTAAATGTGAGAATGGCGATGGGCCAAACTTCCATCTCTCTTCTCTGGCTGATCAGTTTCATCAAGGATGTTTATCGATGCTGAGGATGTAAAAAATGTGTTCTTAAAATCAATGTGCTTGCATGCCCCTGGAAAGTAATCATGTACCCTCAGGGATACCAGTATCTAGGTTTGAACACTGATATATATATATATATATATATATATATATATATTTTAATATTTATTTATTTTGGCTGCGCTGGGTCTTAGTTGAGGCACGGGATCTTTGCTGCGACATGCGAGATCCTTTAGTTGCGGCATGTGGACTCTTTAGTAGTGGCATGTGGATGCTTAGTTGTGGCATGCATGCAGGATCTAGCTCCCCGACCAGGGATCAAACCCAGGCCCCCTGCATTGGGAGTGCAGAGTCTTACCCACTGGACCACCAGGGAAGTCCCTGAACACTGATATATAATGGATACCAGTATTCAGTGGCTTCACTGGTCTTTACTTACTCACCTGGAATCTCTTTCCTTTGGAGCACAAACAAATAGAATCAAATTTGTGGTTTTGGAAGAAATTGAGACCTTGTTTCCCCTCTAGAGGTCAGTCCAAAATAGTTTTTTTAAACAATTTTCTTTTTTTTTTTTTTCATTTATTTTGGCTGCGCAGGGTCTTAGTTGTGGCATGTGAGATCTTCGTCGTGGCATGTGGGATCTTCGTCACGGCATACGGGATCTTTTAGTTGCTGCATGCAGATTTCTTAGTTGCGGCATGGCATGCAGGATCTAGTTCCCTGACCAGGGATCGAACCCAGGCCCCCTGCATTGGGGGTGTAGAGTCTTACCCACTGGACCACCAGGAAAGTCCCACTTATTCTTTTTTTTTTTTTAAATTTGAAGGCCATTGAACCAATGGTACCCTAAGCATGGACTGGTCTAAGTATTTGCATCAACAGTTCCTTTAATCAATAACCAGTCTTAATGAGGGCAGTGAAAATAACCGCTTGCTGAACTTCGTGACCAGTGAAAGTCTGTGAAGTTCTGTATCTCAAGAGTCAAAATATTTTTCCTTAATCCCTGAGTTTTCCTGACAACTTGTTAAGAAAAAGATCCCACTTGATTCGAAGGTCTAAGTTATATATTATTTATTTTCCTGTTATCTTTGAAAAGGTCAGAAGGAAGATATTTCTTTTAAATGTAATCTGCTCGGACTTCCCTGGTGGCTCAGTGGCTAAGAGTGATTCTCAGAGTGATAGCACTTCTCGTATGAAGGCTCAGTCAGCAAGGCGGAAGCAGCATTACCTTTTAGGACCACGCCTCAGAAATCACAGTATCATTTTTATGTATTGTAGATGTCACAAACCCATTCATATTCAAGGAGAGAGGAATTAGACAATATATCTCTTACTGGAGGATTTTCAACATTCTAGAAAAATATGTGAAATGAGGGAAATGTTGCTGCCATCTTTTAAAAATACAATCTGCTACAGTCCATAAAACGTCACATCCTTTCACATGTAAAATACATTCATCACTTCTCAAAACCTTCCAAAGTCTCATCTTATGGCAAAAATCCAGGTCCAGAGTTTCACCATCTCCGTCAGATCAAGGTGTGGATGGAGTTCCTCAGGCACAGTTCCTCTAGCACTGCTCCTTGAGTGCCATTCTTCTCAATGTGAAGCCCTGTAATCTAAATAGAGAGGTTATTTGTTCCTTTACTCCCAACATGCAGTGGTGAGGCAGGCATAAGATACTATAATAGTCCCGTTCAAAATGGGGTAAAGCAGAAAGCCCATAGCAGTCACCGGCCTATTGTAATTCGGCTCCCTATTAGGGCAGGTGGTGTCAATGTTCAGATTAGGGCTCAGTTCTAAGTCTCTGGGAGTTCTTCTCCAAGGCTGATTTTTCTCCTTTCTGGCTTCTTGGCTCTGCCTTTTAAGTTATCCTTCCTTTTCCACAAGAAGTGCTTATGTTTTACATCATGTAGACTTCTCATCCTGCTTCCTTTCTGGAAAAGTTTGGGGATCTGAAGCTCTCTTTATTGTGTATGCTATTACTTTCAGTCTAAAGTGATATAATTACTGTAACCATTTACTGGGTTTGCTGTATATCCGTTTATAATGAATGCCATTGGATAAGAGGCACACCCACAAATCTCTTCAGATATATACCCTTTTTCACCTTGGGCTACCCATGAGTCTCCAGTGAGACAGCAAGTTGGTGTTTTAGAGCCCTGTCACTTAATGGAGAGAATCTGTGAGGCATTCCCTAGGATCCTCAGAAGGCCCTTTGTTTGTTTGAAAGACTGACTCTCTGAGACACCACCTAGATCTTTCTGAAGTCATAAAGGATTTTACATTCATACTCAGTCTGATCTGATAAATAGGGCTTGTTTGTTTATTGTTGTAGCCCTCCACTCACAATACAAACTAACATAATGTCCCCAGTACTATAGCTTTGAAACAAATGACTCCAAAGTCTATCACCCAAAATAATCAATGTCTCATCTCACAGATTCTGTGAGCCAGGGATTCCCACAGGGCACGGAAGGAAGGGCTGGTCTGTGTTTCACCATCTCTAGGGCGTCAGGAGCACACTCCACTGGGTGGCTGGGATTGACCTGGCATGTGGTAGGCACTTTCACTTGCCTGTCTGATGCGAATAAGTCTCAGCTGGGACCTCAGCTGGTACTGGGTACAGAAGCACCTCACAATGACTCTCCTTGTGGTCTGGTTTTTCTGTGAGTGTGGTAGACTCAGTGTAGTTGAACTTTTTAAAAGGCGCCTTGGGCTCAGAAGTGAGTGGCCCAGTAAGCAAGCTATTATGACCTAATCCATTGGTTCTCGGTGAGGGCAGTTTTGTCCCCGAGGGCACGTTTGGCAATGTCTGGAGACGTTTTCAGTTGTTACAACTGGTGATGAGGGCTGATACTGGCATCTAATGGATAGAGGCCAGGGATGCTGCTAAACACCCTACAGTACCCACAGCACAGCAGCCACAACAAAGAATTATCTGGCCTCTAATGTGTGCACTGCCAGGCTTGATAAACCCTAACCTACCTTTGGAAGTCATAGAATATTATTTCCAACAAATTTTTTTGTAAAAAATTGACACTCTGTATGGTTAGTCAATTCAAGATGGGTGTTCGCTTGCTCTTTGTGCATCCCGTGCTAGACCAGTCCCTGCTTCACTCACACCCCGCTCACACCAACATGCTTGCCCCCTGCCCCACCACGTGATTGTTCTAAAGCTTAGGCCAAAACAGCTCGACCTGCTAGTTCATAAAAGGGAAATATCTGTGGTGGTGATGGTCATTAACCTGAGGGGTTGTGAGAGACCTGCCCCAGCTGCTGGTGTCCTTGGTAACTGATGAGCGAACCAGAGGTCAGTTCTCCCTACAAATGGTAGTCTCCTGTGTCCGGGGGGAGTGGCAAACATGGCTGCCGGCCGATTGCGTTTCACGGCTGGGTGTTCTTTGAGGACCTTTTCATACAGACACGTAAGACCCCTGTCCAGTAAACCACTGATGTCTCTGCCACCGTCTCTGGGCTCTTTCTTGGGTCTGGAGATTGGGCAGCTATAAGGCTTGCAGGCCTGCAGGGTGCAGCTCAACAGTTGGCGAGCCAGCCAAGAACCCAGAGGCCGAGGATACTCCGGTGAGTGCTGAGATGTCGGGAAATAATGATGGATAACGGGGTAGGGTGGGGGGATAATCCCAAGGTGGCCATCCACTGGCAAGTGGGACCTGTGGCAGCTGTCTACCATGAGGCATGTCTTTCTCGACCCTTATACTGATGATATCCTGTTAACCTCAGAGGCTCTTTGCAGTTTAAAAGTAGCAGCCCTGTGCTTGTTGGCGATCTGACTTCCCGGGACTGGCTGGTGAAGGCAAAACGCGAGGACCTGGGTTTCCTATCAGATGGTTTGGGGGTTATCTGTTTGGGTAATGGAGCGTACCCCCAACCCCAAACCCCTAAACAGTTAAAAGCCACAGGCTTCAGGGATATTAAGGACAGGCTTGTGAATTGGGTGTGGCCACTTCCCCGGCAGGGTGTGGTTTGGGCCTTTGGCGATGGCAAAGTACTAATACCCTGGCACTTCTGGGCCCAGCTGTGGAAGGGGACAGAGCCATGATGCAGTGCCTTGGAACGACAGTTCTATGCAGTCTGCAGTGTCTTACAACAGGTGGAAGCCGTTACAGAAGGCTTCCATGATGCGTAGAGCAACGCAAAGGACCACTCTTCAGGACCTAGAACAGCTGTGGGAGAGAAACAGGACTCCCATTGTTACCGGCCCTTTCCAGATTCTTGGGCAGCAGTACCACAGAAATGATACCACTTCCACAAGACTCTTAGGCAAGCAAAGATTTTTATTAAAAGATACAGCTTGGGCTTCCCTGGTGGCACAGTGGTTGAGAGTCCGTCTGCCGATGCAGGGGACACGGGTTCGTGCCCCGGTCCGGGAGGATCCCACATGCCATGGAGCAGCTGGGCTTGTGGGCCATGGCCGCTGGGCCTGCGGGCCCGGAGCCTGTGCTCCGCAGCGGGAGAGGCTACAGCAGTGAGAGGCCCGTGTACCGTAAAAAAAAAAAAAAAAAAAAAGACAGCGTGTGCACAAGGGAGAAGGTTGGGGTGTGGGGCGGAGGAAAAAAAGTAGCTTCCTGAGAGGAAGGGGCGAGTTGCTTTTATAACAAAGGAGAGGGTTTGTCTCATGATCCCTGACAGTTTCCAGAGATAGTCACACATCTTCGTTCAGCAGCAGGAGGCTCCATGGTGGCGCTCAGGTTAGGGAACGCTTCTGGGAGGGGAAAGGGGTGCGTGAGGAGCTTCTGCAAGAGAGCCCCGGAACAGGTAAGGTTGAAATCTGCAGTTGAGCTTGTTCCCTTGTGGCAACTAGGTATACTCGTTAATGTAACAGAGATCATTTATTCCTGGGAGGCTGTTCCCCCCCTCTCTTATCCCACCCCCAGAACTCAGGACCCCTTGGCCTTTGTTCTCTAGCTTGCAAGACCTGTTTTGCCCGTTGTGTGGTCTTTTTTTCAGAATGACTGTACTCTTTCTTGTCTTCTTTTCTCACCATAGACATCGATATCAACCAAGGAATCCCACTTTCTTGGCCATGCACTTAAGGAATGGGCTGGTAAAGATAAGTGCCGGTATTTCCACCTGCCTTCCAACCCTGCTGATGCCTTGCTAATTGAAAGGCTCCATTATTTGGCGCCGGCTGTGGGGACTGAGGGTGGACAGGCAGTATGGTACTGCAGGCCAGGACAGAAACCACAGGTAGGGGTGGTATTATCTCAGAATGCTGTTAAGGCTTGTATTTTGCTTACTGGTCACGACCTCCCTGTATTGTATTGCTAGACTTCCTCGCTAGGCTGAGGGCAGGGAATCAGCTTGTGGACTGGGCCACCGTGGTGGCCAGGCTGCAAAATGAGTCTGATGGCTGGGTGTGCAGTGAGATGCCATGGGAAATCCACCTGGCTCATGCCGCCATACGGGGGGCAACTGAAGACTCTTGCCTTCTTCCTGCCCTGTGTGCCAAGGGCCTAGCTTACTCTTGACACTTCTTAGCAGCTGTTGTGTGTATTGCATTTGTGGTATCTGGTTGCGGTGCGCTGCTATGTACCTGACCCCGGGGGTGTCTCGGAAGAGGGGCGGACGGAGATTGTAAGGGTCGTGTAGGGTGCGTAGGGGTGGGGTGTGTGGTCAGGACACTCAGGACGGCTGTTCTCTTGCTCTTCGTGCATCCCCCGCTAGACCAGCCCCCACTTCCCTCACACCCCACGCCCACCAGCGTGCTAGCCCCGGGCCCGCCTAGTGATTGTTCTAATGCTTAGGCCAAAACGGCTCCACCTGCTAGCTCATAAAAGGGAAATATCAGTATCTGCTGTTGGTCATTAACCTGAGGGGTTGTGATGGAAGGGCCCCTGCTACTGGTTTCCTTGGTAACTGATGAGCCAATCTGATGAAAATTGCCTGTGTAATAGTAGCTTCCCTCAAATAGGTAAGATTGCTGCCACGTCTTGCTTGCTGTCCACGGGGTGTCGCTGCAGGACCTTTTTCTTAAGATTCCCTGTCCAGTAAGACATTGTTGTTTCTGCTGTCTGTGGGCTCTTTCTTAGGTCTTCAGGCTGGGCAGCCACGGGTCTTGGAGGCCTTCGGGGTGCAGCCCAATACAAGCCTTTCCATATTTAAAGAGGGATGAAGTAGACCAACCTCAAGTTGGTGAGAAATGGCATAGTTTTCAAGGCACACCTGGGGTGGGAGTCAGCATTGTTGCTGTCCTTGGAAGATAAAATCTGTCAGCGTCTTGCTCTATTTCTCTTGCTGTGCGGTTTTAAGTTGTGCGTTCTGCTCTTAGAGCGAAGACTATGAAATGTGTTTTTATCTTCCAGGAAGTCTTCAGAATCAGTGCTTTTGATAATCTTATTTCAAGGGACTTGGGTACAAGATGTGTTCACATTGCTGAGTTTTTCTTTTTTTTTTTACTTTTTTTTATGCTTTGATGCCAGTGTTTCTTTTTTTTTAACATCTTTATTGGAGTATAATTGCTTTACAATGTTGTGTTAATTTCTGCTGTATAACAAAATGAATCAGCTACACATATACATATATCCCCATATCTCCTCCCTCTTGAGTCTCCCTCCCACCCTCCGTATCCCACCCCTCTAGGTGGTCACAACAATGCTGAGTTTTTAATGTACAACATGTCTACACTATAGCTATGAGAATATTATGGACAGACCTAAATCTCTGGACCTTTTTTCTTGTCACATTAGTTGAAGGAAACAGAGCTTTTCTCAAATCTTCCAGATATTTTTTGAACAGTTAAAAACATTACTTATATGCATAAAGTAAAAGGGAGCATGTTCCACCCTCACCCTCCAAAAAAATCAGTAGCCTCCAAAATAATTAACACCAAATTCTCTTCTCTCTGACCACTAACAGCACAGTTGGAAGACTGTGCTAGTTGTCTCTGGATGCTCTCACATGACTTTCTTTGCTGGAGTTGTAATGAAGCCCAGCTAGACGCCCCAGGATCAGCTCTATAGTTAACCCAAGTCAGGTGTCCTAACTTGCAGCAAGAGAGTACTCACCATGAAGAACCATGATGAGGCTCAGTAGGAAGGAGGGGTAACGGGATTTGTACATGGTTTGAGCTTGGTTTACCTGATTCTAAGGAACTCAGGGAAGAGGGTATCAGCTCAGGATTAAAATGTATGAGCTCATGTGAACTTGTGTTTTTTCTAGAGGTTCTAGGAACACAGTGGAGCTTGGGTAGTCCTTGCTGCCTTTTTTTTTTTTTTAATTTATTTTTGGCTGTGTTGGGTCTTTGTTTCTGTGCAAGGGCTTTCTCTAGTTACGGTGAGCGGGGGTGACTCTTCGGTGCAGTGTGTGGGCTTCTCATTGCGGTGGCTTCTGTCACTGCAGAGCACGGGCTCTAGCACACAGGCTTCAGTAGTTGTGGCATGCGGGCTCAGTAGTAGTGGCACATGGGCTTAGTTGCTCCACGGCACGTGGGATCTTCCCGGACCACGGCTCGAACCCATGTCCCCTGCATTGGTAGACGGATTCTTAACCAATGCACCACCAGGGAACTCCTGTTTGGGTCATCTTTGATTTCTTTCATCAGTGTCTTATAGTTTTCTGAGTACAAATCTTCTGCCTCCTTAGGTAGGTTTATTCCTAGGTGTTTTATTGTTTTTGATCTGATGGTAAATGGGATTGTTTTCTTGATTTCTCTTTCTAATCTTTCATTGTTAGTGTATAGGAATGCAAGAGATTTCTGTGTATTAAGTTTGTATCCTGCAACTTTACCAAATTCATTGATGAGCTCTAGTAATTTTCTAGTAGCATCTTTAGGATTTTCTCTGTATAGTATCATGTCATCTGCAAACAGTGACAGTTTTACTTCTTTTCTAATTTGGATTCCTTTTATTTCTTATTCTTCTCTGATTGCTGTGGCTAGGACTTCCAAGGTTATGTTGAATAATAGTGGTGAGAGTGGACCTCCTTGTCTTGTTCCTGATCTTAGAGGAAATGCTTTCAGTTTTTCACCATTGAGAATGATATTTGCTGTGGGTTTGTTGTATATGCTCTTTATTATGTTGAGGTAGGTTCCATCTATGCCCACTTTCTGGAGAGTTTTCTTCATAAATGGGTGTTGAATTTTGGCAAAAGATTTTTCTGTATCGAGATGATCATATGCTTTTTATACTTCAACTTGTTGATGTGGTGTATCACACTGATTGATAAGCTATTGAATTTTAATTTAACTTTACAACTAAGTTTTCAGAGTGACTTTTAATTACTATATTTACTTATATAAACAGGAATGTAGCAAACTACATATTCAAATAAAATTTATAAACTTTATAGTACTGCCAAGGTATAGATACACTTAAAAATCATTCAAAATCATTGAAATTTTAAAATTATTTTCTTGGGCTTCCCTGCTGGAGCAGTGGTTAAGAGTCCACCTGCCGATGCAGGGGACACGGGTTTGTGCCCCGGTCCCAGAATATCCCAATGCCACGGAGTGGCTGGGCCCGTAAGCCATGGCCGCTGAGCCTGCGCGTCCGGAGCCTGTGCTCCGCAACGGGAGAGGCCACAACAGCTAGAGGCCCGTGTACCGCAAAAAAAAAAAAAAAAAAAATTATTTTCTTAGTATTTATTTTTAGGTACTTAACTTTTAATTTTGTTTCATATCATACAATAAAATTTTTTCAGAAAATAATTTTTAATTTCACTGCTGCTAGATATTCATCTAGATATTGTAAACATTTTTTTCTGTTAAGCACTTGCTGTAATTACGGATGTGTTGAACAACTTCAGTAGAATTAAATGATAAAATATAAACTTTTTCGTATTTAATATGCAAATACAATTTTCTATTTGTATTTAATTCCCATAGCGCAAATCATACTGAGACTCAAACATAAGCAACATCCACAAGACAGCCAATGGGAGCTCAGAAGTAAGTAAAGGCCACCTCTTACATATTACTTTGAGATCAAGCAAATGATGGAGAGAAAGTCCTCCAATGAGCCATCAAGTCACCATACTGTGGAGCACTGATCGTGTATGCAGTTTG
This sequence comes from Delphinus delphis, assembly GCF_949987515.2. Taxonomy (NCBI): domain Eukaryota; kingdom Metazoa; phylum Chordata; class Mammalia; order Artiodactyla; family Delphinidae; genus Delphinus; species Delphinus delphis. The sequence continues at coordinate 70,138,768 of NC_082688.1, forward strand.
TTTATCTTCCATGAACTCAGTGTCAAGGCTTCTTGGATGTATGATACACAAGAAAAGACAAAAATGAATACTAAGGAATAAGGTTTTGTTGTATAGGGTTAAGCTTTGGACTGCCACAGCATTGTAATAGCAAAATTTGTCATACCCCTAAAAACTAATGTTTGTACCCATGGAAGCAGTTAGCATCCCCAGTGAGAATGCATGATTTAGCAGTCATCATCAATTTGAATCTTTCTCTCTATTTTTGCATTAAATTTCAAATTTCCTTAAGGACTTTTAGAGGTGCCAATCCAAGTCTATCCTTTTCAAACCAAAGGAAACCATCTTCATAATTAATTTAGAACCGAATAAATATTATGTCGTGGAAAGAATTAACTTTCAGCTCCAATCTTTAATACGTTTTATTTTGCAGTGGAAGTTATGTTGCTTCAGCCCTCTACATTCCCATCTTCAAACAATAGGTATGTGACCATCTTTGGCAAATCAGCTCTGCAGTAACTGACTGGACTCTGTCTTATTCTCTGCGGTATCATGGGCACCAGGCGCAGTGTAATCACTCAACAAGTAGTTTTTACTAAAGCAATTTCTTAGATTTTCTCCTCCTACTGGAAGTCATTTGCAAATGACCAAGCTGTTTTGCTTCATCAGGGCCATATTTGCTGGGATTATAATCGAAATGGCTAATATTTCCACTCTTCCCTTACTGGTATCAGTCATGCCTACTGAGTTTATTGCTAAAACCACTAGGATTATGTTTCCTTTAAGGTGCATATGGTTCTGGGGATTCAAGTTGCAGCACAATTTTCAGCCTGTGCCTGGCACTATATTAAACTCATGAAGATGGCCTCATCTCTAATTTGCCCTCTACTAGGTTATAATAGAAAAGAACTAGCCTGGTGTCATATACAGAGGCACCTATCTGAACTCAGACTCTTCCTGAATCTCACAGCTCACAGTAACCAGACGCATATTACTCCTTAGTGGATCTTTATTGATGTGGCAATTACTACGTTTCTCCTGAGAACCTTTGGAGACTCTTCACAGAGAATGATGACTGATCTGTTGCATCCTGTATCTTCATTCCGTTCCATGGGAGAGTGGGCTCCTTTCAGTTTGATTTCCAAAATTTGGCCAGTAATAACTAAAGCATGACTTCAGGTCCCAAACCATGAGTTTGGATTCTGAGTCCTTGGTCTGCTCTTTTTTTCTGCTAACCTGCCCTTTCATCTTTATTTACTCAACATGAATATATTCTTACTTCTAAATGACAGGCGTGTAGCCTTTAAAGACCTTTATGTTCTTAAGGTTTGGTACCCCACAAGATTCATTAAAGTCCTAATCCCCAAAGTGATGGTGTTAGGTGGTGGGCCCTTTGGGAGGTGATTAAGTCATGACGATGGAGGCCTCACAATTGGAATTAGTGCCCTTTTAAAAGAGGTCTCAGGTAAATCCCCCAGTCTCTGCCAAGGAGAAGTGGACAGTGTGTGACCTGGAAGCAGGCTTTCAGCAGAACTGGACCACGCTGACACCCAGATCTTGGATTTCCAGACTATGGAACTGTGAGTAGTTTCTGCTCTTTACAAACTACCCAGTCTATGCTATTTTGTTGAAGATGCCCAAATAGTAAGACATGTCCTGACCTATTGTATCCTCAGAATACCTTCCAGGAGTGTGTAAAATACCTAAAGGGAGAGACACCATCTTACCCAACCGCCGTTTCCTAGACAGCTAGTCCAGTCCCTATCATTTCAGGAGCTCAATCATATATTTGATAGATATATTTGATAGATATGACGTGAAAGGACAGTAATCTACACATACTTTAAAATTCTTTATGGTTCTACAAGGGAAGTTACAATGGAATATTGTGTGAGGTATTTTTTAAAAGACTTTGCAGCACTATTTTCTTCAAGTTAGCATTTTCAGTATTTAGCAGATAAGGATGAGAATCACGGGCCTGGACATGAATGGAAGACCCACTCTCCACTTTTATTTAGTTCAGTATTCCTCAAGTACTTTCAAGGAGCTACGTGGCCCTACTTTTCTTGTCTCTCTCAGGCAAAAAGGAAACAACTTGTGTCTACACTTGCGGATATTTTCCTTGTTAGTCTGTGCCTTTGGGAATGAACTTGAATGCTTCTTTCAAAGAGTCAATCACGCTGTGAACTCTGATGAGTGACATCCATGTCATCATACCTAAGTTGAAATTGTGTAGTCAGACCCCAAGTCAACTTTTTTTTATAATGTGAGTGTAAGCAAGAACATTGTTTTGGTTTCTTTTCTCTAGAATGTCATTAGTACAAATAGTATAAAACTGAGAAGTAGTCTTATTCATTGAACTTGTCTCCTCTTCCATTAGTCACCCAATAACTTCTTTGCACTTAGATTCCCATGATAATAGATTCAGACCAACTAATGTGAGCAGAGGTGATATTGCCCTATACTGTCTTGGCCCTTGAAAACATCCCATGTAATCCCCATACTTTTTCCTTTACCACTGAGTGGAATAGACTCACACACCACAAATCGGAAATCACACGTTGAATAGAGCAACGCCACACAATAGAGGGCACCCATGTCCCTACATCACTGTTTAGAGGAGGCCAGCTAGAAAATTCATCTGATTAGGAATGCCTGCATTTTTCTCTTAAGGATGGAAAGATAAATTTCTATGCTGACCCAATTACTGACATCTTTCTGTTTCTCTGTGACAGCAGCTAGCATGAAATTAACTGACAAATGTCTTGAACAGCATACTATGCTAACAACCTTTCCATTTTAAAATAAACGTCATAGTTGGAAATCCAAATACCCTCCAAGAAGTTACACAGATTTTAGAAAGCACATTGTAAAATTACTTGTATAAGAAAATAGATTGTGTTCTTCTTTGTAAATATATTTTTGTAAACTCGTGATACTTCAGATATTTTTCAGCATGTGCAGAAATATGAGTGGACGTATCTTAGAGGACTAAACAGACAATCATTTGAGTAGAAGTGTCACAGGTGTACCTTTCTTCTTTATTTGTTGACAGTAATTGGAGAATTATTACATGAGAGAAAGGAACACTTTAATTTCTCCTCTGATAACCTCCCAGACACAGGGGCTGTATTCGTTTTCCTTCAGATAGAGATGGATTCTTTGGAAATATTTCCAGACAACAATTCCCAAATATGGACAGTCCAGATTGTCATTTTCCACTTGCTTATGCAGTAGTTCCAAGGTGTGATCAAGGCTAGAGGGTAGTTTATGGAGTAGGGTGTTGTTCCAAGCAGCTTGGCTTTCCTCCTTGTTGAAGAGGTTACCATCTGCTGGAGCGTCAGATGGTGGTAGCCGGTGCCTTGAGTCGTCAGGATTTCTGTGATATTCCCTCTTTTCCAAGGAAATTTGAAGTCGGTTCTGTCCTCTAGGCATGACTGAAACGGGATCTTCTTCATCTGTCTCAAAAGTATGAAGAGTTCCCTGTTATGTAGGCTCTGGATCCAAGGCAAGTTCCAGCCAAGAGGGCGAGCAGGGATGGAGCAGAGTATCACTCCTGCCACTAGCAAATAGATCTGGGCCATTGAGAATTTCAGTGGTTCACGAGATGGCCGCGAGGGGGCGCGCGGGCACCACTAAATAATTAGCGGGAAGGTTCCTTACCTGGACCCCGGAACAGTGCGCTTCTCTAGGCGTCGGCTAATGGGCGCCGGATGTCTTTTGATGGGTTCGGCTAGGGAAAGGCTGACTTATGAGAGTTTGCAGTTTCCGCGGTTTGGGCAGCCCGAGAGAAGGTTGAGTTGCATCCTCATGGAGCAACTTTATACTGATTTAATAGTGAGAAAAAAACTTTTGTCTTCGCGATGCTGAATTCTCAAGTGGGAGGCTTGTCGTGGCCGCGCTAGCGACAATTTTGTCTGGTTGGAAGCGGGAACCTTGCGTTTTCGGGCTTTCCCCTGAGTTTTGTGCTTTATTTTCGCGCAGAAACTTGAGCGAGGCCATTTTTGGGAAAGAAGCCGTTTTCTGAGGGGTTTGAAGCTGGGAAGCGAGTTGGGGCCGATTTTACAGATTCGGGCTCGTTTCTGGCGCTATGCTTCCACGGCTCAGAGCAAGGGGAACGCGGCGGCCGCGATGAGACGCCCGGACGGTGTTGGGGACGCTCTGGGGGTGAGTCGGAGCGCGGCCACCACCGGGGCCGAGGACGCGGGAGCTGAGCGTGCCTGTAGATGCTCTGGGACTTCATGGTGTCTTTCAAGGATACAGCGTTAATGTGGGGGAGGATGTACTGAATAACTGAAAGGTAGGAACATTAAAAAACTCACAGGGGGCTTCCCTGGTGGCGCAGGGGTTGAGAGTCCGCCTGCCAATGCAGGGGACACGGGTTCGTGCCCCGGTCCGGGAGGATCCCACATGCCGCGGAGCAGCTGGGCCCGTGGGCCATGGCCGCTGGGCCTGCGCGTCCGGACCCCGTGCTCCGCAACGGGAGAGGCCACAGCAGTGAGAGGCCCGGTACCGCAGGAAAAAAAAAAAAAAACTCACAGCATTTTATTTTTTATATTTTTAAATTAAACTTACGTTGCATGATTAAAATTAAATATTTTAGAAGTTTTTATATTTTAAGATATTTTCTGAAAATATTTAAATCTTGAAGGTAGGATATTAAAATATATGGGTATTAAAACAGCATTTTATTAAACTATTTAAACTATAGTTTCTTTATACTAAAACAAGAATTTAATATAATTTTACTTTCCTAGCTTTAATGGAAGCAAACTCATTAATATTTTCAAGACTACTTCTTTACTTGTTTGAGAGAACTGCAGTGTTTGACAAGTTCTTGTGACTCTATGAAGTCTTAAATAATTTTTATTTAACTCGAGTTTCTGAAACCCCTTTCTCAGGACTCCAGCTTGACTGTAGTGTAGAAAGAAGAGTTATTAGTGTCCTGGACAAGAAGCTCAGGACATTTACCAGGTCTGATCTTCTCATTTTCTCTGGTAAGAATTTTATAGACTAAACAGAAATTACCCAAATTTCACTGGCAACGTGAAGCCTTCCTCTGTAAGACTGTCAGCGTCATCCAAATGCAGGGTCATTTCTGTCTTTATTTAAAATTTTGACATTTTCTTCAGCATGTATGTTGTGGTGTTTCCATTTTTATATATTGCGTTAAAATATGATTTATCTTGATCACTTAGATTTGGTGCCTTCTTACATTCCATGCTTGAGGGAAGCCCTCCCTTTCTTTACCCAAATAGCCAGGAAATAGCTTTCGAAGTAATGTTGTGATCTTCCATAGGTAAAAATATAGGAATGTCCCATTTCTCGTCACCCTCTGCCCCATGTACATTTTATAACCCATTTCCTGGTCCCCATAACATTTAAAAACACCTTTGTCTTAAAATAATAATAAAATAGTCTCATCCTGAGACTGAGGATGAGGGAAGGGACCGTTGATCTCATTTATACTATTCACAGAGCAGCCATTTCTCCTCGATGCTGGTTCTCTGCAAATGTTTCAAGTGCTGTAGGATTTCTCTCCTTAATGTACCAGGCACTGCTCTAGGCCTGGAAACTTGGGGTTTGCTCCTTCGCAGTCCAGAAGGCAATCCCTCTCCTGCAGTTTGCATTTGGGGCCTCAACACGCAGACCCCTGACAGTGTTAAGGGAGCGGCAGTCAAAGCCTCTCTTGGCGGGGCTGATCATGGACTCTGCAAGTTACTATATGTCACATTAATGCTAAAGGCAGCTATGTTCACTAAATTCAGATTCTCAGACTATAATTTGCAAACTTCATTTAATCTTTACATTTGCCTGTGTGACAACTACTTGAGTTGTCTGTTTTTTAGAAGAGGAAATCAAAATCTGATGTCATTTAAATTGAGGAGCCCCAGATTTTTGTCAGAGTGGAGCCTTCTGCTGCTCCCAGGCCCTCCTCTTCATCAGCTCTGAGCACTGGCCCTCAGCTGCACTGAGCACGTGGTGCTTCCCTCATCCTAATCCTGCCTCTAAAGTCTGTCTTCCCTGCTCCCTGGAGGGCAGTCACCATCCCTGCCTTACTTTTCTGGAATCCACATTGCCAAGCACATTGTCACATATATATGTGGTGAGCACACTTTTGGTGACAGAAGGAAGAGAATGGTATGAATTAGACCTTAGTGTTAACATTTATGCCACTCTTATCCATAGACTATGTCTGGAAACATGAGCTATGACTCCTATAAAGTCATGTGGAAGAATTCAAATCTAATGTCTTAGCTCCTTAAATGGGAAATGGAGAGAGGCGAGGCTAGTTGTATTTTGGTGCATTACAAAGCATGAACGTACAGTAAAATGTCAAATGTCTAAGTACTCTTATTAGAATTTTAAAAGACACAGATTGAGACTCAGATTTTATTTCAACCTTGGGTCTCATTTGGATGAGTACATCCTATTGGATTTATACTCTGTCCTTTTCCATGAATGTGTTTAATTTCCAGTGTAATACACAAAAAAGGCATTGAAGTTGCGACATTATCTGTTGCCGATAAATTGGAAGAGAAATTGGAAAAAGTGGAAAGAACATTGGCATGAGTACAGAATTGAGAACCTTGTACTATTTAAGAATCTCATTTGCAGGCAGGTACTCAGAGCAGCTGGATACAGGCTCCCACAGCCAGACACCTGCATCACCAGGCTCACCGGGGCCTGCCACCCTCCTCACTGAGGACACCCAGGATGATGTTCTCCAGCCCTGTCTGCACCCTTAGGTGTGACCAGCCCCGAACCTTGGCCTGCCAAAGCAGGAGACCCTCACAAGTTCTGCACCTAATGGAAGAATCTTTCCATTGTTTTCCTGCCTGAAGGACAAGAATGTTTTCAGGTTCCTCCAGGAGCAGCCAGTTGCAAATAGCTCAGGCCACCTCTTTCTCCATGCGGTAATCTAGCAGATCTTCAACTTTTTCAGCAGAGAGGGATGATAATCCTCATTGGACTGCTCAGCAGCTAGAATTGTTGGCGACCTGTTTGGTGCAGAAAATGGAGATGGAAAGACTTTCTGAGCAATGAGGACTCCAGCCAGACTTTGAAGAACTCCTTCCAAAGTACCAGGCTCAGGGAATTCCCTGGTGCTCCAGTGGTTTGGACTCGGCGCCTTCACTGCTGTGACTCGGATTCAGTCCCTGATCCCACAAGCTGCTGGACGTGGCCAAAAACAACAAAAAGGACAAAAAAAAAAAAACCCAAAATAAACGCAAAGTACCAGGGTCGATCTGAGAAGCAAAGTACACAACTGCTGTGCCTGGGACATTGTCATACTGGAAGTTAAGACATGAAAATTAGTAAATGATTTCTTTGCATTAATAAGCTCATCAGAAAACTCAGGAAGTTGAAAAGGAGACTTAAGCTTCCACAATATGTCTCATATACAGTCCTCCCTCAGTACCCGAAGGGGAGAGGTTCCCGGACCTCCACGGATACCTTGGATCTTCAAGTTCCTTATATAAGCTGGTATAGTATTTGCATATAACCTACATACATCTCCCATATACTTTAAATCACCTCTAGATTACTTATAATACCTAATACAATGTAAATGCTATAAATAGTTGCTGGCACATGGCAAATTCAAGCTTTGTTTTTTGGAACTTTCTGGAACTTTTTTTTCAAATATTTTCAACCTGTAGTGGTTGAACCCATGTATTTGGAGGGCTGACTGCACTTATTAGTGGCCTCAATCTTGTAAATATTTACTCAGTTCAAAGACTTTTTTGTCTGCTTCCGTTAAAAAATATACTGAGTCATTTTGGCAGATTTTTATCAATAATAAGAAACTGTAGTTTTGAATAGAAAGAAATTTCATTTTAATATGTAATAATTAGTATTTATTAGGATAATTGCTATATTTGCAAATTTTACTATTTATTTTATAATATGACAAGCTTTCCCTTTTGTTTTATTTTGCTTTGTGGGGCTGCTTTATATATTAAGTGCTCAGTCTTAACTTTTTTTTTTTTTGGCCGCACGCGGCATGTGGGATCTTAGTTCCCTGAGCAGGGATCACACCCATGCCCGCTGCAGTGGAACCACAGTCTTAACTGCTGGACTGCCAGGGAAATCCGCTGAATCTTACTTTTGCTTTTATTTTCTTATTTTTTTATTGGAGTATAATTGCTTTAAAATGTTGTGTTAGTTTCTGCTGTACAATGAAGTGAATCAGGTATATGTCTACAAATATCCCCTCCCTCTTGGACCTCCCTCCCACCCATCCCCCATCCCACCTAGGTCATCACAGAGCACCGAGCTGAGCTCCCTGTGCCAAACAGCAGGTTCCCCCTAGCTATCTGTTTTACACTTGGTAGTGTATATACATCAATCCTAATCCCCCAGTTTATCCCACCCTCCCCTTCCCCCTCCACCATGTACACACTTCTGTTCTCTATGTCTACGTCTCTATTCCTGCCCTGCAAATAGGTTCCTCTGTACCATTTTTCTAGATTCCACATATATGCGTTAATATACGATATTTGTTTTTCTCTTTCTGGCTTACTTCACTCTTTTGCTTTTAAAGAGGTGCACAGTGCCCTTAAACCTTCAGTCACCCTTAAAATCCAAAAGGCATATAAATAGTTTCGTCAATTCTGTTTATGTTTTTGCCGATATCCCAGTAGAAACTGAAAGGAAATGCCATTTTTTGATGCCATTTCTTTCCTGGAAACTTGAACTTGCCACCATGGGAAACCACTGCTTCAGCCAGCAAACATGGAATCGCCACACACAGCCTATATCTTCTCATTTTTCACTCTGGATCAAAATGTCACACAGGTGCTTCAGATTGGCAAAGTCTTATTCAAGTGCCTGCATTCTATCTGCAAAGGAGGCTAGAAATTTGCATTGGGTCTCCTACATTGGTAAATTAGTGTTCTATTGATGCATAATTAATAACCTAAAAATTTAGTGGCGTTAACCACTAGTCTATTACCTAACAGTTTTTATGAATCAAGAATTTGAGAGCGCTTTCAGTGGGCTCAGGGTCTCTCATGAGGTGGCGGTCAGGATGTCAGCTGGCCTGCAGTCACCTGAAGGCTTGACTTAGGTTGGAGGATCTGCTTCTAACATGGGTCATTCACATGACCACTGCCAGGAAGCCTCAGTTCCTCATCACAGTCACCCGAGCCCCTCCACTAAGCTTTGTGATGTGTCCTCACAACAGCTGGCTTCTACCAAAGTGAGTGATGAAAACCAGAAGTGGAGAAGGCAGTAAATTGTTTTATGACAGAGTCTTATAAGTTACACACCATCACTTCAACCTGTGTTGTGTATTGATTAGAGGGAAGTTGCTACATCAAGCACATAGTGAAGGGAAGGGACAGGAAAGAGTATGAGACAGTCTGTGACTATATTTTAAAACAACTGCAATGAAAGAAATAGGATTCATAAGGTAGGCATATCCCTTCATGTAGAAAGGCTGTTGTACAGATGATGGGTGGCCATGAGTATGATGTCAGAAGAAGAATCTGTGATGATTTATTGGCTATGGGCTTTGAGGAAGTTGAGAACTCAATGATAATGTCCATGTCTCTATCCTGGCCTGCAGAATGATTGGGGCCCATTCACACAAGGAACATAGAAGGGTGAGAAAGTTTGGAAAATATGTATTCAATTTTGAACACGTGAAGTGGAGATATTCTAGATATTCTAGCATGTAGAAATATGGATCTAATGTTTGGAGATAAGATTCTGGGGAAAGACATGCATATGGAGGTCACAGTCATAGAGAGGACATTTGGAAGTATTTGGGAGGTTGAGAGTGTATGTGCAGAGAGGATGAAGTGTGGGACTAGCACGGAATTTTGAGGAACACCAATTCCCTAAGATGAGAGGGAGCAGTCAACAAAGGAGAAGAGGAGAGGCAGAAAAGCAGAGGATGGTGGTGACATGGAGACCAGATGAGCATCAGACCTTAAGATGGAGGGCGTGGTAACAAGTGTCCGATGCTTCTGAGATGTCAGCTGAGGCTGCCTGACAGCGATCTCTGATCTCAGTAACATGTATTATAGTTTATTATAAACTTTGGCTGAGCAGTTTTATTAGAACAGGGAGGTTGAAGCCAAATTATGGCAATTGGAGGAAGGAGGTGCATGTGAAGAAATAGGGACAGATAATCCAGAGAACGTTGAAGAAGTTTGGGTGTGAACAGAATGACAGAAGCAAAATAATACTAACAAGTGGTCATAGGGCTGAGGAATAGTCATGTTTAGGATAAAATGAAAATTAAGCACATTTAACGTGGATCAGAACTAGCCAATAAAAAGAAAGATGTTGATACAGGAGAGAGAGGATGTAACTGATAAAGCATGAACATCTTATTAAAGTCCCCTCTGCTTTTCTATCAAAGGAATCGTTCTGAAGAACTAAGCCTTCTGGAATTGTCCCTCTGGTGTCACAGAGGTTTTGCACCCTGAGGCAGTGCACCAGGCTGACGCTTGGAATGGGTAAGAAGGACTTTATTTTACAAAGTGATGTTAAGTCTAAATGTGAGAATGGCGATGGGCCAAACTTCCATCTCTCTTCTCTGGCTGATCAGTTTCATCACGGATGTTTATCGATGCTGAGGATGTAAAAAATGTGTTCTTAAAATCAATGTGCTTGCATGCCCCTGGATAATAATCATGTACCCTCAGGGATACCAGTATCTAGGTTTGAACACTGATATATATATATGTATATATTTTAATATTTGTTTATTTATTTTGGCTGCGCTGGGTCTTAGTTGTGGCACGGGATCTTTGCTGCGACATGCGAGATCCTTTAGTTGCGGCATGTGGACTTCTTAGTAGTGGCATGTGGATTCTTAGTTGTGGCATGCATGCAGGATCTAGCTCCCTGACCAGGGATCAAACCCAGGCCCCCTGCATTGGGAGTGCAGAGTCTTACCCACTGGACCACAAGGGAAGTCCCTGAACACTGATATATAATGGATACCAGTATTCAGTGGCTTCACTTGTCTTTACTTACTCACCTGGAATCTCTTTTCTTTGGAGCACAAACAAATAGAATCAAATTTGTGGTTTTGGAAAAAATTGAGACCTTGTTTCCCCTCTAGAGGTCAGTCCAAAAGAGCTTTTTTAAACGATTTTTATTCTTTATTTTTTTTAAATATTTATTTATTTTGGCTGCACAGGGTCTTAGTTGTGGCATGTGGGATCTTCGTCGTGGCATGTGGGATCTTTGTCGCGGCATGTGGGATCTTTTAGTTGCTGCATGTGAACTTCTTAGTTGTGGCATGGCATGCGGTATCTGGTTCCCTGACTAGAGATCGAACCCAGGCCCCCTGCATTGGGGGTGTGGATTCTTACCCAGTGGACCACCAGGGAAGTCCCACTTATTTTTTATTTTTTTAAAAAACTTTGAAGGCCATTGAACCAATGGTACCTTAAGCATGGACTGGTCTAAGTTTTTGCATCAACAATTCCTTTAATCAATAACCAGTCTTAATGAGGACAGTGAAAATAACCACTTGCTGAACTTCGTGACCAGTGAAAGTCTGTGAAGTTCTGTATCTCAAGAGCCAAAATATTTTTCCTTAATCCCTGAGTTTTCCTGTCAAGTTGTTAATGAAGAAAAAGACCCCACTTGATTCGAAGGTCTAAGTTATATATTATTTATTTTCCTGTTATCTTTGAAAAGCTCAGAAGGAAGATATTTCTTTTAAATGTAATCTGCTCGGACTTCCCTGGTGGCGCAGTAGCTAAGAGTGATACTCAGAGTGATAGCATTTCTCATATGAAGGCCCCATAGCGGGGGCAACTGAAGACTCTTGCCTTCTTCCTGCCCTGAGTGCCAAGGGCCTAGCTTACTCTTGACACTTCTTAGCAGCTGTTGTGTGTATTGCATTTGTGGTATCTGGTTGCGGTGCGCTGCTATGTACCTGACCCCGGGGGTGTCTCGGAAGAGGGGCGGACGGAGATTATAAGGGTCGTGTAGGGTGCGTAGGGGTGGGGTGTGTGGTCAGGACACTCAGGACGGCTGTTCTCTTGCTCTTCGTGCATCCCCCGCTAGACCAGCCCCCACTTCCCTCACACCCCACGCCCACCAGCGTGCTCGCCCCGGGCCCGCCTAGTGATTGTTCTAATGCTTAGGCCAAAACGGCTCCACCTGCTAGCTCATAAAAGGGAAATATCAGTATCTGCTCTGATGTTGGTCATTAACCTGAGGGGTTGTGATGGAAGGGCCCCTGCTACTGGTTTCCTTGGTAACTGATGAGCCAATCTGATGCAAATTGCCTGTATAATAGTAGCTTCCCTCAAATAGGTAAGATTGCTGCCACGTCTTGCTTGCTGTCCACGGGGTGTCGCTGCAGGACCTTTTTCTTAAGATTCCCTGTCCAGTAAGACATTGATGTTTCCGCTGTCTGTGGGCTCTTTCTTAGGTCTTCAGGCTGGGCAGCCACGGGGCTTGGAGGCCTTCGGGGTGCAGCCCAATACAAGCCTTTCCATATTTAAAGAGGGATGAAGTAGACCAACCTCAAGTTGGTGAGAAATGGCATAGTTTTCAAGGCACACATGGGGTGGGAGACAGCATTGTTGCTGTCCTTGGAAGATAAAATGTCAGAGTCTTGCTCTATTTCTCTTGCTGTGTGGTTTTAAGTTGTGCGTTGTGCTCTTAGAGCGAAGACTGTGAAATATGTTTTTAATCTTCCAGGAAGTCTTCAAAATCTTTTGATAATCTTATTTCAAGGGACTTGGGTACAAGATGTGTTCACATTGCTGAGTTTTTGTTTTTTTTTTTACTTTTTTTTTACTTTTTTTTATGCTTTGATGCCAGTATTTCTTTCTTTTTAACATCTTTATTGGAGTATAATTGCTTTACACTGTTGTTTTAGTTTCTGCTGTATAACAAAGTGAATCAGCTACACATATACATATATCCCCATATCTCCTCCCTCTTGAGTCTTTCCCACCCTCCGTATCCCACCCCTCTAGGTGGTCACAACAATGCTGAGTTTTTAATGTACAATATGTCTACACTATAGCTATGAGAATATTATGGACAGACCTAAATCTCTGGACCTTTTTTCTTGTCACATTAGTTGAAGGAAACAGAGCTTTTCTCAAATCTTTCAGATATTTTTTGAACAGTTAAAAACATTACTTATATGCATAAAGTAAAAGGGAGCATGTTCCACCCTCACCCTCCAAAAAAAATCAGTAGCCTCCAAAATAATTAACACCAAATTCTCTTCTCTCTGACCACTAACAGCACAGTTGGAAAACTGCTAGTTCTCTCTGGATGCTCTCACGTGACTTTCTTTGCTGGAGTTGTAATGAAGCCCAGCTAGACGCCCCATGATCAGCTCTATAGTTAACCCAAGTCAGGTGTCCTAACTTGCAGCAAGTGAGAGTACTCACCATGAAGAACCATGATGAGGCTCAGTAGGAAGGAGGGGTAACGGGATTTGTACATGGTTTGAGCTTGGGTTACCTGATTCTAAGGAACTCAGGGAAGAGGGTATCAGTTCAGGATTGAAATGTTTGAGCTCATGTGAACTAGTGTTTTTTCTAAAGGTTCTAGGAACACAGTGGAGCTTGGGTAGTCCTTGCTGCCTTTTTTTTTTTAATTATTTTATTTTTTTAATTTACTTTTGGCTGTGTTGGGTCTTTGTTTCTGTGTGAGGGCTTTCTCTAGTTGCGGCGAGCGGGGGCCACTCTTCATCGCGGTGCGCGGGCCTCTCACTGTCGTGGCCTCTCTTGTTGCGGAGCACAGGCTCCAGACGCGCAGGCTCAGTAGTTGTGGCTCACGTGCCTAGTTGCTCCGTGGCATGTGGGATCTTCCCAGACCAGGGTTCGAACCCGTGTCCCCTGCATTGGCAGGCAGATTCTCAACCACTGCGCCACCAGGGAAGCCCCTTGTTGCTTTCTTACAGTCACTCTAAAGCTGAGAGGGTTGTGTTGTTGGCCACATTTCTTTAGAAATGTTAGGAAGATCACCTTGTGTTCCCCCACGCAAGGGAACTAAGGAGAATCCCATTCCTGTTTTTCTTTGGAAAATATAATGCCAGGATAAATGAGGAATGCAGCGTATGAAAACCCAGTGTATGAAGCTTTGCATCTGGTTTGGGAATCAGGTTGCTGCTCTGTTGTATCAAAGTGACCACATGGCTCAGATCCTTTAAGATGATGATTAGAGATGTATGAGAAAATAGATAATAGTCTATGATGTGAGAGAACAGTGTTTCTCAGCATTATATTCTGGGTATTAATAAAAGCCGTTTTTATAGGTCACCTTGAGTAGAAGAGAACTGTTGAGACTGTGGTAGAGGTAAGGTCTGGGGTGTAAAGTCATTCCTATGGGATGGACAAAGGCTATTAAGAGTTAAATTGTAGTACTGTTGAGATTTTTCTTTTGACCATGCTCTTCTGAAAGCCAGCAGTGGGATGGTGACAGTAAAGGATACTAGAGAAAAATTAACCACTCTTTCTATGCAGGGATAGAGCATTGGAGTGGCAGGTTATGTATTTTTCTTGTGCCTGATACCACCATCTTCAGTCATCTGTACATCTTTCCAAATAGAATGGTGTTGGTCCAGCAACATCACTGATGTAGTAACTAACCCAGGGAAGTGAGATTATGGATAGGAGAATAATCAGTTTTAATGATTTTTTAACAAAACAAACATCCAGCTAGTGACTTGACTGTAGTTCGAGACTGGTTAGTAGCAGTAACGAGATGACCCCAGTTGACCCCAGTTCTACCACTGTCCTGAACGAAGTCCCCTTTGCGGCTCCTGCCTCTGCACACAACCAATGCTTCAGCAGACTTAGGTCATTCTCAAAGTTATAATCCTGATGGCTACCTAGATCTTGATAGGGCTTCTCGACTGTGCCCCAGTAGGTACTCCACATCAGCAGGTTGTCCACTGGGAGCTTTGACCAGCTGCAAGCACCCAGCAGGATATGTAAAAACCCATTTCTGGACACTGAGTTTGGGGGCTAACTAGAGGCATCTCTTTGAGCTTGGTCTACACACAGCAGTATTCCTCCCAAATGATAGCCAGGAACGTGTTGCACATGGCTGGTAAGTGCACTATGAGGTAAGTGGTGGGGGTGAATGAGAAATGCAGATATGGAAGATGGAGAAGTAAACTAAGTGGACAATGTAATGGAATCCATAACCCACTCCCCTTACAGGATGAAGTAGGAAAAGTTGAGGGCACAGGTTAGCTCATTAATGGAGAGTCAGCCTGGAAAGTTAGAAAACCCTCTTTCCCCATTCTCTGAGCTTAAGTGATGCCTTTGAGTGTGCCTGTATACATAGGATGCATAGAAGGTTTGTGAAATCTGTGTTATCTGGAGAAGGATGGAGGGATTAATAACCAAACACTCTGCCTAGTAGGAAGAAATGAGTTGTTTTTATGGATCACTAATTCCTGGCTGGAATGTGTTGGCTTCTAAGTGATAAAGTATCCTTCCAAACTAAGATAAAAGTTCAGTCAGTAGAAATTAGACTTGCCCTCCATTCACAAATATAGACTCTGCTGATGCGCTCTTAGGTGAAACGACGCAAAAAATGATAAACCTCTACCTCTATAGTCACAGCCTTCTGGAAGATGGGCCAATAAAGAGCTAGAATACTGCATGAACTTAAAATTGGGAAAGGGCTGTATACACAATGAAACATCTGAGCTCAGGTAACAGACCTTAACTGCCATCAGCAGCTTTATATTCATCTTGTTCTAATACTGTATTAAATAGAACAGAAGGAACAAGGAAGGTTATAGAAAGTGCATTTTGACAGGCTTCAGGAGGCACAATTAAGAGGTCACCTGTTTTCAATCATATCCATCCTGGGAGAAAGAATACTCAGTATGAGAATATTCTGCTCTGAGACAGTGTTTTGGAGATAGAGGAAATGGGTAGTTCCCTAGCCAAGAAATAGGCTTTCTTGGAACCCAGGGATGGTACTAAAAAGAATTTGGATCAGCTGGTCCAGAAGCCACTCTGTATCACACACGTGTGCTATGTATGTGTTGTTGTCTGGGGTGGATGAAAGCTTTGTGGGTAGAGCAGTGATCTGATCCTAGCATCTGCATGGGCAAACCAATATATAAAAGTTCTCAGAATATTATAAGTTAATCAAGTTTACTTATACCTGGATATTTGCACATTAAATTCTTTCTGCCACTGAAAAGATTTACTCTGTTAGTGTGATACTTTGTAAGCTGAAGCTCTTTAGTTTACAATCCATTAAAAAAACCACATAGTAGTGGGTGTGAATGCTTAGAATCCAGATGAAATGGTGCAGATTTTTTATAAAACTCAAATTATATGAATTTATCAATAAGATAAAGGTCAAAGATATTTAAATCTGTGTTTTTGTGTTGTATCAAAGATACTCTCTTTGGCCAAGATGGTGGAGTAGAAAGACCCTGAGCTTACCTCCTCTCATGAGCACACCAAAATCACAAGTACTTGCAGAACAACCATCAATGAAAAAGACCAGAACCAACCAGAAGAGATCTTCTACAACTAAAGACATAAAAGAAGGAACCACGATGAGAATGGGTAGGAGGGGCAGACTTAGATATAACCGTGTCCCATACCCCCCGGGATGGGAGACCCACAAACTGGAGAAGAGTTGTATTGCAGAGGTTCTCTCCTAGGAGTAACTTCTGAGCCCCATGTTGGGCTCCCCAGCCAGGGGGTCCTGCACCAAGAAGTCGAGCCCCCAGAGCATTTGGCTTTGAAGGGCAGTGGGGCTTTATTTCCCCACCAGTTGAGGCTCACAACATTGACTCCCCTTTTAAAGGGCACAGAATCTCCCTGCAGTGGGACCCAGGGAAAAAGCAGTAAATTGACAGAAGCCTGGGCCAGACCTACCTGCTGGTCCTGGAGAGTCTGAGAGAGGTGGCAGTGGGGGGCCGGGGGGCTGCAGCTCACCCTGGGTACATGGGCACTGGCAGCAGCCATACTTGGGAGCTCTACCACGTGGACACTGGTGCGGGCAAGCACTGTTGTGGGATCCTCTCTCTAGCTCATCAGTGCCAAGACCTGACCCCACCCAACAGCCTGTAGATGCCAGTGCTGGGACACCTCAGCCCAAGCAACTTACTAGGTGGGAACACAGCAGACAGGCTGTATAAGGAACTCCTAAGCCCACAGAGGCCTCTAGACATGGCTCCACCCACCAGTGGGCAAGCACTTGTGCTCTAGACCAGCCTTACCCATTAGGGAGGCAGACACCAGATTCAAAACCACAGTTCTCCAGCCAATGGACCCAGTCTACCCACAGCTAGCTACACCCTGCCCTGGGATAAGCTGGTCCCCAGCCTTGCCCACTAGCAGGCCAAAACAAGCTTGGGGACACCCTGGACCCTGTACCCAACTGTGTCAGGAACCACCTCCCCCAACCCCCACTAGTGATCTGACACCAGCTGTGTGATCCCTGGGCCCTGCAGCCAGACTCCAGGACCTGGCTCTGCCTGCCAGTAGTCCAGCACTAACCTTGGGACATGGGCAGGCAACAGCCCCAGAGTCTTCTGGACCTTGGCTCCACCTACCAGTGAGCCAGCACTAGCCCTGTGTCCCCCCTGGGGTCTTGCAGTCAGCTTCCCAGTGACAAGGCCCCACTAACCAGCAGCTGGCAGCCTCTGCACCAGGCAGGGCCTGGCAACCAACCACACTGCGGGCTAACGAAGCCTACCAGACCTCCCACATAGTCAGCCCACTACAACAGAAAGACCCACACAATCCTCATGGGGGAAATGCCTAGAGCATATAGCATGGGAAATGAGATGGGAGTGTGCTGCTGGGATGCATAAGACATCTCCTACAGAAGGCCCCTTCTCCAAGGTCAGGAAACAGACAAAATGAGGTTGCTGAGGAACATGTTCCAGACGAAGGAAGAAGGAAGTGGAGATACACAACTTACCTGAGGAGAAGAATTCAGGGTAATGATGGTACAGATGATCAAAGAACCTGGGAGAAGAATGGAGCGAGAAGTTAGAAGTTTTTAACAGAGTTAGAAAATATACAGAACCACCAAACAGATATGAAGAATACAATTACTGAAATGAAAAATATATATGAAGGAATCAACAGCAGACTAAATGATACAGAGAAATGAATCAGTGAGCTGGAAGACAGTCATGTAAGTAACTGCCACTGGAAAGAAAGAATGAAAAGAAATGAGGACAGTTACAGATACCTCTGGGACTACAATAAGCACACTAATATTTGCATTATAGGGGTCCTAGAATGAGAAGAGAGAGGGGGAAAGGAGCTGAAAACACATTTGAAGACATAATACTTGAAAACTTCCCTAACCTGGGAAAGGAAACAGTCACCCAAGTCCAGGAAGCACAGAGTCCCATAGAGGATTAACCCCAAGAGGAACACACCAAGACACATTGTAATTAAAATGAGAAAAATTAAAGAGAATATTAAAAGCAGCAAAAGAAAAGCAACAAACATACAAGGGAATCCCCATAAGACTATCAAGTGATTTTTCGGCAGAAACTCTTGAAGCCAGAAGGGAGTGGCACAATATATTTAAAATTATGAAAGGGAAAAACCTTTGCTATGGTACTTGAGGAGGGTGTTTGCAGCCAAGAATATCTAGCAAGGCTCTAGAGGAAAAACCTTTGCTATGGTACTTGAGGAGGGTGTATCCAGCCAAGAATACTCTATCTAGCAAGGCTCTCCTTCAGATTTGGTGGCAAAATCAAAAGCTTCATGTACAGGCAAAAGCTAAAAGAGTACAGCACCACCAAACCAGCTTTACAAATGATAAAGGAACTTTTCTAGGCAAAAAAAAAAAGTGACAACTAGAAACAAAATTATGGAATGAAAAGCTCACCAGTAAAGGCAAACATACAGTAAAGGTAGGAAATCATCCAAGCACAAAGCTAGTAGGAAGCTTAAAAGACAAAAGTAATCAAATCGTCTATATCCACAATAAGCAGTTAGGGGATACACAAAACAATTATATGTAAAATATATCAAAATCAGTAATTGTGAGGGGAGGAAAGTACAATGCATTTGAAATTAAGAGACCAGCAACTTAATCGTGTGTGTGTGTGTGTGTGTGTGAGAGATAGATATACAGATTGCTATATAAAAACCTCATGGGAACCAAAAACCAAAAATCTATAATGCACACACAAAGGAAAACCAAACAACATTAAAGATAGCCATCAAATCATGAGAACAAAAGAAAAGGGGAAAAAAGACCTACAAAAACAACCCCTAAACAATTAACAAAATGGCAATAAGAATATCATGTTGATAATTACCTTAAATGCAAATGGACTAAATGCTCCAATCAGAAGACACAGAGTGGCTGAAGGGACACAAGAATAAGGCAGGTGTGTGTGTGTGTGTGTGTGTGTGTATACACACACACACACACACACAGCCTACAGGAGACTACAGATTTAGAGACACAGAGTGAAGGTGAGAGGATGGATAAAGGTATTCCACACAAATGGAAGTCAAAAGAAAGCCATAGTAGCAATACTTATCAGACAAAATAGACTTTAAAACAGACTGTCACAAGGGACAAAGAAGGACACTACATAATGATCAAGGGATCAATCCAAGAATAAATTATAATTGTAACTATATATGCATCCAACATAGGAGCACCTATATACATGTATGACACACATTAACAGACATAAAAGAAGTTGATGGTAACACAATAATAGTAGGGGACTTTAAAACCCCATTTACATCAATGGACAGATCATCCAGACAGAAAATCAATAAGGAAACACTGGTCTTAAGTGACATATTAGAGCAGATGGGCTTAATTGATATATATAGAGAGGATTCCATTCGAAAGTAGCAGAATACACGTTCTTTTCAAGTGCACGTGGACCATTCTCCAGTATAGATCACATGCTAGGGCACAAAACAAACCTCAGTAAATTTAAAACTGAAATCATATCAAGCATCTTTTCTGACCACAACACTATGAGACTACAGGTCAACTACAAAGTTGTGTTTTGTGCAAAAAAACACAAACACGTGGAGGCTAAACAATATGCTGCTAAACAACCAATGGATCACTGCAGAAATCAAAGAGGAAATCAAAAAATACTTAAAGGCAACTGAAAATGAAAACAATGCAATCCAAAATCTACAAGATGTAGCAAAAGCAGTTCTAAGAGGAAAGTTTATAGTGATACAAACTTACCTCAGGAAACTAGGAAAGTCTCAATCTTTCTTTACACCTAAAGGAACTAGAGAAAAAACAAACAAAACCCAAAGTTAGTAGAAGAAAAGAAAGAGCAGAGCAGAAATACAGACTAAAAAACAAAGATCAATGAAACTGAGTTGGTTCTTTGAAAAGATAAATAAAATTGAAAAACTTTAGCTAGGCTCATCAAGAAAAAAGGGGAGAGGGCCCAAATCAATAAACTCAGAAATGAAAAAGGGGATGTTACAACCCAGATCACAGAAATACAAAGGATCCTAAAAGACTACTACAAAACTATATGCCAGTAAAATGGACAAATCTTAGAAAGGTACCATCTCCCAAGACCAAATCAGGAAGAAATAGAAAATGTGAACAGACCAATTACCAATAGTGATACTGAATCAATAATTTGAAAAACCCCCAACAAAGTCCAGGACCAGATGGCTTCACAGGTGAACTGTACCAAACATTTAAAGAAGGATTAACACCTGTCCTCAAATTAGTCCCAAAAATTGCAGAGGAAGGAACACTTCCACTCATTTTATGAGGCCAGCATCACCCTGAAACCAAAACCAAAGATACCACACACACACACAAAATTACAGGCCAGTATCACTGATGAAGATAGTTGCAAAAATACTCAAAAAAATATTAGCAAACTGAATCCAACAATACAGTAAAAGGATCATATATCATGGTCAAGTAGGATTTATCCCAGGGATGCAAGGACTTTTCAATATCCACAAATCAATGTGATACATGATACAGCACATTAAAACTGAAGAATAAAAACCGTATGATCATCTCAGTAGATGCAGAAAAACCTTTTGACAAAATTCAACATCCATTTATGATAAAACTCTAGAAAGTGGACATAAAGGGAACATAAGGTAATAGAGGCTATATATGACAAGCCCACAGCTAACATATTCAGTGAGAAGTTGAACACATTTCCTCTAAGATCAGGAACAAGACAAGGATGCCCACTCTTGCCACTTTTATTCAACATAGTCTTGGAAGTCCTAGAAAAGTCCAGAAAGGAAAAAGAAATAAAAGGAATCTGAATTGGAAAAGAAGAAAAACTGTCACTATTGGCAGATGACATGATACTATTCACAGAAAATCCTAAAGATGCCATCAGAAAACTACTAGAGCTAGTCAGTGAATTCGGTAAAGTTGCAGGATACAAAATTAATATACAGAAATCTCTTACATTTCTGTATACTAACAACGAACTATCAGAACAATAAATTAAGTAAACAATCCCATTCACCATCATACCAAAACAAATAAAATACCTAGGAATAAACCTAGCTAAGGAGGTAAAAGACCTGTACTCAGAAACTGTAAGACACTTATGAAAGAAATTGAAGACATCACAGATGGAAAGAAATACCGTGTTCTTGGACTGGAAGAATTAATATAGTTAGAATGACCAAACTACCAAAGGCAATCTACAATTCAAAGCAATCTCTATCAAAATACCAAGAGCATTTTTCATCAACCTAGAACAAATAATTTTAAAATTTGTATGGAAACACAAAAGACCCCAAATAGCCAAAACAATCTTGAGAAAGAAGAATAGAGCTAGAAGAATAATGTTCTCTGACTTCAGGGTATATTACAAAGCTACAGTAATCAAGGCAGTATGTACTGGCACAAAAACAGACACATAGATCAATGGAAAAATATAGAGCCCAGAAATAAACTGATGTATTTATGGTCAGTTAATCTATGACAAAGGAGGCAAGAATATACAATAGAGAAAAGGCAGTCTCTTCAATAAGTGGTGCTGGGAAAACTGGACAGCTACATGTAAAAGAATGAAATTAGAACATCCTCTAACACCATATACAAAAATAAACTCAAAGTGGATTAAAGAGCTAAATGTAAGGGGCTTCCCTGGTGGCGCAGTGGTTTAGAGTCTGCCTGCTGATGCAGGGGACGCGGGTTCGTGCCCCGGTCCGGGAAGATCCCACATGCCGCGGAGCAGTTGGGCCTGTGAGCCATGGCCGCTGAGCCTGTGCGTCCGGAGCCTGTGATCCGCAACAGGAGAGGCCACAACAGTGAGAGGCCCGTGTACTGCAAAAAAAAAAAAAAAAAAAAAAAAAAAGACCTAAATGTAAGATTGGATACCACAGAACTCCTAGAGGAAAACATAGGCAGAACACCCTTTGACATAAATTGTAGCAATCTTTTTTTTGATCTGTCTCCTAAAACAAAGTAAATAAAAGCAAAAATAAACAAATGTGACCTAATTGAGAAGATTTTACACAGCAAAGGAAACCACCAACAAAATGAAAAGATAATTTATTGATTGGGAGAAGATATTTGCAAATGATATGACCTATAAGGAGTTAATATCTAACATATATAAACAGCTCATACAACTTAACATCAAAAAATTAACAGCCTGATTAAAAATGGGAAGAACTAAACATATTTTCCCAAAGAGGAAATGCAGATGGCTAAGAGGCACAGGAAAAGATGTTCAACATTGCTAATCATCAGGGAAATGCAAATCAAAGCCACAATGAAATGTCACCTCACCCCTGTCAGAATGGCTATCATCAAAAAGAACACAAATAACAAATGTTGGTGAGGCTGTGGAGAAAATGGAACCCTTGTACACTGTTGGCGGGAATGTAGATTGGTGCAGCCACTGTGGAGAACAGTACGGAGGTTTCTCAAAAAACTACAAATAGAACTACCATATGACCCAGCAACACATATCAGAAAAAACAAAAACACCGATTCAGAAAGATACGTGTGGGACTTCACTGGTGGTCCAGTAGTTAAGAATCCACCTTCCAATGCAGGGGACATGGGTTTGATCCCTGGTCAGGGAATTAAGATCCCACATGCCACAGGGCAACTAAGCCTGCATGCCGCAACTACTGAGCCCATGCACTCTAGAGCCCACACGCCACAACTACTGAGCCCGCATGCTCTGGAGCCTGCACACCGCAATGAAGAGCCCGTGCGCTGCAATGAAAGATTCCACGCGCTGCAATGAAAGATCCCACATGCCACAACAAAGATCCCACATGCCGCAACGAAAATCCCACATGCTGCAACTAAGATGCAACCAAATAATTTAAAAAGATACATGCACCCCAATGTTCATAGCAGCATTATTTACAATTGCCAATATACAGAAGTAAATGGATAAAGACGTGGTATCTATATACAATGGAATACCTCTCAGCCAAAAAAAAGAATGAAATTTTGCCATTGGTAGCAACATGGATGGACTTGGACGGTATTACACTAAATGAAATAAGACAAAGACAAATACTGTATTACTTACGTGTGGAATCTAAAAACCACAACAAACTAGAGAATATAACACAAGCAGACTCACATATATAGAAAACAAACTAATGGTTACCAGTGGGGAGAGGGAAGGGGGAAGGGGCAATACAAGGGATAGGAGATTAAGAGGTACAAACTATTACGTATAAAGTAAGCTACAAGGATATATTGTACAACACAGGGAATATAGCCAATATTTTATAATAACTAAATTGAGTATAACATTTAAAACTATAAATCACTATACTGTACACCTTATATAATATTACACATCAACTGTATTTCAATTTAAAAAATTTCTTTAATGGAACCACAGGAAAAATTTTTTTTCTCTGAATATCTGACCCTCTCTATACACTAAGAGTTACCATAGGGATTTTGTATTCATTTATTTGAGTATCACCTGAAGACGGAACTTTCACATACACAATAAAAACTTCTGCTGGTTTTTGTCATTACTGTTTTTTTAAAAAGCCTACCATTTTTTGTAATCCATCTAACTAAGGATTTTGACTTACAACCAGTAGGTGGCAGAATAACATCAACCCCTAGAAAGTAGTTGTTCAGAGACTGTTACCAAGAAAATAGAGGAACTATCTATTATTAGTGCATTTGGTTAAGGACCACAACTTAAGCAGTTCTGTAGTGTATGCAATCATCTTTAGTGAATATCTAAGTCTTTTTTCAACCATCATTCTGCCATTCAAATATATGCTTAAAAATGGATACTAGCCAACACAGATTAGGTATCAAAATCGGGGGAGAAATTCCAAAACATTCATTTTTAAAAGTATGGAAATTTCCCTGGTGGTGCAGTGTTTAAGAATCTGCCTGCCAATGCAGGGGACACGGGTTTGATCCCCGGTCCGGTAAGATCCCACATGCCACAGAGCAACTAAGCCCGTGCACCACAACTACCAAGCCTGCACTCTAGAGCCCACGTGCTGCAACTACTGACTCCACAATGAAGAGCAGCCCCTGCTCGCCGCAACTAGAGAAAGCCCATGCACAGCAACAAAGACACAACACAGCCAAAAATTATTAACACATGTATGTGGAATCTAGAAAAATGGTACAGATGAGTTGGTTTGCAAGGCAGAAATAGAGACAGATACAGAGAACAAACATATGGACACCAAGAGGGGAAAGTGGGGGGTGGGGTGGGAGGGGATGAATTGGGAGATGGGGCTTGACATATATACACTAATATGTATAAAATAGATAACTAATAAGAACCTGCTATATACATAACACAGGGAACTCCACTGTACGGTGGAAACTAACAACATTGTAAAGCAACTATACCCCAATAAAAAAAATTGTTTTTAATTAAAAAAAAATAAAGAATACCTCTCTTTAACAAAAGAATTTAAAATTCTAATTCTAGAATTATCCCTATTAAAATTACCTACAAGGCACAATGCCTCGTGTTACAACTATAATCTGCTGGAAGTATTAACCAATGCTTTAAATTATGATACAAATAATATGAAACAAGGTTTTTATACTATGCAGATAACATGACTCTCTAAGGTAAAAAAAGAGAATCCCCCAAAATCCCCTCAAAATGTTAAGAATCAATGAGAGTAATAACAAAAACATGGTAAAATCATGTATTTCCTACTACTGCAATAGTTTGAAATATAATGTGAAAACAAAACGCCATTCAAAACAGCAATCTACATGCCAAGGACAACTTGAATAAAATATCATTATAACTGAAGAAAAAGACCCTAGTTTGCCCATATTATAAATAAGACCTTTATTACATGATGTTTACAAAGCATAAAAATTCAGTGAGAAAGTAAAGATTATTCAAGAAGTTGTGATGGAACAAGTGGATAATAACTTGGAAACAGAATACTAGTAAAAAGCTGTATCCATAACAATAACATAAAATACCAGGGTAATTACACCTTCACATGATGGGGGGAAGTTGTGCAAGACAGCATTAAAAAAATGACAAAGGAAAAACTAATTTCACTACATTACAAAAAATACCTTGGGGGCTTCCCTGGTGGTGCAGTGGTTGGGAGTCCGCCTGCCGATGCAGGGGACACGGGTTCATGCCCCGGCCTGGGAAGATCCCACGTGCCGCAGAGTGGCTAGGCCCATGAGCCATGGCCGCTGAGCCTGTGCTCCACAACGGGAGAGGCCACAGCAGTGAGAGGCCCACGTACCGCAAAAAAAAAAAAAAATACCTTGTATGTTAAGACATGCACTCAAAGAAAGATGGGAAAATACTTGCTGTAAAGATAGATTAATAGTCTTAATATAAAAGGAATTTTCATAAATTTATTTTAAAAATTCATCTTCATTTCAACCAGAAAAAAGAAAAGCTATCTGAACAAGAGACAAGCAGTAAATGCTACCTTAGCACGTTAAGAATAAGCACTGACAAAGCAATAGAGGACAAGGAACGTGACATCAGTACTATGTAAAAAAAATTATCACCAAAAGGTCAAAATGCAATAAAAGACAGACATATTTGACTATTAAACTGAATGTGTCAAGGTGGTCAAAAGGTACAAATAAGTCCTGGGGATATAATGTTCAGCATGGTGACTATCAATAATACTGTATTGTATATTTGAAAGTTGCTAAGAGTAGATCTTAAACATTCTCATCACAAGAAAAAAATTGTATTAACTATGTGTGGTAATGGAAGTTAATTAGACTTATCATTTCATAATATATACATAGAATCATTATGTTGTATGCCTGAAACAAATATCATTATATCTGAATTTTTAATAATTGAATAGCCCAGCCCCCCCAAAAATGACATAAATTGAAGAAAAAAGTCTTTGTAGCTAATAGGATACTTAAAATAATAGACAGGAACAAATGATTCACATATGAAAAAATGCACATGCTCAATAAGCAAAAAATTCAGTGTTTCCAATAATTAAAGAAATATAAATCCAAACAGTAAGATAACTGGAACTGCCAAGATTGCCTTTGAAATAGTCACTAAACACATTCTGGTGGAAACGCATAGTCACACAATCCTGGAAATATTTTTCAAAAGCCTAAAAAAGCCTACACTATTTGACTCAGATTTTACTTAGAACTTATCACAGGGTAATAAGAGAGAAAATTTTTTGAAAGAATATTAAATTTGTTTAATTTATGATAAAAAATTGGGGGTAGATATTTAAATATATAACCATAGGGAAATGGAAAAAAAATATGAAGGCACATTCATGGGTGAAATACTGTATAGACATTTAACACTTTCAAATAAAAGAACTTGTGAAAATCATTAAGACAAAACTAAAGTAAAAAATTATGCAATACAATGACAGTAACAAATATCTTACTAAATGCTTCTCTGTGTATGTTTTATGCTAATCACTTTATAATATTATCTCCTTCCAATTCTGATATAGATAACAATTATTAATGCCCACCACCAATCCCATAGACAAATGAGAAAATGAAGCTTAGGTTAACTTACCCTAAGGTCTTTCAATCGTTGAACTGCGGATAGAACGTTGGTTTTACTTCTGATAGTATGCTTCTGTAGTTTTGAATGAAATTTTCTGTAGGAGTATATTTTGTCTTTATAATCAGAACAAGATAATTTTAATTACAAACCAGAAAAATTTGAACATGATTAAATATGTTTGCTTTGCAGGTAATCTACAGAAATACTACTCTTGGCAAGTGGGAAAAAAATTAAATATGGATTTTTATCTGGTTTTAAAATGGAATGTTTTTCTTAATGCACATGCATTTGATAATTAGGAAAAAAGCACCTTACATATTATTTTCTAATACATACAGATTTTAGAAAACTTGGAGAAAGCCATAATGAAAGTAGTGTGTGCCTTTGGAAATTGAACTTACTTCCTTTTATCATCCAGATTTTAGCTTAAGTTCTGACATATTTGCAAAGTATTTGACAAATGTCTGTACATATATAAATTCATAATATACCTAGTATTAACATGTTACTTTTGACATGTGGAATCACTGATAATTTACACCCTCTGTTCACTTTCATTTTCCTGTACTTACTGTAATAGGAATTATTTTTATAATCAGGAAACTTAACAAAAGCTTATTTTTGAAACTATCAGAAAAACTAAAACAAGAAATAAAATGTTAACAGAATGCTTTACATGCTTGCAGCTTTTATCCTCTTTTAAATATTTTTCTAAATGTTCTGTAAAAAAAACTATCAGCTTGTAAAATAAAGATATCTTTCCAATCATTTTAGTCACCTCAAATTTCTTTATCTGTAAGGAAGGAATTCCAGATTTAATTAGATTTAATTAGCATAACACCAGTCAGCTGTTTTATGATTATCAAGAGTCCTGTCAATTGCAGAAAGTTATACAGTAAAAGAATGAGAGGTGGGATGTGTGAGGCTGGAGGCAGGGGGTAAAGGTGGAGCAGTTAACTTACCTGGCTGAACAATATTTAGTTAATTACAAAGCAACACAGTCAAATGTAATAGAAGGCAGAAACCTTTTCTCAACAAGGGAAAGAGAAAAGCTTATGCAGAGCAGACATGGGGCAATACCATCTCAGCACGTCAGAATTAGCACCAAAAAAGTAATACATCAAAATGATGTAAAAAATAAAGGAACCATAGCAAAATTATACCCAAAAGGTCAAAATGCAAAAAGATGGACAAATTTGATCTCAAAAATTAACTAAACGGCCCTGCCTCTGTAAACCTCTAACAGATTGAGAAAAAAAGTCAATGCAAGCAAATGCCAGTTAAATTATATTTATTATATAAAGAGATCCTATAACTGGATATGAAAAAGGAAGCAACTCCAATAGGTATTACAAGGGCAAAGGATATTAACATTCGATTAAAGAGGAACACAGCTACTCAAAAAACACAAATATTTAACTTCATTAATAATTAAGGAAATAATTGGGATGCTATTTCTTGCTTATTCAATGTACAAAGTTATTAGCAATTTCTACTTTTTCTATTTCCTAAATGTTCTCAAATGTGCTATTTTTAGTAATAAAAAATTGAATCATTTAAAAAAAATAGGAAGTATGAAATTTTCTGCCAATGCAGAAATCATAAAAGCATTAAAATGAATCAATACCTGTATGGGCAGTGAGGTTCAGATCCCTTGAAGCCAATTCCTTTTGTCTTGGTTCCTGAGTTTTATTATGAGGTTGTCAATAAAGAGAAGGTTGTTCCTGATTTACACTATGACAATCTCCCAAGTATAGGGATATAAATATAAACATATGTATGTAAATGTATACATGTAAATTTTTTCTTCAGGTAGACAATTATTCCAGGGAAGTAACTCTTCAGATTCTTCAGAATCACTCACTTCGGAGGACTCTTATGATTCCATTTGCGGATAAGGTCCCATTAAGATCTCCCCATGTGGTTCTGAACCAGTAGGGATGCCCTTGGTATTGAAGAGGCTGAAGATCTACTTTAGTACTGCATGCAAGACAGCAGTGTCCTAGGCTTTCTACAGCTGGCTTCTTAGGGAATCTGAAGTTGGTCCTGTCCTTTAGACATAGCCAAAAAGACATTTTTCTGACCTGATGCCAAACAGTACATCTTCTGCTTGCTCAGATTACAGCCTTGAGGCAGATCACACAAAGCTCAGGATGCATATGGGCTGGAGCAGCACCAGGGCAACCACCTCAAATCAAACAGTCGTGTTAGAATGACTAAGTTGGGAGACTGAACTTTAAAACCTATAGCTTTGATCAGTATGTTTTTCTTTGTCTTGTTCATAAATTTTACTGAACAAAAAGGTGGAATGTAGCAGAGCCTGAAGTTACTGAGAAGAAGCAATTCTCTGAGACTTGAACTTTGCTAAATAACCTGTATAAAGGCAACTCTACAGAAAACAATATACAAGCAGAAAAAGTGACAAGTTTCATCTGTAGTAACAATTCAGTCAAATGACAAATTTGGTTGTCAATTTAATGTTGTAGTTCTTATCTACATCAATTCAGTAAGACAACACAGACATTTATTCTCTAGTACTGAATTCCCGTTTGAATAGAAATAGCTGCTAGGCAGAAAAGAACTTAAATTTAAAAACAATTTCACTATAGCTAAAGTGCCAATTGATTTAAAAATTATGTGTATGCATGCATATACATTGTGTGTGTGTGTGTGTGTGTGTGTGTGTATGTGTATTTTCTCTCTCCCTCTCCCCAGAAAGATATGAAATCCTGACTTAGGGTTGTACTATTTTTTGAGTTAATATTTTTGAATTTATTATTTCTCTGGTCTGCCTAAGAATCGTCACATATTCTGAATGTACCCACATAATCTGGTGAGTTGGCAGCTATGTCAAAAACTCTATGAAAAAAGGGAGGCAGCTAATAAGGCTTGGAGACCTTATTTGTTTATTATTTTAGGTTAGAGCAGGCAGCCTCCCTTTGATGTTTTGTAGTCAAAGATGAAAACTTTCAACTTTGAAGCATAATGAATATAATTATACATTTACTACAATCACCTACACTTTGACTTACACACCACCACAAAAAGACATCTAACAAACATTTTTCTACTTATCTTTTTACATTTGTTAAAATGGCTATGTTGAATACATTTTCAGAATACATTTGTTAACCATTTGATAAACATACTAAGCCAAGCAATACAAATAACATCAATTACCTTTTTATCTAATAACTGTACCAATCAATGTAGGAAGATACAACTGAAGGGGAAGTATGGGATCATCCATGATGCACTGCAAAGGTATTTTACACCTTGGTCCTAAGAATGATCTGAAGGTGCTGAAAGAGGTGATTCTCTGGAAGGTGACCCAGGGTTTTCTTCAGGTGGAAAAACTGTGAGAGTACAAGCTCGAATGCCACCAAGTGACTCTGGAAGGTCAAAAACTTTATGCCACTCATCCTTTTCTGGGTCATATTTCTGGACAATTTCTACCATACAACGATTATTCCAAGAATATCCACCTACGACATAGATTTTATTTTCAAAGACGGCAACTCCGACATCACTCTGACCTCTTAACATGGCAGCAATTGGTGTCCACTGGTCAAGGGTCGGTGAATAGTATTCACAGCTTAGAACATCATCATAATCACTTGTTCCTCTGAAGTGATTGCCACCAATGACATAGAGCTTGTCTCCAACTGTACACATGCAATGCAGACCTCTGACTGTAGTCATTGGAGCCTTCTGTGTCCATTTGTCTGTATCAGGGTCAAAACACATGAGCTCGTTTTGGAAAGTATCATGAGTAATTCCTCCTGAAATATACATTAAGCCTCCATACACTGTTCCAGCATGGCCATAGTGGGGTTCACTCATTTTTGCAACATAGCTCCACTCATTCATTCTCGGATTGTAACATTCTACTGTGGCCAGCTCACCAGCTGCACTTCGCCCACCAACGGCATACAAATGTCCTTTGAGAGCACTCAAGTGGAAAAATGTGCGCTTTTCATTTAACGAAGCAACCTGCATCCACTTATTATACCGAGGGTCAAATCTGAAAACTGTATCAACGGCAGTTTTTCCTTTTGTATCATAATTACTTTGACCACCAACTACATAAAGAAAGTTTCCAATGACAGCAATGCCATGCTGGTAACGAGGAGCATCCATTGGGGCTAAAGATCTCCACTCTTGCGCCCTTTCATCATACATCCGTAATTCTTTACTGACAACCAGCTGCTGCCTCAAAACTCCTCCTAATGTAACCAAATGGGTTGAGTCAGATCTAATGGCAGTTCTATCTGACTGCATCACTGGCTGCATATATGGCATCATTTGGTAATTGCTAGCTTCCAAAAGCAAATTCACACAGGTATTGTCTGTTCTCATGAAATCTACTGTCTGCACATAATTGATGAGATCCTGTGGTGTCATCAGTGGAAATCGAATATTCTTCATTAATTTTGCAGCATAATCCATCCGAGGGTCTTCCAACCTTAGCCAGCGACAGGCAGCCTTGAAAAGCTCAAGTTCAGTACAGTGCTTAAGACTATTGCTAGAAAGCACAAAGGCAAGCCGTTCAAAAGGGAGTTTTAGAAACTCCCCAGTACTCAATAATGCAGGAAAATTCTTCAGGATGAAATTATTGACATATTTATCTACCTCTATAAGATTGTAGGTGTTAGCAATTCGTCCAACTTCAACACAGTTATCTAAAGAGACTCCTGAAATAAGAAACACTTTACAGAAGTCTAAAACAGGTAAAATTTGTAAAAAGCTGGCTGCTTCAAGTGTGTCCTGAAGATTGTCCATATTAAGAGAAAGTTTTGCAGTATAAATAAAATCAATTATTTTCTTCAGACCAACTTTGTTCACCCCATGAAGCTTAATGCACATTAAATCTTGTTCTTTCATTCCACCTGTGAACATAGCCTTGAAATAATCACTAGCAGACGCCATCATAGCTCTATGAACAGGGAAGATTTCATCTCCATCACCTGGTACCAGGGTCACGTCACAAAGCAATCCTTCTATTCTAAGCTGATCAAAGCCTTGCAAAACCACCGAACTGTGAGTATTGCTGGTAAAAAAACGTGTGGTTCCTGCCTTGCAAGGCTGTAAATGGGCGGAGACGCCCATTTCACCGTTACCAAGAGACACTTTCATGTGAAAGCCTTCCTCTTGCACAAAGATGTATGCCGTCCAAAGAGGTTATGACCTGAAAGCTTTAAAGGAAACGAGGATGTCCCAAGAGCAAGACAGCTTGCTTTCCTTATCAAGGGCAAACAGTCCCTGTGGCACACCTCAGAACACACCAGTCACTCTCTGAAAATTGTTCTATAGCAGGACCACAGAGGGCTGTGGACCTCAAATCTGATTATTATGTAGATAATTCATCACCTGAAGGCAGTTTAGTGACCCGGTTCACCGCGTCCGGCCTGCGTTGCCGCTCCTCCCGCAGTTCCGCTCCGGGCCAAGGGGGAGGTGCCGCCACGTCCTGCGGCCCCGGGGTTCGCTCGGCGGCGAAGCCGGGCACCTCAGCGAGCGGCCCGCCGCGCCCTCCGCTGTCCTTAGAGCGTCGCCGCGGCTACGGGCCCGTCGTGGAGCAAGGGCCTGGAACACTGGGCTGCAACACGGGCCGAGGCCCCGACGCCGAACCGGTCCTTCCGGAAAGGCCTGCTCCCAGGATCCCCCGGGCTAGGAGCGGCCGTGGCAGCTACTGCGGCTGCGCGGCCGCCTGACCTCGCCAGTGGGCGGTCGTGTGGGGGATGGGAGGAAGTGGGCGGGGGACTGGAAGGGCGGGGTTTGGGCAAGGCGGGGCTGTGCAGGATGGGCCCGCGGGGCCTCTTGGGGTACTTTGTATGTGGCATTAAATGGGCTGGAATGGGTGCATGTATCTTATGCTTGACCTAAACCTTTCACGGCAGCTGAGCTGTCCCCCTAAATGCATACTTTGAGATTTACACTTCCTGGCTTCTTCCTTTTGTTACTTCTGAGTGACAATGAAATGCGGCTTTTGTAGAAATTGAAAGGCAGCATGGGGGAAAATGCTTAAAGTTTTTTCTCTATTAAAAAAACTTTAAAATTCTTATCCCACAGGGGAATGCCCTGGTGGTCTAGTGGTTAGGACTCGGCGCTTTCACTGCTGTGGCCCGGGTTCAATCCCTGATCCGGAAACCAAGATCCCACGAGCCACGCAGCCCAAAAAAAAAAAAAAACATCCCACACAATTTAATAGATACTTCAGTTATAACTTTGGTTCATAGTTTCAAATTTTAATCATTTAAAACATGTCATTTGCCTCTTTTAAAATACCAAATTGTGACTATGCTATGTAAGTAATTTAGCCTGAATTTTTGCCACTCAATGGAATTCCATCATCAGTAAATTTTTCGTGCTTTTGTTTTCTACTCACAAATTTTTAAATGGATACACAATTGTCTCATAACTACACATACTATAGTTCCCTTGCCCATCATTTGTTCCTGAATATATACTTTCTTGTTCTCCACTGTTTTATAAAATCTGAGCACAAAACTTTACCTGTCTTTGGATAAATCCTAAGGGCAGAATGCTGATTGAAGACAATTTTTTTTTTCCAAAATACTGTCACCAGCAATGTTTGAGTGTGTATTTCCCTGCTACTGATCTTTTCCCTTTATGGATATTTTGCTAACTTACATTTTTTAAATTACTAGTAAATTGGAATTTGGGCATATGAATAAATGTATACTTTGACACAACTGCTTCCAACCTTTTCCACAGTTTGAAGTTATTACTGTCTTTTAAATCCTTCCAGTTTCTTTATGCATATGTCAACTGATCACAATATAGGTACATTATTTTATTACACTCTCCCCCTTTTTTAATATAAAAGATAGCATACTATACTCACTGTTCTGCATCTATCTTTTTTAACTTGGAGATCTTCTCATTCATATATAGATAACTGCTTTATCTTTTTAAATAGCTGTACTGTTTCCCATTGAATGGGTGTGTCCTACATTATTTGATTAGTCCCCTACCGATGGACATTTAGCTGGTTCCAATGGTCTTCTGTTGTTTCTGGTAGATGGCAGCAAGGTCCAGAAGGCTCAAATCACTGCTCTCCTCCATCAGATGCTTCAGCAAATCTTCAAACTGTTCAGCATAAGCGGTGGTTGGAATGAGACTGGCCTGGAGAAGTTCTTCACTGGACTTCATCGGCATTGGCAAGTCCTGGAGACCGGCTTGTTGCAGTAGTTGGGGATGGAAGGACTCCCCTGAGCTGTGAAGACTCCATAATGGCTGTGAAAAAGCACTTCCAAGGAAACAATTTTTCTCTGTTAAAGAAAGAACAGAGCTGCTACACCTGGGTAGTTGTCAGAGCAAGAAATCATGAAATCCTGCTCTTTATTATCAAGCTTGCAAGAACGATTAAGAGCTAAGTGTAAGGCCAACTGGCCCGAGGCAAGGGGAACGCAATCAGACTCACAGGTTGCATCAGACCGAAACTTTCCAGACCACCCAGTTCCAGGAACTGACCTGGAGACTTTCCACCCTGCCCAGCCTTCCCGCCTTTCGAGGGGTGGGACTAATGGCCCCAAGACTGATGCGACCGGCACCGGATATTGCCACGATACCCGAAAAGACCACCAAATAACGAATACCCTGCGCCCTCCCGGATTCACCACACCCCTTTCCCTTCTTTCCCTATAAATTCTGCCCAAACCCTCCCCCGGGCGCGGCTTCTCTGGCCCCTTTCTCTCGGACCAGTCAACCTCGCCCGGGAGCATTCCCAAATAAAGCTTGTTTAAGCTCTCCTCCGACTAAGGAACTAGAGGTATGCTCTTAAAGAAACAATTATGGACAGATACAACTCATTGTACTCCCACATGTTTAGTAATTTAAAAAGACTTGTTTTTTTCTGCCTTCATCATAAAATAAACGGATTAAATTTGTCAAAACATTTATTGGTAGTATTAAGCAACTATAAGTAAAAGCATCTAGTTCATAGGGGGCACCAGACCATCACAGATAACCTTATTAATGTACTTATGTACTTAAATATCTATTTTACTATATTTATTATATTTCAGTATTTTTGCTTGTATTTGTGCTAATTACACAAGTGTTCATCTTTATATTTTTAAGTTATTTAAAGTTTTACTTTCAAATCTTTTTGCATTTGTTTATTTTTCAGAAAGTAATACCAAGACTGATTTTGCAACCTCAATTCCCTGGTGGCGCAGTGGTTGAGAGTCCGCCTGCCGATGCAGGGGACACGGGTTCGTGCCCCGGTCCGGGAAGATCCCACATGCTGCGGAGCCGCTGGGCCCGTGAGCCATGGCCGCTGAGCCTGCGCGTCCGGAGCCTGTGCTCCGCAATGGGAGAGGCCACAACAGTGAGAGGCCCGCGTACCGCAAAAAAAAAAAAAAAAGTGAAGAAAGAAAATGAAGTGCCGGCCCTCTTGAAACTTCCCTTTTTGCCAGAAGGAAACATAAAACTATTAATCAATCAATTAATTCATTTCAACTACATTATATACTAACACCATAGGCAAAAGAAAAGTGGCTTCTGTCACCAGAAACTGGAGGATGCAGAGATTCTAAGACTTGACGCTGGATGTACAGTTCTAGAACTTTCAGAGTGCTATGGCTAGAAGTGTTAACCTAGAAGCTGGGTTATCCTTGTCTCTGAAGGCCCAGGAAGGAGTGAGGTCTTTTAGAAATAGAGAATAGGAGAACCAAAAACTAAACCTTAGGGACCTTCATATTTTAATGAAGAGAAGAGAATAAGGAGCCTGAAAAGCACACTGGAATGGTATGCAACACAACAGCAGGACAACCAGGAGACAGTGGTGATGAGAGGACGTTTCAAGGAAGAAATACATTTAAAACATGATATCTTATATTCAGGGAAAATGAGGGCTGGTTTGGCAAAGTTAATTCCACAGAATCCGGACTGGAATATACTGACTAAGGTTAAATAAGAGAAAAGGTTTTGGAGACAGAATGAATAGAAACTTCTTTTGAGAAGTTTATCTGTGAAAAGAAGAAGAGAACTAGGGTAGCGCCTGGAGAATAAAAGTGTGTGTTTATATTACTGGATATAATTTAAAAAAATTTTTACAAACATTTTTTGGGGACAGATTTCAAGAAATGTATGTAGTAGCACAAAGCACATAAAAATCAGTATTTTGATTTTTAAATAACTGCTTACATAACAGCCTAAAATGTCAAGCATCATTGTTAAATCATTTCTAAATACTAGTAGGCTGGAATGCTTTTCATATGCTTTGTTTGCTATTTTTAGTTCTTTTATTTGTGTTTCAGTTTACGACATTAACTAGTTTCCTACTGCCCTTGTGAATTGTCTTTATGTATCCTTAAGTCTTAAAAGTACATATAAACCATTTATGCAGATGGTAGCTATATTCCTATGATGCAACTATTTGTCAATTTTATGTTTACAAATAATAGCTTATTTTATTTATATTTTCTGCTAATGCCAGAATGTTGAACATGTAGAACCAATCCTCTCCCATTTTCATTCCTCTATTGATCGTATGGATTATCAATTCCCTTTTATGTTTTAAATCTTTCACATTTATTTTTTATAGTATATTAGGATTTTTTTTTCATCTATAATACGAAATGAGAATCTAAATTGATTTCTGTCTAGGTTGCCAGGCATTTATCCTGTTACCATTTACTGAAACTTTTTTTCTTCCATATTAACGTCTAAGATAGCCTTTACTTAATTACTACAGATTATATAACAATTTTTGGGATTTCTTTTTTTTTTTTTGCTGCACCAATGTGGCTTGCAGGATCTTAGTTCCCTGACCAGGGATTGAACCCGGGCCACAGGAGTGAAAGCTTGGAGTCCTAACCACTGGACCACCAGGTAACTCTCCTGGGATTTATTTTCTTTATTACTCTGCTCACCTAACTCCTTACTGTCACTGTATTTATACTGTTGCTGCTTTATAATACAGTTCATTTTCTGGTAAAGCTATATATGTAAGAATTTTTCCTCTTCTACACTTTGATATTTTTGCTTGGTGATCTTTCTTAATTAACTTTTGAATTGTTCTATAGAAGTCAGCATTGGGTTTATAAAAATCATGAAATTTTGTGGACTTAAAAATAACCATACTTAAGAATCTGCCTGCCAATGCAGGGGACACGGGTTCGATCCCTGGTCCGGGAAGATCCCGCATGCCGTGGACCAACTAAGCCCGTCCGTGCGCCACAACTACTGAGCCTGCACTCTAGAGCCCGTGTGCCACAACTACTGAAGCCCATGTGCCTAGAACCTGCGCTCTGCAATAAGAGAAGCCACCGCAAGGAGAAGCCCGCACACCGCAACGAAGAGTAGCCCCCGCTCGCCGCAACTAGAGAAAGCCCGCACGCAGCAACGAAGACCCAATGCAGCCCTAAATAAATAAATAAATTTATTTTTAAAAAATAATAACCACATTGCAGTGGATATAAAATTCTGAGGAATTTTCTTCATCAGATGGAAAAATGAAACTGGATAGGAGAATTTCTCTTCCACAAAAATCTAAGGTAAAGAACAAAAAATAGATTAAAATCATCAGAAAGTAAAAATGTAGCCACCAAAAAGAGAAGCTCAGGGAAAAAGAAAAAGAATAATTCTGCAAGTAAAAATAATTAGATTTAAAAAACCGCACAGAAATCCAACATATTGCTTAAAGAATCACTCATAACTCACAATGTACTATGTGAGGTTCTGCATGGAACCCTTATTCTGCTCGGAGGCAACTCAACTTCCCTGAGTCTCAGTTTTCTCAAATGGAAAATGGAATGAAAAATATTTGTAGAGCTGATGTAAATACATTTTAAAGCTCTTAGAGGGACTTCCCTGGCGGTCCAGTGGTTAAGACTCTGAGCTACTACTGTAGCGGGCGCAGGTTGGATCCCAAGATCCCACATGCCGAGGCAGTGCAACCAAAAATAAAAAGCTCTTTAGAATGGCTCCTTCCTCGGGGTTAACCATAAGTGGTAACTCTTTTCTTCATTTTCTCCATATAAACC
Organism: Delphinus delphis; assembly: GCF_949987515.2. Lineage (NCBI taxonomy): Eukaryota > Metazoa > Chordata > Mammalia > Artiodactyla > Delphinidae > Delphinus > Delphinus delphis. The sequence continues at coordinate 70,176,703 of NC_082688.1, forward strand.
TAAATGAGAATATTACGTGTCTTTTTCTATAAACTGGTTTGAAACTGTACCATCTCACTCTTGATAGCTGACTGACAAAGTCAACTGAATTGGTGAGAACCTAGAAGAGTGAAAGATAGGTATGATCATATCAAAGACATGTTTGATTTATATTCAGTCAGCACAATGGCTTAAATCAATATCTGAAATTGAAGGGAATCTCCTAGGCTGGAATGGGAAAAATATACTGTATTCTTTTGCTGATTCTGGCGCCTGGCACCTCTCCCTGCTTTCCTGGATCTATTCTTTGGCTTCCATTTCACAGTACTTTCCTTTTCCTTCAGGGCTGAAATTTCCAGGGAGCCCTCCTCCTTCACTCCCTTTCCTTGCACTGCCCTCTCCTACTTGCACAGCTACCTCCTGTTCTGTTGTGATTTCTGGTTTAAGTTTTCCCAGAGGAACACAAATAGAAAGTAAAAGTTGAATGATATTTTCAGATTTTATAGGAACACATATAAGAGAAGTCTTCCTTTTTTATGTTGAATACTTTTGAAACATGAGGGCCCACATAGTTCAAAGGAAGCAGAAAGCAGGGTCCAGTAACTGGGTGGGCTACAAAGCCCTCCCAGGAAAAGAAGCCCCTGCTGGTCAAGTGTAACAGGGCCAGAGACCAAGTCTGGCAGTCTTCTGGCCTGTGCAGATGTGCTCCTTTTAGGGAATTTTCCTCCAGAGCTGATCAGAGGTTCTTTCCTGGCAGGAACTGACCCTAATATTGGAATAAGCCTCTTGCCATAGTCTTTGTTATGAAGAGAACAAGTCTTCAACTTCAGACAGGGCATGGCTCCTTTGATCTAGGAGCAGGTATGGTGAGAGAAAAAGGAGCCAAAAGGAGGTTCCTTCCTCCAACCTGCTGGGCAGACCCAGGGCTCCTGATTAATGATCTGATCCACATACTGACACTGGCAGGTGGGTAGGCCCTGAAAATCTCAGGGTAAAACCCACAACAGTATATCTGAGTACAATCTCATATTTGAGGGTGCACTAAATTTCTCTATTAACAGTAAATTCCCAGTTTCACAAATTCATTTTTTATTAAGGACCTTTTAACTTTATCATTAGAAAAATACGTTCATTGTAACTTTGCATAAGGACTGCAACAGCCCCTTCTACTCCTGACACAGTAGTAAAAGGTCGCAGTCCTGCTCCATGCCAGCCTCCAAATCCCTTTTTATCACTGGATGCCACAATACTCAAGGATCATTTTACACTTCCCAAGTCCATCTTTCCCTCTTCCGTCACCCATGTTTCAAAGACTAACTCCATGGCCAAGGTTGCAAAGCTCCTCGGAAGAAACCCTCAAGCAGATTAGGGAAAAGAAATTCAGTCGCCAGCCTGGATAGCTCTTTCCCTTCACCCTCACCTGTGGCAAAGGAAGGCCAGATGACCATGAGAGGGGCCTGCTCTAATTCTTCTCATAGGCTTGCAGAATTAGTCCCTCAGAGTGGGAAGGATCGCAAATAGGACAAGAATCTATAATCTACTCAGGATGGAGAATACCCTAGGAGACTCTTAGAAGGACAGTATTAAAGAGGGCATGCAGGAATTTGGGTCCTTCCACATTACAGATTAGTTACCTTGCCCAGGACAGGGAATTAGCAGAGATCCCTGTGAGCAAGTCTCCTCAGTTTGTGCTACAGGTTCCATGAAAGAATAACTTTAAAAACCGGATGAAATGTTTGTGTCAGATGCTTCATCCACAGAAAACTGAGAAGGTACAGGAAGATCCACAGCACAAATCCATAGTGATGTCAGCCTCTGTTGACAGCCTAAACCTACTAGAAATTAGAGCAGTGTTTATGGATCAAGTGGGTAGTGAAACTCCGAAGAACAAGTCAGATACTGGTCAGATCCTAGAGAAGAAACTGAGGCTTATGCATGAATTAAGGAAACAAAAGACAGTCCACCCATGGAGGAACTCAAGGACCAACAGAGTCCAAAGATAGAAATTCCTGTGATGGAATTTCCCTCCTCCCCCAAAGAAAGGTAAGGGCTGAGTGTCACATCCTGCAGCCTTCAAGCAGGTGTGAGGGCCCAAGTACACCGACCATCCATGCCATTTGTTCTACCCAAACTTCACTACATGCTTTCCAAGAGGTACACACCTTTACCTTTGCTGCCTAAAAACTTCCACATGTCTAAGGAACTGGATTCTTCTTGTACTGAAGGTAGACTCATGAACTGTTTTTGCCTTTTCGCTGATTCCCTGCATACTGGTTATATTTAACCTTAAATACACTTGCTACATGCTGGCTGTCTTCTGCCAACCTGCAATGTTTCAAGTACACAATACAAAAAAAAATGAGGAAAACTGCTACAAAAATTTAATACTGTTCATCATAGAAAGACTAGTCCAGTGAGCTTCCATGCTACCCAATGAAAAGACAAGTGATCTTGGATTAGACCAGTGGAAAGAGTGCTACACTTTATAAGACCATAAATTGAATCATATACACCTTATACATGTATTTCTTTTCTATACTTTTCAAAAGATTCTGTTTTTAATAAGTTAAAATGTGTCCCATTGTAGCCACTTAAGGTAGTGCCAGTGGTGCCTATATTATCCGTCAGCTGAAGACACGAGCAGCCCCACAAACTTGACTGGGACCAAAGGCAAAAAAAAAAGGGTGTATTCAGAAACGGTTGTCTAAGTAGACCAGAACAATCAATCAGAAGAGAAACCCCACCTGGTCTTCTGCCCTATATATCTGATCATTATGTTATTGTGCCCTTACTGTCTAATGATATAAACTAACTTTTCATCAGAGAAAGAGAAATACTTCATTTTTTACTCCAAAAAGTAGCTGATCCAAATGGTCCATCTGGGAAGAGTGGAAAGGCTAAAAAATTTAAAAAATAGCTTAATTTCTTAGCAGAGCCATATGAGCAGGGTTCATTCATTATTTTTAATGTCTGGGGGGTTAAAATAGAAGATCTCATATATTATGCTATTGTAGGTCAGATACCTGGGAAAGCAGACTCTGAGACAGAGGTAAGCATGCAAGGAGTTTACTGGAGAATTCATGGATCAGTCATTGTGGCAAAGAGAATTTGAGCAGAAGTTGAGCTGCAGTGCAGTCACAGCAGGGCTTTAGCCAATCCCAAGGGAGCTCTGACTCTGGGATGACCCTGTGGAGGTAGAGAGAAGGGGCCAGGCCTTTATATCCCCACATTGACAGGTAATTGGATGCAGCCTGACCCAGGAGGGGGAAATAACTTTGGGCTAAATGAGTCGCTTTAGCCAAGAGCAGTTTCCAGAGAAGACCTGCATGCTCTCAGCATGAAGCTCTATCAGCAGCTAAAGGGAGTAAGTTCTCAGGTCTTAAAGGGAGCTGTGAATGGTGCATCAGATGTCTATTATAAATGTCTTTTTAAAAAAGTTTTGGGGTTTTTTTTGTTTGTTTGCTTTGTTGTTTTCTCTCTTCCTTTTTCTTCTTTTGTATGGTCATACTCAAACTTTCAGCTGGGTCCATAATTTGCAAAAATGTCTAACAAGAGTATGATGGACAAAGTATAGTCTGAAAACAGTGGCCCTCTGATGTTTATTATAAGCAGTTTATGGATGTGATATTTGTTGTCTCTACCTGAGGGCATTATAGTAGCAGATGGGGTAACTGGATTGGGCACCTTCCCTGTGAATGGGAAAGATGTAGATACTGGGAAACCAAGGATGGAATGTAGGAGGACACGTTATCTGTCTTCACAGCCCTTCCCTAAGAACTGCCCTCCAGCCCTGATATCCCGACCTGGAAGCTATGAATGATAAAGCCAGTGTGAGCCAATCAGAAAGCTAATCTTAAGAATCTGACTAAAGAAAGCCAGAACCTGAGACTCAGGAGCAGAGTCACATGAATGAGAATGTTCTAAGGTTGCTGGAGTTTATACAGTTCTTACCTCTTCTCAGGCTTTACTGTTTAACTTCTACTTGAATTCTGTGAGCTATCACAGTATTCCTGGAATAATTACCTTGCAGCTCATATCAATGCAGATTGTCACATCTTCTTAGAAGTGTGTGTGTACTTTTTGAGGACGTCATGATGTCCCTTTAATAATAAAAAGATACAATTTTAAAATGTTTTATCATAGATTATCCATTTAAAATTTTCTATTACAAATGTATACTGTATAATATGCACAGTATTTTATAACTGTAATACCTAGGTATATTATCAATAAAATAAATACATTGGAGGTGTGTGCTCAACATTTTTTCCAAGCGGGGTGGAAGGTGAAATACCGAGGGCTTATATCTCCATAATCCTGGGGACTCCACTTAAAAATATGGGTGGACAGTCTCTGGGATTCCACATATTTGTTGAAAGTTGAGTTTTGTTTGGGTCACAGGAACAGCAAGTCACCCCTTCTAGAACCTGGGTTCACAGACAGTCCCTGCCCTGATCACCCTATGTCTCACTTCTAATTCTCCTCTCATCCTATTACATTATCTGCCTGGGTAAGTAGCTAATCTATCACCAGCATGAGTACAGTAAGATCTCAGGTTCCCTTGAGGAGTCTCAGGGTTCAGGTAGCCTCTAAATATTCAGTGCCGAGTCAAGACCATTCTAGGACTTCATACAGGTTTAGCGCCAACCACCTGCAAAGGGGTGAGCAGGACCCACTGGAGGGAAGGGACCCTAACTTATACAACCCACCCAGCCTCAGTTATCTCCTGCTGTCTGTGAAATGGAGAAGAAAATAATGGTCCCAATCTGTCTTGTGCTCACATCTGACTCTGCTCCTTACCAGCTGTGGCCCTTGAGCAAGTCCCCTCCCTTCTTGACCCTCATGCCTCTCCACACCTTTCTGAGCTACAAGAAAGTGGATAAGACTCAAAGAATACTGTGAAACCACCTGCAAAGCGCTATGTGGAAGCGAGTACTATGCTTCACCCCCTCTAACTGATCTGCATTTGAATGCTTCCCAGGGAGTCTATATCCCTGGCCTGGGCCACGATGCCAGGTCCCTGGATGTCCTTAACTCTGCCCTAGGCTTTGTCTATGGGGGGAGGGGGGGTGACACTGCCAATTAGCCCGATATTGCTCTTCAATAATCTCCTTAGAGGAAACTTTCCCTCCCAAAGATGTTTTATTACATTTAGAGAACATCAGGTAGCTCCTATATCACATCCTCTGGTAAGGATGGTGTCTGTTTCTCGTCAGCAAGGATAATTATTATTCCCCCATATATGCTTGTTTTTTTCCTAAAGGAGGATGGTGCCATCTGTCTCTGTTGTGTCCAGGGGGAAATAGAATATGCTATGAGCTTGGATTTAGGGAAAGGAAGGGGTCCCTTCAGCTTTTATTGAGAGCGGGCTTTGGCTTATAAAATGAGACAAAGGTTAGGGAGAGAAGTTGATGATGGCGTTGCTGACACACCACCATCCTGGTTTCCTTCATTTGTATTTGTGAAGATAGCCCACTTTAAAAATTCATTACTTTTTCCATAATACTCTTATTGGAAAAACAAGTAACTACTCAGCAATCATTCAATGCTTATAAAAGTGAGAAATTGTAACAAAGACCACAGCACAGTATCTGGACCCGTCAGTCTTCTCCTTTGCTTCCTCATTACCCTGAGCATTACGTAGTAACGGCATGGAGTGAATCAGGTTATACATGCCTCACGGGGCCAAAGATTCCCCACTGAGCATCTAGGAATAGTAAGAGAAAATAAACTTCACAAATCCCCAAAGTGGAGCTCAAGAGTTTGGAGCAGTGAGCCCCTGAGTTCACAAGTGTGAGGAAAAAACAAAATCTATGACCATGAATCTATGGTGGGCCATAGATTCCATCTGCACCAAAGATCCCACACCCTTCCTGATGAAAGCTGCAGTGCTGGGTGCCCTTACTCCCTTCTCAACCTTAAGGAAAACATACAGCTGATCACACCACAACTCCTCTCCTCTCCCCATGTGACCTGCGCTGGATGGAATGTAGGAGGACATGCCAGTAGGGGACACAGAACCCCTGGCTCTGTGTTTTGGGAAGTGGTGTTGGCAGGGATTGGAGCTCTCAGCAAGGCTGCCGTGGGTGTTGGCTCACCTCCCTGCTCCTGTGAAAAGTGTTCACAGATTACCTGCCTTTCTTTCCTACCTCCATCCCAGAGGGGCGGTAGGAAGCCCTGAGTGGGTGGTACAAGGGCACGGATGTGTGTAGTCACCACAACTCTCTGACTGTGGGGCACTGTGGACCCAGGGTCTGGTGGTGCTGCTAAAGCAAGATGAGTCCTCTGCTCTTGCCCCTCCCGACAGGAGGTGGCTAAAGGGAAGGGAGAGCCGTGAAAGGCCTCAGCAGAGCTGGAGGGGAAGGAGAATACACTGTGTCCAGGCTTGGGGAAGAAATCTCCATGTACGTTCAAGTAACACTCCCATCACTCTCTAGCCACTGGAGGGGAACTGGATTCAAAGCTAGGGACCTGAAAATGGACCCGTGAGCTGGGTCACCCCACCTTCTGCCCTCCAGGCAGTCCAGCTCTGAAGGAGTTCAGAAACAGGATAAGTTCCCTCTTAAAAGTGGCTTTTTTAGATATTAGAAAAGTATCCATTGTACAGTGGATGCAGAACTGGGTGGAGGACAGGGATGTTGCTGTGCTTGGATACTGAGATGGACATGCTAAGGCCTAATACTACGGTAGGGGCTACTTAAACATCTGCTATAGCTGTGATATTTATCTGTTTTGAAACAAACGTTGAACTAAAAATAAATAAATTCTCCCTGCTGGCTGGTCACCCTGTACAGGGATTTAACTCCTCACTGGGACTGCATGTTGCCTGACTCAATGACATCAGTGCAAGGCATGTGGGTCAAATGGCCCTCAATGATGGGAATGTTCACAGTGCGGCCACACAGGGCCTGCGGAAGAATGAGGAGACAATGAGGAAAAGGTCAGGATTGAATGTGTGGAAAGGAGGGAAACTAACAGAGGGGAAAGAATGACCCAGTGGGTGGGAAGGCACAGGAGTGTCTATCACTAATCAAGCTACTCCCACTCCCTGCCTCACTCCCCAACTACTTGACTCGAGCGCCACCTGCTGGTGACTTACTAGAACACTGACAAAGTAAGATGGACTTGGTGCCATCCTGGCAAGAATGTGTGTATGTGTGTCCTTGGGACAAGTAGTGGAGAGGGAGAGCTTGTCTTTGAGCACAAAAACAATGATGCCTTCAGGGATGTTCTGAGGCCTGCCAAACTCCTTTCTGGCCTTCCTTTCAGCCATTCTTTCTGACATTGTGCAGGATCTTGTACTCAATGCAAGCAGGTGGCCTATCAGGGTTGAGGTGTCCTCTGTGGTCGTTAGTTACAGTCATGGGATATCTTCTTCAGGATACACAAAGTGCATGCACCACAGGTGGTTCTGCAATTTATGACAAGGGTGCAGTTTTTCTGGGCTCACTTTGGACCACTACTCAGCCCATTGAAGCCAAGGTGGCCAAACATTTTAAGACTTTCCGTATCCCTCCACATCCAAATGGCTTTGGTTAACGCCATTAAAGGGCAGAGTGGCGCTTCCCTGTGGCGCTTCCCTCGTGGCGCGGTGGTTAAGAATCTGCGTGTCGGGCTTCCCTGGTGGCGCAGTGGTTGGGAGTCCGCCTGCCGATGCAGGGGATGCAGGTTCGTGCCCCGGTCCGGGAGGATCCCACATGCCGCGGAGCGGCTGGGCCCGTGAGCCATGGCCGCTGGGCCTGCGCGTCCGGAGCCTGTGCTCCGCAACGGGAGAGGCCACAACAGTGAGAGGCCCGCGTACCGCAAAAAAAAAAAAAAAAAAAAAAAAAAAAAGAATCTGCCTGTCGATGCAGGGAACATGGGTTAGAGTCCTGGTCCAGGAAGATCCCACGTGCTGCAGAGCAACTAATACCGTGTACCAACTACTGAGCCTGCGCTCTAGAGCCCGCGAGCCACAACTACTGAGCCCGCATGCCACAACTACTGAAGCGCACGTAACTAGAGCCTGTGCTCCGCAACAAGAGAAGCCCGTGCACCGCAACGAAGAGTAGCTCCAGCTCTCCACAACTAGAGAAAGCCCGTGCGCAGCAACAAAGACCCAACACAGCCAAAAATAAATAAAGTAAATAAATTTTAAAAATAAATAAATAAAGGGCAGAGTGGAGTGATGGCTGAAAAAGAAGAGCCACAAAGAAGTGGAGTCACGCAAAAGGAGGAGTCCCCATGAAATAGAGAAAGGAGCCACTGAGCCACCTTGTGCCATTTGCACCTGGAGGAGAGAGGAGGTTGGGGTCAATGTAGCCACACCAGTTTTTCAGCTGCCTTGGCTCCCATATCCAGGCCCTGAGAATCAACCTTTATCTCCTACAGATAAGTCCACACTTACAGAGCAAGTAAAGCCTGGGGAAAATTACTATCTGCTTTTTATTATATAATTAATAACACTGCCCACTCATTTAAAAAATGTGATTCTCCTAACTTGAAGTTCAGATAGGATGAGTAACCACACAAGTAGAAAATCCAGGACCAGAGAACTCTATTTCTGTAGAGTTGGAAGGTGACTCTAAAGACGGTGACCTTCCTTATGCTCCCATAGACAAAGACTACTCATCCAGAGAGGTAGTGGCTCAGAAGTGCCAATGACTGGCCATGGGTCATATGACAAGTTACACCTGATTCACAGATCTTCGCTTTTCACTAGGAGCTGCTCTGCACTCTGAAGTAATAAAGCAATACAGTCTAGCATTCCACCCTCTGACCTCCACCTTCAGTTTCCAAATTGTCCTCCACTGGCCAATTTGTCAAGGAATTAAAGTTCGTTGGTCCTGACGGTTTCTCCTTCTCCATCAACAGCCTCTGGTCTTCTCTCTCTCTCTCTCTCTCTCTCTCTCTCCATAGATGTTATGGGCTGCATTGTGACCTCTGCACAAATTCATATACGAAAGTCCTGACCCCCAGTACCTAGGAATGTAATGGTATTTGGAGGTAAGGTCTTTAAAGAGGTGATTAAGTTAAAATGAGGCCCTTAGGGTGGGGTCCTAATCCAGTATGACTGGTGTCTTTTTTAGTTTTTGCCGTGCCGTGGCATGGGGAATCTTAGTTCCCTGACCAGGGATCGAACCCATGTCCCCTGCAGTGGAAGCATGGAGTCTTAACCACTGGATCGCCAGGGAAGTCCCAATGGTGTCCTTATAAAAGGAAGAGATACCAGGATGGGCACACATGGAGAAAGGCGCAGCAAGAAGGCAGCCATCTGCAAGGCAAGAAGAGAGGCCTCAGGAGAAACCAAATCTGCCTACACCTTGATCTTGGACTTTTAGCCTCCAGAACTATGAGAAAATAAATTTCTGTTGTTTAAGCCACCCAATCTGCAGCATTTTGTTAGGGCAGTTCTAGCAAACTAACAGAGTGGTCTTCATGGTTCATCAGCTAAGCAACATTCTAAACACCCTCACATCATTCTTGTTTCATCATTCCTGTCCAGCTAAAGTCCAAACTCTCTGCCTCTTCCACGCCTGACCTCTGGTAAGTGGTGGAGACCCACTAGATAAAATTACACAAACGACTATATTGTGCTACCATAGTTCTATGGTCTACAACTAATGGGCATCTCCAATACTGCATGGAATTCATACTTTCATTCATCCTATATACTTGGTAAGTTCCTTCTATGTGCACTTAGGATACATAAGTGAACAAAGGTGACAAAGCTCCCTGTTTTTCGGAGCTTATATCACTGGTTCCACTGTCAACTCTCTTATGCTTAACAAAACGATTTCAAACATTCTCCACTTTGACAAACTTCTGTCCCCCAACCTCAGCAGATGTGCTGGATGCCACTTCACAGAGGACATAAAAGCCATTAGAAGAGAACTTTTTGTTACCAAACTCTAAAACATTTGCCACCCTTCCTCCTTCCTTCCTGTTATAGTGAAAAAAGTTTCCCAGGGGATAATCCTTCTTGGACTTTTACAGTTGGGAAAGGTGCCTTTACTTCCCCAGGCATACAGTTTAGTCTATGTTGTGACTTTTGGCTTAATTATCTATTTTCTTCCAGAACAGGTATTCGCTGCTCTATCACTAGCCTTAGGGGCTTAGGATTTAGTTGGTACTCAAGAGCCATTTGGGAAATGAATGAGAAATGAGAGAGCTAGCTGGAGAGAGGGCACCCACAGCATGTCCTAGGACAGAGCCACCAGAAAGGACAGGAGTCTGAGGGATGCCCCCTTAGGCTGTCTATTGGGAGCCACCACAGGTTTCACCTCAGGAAACTTGCTCTGCCCCTGTGGCTTCTGGAAGACAAGAGCTGGAGATTTAGCCTCACATGTGAGGTTCTAGCACAGCTTTCTGGACATGCTGGGAACCCTGCAGTGCCCCTGCCAAAGGGACTCTTCTGCCAGCTCCTCTATCAGTGTTCAGCGGGCAGGGCTCAGCTCTGGGGGCCTCTGAGGCTGCTCCAGCCAGGAGAAGCTTGGAACCTCAGATCCCCTAGGCACAGCCTCAGCCTCAGAATGTCTTCCAAGGGCTGCTCGTGGTCTGGGCCTGCTGCAGTCAGGACCTCCCTTCTCTGCTGCAGCTCCATGAAGATAACAGTGGTAGTAACGATTATGATATTTAATACAGAAAACTGCATATTTAATCCCCAAATCTCATCTACTAACTGGAGAATATTCATATATTTTAATAACATAGTCATGAAGAACAGAACAAACAGGTAAGCACTTTATACAAATTTAAGGCCTGGCCTTGTTAGAGTTGCCACATGGACTTGGCAAATAACACTGTCCAGAGCCCCCCAGAGTCCCAGTGCCTTAGAAATATCAAGACTGCCTCAGTGAGACCTCAAAGTGGCCCCTTTCCACTAAAGTTGAGGGGTTGGTATCTCAAACTCTCTACAGGACCAATGCTCTTTTTGGATATGCTTTTATATAATTATATCAAAGACATCACTGTACAGTTTATTTCTATATAATATTTATCATGGAAATCTTTCCAGGGCAGTTAACATAGACTGACCTAATTTTGTATTTGGGGTGTGACATAGTTTAACTGACTACTTGACAATTTTTTCAGGTGTTTTTAAACTTAAGGATCAGAGAAGTTAGCACCTCCCAAATGGGAACTCCTGGACAAAGGGTTGTCTGCAGAAATGCGAAGGAGCAGAGCCCAGGCTACGTTGCTAAGTCTGTCCCTAGCACAGAGGAGAAATCACACAGCACACCTGAAGCTCTCTCTAGAGCACCTGAATCTTAGCAAGTTGTTTGGCAGATCATAGCTACTCTGTGAAATGTATAAATAAATGATATAAATAATCGCGACTCTCATTTCACTTAGTTTCAGACTACCTCTGGTGACAGTGTTTAAGGTATAGGTAAAACAATGTTATAAAGACAAAGATAACTTGTAAAAAAAACAATAAAGTGAGGGATGGGGAAAGGGATGCTCCCTGATTTTCAGACATAATTTTCACCCAAGGAAAATCACAACACTTCATTTCAAAAACTCTTTCCAGTGTAGGGATTAGATTTAGGCAAGCTAGAAACTTGCCTCAGATACAAATAGAGAAGGGGTGCCAAGTGACTTAGTAATATGGAAAAGTAATATATTATTGCAATGTTTTAAAAAATTAGAATTAATGATAAAAAACCCTTGATGAACATATAAAAATTATAAATGAAGACAAAATCTGGCACCACAATTACAAAAGCTTAAGAGTTGTACAAGTGGGGGAGGGAGGAGGGCTTCTAGCACAAAGTTAAAGTTTGACAAATGCCATGCATTCTATACATTTGTGACCAAAGAAACCTAAATGTACTTACTTGCTAAATATCTGGACACCTTTCAGACAACACTGCTAAAACAGGGTGTGATGTGCTTACCTGTGATACTGAAGCTTTTATAGTGAAAAGTTTTGGTCACTTTTCAGTCTCAATACATACAGAAGCACTTGATGAAAATTTTGACTCTGTCAAAAGAGAAAGAGGTAGCCCCATAAAAATGTGCCAACAAGGTGGTTATCATTGTTGTCAATCAAAGAAGAAATATCAAAATATTGGCCTGCCACAGAATCTTATTTTCAAACTGTGGGACAGGAAGAATATCCCCTATAATTTGGAAATGCATTAGGGATGAGATGGAGAAAATAATTAATATAAATCAGAAATTTATATGCTGTTTCTCAATAACTGTTTCAGTAAGCTAAAATTAAATTAAGATGGTAATTCTCTCAATTGAAAATGAGATAAGAAGTAATTCTGACAAAATTATTGTTGAATTTGCTTTCAAAAGCCCAGTACATTTTAACAAATTGTGGTTTTGGTATAAGTAAAATGTTTACAGCTACAGTAATCTGAGTTTTAATACACCCACTTTTCAATACTTTTAAACTACTATAACGTTGTATAAGAAATGAACCATTGGCGGAGATCACCTTCCTCCCCACAGATACACCAGAAATACATCTACGCGTGGAACAACTCCTGCGGAGCACCTACTGAACGCTGGCAGAAGACCTCAGACCTCCCAAAAGGCAAGGAACCCCCCACGTACCTGGTTAGGGCAAAAGAAAAAAAATAAACAGAGACAAAAGGATAGGGACGGGTCCTGCACCAGCGGGAGGGAGCTGTGAAGGAGGAAAAGTGTCCACACACTAGGAAGCCCCTTCGCGGGCGGAGACTGCGGGTGGCGGAGTGGGGGAACTTCGGAGCCGCGGGGGAGAGCACAGCAACAGGGGTGCGGAGGGCAAAGCGGGAAGATTCCAGCGCAGAGGATCGGGGCCGACCGGCACTCACCAGCCGAGAAGCTTGTCTGCTCACCCACCGGGGCGGGCGGGGCTGGGAGCTGAGGCTCCGGCTTGGTCGGAGCACCGGGAGAGGACTGGGGTTGGCAGCGTGAACACAGCCTGCAGGGCATTAGTGCACCGTGGCTAGCTGGGAGGGAGTCCGGGGAAAAGTCTGGACCTGCCGAAGAGGCAAGAGACTTTTTCTTCCCTCTTTGTTTCCTGGTGTGTGAGGAGAGGGGATTAAGAACGCTGCTTAAGGGAGCTCCAGAGACGGGCACGAGCCGCGGCTAAAAGTGCGGACCCCAGAGACAGACATGAGACGCTAAGGCCGCTGCTGCCGCCACCAAGAAGCCTGTGTGCGAGCACAGGTCACTATCCACACCTCCTTCCAGGGAGCCTGTGCAGCCCGCCACTGCCAGGGTCCCGGGATCCAGGAACAACTCCCCCGGGAGAACGCACAGCGCACCTCACGCTGGCAACGTCACGCCGGCCTCTGCCGCTGCAGGCCCGCCCCACACTCCGTGACCCTCCCTACCCCCGGCCTGAGTGAGCCAGAGCCTCCGAATCAGCGGCTCCTTTAACCCTGTCCTGTCTGAACAAAGAACAGACGCCCTCCGGCGACCTACACGCAGAGGTGGGGCCAAATCCAAAGCTGAGCCCCTGGGAGCTGTGAGAACAAAGAAGAGAAAGGGAAATCTCTCCCAGCAGCCTCAGAAGCAGCGGATTAAAGCTCCACAATCAACTTGATGTACCCTGCATCTGTGGAATACATGAATAGACAACGAATCATCCCAAATTAAGGAGCCGTGTGGATGAAAGGTTCTTGGTGCTGCAGCCAGGAGTTAGTGCTGTGCCTCTGAGGTGGGAGAGCCAACTTCAGGACACTGGTCCACAAGAGACCTCCCAGCTCCACATAATATCAAATGGCAAAAATCTCCCAGAGATCTCCATCTCAACACCAGCACCCAGCTTCACTCAACGACCAGCAAGATACAGTGCTGGACATCCTATGCCAAACAACTAGCAAGACAGGAACACAACCCCACCCATTAGCAGAGAGGCTGCCCAAAATCATAAGTCTACAGACACCCCAAAACACACCACCAGACGTGGACCTGCCCACCAGAAAGACAAGATCCAGCCTCATCCACCAGAACACAGGCACTAGTACCCTCCACCAGGAAGCCTAAACAACCCACTGAACCAACCTTAGCCACTGGGGACAGACACCAAAAACAACGGGAACTACAAACCTGCAGCCTGCAAAAAGGAGACCCCAAACACATTTGCTTATCTAGCAAAATGAAAAGACAGAAAAACACACAGCAGATGAAGGAGCAAGATAAAAACCCACCAGACCTAACAAATGAAGAGGAAATAGGCAGTCTACCTGAAAAAGAATTCAGAATAATGATAGTAAAGATGATCCAAAATCTTGGAAATAGAATAGACAAAATGCAAGAAACAGTTAACAAGGACCTAGAAGAACTAAAGATGAAACAAACAATGATGAACAACACAATAAATGAAATGAAAAATACTCTAGATGGGATCAATAGCAGAATAACTGAGGCAGAAGAACGGATAAGTGACATAGAAGATAAAATAGTGGAAATAACTAATGCAGAGCAGAATAAAGAAAAAAGAATGAAAAGAACTGAGGACAGTGTCAGAGACCTCTGGGACAACATTAAACGCACCAACATTAGAATTATAGGAGTTCCAGAAGAAGAAAAGAAAAAGAAAGGGACTGAGAAAATATTTGAAGAGATTATAATTGAAAACTTCCCTAATATGGGAAAGGAAATAGTTAATCAAGTCCAGGAAGCACAGAGAGTCCCATACAGGATAAATCCAAGGAGAAATACACCAAGACACATATTAATCAAACTGTCAAAAATTAAATACAAAGAAAGCATATTAAAAGCAGCAAGGGAAAAACAACAAATAACACACAAGGGAATCCCCATAAGGTTAACAGCTGATCTTTCAGCAGAAACTCTGCAAGCCAGAAGGGAGTGGCAGGACATATTGAAAGTGTTGAAGGAGAAAAACCTGCAACCAAGATTACTCTACCCAGCAAGGATCTCATTCAGATTTGATGGAGAAATTAAAACCTTTACAGACAAGCAAAAGCTGAGAGAGTTCAGCACCACCAAACCAGCTCTACAACAACTGCTAAAGGAACTTCTCTAGGCAAGAAACACAAAAGAAGGAAAGGACCTACAATAACGAACCCAAAACAATTAAGAAAATGGGAATAGGAACACACATATCGATAATTACCTTAAATGTAAATGGACTAAATGCTCCCACCAAAGGACACAGATTGGCTGAATGGATACAAAAACAAGATGCATATATTTGCTGTCTACGAGAGACCCACTTCAGACCTAGAGACACATACAGACTGAAAGTAAGGGGATGGAAAAAGGTATTTCATGCAAATGGACACCAAAAGAAAGCTGGAGTAGCAATTCTCATATCAGACAAAATAGACCTTAAAATAAAGATTATTAGAAGAGACAAAGAAGGACACTACATAATGATCAAGGGATCGATCCAAGAAGAAGATATAACAATTGTAAATATTTATGCACCCAATATAGGAGCACCTCAATACATAAGGCAAATACTAACAGCCATAAAAGGGGAAATCGACAGTAACACATTCATAGTAGGGGACTTTAACACCCCACTTTCACCAATGGACAGATCATCCAAAATGAAAATAAATAAGGAAACACAAGCTTTAAATGATACATTAAACAAGATGGACTTCATTGATATTTATAGGACATTCCATCCAAAAACAACAGAATACACATTTTTCTCAAGTGCTCATGGAACATTCTCCAGGATAGATCATATTTTGGGTCACAAATCAAGCCTTGGTAAATTTAAGAAAATTGAAATTGTATCAAGTATCTTTTCTGACCACAACGCTGGGAGACTAGATATCAATTACAGGAAAAGATCTGTAAAAAATACAAACACATGGAGGCTAAACAATACACTACTTAATAACGAAGTGATCACTGAAGAAATCAAAGAGGAAATCAAAAAATACCTAGAAACAAATGACAATGGAGACACAACGACTCAAAATCTATGGGATGCAGCAAAAGCAGTTCTAAGAGGGAAGTCTATAGCAATACAATCCTACCTTAAGAAACAGGAAACATCTCGAATAAACAACCTAACTTTGCACCTAAAGCAATTAGAGAAAGAAGAACAAAAAAACCCCAAAGTTAGCAGAAGGAAAGAAATCATAAAAATCAGATCAGAAATAAATGAAAAAGAACTGAAGGAAACGATAGCAAAGATCAATAAAACTAAAAGCTGGTTCTTTGAGAAGATAAACAAAATTGATAAACCATTAGCCAGACTCATCAAGAAAAAAAGGGAGAAGACTCAAATCAATAGAATTAGAAATGAAAAAGGAGAAGTAACAACTGACACTGCAGAAATACAAAAGATCATGAGAGATTACTACAAGCAACTCTATGCCAATAAAATGGACAACCTGGAAGAAATGGACAAATTCTTAGAAAGGCACAACCTGCCAAGACTGAATCAGGAAGAAATAGAAAATATGAACAGACCAATCACAAGCACTGAAATTGAAACTGTGATTAAAAATCTTCCAACAAGCAAAAGCCCAGGACCAGATTGCTTCACAGGCGAATTCTATCAAACATTTAGAGAAGAGCTATCACCTATCCTTCTCAAACTCTTCCAAAATATAGCAGAGGGAGGAACACTCCCCAACTCATTCTACGAGGCCACCATCACCCTGATACCAAAACCAGACAAGGATGTCACGAAGAAAGAAAACTACAGGCCAATATCACTGATGAACATAGATGCAAAAATCCTCAACAAAATACTAGCAAACAGAATCCAACAGCACATTAAATGGATCATACACCATGATCAAGTGGGGTTTATGCCAGGAATGCAAGGATTCTTCAATATACGCAAATCAATCAACGTGATACACCATATTAACAAATTGAAGGAGAAAAACCTTATGATCATCTCAATAGACGCAGAGAAAGCTTTTGACAAAATTCAACACCCATTTATGATAAAAACTCTGCAGAAAGTAGGCATAGAGGGAACTTTCCTCAACATAATAAAGGCCATATATGACAAACCCACAGCCAACATCGTCCTCAATGGTGAAAAACTGAAAGCATTTCCACTAAGATCAGGAACAAGACAAGGTTGCCCACTCTCACCACTCTTATTCAACATAGTTTTGGAAGTTTTAGCCACAGCAATCAGAGAAGAAAAGGAAATAAAAGGAATCCAAATTGGAAAAGAAGAAGTAAAGCTGTCACTCTTTGCAGATGACATGATACTATACATACAGAATCCTAAACATGCTACCAGAAAACTACTAGAGCTAATCAATGAATTTGGTAAAGTAGCAGGATACAAAATTAATGCACAGAAATCTCTGGCATTCCTATACACTAAGGATGAAAAATCTGAAAGTGAAATCAAGAAAACACTCCCATTTACCATTGCAACAAAAAGAATAAAATATCTAGGAATAAACCTACCTAAGCAGACAAAAGACCTGTATGCAGAAAATTATAAGACACTGATGAAAGAAATTAAAGATGATACAAATAGATGGAGAGATATACCATGTTCTTGGATTGGAAGAATCAACATTGTGAAAATGACTATACTACCCAAAGCAATCTACAGATTCAATGCAATCCCTATCAAACTACCACTGGCATTTTTCACAGAACTAGAACAAAAAATTACACAATTTGTATGGAAACCCAAAAGACCCCGAAGAGCCAAAGCAATCTTGAGAATGAAAAACGGAGCTGGAGGAATCAGGCTCCCAGACTTCAGACTATACTACAAAGCTACAGTAATCAAGACAGTATGGTACTGGCACAAAAACAGAAATATGGATCAATGGAACAGGATAGAAAGCCCAGAGATAAACCCACGCACCTATGGTCACCTTATCTTTGATAAAGGAGGCAGGAATGTACAGTGGAGAAAGGACAGCCTCTTCAATAAGTGGTGCTGGGAAAACTGGACAGGTACATGTAAAAGTATGAGATTAGATCACTCCCTAACACCATACACAAAAATAAGCTCAAAATGGATTAAAGACCTAAACGTAAGGCCAGAAACTATCAAACTCTTAGAGGAAAACATAGGCAGGACACTCTATGACATAAATCACAGCAAGATCCTTTTTGACCCACCTCCTAGAGAAATGGAAATAAAAACAAACAAATGGGACCTAATGAAACTTAAAAGCTTTTGTGCAGCAAAGGAAACCATAAAGAAGACCAAAAGACAACCCTCAGAATGGGAGAAAATATTTGCAAATGAAGCAAATGACAAAGGATTAATCTCCAAAATTTATAAGCAGCTCATGCAGCTTAATAACAAAAAAACAAACAACCCAATCCAAAAATGGGCAGAAGACCTAAATAGACATTTCTCCAAAGAAGATATACAGACTTCCAACAAACACATGAAAGAATGCTCAACATCACTAATCATTAGAGAAAAGCAAATCAAAACTACAATGAGATATCATCTCACACCAGTCAGAATGGCCATCATCAAAAAATCTAGAAACAATAAATGCTGGAGAGGGTGTGGAGAAAAGGGAACCCTCTTACACTGTTGGTGGGAATGTAAATTGATACCCCCACTGTGGAGAACAGTATGGAGGTTCCTTAAAAAACTACAAATAGAACTACCATATGACCCAGCAATCCCACTACTGGGCATATACCCTGAGAAAACCATAATTCAAAAAGAGTCATGTACCAAAATGTTCATTGCAGCTCTATTTACAATAGCCCAGAGATGGAAACAACCTAAGTGTCCAGCATCGGATGAATGGATAAAGAAGATGTGGCACATATATACAATGGAATATTACTCAGCCATAAAAAGAGACGAAATTGAGCTATTTGTAATGAGGTGGATAGACCTAGAGTCTGTCATACAGAGTGAAGTAAGTCAGAAAGAGAGAGACAAATACCATATGCTAACACATATATATGGAATTTAAAAAAAAAAAAATGTCATGAAAAACCTAGGGGTGAAACAGGAATAAAGACACAGACTTACTAGAGAATGGACTTGAGGCTATGGGGAGGGGGAAGTGTAAACGGTGACAAAGCGATAAAGAGGCATGGACATATATACACTACCAAACGTAAGGTAGATAGCTAGTGGGAAGCAGCCGCATAGCACAGGGAGATCAGCTCGGTGCTTTGTGACCGCCTGGAGGGGTGGGATAGGGAGGGTGGGAGGGAGGGAGACGCAAGCGGGAAGAGATATGGGAATATATGTATATATATAACTGATTCATTTTGTTGTGAAGCTGAAACTAACATACCATTGTAAAGCAATTATACTCCAATAAAGATGTTAAAAAAAAAAAAAAGTCTACAAACAATAAATGTTGGAGAGGATTTGGAGAAAAGGGAATCCTCCTACACTGTTGATGGGAATGTAAATTGGTGCAGCCACTATGGAAAACAGGATGGATGTTCCTTAAAAAAAGAAAACTAGAGTTACCATATGATCCAGCAATCCCATTCCTGGGCATATATCTGGAGAAAACTCTAATTCGAAAAGATACATGCACTTCAATGTTTATAGCAGAACTATTCACAATAGCCAAGACATGGAAAGAACCTGAATGTTCATCGACAGATGAATGGAAAGAGAAGATGTGGTATATAAATATACAATGGAATACTACTCAGCCATATAAAAGGATGAAATAATGCCATTTGCAACAACATGGATGGACCTGGAGATTATCATACTAAGTGAAGTAAGACAAAGACAAATATCACATGATATCACTTATATGTGGAATCAAAAAATGATACAAATGAACTTATTTACAAAACAGACACTGATTCACAGACATAGAAAACAAACTTATGGTTACCAAAAGGAAATGGGGGAGACGGATAAATGGAGTTTGAGATCAGCAGGTACAAACTACTATATATAAAATAGAAAAACAACAAGGTCCTACTGTATAACACATGAAATTATGTTCAATATCTTCTAGTAAACTATAATGGAAAAGAATCTGAAAAAGAATATATATATATCTGAATCGCTTTGCTATACACCAGAAAAACTAACAAACATTTGAATCAACTATACTTCAATGAAAATAAAATAAAATACATAGATGAGTCTATTAAAAAAAATTACTTGCGTGATTACACTGGGCTTGCTGCCAGGGATAATACAGGGAATGGATAGAGTCCAGTTACTAATGAGCTAATTTGCCAAAGATTATCACATACTACAATGTAAAGAGCAGGAATATAGAGGGCTGAGGCCACATGACTTCCTATGCAAAATAAAAGAATTCAAGATGGGAGATGAAAGTTAATTCTTTCCATGATAATAATCAATATTTATCCAGTTATGAGTCAAATACAAAGATGTATTCATTCCGTTTAAAAGAACAGACTTGGATTGGAACTTCTGGAGGTCCTTAGGGAAATTTGAACATTAATGAAAAAATATGGAGAATGATTCAATTTTTTTTTTTACTTTTTTGTTTTATTTTTAGTACACACTACAAGATACACTGCATGCTACACAATACACTGCATAACCTTCTAGCAGGGGTAGACAAGCATAACTGAGTTATTTTTCATCAATCAGGAAAATGCTTCCTTAATCAATGTTCTCCAAACCCTTTGACACATAGTAACGATTAACTGCAGAGATGCGCCTATTTCTTTCCATCAAATTCCACTGTTATGAATAATGGGCAACCCTTTTTTCCTTGCCCCCATTAGTGAACCTGTGGATGCGTGCAGTGGCCATTCCCGGGATGAACAAGCACGCGGCCATGACTGCGATTCCGGGGAGAATCTCGAACCACATCACTACAATTCAATTTTTCATGTTGCCTAAATTACGCATTCTCATTGGGGATGCTCCCATGGGTGCAAACATTAGTTTTCTGGGGTATGAACAAATCTCAGCCATTATAATGGCTTTGGTGTTCAAAGGTCAACCTTATCCAACAAAGTCTTATTCCTTTGTATTCATTTTGCTCTTCAGGTTTTCTTGTATATGATGTGAGAAGCATTGACACTGAGTTCATGGAATATAAACAAATGTCACGCAGGATCAGTGCTACAACCTATGGTGACTTAACTGTTCATTACAGGACTTTCTCGCCATCATTTGCTTGATCTCAAAGTCATAATGTGAGAAGTGTCCTTTACTTACTTATGAGCTGCCATTGGCTGTCTTGCGGATGCTGCTTATGTTCGAGCCTTGGTGTGATTTGGGCTTTGGGAATTAAGCACGAATAGGTTATATTTTATTATTTAATTCTACTAAAGTTATTTAGCACATCACTAATTATGCCTATTTCTAAACAGAAAACTGTTGACAATATCTAGATGAATACCTAGCAGCTAGTGAAGTTAAAAATTTTATGATATGAATCAAAATTAATAGTTAATTACCTAAAAATAAATGCTAAGTAAATAATTTAAATTTTCAGTGGTTTTAGCAGTTCTGATGATTTTATTTAAAATATATCTATACATTGGTACTATTATGAAATATTTATATAAATTTTTATTTGAAATTATAATTTGATATATTACTATTTATATAAGGAAATATATTACATTAAAAGTTACTCTGCATAATTAGGTAAATTTCACTCTATATCAAATACCCTATACAAATTCAAAGTAAAACCAGTATCAAATTTTTATTTAACTGGAAAAA
This sequence comes from Delphinus delphis, assembly GCF_949987515.2. Classification (NCBI taxonomy): domain Eukaryota; kingdom Metazoa; phylum Chordata; class Mammalia; order Artiodactyla; family Delphinidae; genus Delphinus; species Delphinus delphis. The sequence goes on from NC_082688.1 coordinate 70,198,250, forward strand.
AGATTAGCAAGTGAGCAATAAAATGGACATTACCACAGTCCTAGCATAAATTTCAGCAACTCCTTGGAAAACAAATTAGTTTTAGGTCTCAAGAACTTTAAAAAAGGTGATGTCTTTTGATTTCGTAATTATACTTTGTCAAATCGGGTACAATTTTATACCCAACGACATTCTCCCAACATGATTGGTAATTATGAAATTTTGAAATATTCTTCATCTAAAAAAAGTAAAATGTTAAACAAGGCTACATCCATAGACTAGAACATTATACAGTCATTGTAGATGTTCTATTTGAGTAATATTTTTAAGTTTATTTATTTATTTATTTTTGGCTGCATTGGGTCTTCGTTGCTATGCACAGGCTTTCTCTAGTTGCGGCGAGCGGTGGCTACTTTTCGTTGTGGTGTGGTGGCTTCTCTTGTTGTGGAGCACGGGCTCTAGGCGCACGGGCTTCAGTAGTTGTGGCACACAGGCTCAGTAGTTGTGGTGCACAGGCTTAGTTGTTCTGCAGCATGTGGGATCTTCCTGGACCAGGGCTTGAACTTGTGTCCCCTGAATTGGCAGGCGGATTCTTTTTTTTTTTTTAAGTTGTCTTTTATCTAAATCTGTCTTTTTTTAAAAAAATAAATTTATTTATTTATTTTTGGCTGCATTGAGTCTTTGTTGCTGCGTGTGGGCTTTCTCTAGTTGCGGCGAGCGGGGGCTACTCTTTGTTGCGGTGCCCGAGCTTCTCATTGCAGTGGTTTCTCTTGTTGCGGAGTATGGGTTCTAGGCGCACGGGGTTCAGTAGTTGTGGTTCATGGGCTCCAGACCACAGGCTCAGTAGTTGTGGCACACAGGCTTAGCTGCTCCGCGGCATGTGGGATATTCTCAGACCAGGGCTCGAACCCGTGTCCCTGCATTGGCAGGCAGATTCTTAACCACTGCGCCACCGGAGAAGTCCCTGAGTAATTTTTAATGGCATGAGAAAATGTTTATAATATAGAGCTTAATTTAGAAAATCAGTAAGCTTCTTCAAATATATCTTTTGACTAAAAAAAAGTTACTCTGCAAACTTAGTTATAAAGTTAAATTAGTTGTCAGTAACTTTTTATTTTTTCTTTTTGGCCACACTGCGTAGCATGTGGGATCTTAGTTCCCCGACCAGGGATCAAACCCGTGCCCCCTGCAGTGGAAGCGTGGATTCTTAACCACTGGACCACCAGGGAAGTCCCTAGTTCTCAACTTTTAAATATAATGTTTAGCTCAAATTTTTTTCATTCTTAACCCTGCATTGAATAAAACCAGTAAAATTTTCACTTTCTTTTTCTATGTATGCAGATATTCATGGAGTATATAAATACTCAGTACCTATGTGTTTTCAAACTTTCATGGGGGGGCAATTAGGAAAAAGCTATCTAAGAAGGCTCTGTGGGCAGGGGAAGAGGAGGCAATAATGGAAAAAATAATGGTTGAGAAATGTTGCCATAACCCATTTGGAGAGTGCAAAGTGAAAATCAAAAACAGAAGTAGAAATTAACGTTTAGAAAATGGAAACGAATGGGTTCCCATTTAAGACCCAGGCCTGAAGGAAGGTCTTCAGAGAACCTAGAGAGCAAGGTTCACAGAGTCCCCACCTCTGCCAGGCCGGCAGCATCTGCAGGATCCCCGATGGCCCCAACCTTGTCCTTACTCCTGGCCCTGGTGCTGCTCAGCTGCAACTCCAACTGCTCTCTGGGCTGCGACCTGCCTCAGACCCACAGCCTGGCTAACACGAGGGCCCTGATGCTCCTGCAACAGATGAGGAGAATCTCCCCCTTCTCCTGCCTGAAGGACAGAAATGACTTTGGATTCCCCCAGGAGGCGTTTGGAGGCAACCAGTTCCAGAAGGCTCAAGCCATCGCTGTCGTCCATGAGATGATCCAGCAGACCTTCCAGCTCTTCAGCACAGAGGGCTCGGCTGCCGCTTGGGATGAGACCCTCCTGGACAAGTTCTGCACTGCACTTTATCAGCAGCTCACTGACCTGCAAGCCTGTCTGATGCAGGAGGCGGGGCTGGGAGGGACTCCCCTGCTGAAGGAGGACTCCATCCTGGCTGTGAGGAAATACTTCCACAGAATCACTGTCTATCTGCAAGAGAAGAAGTACAGCCCTTGTGCCTGGGAGATTGTCAGAGCAGAAGTCATGAGATCCTTCTCTTCATCAACAAACTTGTAAGAAAGATTCAGAAGGAAGGAACGACACACACCTGGTTCAACACAGAAATGATTCTCACTAACGAGACCACACTTCCACCTGTGCTGCCATGTCAAAGACTCATTTCTGCTCTCATCATGCCCTGAATTAAATTAATTTGTCAAATGTTTTCAGGAATATTAAGCAACATGATGTTCTACTCTACAGGCACTTGTTCCTCACAGATGCCCATGCTGATCTATCTATTTAAATATTTATTTATTTAACTATTTATAAAGATTACAATTATTTTTGTTCATACAATATTATGTGCACATTTACACTGTAGTTTCAGAGAAAAAATACATTCTTTGTATTTAGTCAATTTATTATTTTCTTTGTTCATTAAATTCTTTCTATAGAAAACTTCTGGTATTAGTTTCATCTTTAAAAAAGAAAACCAAGGCTGAATGTGCAATCTGATTAAACAATTGATGGTACAATTCATTTACCCATCAGTATTATATTCAAGTTAGAAGTAAAATAGACTTCCCCTAAGCCAGGTTGTATCCCTCCAGATATAGAGGTAAACACAACAAATACAGCTCATGCTCTCTTGTATCTTTGATTTTTGTAGGGAAAATAACCTAAAGACAGTATAAATAATATTTATTATATTTAAAATTAATACTAATTAATGTTAGAAATTAATATCAGTTAGATTTACTGCTATAATGAGAAGGTAAAAAATTGACTTCTCTCTGCAGAAGGTACATCAGTCCATGTGAGGATATAAACACAAAAGTTGTACATATTCTCTGTAGTTGGCTGGTAGACATCTAACTACAAATGTCTGTTGGATATTTGAGTTTGCAATTTACAAGCAATTCCATTAATTGGAAGGCATAGGAACAGAAGAGGTCAAATGAGAAGAGAGTATAGAATGAGAAAAGGACTTAAATTGAGTCCTATGGGGCTTCCCTGGTGGTGCAGTAGTTAAGAATCTGTCTGCCAATGCAGGGGACACAGGTTCAAGCCCTGGTCCGGGAAGATCCCACATGCTGCAGAGCAACTAAGCCCATGCGCCACAACTACTGAGCCTGCACTCTAGAGCCCATGAGCCACAACTACTGAAGCCTGCATGCCTAGAGTCCGTGCTCTGCAATGAGAAGCCACAGCAGTGAGAAGCCTGCGCACCGCAACAAAGAGTAGCCCCCCCTCGCCGCAACTAGAGAAAAGCCTGCGCGCAGCAACAAAGACCCAATGCAGCCTAAATAAATAAATTTTTAAAAAGAAATAAAATGAGTCCTATGACTTCCAACCTTAAAAGGGAGGGAACACCACAAAGGAAGCAGAGGTGGAGTGGCCATATGATAACAGAGGAGAGAGGACGGTGATAAGACCATGTTTACAAACTGAGACTGCTTAGAAGACTCAATGCGTTTGTAAAAAGTATGGATGGAAGTTGTCCCTTACATTGGAAAATAGGTGGCACTGGCGACCTTAGTGAGAGCCTGTTTGGTAGAATTAATCAGCAGAAACCATCATGGAGAAGGTGGAAGGATGAATAAGAGAAGGGAATGACAGTTTGTATAGAAAATTGGTTTGAGAGGTTTTCCTTAGGAAGTGGAGGAGAGAAATAGGGTGGGACCTAGAATGGAAGTGGTTTATTTTTTCTTGGCGTGGTTTTCCCTTTTTTGAAATATTTTTGTCTCTGAAGAGACTCCATGGATTTGATGTATTGACAACTCACATCAACATGTTTAATATTTGATATACTATAAATCATGACATATTTAATTACTTACAATGATTTACCATCAGTTTGATTAATAGGATGTTGAATGTCACTAAGCTGCTCTGTAGATTGAAATCATCCACTACATGGGAAACAGATGGCACTGACCTTAGTGAGAGCTGATTTGATGGGATTAATCAGCAGAACCCATACTGGAGTAGGTGGAGGGTAACAAGAGAAGAGAAGAACTCCCATTGTCATTGTTTCACCTGGGGAGTCACTTTACTTCTTTCACTCTCATCATAGTCAGAGTTGCATTTGTTTTCCTTTTGCCTCAGTGCATCCAATGCAATGACAGCTTTCTATGAAAGGTGAATGGAGAAAGAAAATCAAAAATGTGTAACGAAAATTATGGAAAATAATGGTATGGCCCCTTTATGTTTCTATTTTTACTTCTCTATTTTGGTTTCTGTTTCAAGATGAAACATAAAATAATTCAGAAGCAGAAAAACAACCATTGCCCAGAATAATACTAAATGAGAAAGAATTTATACAATTATAAAGACTCAAATCAGGAAAGCAAAGAAGTCTAATTTTACCTAGCATCATATGCCATACATCTTCACTGCTTGGCATCTTCACTGTGAGATGGAGAGTAATGAACCAAGAGGCTCAGTAGAAATGTACTAAATAATCTAATGATGCCTATTAATTGCTTTAATATAAGGTTCTTTTGGGAGGTCAGCAGAAGCTTCTGAAGAGAGGTCTAATGGAAAATCTGAAAATATTATTTGTTACTATTTATACCTTTTGTAATTATTATGTACTCTGTGCTAATGATGATACAATAGTGAACAAGACGTAGACCTTTCTCCCATGGTGGTTACTTATTGAGTAGGTCTAAGGAATGATTTTCAAGAAGACCAATCCAGAAGGATAAGGCAGCGTGGCTGACGTATAAAACAAAGAGGGCAAAAACAGAGACCAGGTCATAATTAAAATGCCATTCTTAGAAAGAACATTATTTACATTAAGTTTGACTTTAACAAAAAGACTTTCCTCATTTGAAAGAACTGAATCCACTTTTTGAAACATCTGAAATTTTGACAGTCACAGCCGAGGGGCACAGGCTCACTAAAAGACTGAGACCTAATCATAGGATTATAGAACACTTCCCCTCCCCATACCTACCATCACATCAACAGGATCCCTGTATAACAGGGGATTACAACAGAAAAGAACTGCACGTGTATGATTTTATATAAGAATTCTCTAGGGAAACCACATGACAACAGGGGAGAAAAAAAATCATCGACAAAAGAGGAAGTTTTCGCTTCTGACTTCTACAGCTATGGCAAACGGGAAACACATCCCAACTCCTAGCAAGATAAATATAAAACCTCATTCTAAAGGCCAGATTACATCAGTTACTTTTACCTAGTACATCACGTCCAACTTTCAATTGAAATTTACAAGTCTTACCAAAAGCTGAATAACACAGTTTGAAGAGAAGGAGCAAGCATCAGACCTAGACTCAGATATAGTAGATTTTGGAATTATCAGGACAGGAATTTAAAGTGACAGTGATTAATATGCTAAGGTGTCTAATGTATTCATGGAGTAGTTATCTACTTTATCTCAGTCATACTATGTATGGTGTTTAAAATAGTTTTGTTCATATGATACCATGTTCACATTCATAATATACTCAAATGTAACAAAGTATATTCAACTTCATCTTTTCTCAAATTACTTTCTTCTTTAGTTGATGAAATTCTTCCCCAGAAGACATCTTGGATTTGTTTATTCTTAAAAAAGAAATAGCTTAAATATGCAACCAATATTGAAAAACTATGATGAATTCACCTAGCTCATTCATTTTTTCCAGTCAGTTATGTTTTAAAACTTCATATTTCTATGTCAGATTATGTGATCGTTCTGAGAATACAAAGTTGAATACAAAAGTTGAAAAAATAAAAAGCCTCTTCCTTTGGAGCTTTCAGTTTGGAAAAGAAAGAGATGAAAAAATAGTAATCATAATCAATGAATTTCAATTATGTCTCATGTTACAACGATAAGTAGAGGACAAGGGATTCTCTCACCAGAAACAGAAGGGAGGGATGTCAAGAAGGGGAAAAACAGATGTAGTCTATAAAGTGCCCAAGAAACATCTAAAAGCAGACTTCCCATTGATAGATGAACATGTGGATCTGGAAACTACAACAATGTACATCCTGGATATATTAATTTGCAACTGTTTGTTGCCTATTTGGAAATCAGGACATGGTAACAGATGTCCTTCCTTAGGAGTAGACGGGTAGAATGAGAAGATGACCTAAGCTTCTGAAAACCTTCAACTTTTATGACTGAGACAGAGAAGAAAAGCCTGGAAAGGGCACAGAGATGGAGCAGTCAGTGCACTTAGGAGTCAACCAGGGAAGAACGATCTTCAGAAAGCATTGAAGAAGAAGTCCCTCTTCTTAGGAGCAAAGCTATTATGTGATATCTTCACTCTTATCCTGACCAATTCTGTTAGGGTAGCTGAATTGAGGAAAGATGTCAGGTCAGCCTCCTACCTAACCAGTCAGCCCAGAAGGCTCTGTGTCTTTCAACTGAGCAAATCCTGGTATCTTTCACCTGGGCTATCTCAGTATCTTTCAAATGGGGAGGGGGGCACTTTATTCCCAGTGTCTTTCAAACAGGCTCTGAAGTTTCTTTCAGTTGGGGGCACTCCCCCCGAGGATCCTTCAATTGAGGGGCAGGTATCTGGTATATACTGCCAAATAAAACTCAGGATCATCAACCAAGAATTGGGAGATTCAAGAACCAGGAGACACTCACCCAGATGCATCTGGACTCTCCAGGAAGGTGGATGGGCACAAGAGGCGCTACTGGTACCAATGCTCCATAGCCTCATAGAGTTGAGGTGAAGGAAAGAAGTCTGTTCTGGGTCCCTTCCTTGTTCGCCAAAGCTGTCCACTGAAAATAACACACAGCACGAGGGCTGTGACTTCAGCTTTTCTTGAGGGGCAGGGATGTGGTGAGCGTGCCCTCAGGCAGGGAGTCCAGGTTAGGAAGGGGACTCTGTCACTCCAGAGGGTGTGACTAGATGTGATCTCTCCCTTGTGAGTGAGGTGTTGCTGAGAAAATACAATTCTCTTGGAATTAGGACCTCCACACCCATATTCTCCTGAAAAGAACCAGTATTCCTGGGGATGCTGGACCAGCCTGTGGAGGACTATAGGTCTCCAGTAAGAAAATGGCAGAAAGAAAGGGCAAGGTCTATAATAGTCCTGACCTTGTGGTCCCCCTGCAGCATAACCACATAGACATGAAGGAACATGTTCTAGAAGGAAAGGAAACATGGGAGAAGCTCATGGACTCATAGTAATCAGCCTGTGCTGTGAATCAGGCAGTAAATAAAACCCATCTTTTGGAGCTCTGAGCACATTGCTGAGTTGAGGGCATGCACTTAGTTTCACTGTGGTCCAGGTGAAGTGCTGAACTTCTGGACTTCTGGTCTCTCTGCTGATGGCACTGGTGATGCTCTGCTCTGTTCCCCCACATTTTACCCATTAGTGAATGTCATCTTAATTTCTTCCTCCAGTCATTTCCCATATTCATGTAAGTTGGTAGCATAAGATAGGTTTTTGTTACCTTGAATCCACAGAGCCATTAGCTCTGTGTTTTCCACAGAGGACTCCCTGAAATGTTTGTAATTCAATCACTATCTGGTGCAGGGGCCATAACTCTCAAGGGTCTTGTCTATCACGCATCTCATAAATTTATGGTGAGAAATAATGGAGCAATCTACATGAATCACCGGGGATAATTAAATGTGTTTATTTTATAATTATTAGAATTATTAATTTTATTGATCACTAGGATCTCAGAAGTAATTGCTAGTTGATAATTTCATTTTATTTGTTGTATAAAATAATCAGAATATTTGTTATTTGGCCAACTCATCTCCACATTGGAAGTGGATGATAAATTACTGAAAACATAGAGAATTTGTAACAGCGAGGTTTGAGACAAGTGAACATTAGTGTGTTAGAAGTAAAGTATAGGGCTTTCCAGAAAATAAGTGATGGTTCAATACATGTGATTTGCACAGGTGTCTATGGTGTGGATAGGGAGGTGGAGTTTGGAATCTGACATATTAGGTTTTGAAACCTGGATTTGCCATTTACTTATTAGATTGTTTTATTTATATAAACCCTTAGCAGGTGGCTCTTTGGAAATGAGAATATTAACAAGTCAGTTTCAACTATGTTGGAAGGATTAAATGAGTCCCTCAGAAAAAGCAAAGGAATTTGTAGCTGGTATCATCATCATTTTTGATAAAGACTAAAGTCCGTGGAATCTGTCTGGTAGGTCCTTGGTGATCTTGTTCACAGTAGCATTGTAACACTTAATTAGTAATCAATTCAGGATGAATGTGCCATAGTAAATGAAGGCAGCAACAAGGAATGTGTTCTTTATCCTCAAATAAATGTTGGGAATGAAAAATATTCTAATGACCACAATACCTGCCATAACCACAATACCTTGGGATCTTATCACCAGACTGAATGTTTGTATGTACCCAAAATTCATACATGGAAACTCTAACCCTCAATGTGATGGTATTAGGAAGTGGGGGTGTTTGGGAGGTCATTAGGGTTAGATGAAGTTAGGAGGCTGGAGCCCTCATGAATGGAATTAATGCCTTCATGAGACTCACAAGACAGCTTGCTTCCTCTCTCTGCTCTCCAACATGTGAGGATACAAAGAGAAGCTGGCAGTGTGCAACCCAGAAGAGGACTCTCATCAGAACTCAACCTTGCTGGCATGCTGATCTCAGACTTCCAGGCTCTGGAACTGTGAAAATAAATTTCTGCCCTTTATAAGCCACCCAGTCTCTGGTACCTTGTTAGAACAGCCTGAACTAAGACACACAGCATCATTCAGTTAGCTCCTAGAATACACTAGCTGAGGTTGTGCCTAAATAGTTCAAGTTTAAATCATACATGACCGAGAGAAATTGTCACGTACAGTTATTCTCAATCCCTTTCTTGAAAAGAAGAACTGATATCTGTGCTCACAGGTTAAAAATCATAGAAGGTTAATCAAAGAGAGACAGGAACCATGGCCCATCTAAAAGATATGAGTATTAATGCGAGAAAGGAAATGGCAAGAAGTAGACTGAGGCTACAAGAAAGAGTACACTGGTGTTTGGTTCCTTCCAAGGCATAATCCCAAATAAGTTTGTAAAATTATTCTTATTCTAGTTTTTGAAAATATTTTGGAGGCCACTTAACCAACTGTTCTCTAACTATGTCTTGGTGTAAATATTTGCAGCAACCATTCCTTTAATCAGTAAACAGTCAGAAAAAGGGGCAATGAAATTTGCCAATTTGCTGAACTTCATTTACCAGTGAAAGTCAGTGATGCTCAATACCTTGAGAGTCAAAATATTTTTCATAATCTGTTTTCCTTTCAACTTTTTAGAAATAAATTTATTTATTTATTTATTTGTTATTTATTTTTGGCTGCATTGGGTCTTTGGTGGCTTCTCTTGTTGTGGAGCACAGGTTCTAGGAGCGCAGGCTTCAGTAGTTGTGGCATGTGGGCTCAGTAGTTGTGGCTTGCAGGCTCTAGAGCACAGGCTCAGTAGTTGTGGTGCATGGACTTAGTTACTCCATGGCATGTGGGATCTTCCCAGACCAGGGCTTGAACCCGTGTCCCCTGCATTGGCAGGCGGATTCTTAACCACAGCACCACCAGGGAAGTTCTCAACTTGTTTTTTTTAATTAATTTTTATTGGAGTATAGTTGCTTTACAATGTTTTGTTAGTTTCTGCTGTACAGCAAAGGGAATCATTTATATGTATACATTATATCCCCTCTTTTTTAGATTTCCTTCCCATTAAGGTCACCACAGAGCATTGAGTAGAGTTTCCTGTGCTATACAGTAGGTTCTCATTAGTTATCTATTTTACACATAGTAGTGCGTATATGTCAATCTCAATCTCCCAATTTACCCCTTCCCCTTCCTCCCTGGGTATCCATAAGTTTGTGTCTCTATTTCAGCTTTGCAAATAAGTTCATCTGTACCATTTTTCTAGATCCCACGTATAAGCAATATTATACGATATTTTTCTCCTGACTTACTTCACTCGGTATGACAGTCTCTAGATCTATCCACGCCTCTGCAAATGGCACTATTTTGTTCCTTTTTATGGCTGAGTAAATATTCCATTGTATATGTGTACCACATCTTCTTTACCCATTCCTCTGTTGATGGACATTTAGGTTGCTTCCATGTCCTGGTTATTGTAAATAGTGATGCAATGAACATTGGGATGCATGTATCTTTTGGAATAATGGTTTTCTCTGGGTATATGCCTAGGAGTGGGATTGCTGGGTCATATGTATGGTAGTTATATTTTTAGTTTTTTATGGAACCTCCATACTGTTCTCCATAGTGGCTGTACCAATTTACATTCCTACCAACAGTGTAGGAGGGTTCCCTTTTCTCCATATCCTCTCCAGCATTTATTGTTTGTAGATGTTTTGATGATGGCCATTGTGACCAGTGTGATGTGATACCTCATTGTAGTTTTGATTTGCATTTCTCCAATAATTAATGATGTTGAGCATCTTTTCATGTGTTTGTTGGGCATCTGTATGTGTTTTTTGGAGAAATGTCTATTTAGATCTTCCTCCCACTTTTTGATTGGGTTGTTTTGTTTTTGATACACTGAGCTGCATGAGCTGTTTGTATATTTTGGAGATTAATCCCTTGTTGGTTGCTTTGTTTGCAAATATTTTCTCCCACTCTGAGGGGTTTTTGTTTTGTTTATGTTTTCCTTTGCTATGCAAAAGCTTTTAAGTTTACTTAGATCCCATTTGCTTATTTTTGTTTTAATTTTCATTACTCTAGGAGGTGGATCAAAAAAGATCTTGTTGCGATTTATGTTGAAGAGTATTCTGCCTATGTTTTCCTCAGAGTTCTACAGTGTCTGGCCTTACATTTAGGTCTTTGATCAATTTTGAGTTTACTTTTGTGTATGGTGTTGGGGAATATGGTTCTTCTTTTCCAATTTGTATTCCTTTTATTTCTTTTTCTTCTCTGATTGCTGTGGCTAGGACTTCTAAAACTATGTGGAATAACAGTGGCAAGAGTGGATATCCTTGCCTTGTTCCTGATCTGAAAGGAAATGCTTTCAGTTTTTCACCATTGAGAATGATGTTTGCTGTGGGTTTGTCATATATGGACTTTATTATGTTGAGGTAGGTTCCCTCTATGCCCACTTTCTGGAGAGTTTTTATCATAAATGGGTGTTGAATTTTGCCAAAAGCTTTTTCTCCATCTCTTTAGATGATCATATGGTTTTTATTCTTTAATTTGTTAATATGGTATATCACATTGATTGATTTGTGTATATTGAAGAACCTTTTTGCATCCCTGGGATAAATCCCACTTGATCATGGTGTATGAACCTTTAAATTTGTTGTTGGATTCTGTTTGCTAGTATTTTGTTGAGGATTTTTGTGTCTATGTTCATCAGTGATATTGGCCTGTAATTTTCTTTTTTTGTGATATCTTTGTCTGGTTTTGGTATCAAGGTGATAATGGCCTCATAGAATGAGCTTGGGAGTGTTCCTTCCTCTGTGATTTTTTGGGAGAGTTTGAGAAGGATAGGTGTTAGCTCTTCTCTAAATGTTTGATAGAATTCACCTGTGAAGCCATCTGGTCTTAGACTTTTGTTTGTTGGAAGATTTTGTTTGTTTGTTTGTTTGTTTGTTTGGCTGCATTGGGTCTTTGTTGCTGTGCGTGGGCTTTCTCTAGTCGCGGCAAGTGGGGGCTCCTCTGCCTTGAGGTACGTGGGCTTCTCATTGCAGTGGTTTCTCCTGTTACAGAGCACAGGCTCTAGGCACGCAGGCTTCAGTAGTTGCAGCATGCAGGCTGTAGAGTACGCAGGCTTCAGTAGTTGCAGCACACGAGCTCTAGGGTGTGCGGTCTTCAGCAGTCATGGCGCACGGGCTCAGTAGTTGTGGCGCACCAGCTTAGTTGTTCCACAGCATGTGGAATCTGCCAGGACCAGGGATTAAACTCATGTCCTCTGCATTGGCAGGCTGATCCTTAACCACTGTGCCACCAGGGAAGTTCCTGTTGAAAGATTTTTAATCACAGTTTCAATTTCATTACTTGTGATTGGTCTGTTCACATTTTCTATTTCTTCCTGGTTCAGTCTTAGAAGGTTATACCTTTCTAAGAATTTATCCATTTCTTCCAGGTTGTCCATATTATTGGCATATAGCTGTTTGTAGTATTCTCTTATGATCCTTTGTCTTCCTGCAGTGTCAGTTGCAACTTCTTTTTCATTTCTAATTTTACTGATTTGAGTCCTCTCCCTTTTTTTCTTGATGAATCTGGCTAAAGGTTTATCAATTTTGTTTATCTTCTCTAAGAACCAGCTTTTAGTTTCATTGATCTTTGCTATTGTTTCCTTCATTTCTATTTCATTTATTTCTGTTCTGATCTTTCCTTCTACTAGCTTTGGGTTTTGTTTGTTCTTCTTTCTCTAGTTGCTTTAGGTGTAAGGTTAGGTTGTTTATGTGAGATATTTCTTATTTCTTGATGTGGGACTGTATTGCTATAAACTTCCCTCTTAG